>NC_052152.1:44343657-44943657 GCF_902713615.1 Scyliorhinus canicula | reverse complement strand
CAAGATGCACTGCAGCAACTCACTAAGGCACCATCCAAACATATGACCTCTGCCAACTAGAAGGACAAGGACAGCAGATGCATTGGAACACTGTAAATCAATCATCCTGATTTGGAAATATATCACCATTCCTTCACGGTCGCTGGGTCAAAATCCTGAAACTTTTGTCCCTAACAGCACATGTTTCTACACCACCACATGGACTGACTGCAGCAGTTCAAAAAGTCAGCTTACCATCCCTTTGAGGGCAATTAGGGATGGTCAATAAATGCTGGCATAGCCAATGATACCCACATCCCTTAAAAGAATATTGGCATAGTAATTTCTGCCACGTCTGTTGCAGCTCAACCTTTCCTCAGGTGGATTTTCAGCACAAGATTTGAGCATGACCAATCCGTCATTTTGGAAACTGAAGCTGAAATTGACCTTTTACAAGGACCGGCAACCATTAGGCGCCCTGCCCTCTTGAGTAGAATAGACCCTTTTGTTTCTTTCTGATACCTAATCCTATGATTACTTCTTCAATCCTTTGAAGCTCTGAGAAATAACACTTTAATAAACCCACTCCATGGGACATCCTGATGTTCAAAGGGGCGACTCACTTGCACTATTCCTCAGGAGTTCAGTGAGAGCTGTCAGGCACAACATTCATCAACTCATTTCAATCACACTTTCTAAAGGGAGCTGTCAAATGTTTTGAATTTTCAAACCTTCAGCAAAAAATATGGCTCTTTCATTTTTCCCTTTGTGTTCAGCCGTGACACCTTATGGTTACCATTTGGAGAAATCAGAACACTTATTTTATATGTTACCTCTTCTTGTTCCACTTCACAAACTGAACCAGTTACTCTGCAACTTTTGCACAAACAAAAATGCACAGTCCTGTTCCAGCACAACTCTGTACATGAGTCAAAGTTTAATCAGAGCTTTTTTTTTAAAGTTCTCAATGTCAATATTTATTTTGTTGGATTTGTAGCAGCGATGCTATGTTAAGCTGTTTTGCTTTGGGTTTTTAACCCCATGTACTTTTGCTTGGATTTTGCATCTCAAATTAATCCCATGAATCAGCGTGTGAACTGGGTGTGCTTCAATCTGTAATTGCAGCAAGTCCAGAAATCAAACCTAAAACTCTTGCATAGAACATAGAACAGTACAGCACAGAACAGGCCCTTCGGCCCTCAATGTTGTGCCGAGCCATGATCACCCTACTCAAACCCACGTATCCACCCTATACCCGTAACCCAACAACCCCCCCCATTAACCTTACTTTTTTTAGGACACTACTGGCAATTTAGCATGGCCAATCCACCTAACCCGCACATCTTTGGACTGTGGGAGGAAACCGGAGCACCCGGAGGAAACCCACGCACACAGGGGGAGGACGTGCAGACTCCACACAGACAGTGACCCAGCCGGGAATCGAACCTGGGACCCTGGAGCTGTGAAGCATTTATGCTAACCACCATGCTACCCTGCTGCCCCATAGAAGCATGTATGACAAGGAGGTGCTTTACTCGCTTTAGAAGCATGTATGCTTCTATGACATCAGCTTCCTTGAGTTTTTAATTGACTGATTATATCACATGACTTTGAAAGGCAGTAGAATAAACACTTACTTAGGCTATAAATTGTTCATTAAGTGGTAAATGGAAAAACAAATAGCAGCAATAACACACTGCAGAATTACAGTGGTTACTGACTCAACCATCCCTGCAGGTGGTGGTATTCCCATTAGTATGTTGCTCTTATCTTTCCAAGTGGTAGAGGTTGAAGGTTTGGAAGGTGCTATCTATGAAGCCTAGATGAATTGCTGCAGTGCACCTTGTAGTTGGTGCATACTGCTGTCTCCACTGACCAGGTGGTGGAGGGGGTGAATCTTTAACATGGTGCACTGAGCGCTTTGGCCTGGATGATGTTGAGCTTCTAGAGTGTTATTGAATCTATGCTCATCCAGACAAGTGGAGAGTATTCCATCATACAATTCACTAGAGCCACAATTCACAAGCCATGTGGATGGGGAAATTTGGGAAATTTAAGGAGGTGCTTTACTCGCCTTAGAATTTCCAACCTCTTAACCTGCACTTTTATCCACTGTATTTATGTGGCTGGTCCTTTTGGTCAATGGTAACCCCAGAATGTGCATGGTGGTGAATTTGGCAATAGTATTGTTATTAAATGTGAAGGCGGCAGTGGAAAGCTATTTCTTGTTGGAGATGGTCATTGCCCGGTACTTGCATGACACAAGCGTTACTCGCCACTTACCAACCCACGCGTGGATATTATCCAGATCTTGCTGCATGCAGGCATTGACTGTTTCATTGTCTGAGGTTGTTAGGAATAGAACTGAGCACTGCAATGATCAGTGAACATGCCCCACCTTTGACCTTCATGATGGAGGAAAGGTCACTGATGAAGCAGCTCAAGATGTTTGGGCCTGGAGCACTGAGGAAATGCTACAGCAATGTCTTATATATCAACATACAAATTAGGAAGAGTAGGCCATTTGGCCCCTCAAGTCTGCTCTGTCACTCAATAAGATCATGGCTGATCTGATTGTGGCCTCAATTTCCACTTTCCTGCCTACCCCCAGTAACCTTCGACTCCCTTGCTAGTTGAGAATGTATCTACACTCGGGGCTAGATGCGAAGAATCGAGGATTGGCGATTTTAGTTGGCAAGAGCTTGTCATTTGTGGTGTCGAGTGCGGTGGCGGACAGCGCAGATAGATACATAATGGTGAGTGGTAGGCTTCAAGGGGAACGAGTGGTTCTGGTTAATGTGTACTCCCCCAACTGGGACGATGCGGGCTTCATGCGGCGAATGTTGAGCAGGATCCCGGACCTGGAGATGGGGGGGCTTGATCTTGGGAGGGGATTTTAACATTGTGTTGGACCCAGCCCTGGATCGTTCGAAGTCAAGGACAGGTAAGAGGCCGGCGACGGCCTCAGTGCCAAGGGGGCTCATGGATCAGATGGGAGGGGTAGACCCTTGGAGGTTTTTGAGGCCGGGGGGTAGGGAGTTTTCCTTTTTCTCCCATGTCCACAAGGCCTATTCCCGGATTGACTTTTTTGGCCTCAGCAGGGCGCTAATCTCGAGAGTGGTGGGGGCGGAGTATTCGGCGATAGCTATATCTGACCATGCCCCGCACTCGGTGGACCTGGAGCTGGGGGAGGGGAAGGATCAGCGCCCGCTGTGGAGGTTAGATGTGGGGCTGCTGGCAGAGGAGGAAGTATGTGGGCGGGTCCGTAGGAGCACAGAGGGGTATTTGGAAGCCAATGACAACGGGGAGGTGCAAGTTGGGGTGGTCTGGGAAACGCTGAAGGCGGTGGTTAGAGGGGAGCTGATATCTATTCGGGCGCACAGGGAGAGGGTGGAGAGGGTTGAGAGGGAGAGATTAGTGGAAGAAATGGTAAGGGTGGACAGGAGGTATGCGGATGTCCCGGAAGAGGGGCTTTTGAGGAAGCGTCGCAGTCTCCAAGCGGAGTTCGATATACTGACCACCCGGAAGGCGGAGGCGCAGTGGACGGTATATGAGTACGGGGAGAAGGCAAGCCGGATGCTGGCCCACCAGCTCCGGAATCGGGAGGCAGCGAGAGAGATAGGGGGAGCCACAGATGCAGGAGGGAACCTGGTGCAGAGTGGTAGGGACATTAATGGGGTGTTCAGATCCTTTTATGAGGGGCTGTACCGGTCGGTGCCCTCTAGGGAGGTGGGCGGGATGGACCGCTTTCTGGATAAGCTGGAGTTCCCAAGAGTGGAGGATGAGCGGGTGGAGGGTCTGGGGGCCCCAATCGAGTTGGAGGAGCTGATAGAGGCGCTGGGGAGCATGCAGACTGGAAAAGCACCGAGGCCTGATGGGTTCCCGGTGGAGTCTTACAAGAAATTCTCAGATCTGCTGGGCCCGCTGCTTGTGAGGACCCTGAATGAGGCGAGGGCGAGGGAGGCTTTGCCACCGACGATGTCTAGAGCAATAATCTCACTAATCCTGAAGCGGGATAAGGACTCCCTCCAATGTGGGTTATTATAGGCCGATCTCGCCCCTCAACGTGGATGCAAAGTTGTTGGCCAAGATACTGTCCAGGAGGGTGGAAGATGTGGTCCCGATGGTTATACACGAGGACCAAACGGGGTTTGTGAAGGGGAGGCAGCTGAATGTTAATGTGCGGCGGCTGCTCAATGTTATGATGATGGCGTCGGCGGATGGGGGAGGCGGAAATAGTAGCATCGATGGATGCGGAGAAAGCTTTCGATAGAATGGAGTGGAGCTACCTGTGGGACGTGTTGAGGAGATTTGGGTTTGGTGAGGGATTCATTAGCTGGGTGAGGCTGCTGTATAGTGCCCCGGTAGCGAGTGTGGTGACGAATGGGAGGAGGTTGGAGGACTTTCGGTTGTCCCGGGAGACAACCTTGTCTCCCTTGCTCTTCGCGTTAGCGATTGAGCACTTGGTCATGGCGCTGAGGGATTCGAAGGACTGGAGGGGGATTGTACGGGATGGGGAGGAGCACCGATTGTCGCTGTACGTAGATGATTTACTGTTGTACATTGCGGATCCGGCGGGGGGGATGCCAGAGCTGCTGAAGATACTTGGCGAGTTTGGGGATTTTTCGGGCTATAAGCTCAATGTGGGGAAGAGTGAGCTGTTGGTGCTGCACCCGGGGGACCAGGAGAGGGAGATAAGAGAACTCCCGTTGAAGAGGGCAGTGAGGAGCTTTAGATATCTTGGGGTCCAAATAGCTAGGATCTGGGGGGCCCTGCATAGGCTAAATTTTTCGAGGTTGGTGGAACAGATGGAGGAGGAGTTTAAGAGGTGGGACACGTTGCCACTCTCTTTGGTGGGTAGGGTCCAGTCAGTTAAGATGACGGTGCTCCCGAGGTTCTTGTTTCTCTTCCAGTGCCTCCCCATATTGAACCCAAAGGCTTTTTTTAGGAGGGTTAACAGGAGTATTCTGGGGTTCGTGTGGGCGCGCAAGACCCAGAGGGCAAGGAGGGTATTCCTGGAACGAGGCAGGGAGGTAGATGGGTTGGCGTTGCCCAACTTGTGTGGATATTACTGGGCTGCAAATGTGGCAATGATCCGTAGGTGGGTGATTGAGGGGGAGGGTGACGCATGACTTTGGAGGAGCTGGTGGCGGCCCCGCTCCCACCGGCAAGGTATTCTACGAGTCCAGTAGTGGTGGCTTCCCTCAAAACCTGGGGACAGTGGAGGCGGCATGGAGGGGGGGGGGGGGGGGGGGGTGAAGGCCTCAGTGTGGGCCCCGATACGGGGCAATCACCGGTTTGTACCGTCCTCTTCTTGCGCACGACTCAGCTTGATTCAGCTGAAAGTGCTGCATAGGGCGCACATGACTGGGGCCAGGATGAGCCAGTTCTTTGGGGCAGAGGACAGATGTAGGAGGTGCTCGGGGGGGGGGGGGGGGGGGGGGGGGGCGGCGGCGAACCATACCCACATGTTCTGGGCGTGTCCAGCGCTGGATGTGTTCTGGAAGGGGGTGGCGGGGACCTTGTCCAAGGTGGTCGGCTCCAGGGTGGAACCGGGCTGGGAGCTCGCGATCTTTGGGGGTAGCATCGGAGCCGGGACTGCAGGAGGCGAGAGAGGCCGGCATTCTGGCCTTTGCGTCTCTAGTAGCCCGGCGTAGGATTCTTTTGCAGTGGAGGGACGCGAAGCCCCCGAGCCCAGAGGCTTGGGTTAACGACATGGTCGGGTTGATCAGGTTGGAGGAGGTCAAGTTTGCCCTGAGAGGGTCGGTACAAGGGTTCTTCCGGCGGTGGCAGCCCTTTCTCGATTTTCTGGCGGAGGGTTAGAGGGTGGTCAACCTCAGCAGCAACCGGGGGGGGTTAGGGATCTGTTAAGGGGGTTTGTTTTTGCGACTGTTGTTTGCTACATTTGTTTTTTTTGTATTGTTATTAATTTATTGCTTTGTATGGGGGGGGGGGGGGGGGGGGGTGTTCTTTCTGTTTATTTTTATACTGTTTATTTTATTGTTGGGAGAAAATTTGAAGTTGAAAAATTTGAATAAAAATTATTTTTTAAAAAGGAGAATGTATCTACATCTGCCTTAGAAACATTCAATGACCCTGCCTCTGCCACTCTCTGGGGAAGAGAGGTCCAAAGATTCACGACCCTCGAGGAAGATAATTTTCTTCTCGTTTCCATCTTAAGTGACCCTTTATTTTGTCCCAGAGTTCTCCCATGTGGGAAAAGCCCTTTCAGTGTCCAGCCTGTCAAGTCCCCTTGTTTCAATAGGATCAGCTCTCATTCTTTTTAAACACCAATTGATACAGGCTCGGTTTGTCCAACTTTTCCTCACATGATTTCATAACAATTCATAGAATTCAGTGCAGGAGGTCATTCGGTCCATCAAGTCTGTCCTTGGAAAGAGCATCCCACTTCAGCCCATGCCTCCAGCCCAACCCCGTACCCCACTATGGACAAATTTAGCATGGCCAATCACCCTAACCTGCACATCTTTGGACTGTGGGGGGAAACCGGAACCTGGAGGAAATCCACGCAGACACAGGGAGAAATTGCAAACTCCACACAGTCACCCGAGTCTGGAATTGAATCTGAGAGTCTGGAGCTGTTATGCAGCAGTGCCAACCACTGTGCCGTGCCGCATCCCCCACCCGGGTATCAGTCAAGTGAACATTCTCTGACCTGCTTCAAACGCATTATAAACTTTCTTAAATAAGCAGACTCAAACTGTACACAGTATTACAGATGTGATCTCATCAAGGCCCTGTACAACTGTGGCAAAATATCCCTACTCTTCTATTCGATTTCCCTGGTGATAAATGACAACATGCCACTTGCAGTACACGCGTACTAACTTTTCCAGGTTATGCAGGTCCCTTGGAAGTGTAAAGCAGGACTAGCTTCAGTGAATTGAGAGCAGGTAATACACGCTGGAGCTTGTATGTGCAAGTTATTAGGCTTCTGGACAGGGAGAGGATTCAGAAGGTAAGAGTGGAAATCAGCATTGTACTGAAGTCGAATTAAACTGTTGTGAACGACCAGAATGTCTTCTGCTGCTCAATTCATAAATGTTTTTTCACCTATTTAACACTGTAACCTCTCACCATTTAAATAATATGCTGCTTTTCTATTCTTCCTGTCAAAGTGGAAACGTTCTTATATTCCCACATTATACTACATCTGCCAACTTTTGTGCACACTCACTTAACTTATCTATATCCCTTTGCCGTCTCTTTATGTCCCCTTCATAGCTTACACTGGTCAAGAGGAAGAAGGAGGCTTATGTAAAGATGAGACGTGAAGGTTCAGTTAGGACGCTCGAGAGTTACAAGTTAGCTAGGAAGGATCTAAAGAGAGAGCATAGAAGAGCCAGGGGGGTACATGAGAAGTCTTTGCAGGTAGGATCAAGGATAACCCTAAAGCTTTCTATAGATATGTCAGGAATAAAAGAATGACTAAGGTAAGAGTAGGGCCAGTCAAGGACAGTAGTGGGAAGTTGTGCATGGAGTCCGAGGAGATAGGAGAGGTGCTAAATGAATATTTTTCGTCAGTATTCACACAGGAAAAAGACAATGTTGTTGAGGAGAATACCAAGATACAGGCTACTAGACTAGAAGGGCTTGAGGTTCATAAGGAGGAGGTGTTAGCGATTCTGGAAAGTGTTAAAATAAATAAGTCCCCTGGGCTGGATGGGATTTATCCTAGGATTCTCTGGGAAGCTAGGGAGGAGATTGCTGAGCCTTTGGCTTTGATCTTCAAGTCATCTTTGTCTACAGGAATAGTGCCAGAAGACTGGAGGATAGCAAATGTTGTCCCCTTGTTCAAGAAGGGGAGTAGAGACAACCCCAGTGAGCCTCACTTCTGTTGTGGGCAAAGTATTGGAAAGGTTTATAAGAGATAGGATGTATAATCATCTGGAAAGGAATAATTTGATTAGAGATAGTCAACATGGTTTTGTGAAGGGTAGGTCGTGCCTCACAAACCTTATTGAATTCTTTGAGAAGGTGACCAAACAGGTGGATGAGGGTAAAGCAGTTGATGTGGTGTATATGGATTTCAGTAAAGCGTTTGATAAGGTTCCCCACGGTAGGCTATTGCAGAAAATACGGAGGCATGGGATTCAGGGTGATTTAGCAGTTTGGATCAGAAATTGGCTAGCTGATAGAAGACAAAGGGTGGTAGTTGATGGGAAATGTTCAGACTGGAGTCCAGTTACTAGTGGTGTACCACAAGGATCTGTTTTGGGGCCACTGCTGTTTGTCATTTTTATAAATGTCCTGGAGGAGGGCGTAGAAGGATGGGTGAGTAAATTTGCAGATGACACTAAAGTCGGTGGAATTGTGGACAGTGCAGAAGGATGTTACAAGTTACAGAGGGACATAGATAAGCTGCAGAGCTGGGCTGACTGGTGGCAAATGGAGTTTAGTGCAGAAAACTGAGGGGTGATTCATTCTGGAAGGAATAACAGGAAGACAGAGTACTGGGTTAATGGTAAGATTCTTGGTAGTGTAGATGAGCAGAGAGATCTCGGTGTCCATGTACATAGATCCCTGAAAGTTGCCACCCAGGTTGAGAGGGTTGTTAAGAAGGCGTACGGTATGTTAGCTTTATTGGTAGAGGAATTGAGTTTCGGAGCCATGAGGTCATGTTGTAGTTGTACAAAACTCTGGTGCGGCCGCATTTGGAGTATTGCGTGCAGTTCTGGTCGCCGCATTATAGGAAGGATGTGGAAACATTGGAAAGGGTGCAGAGATTTACCAGGATGTTGCCTGGTATGGAGGGAAGATCTTACGAGGAAAGGCTGAGGGACTTACGGCTGTTTTCGTTCGAGAGAAGAAGGTTAAGAGGTGACTAAATTGAGGCATACAAGATGATCAAAGGAATAGATAGGGTGGACAGTGAGAGCTTTTTTCCTCGGATGGTGATGTCTAGCACGAGGGGACATAGCTTTAAATTGAGGGGAGATAGATATAGGACAGATGTCAGAGGTAGGTTCTTTACTCAGAGAGTAGTAAGGGCGTGGAATGCCCTGCCTGCAACAGTAGTGGACTCGCCAACACTAAGGGCATTCAAATGGTCATTGGATAGACATATGGACGATCAGGGAATAGTGTAGATGGGCTTTAGAGGAGTTTCACAGGTCGGCGCAACATCGAGGACCGAAGGGCCTGTACTGCGCTGTAATGTTCTATGTACATTCTTACCTCTTTGTGTCACCAACAGATTTAGCTACCATACATAAGCCATTGATAGAAATTGTAAATAGTTGACTCCCCAATACTGATGCCTGTGGCACTTCATTTGCCACATCTTGACAACCCAAAAATGACCCATTTATGCCTTTGGTGTCCTGTTAACTAACCAGTCCTCTATCCATTTTAATATGCCACCCCCTCTACCATGGGCTCTTAGTTTGCATAGTAGCCTTTGATGTGGCACCTTGTCAAATGCCTTTTCGAAATCTAAGTACAGCACATTCACAGGTTCTCCTTTATCCATGATGCCTGTTGCTTCCTTAAAGAACTCAAATAAAATTGTCAAACTTGATTTTCATTTCATAAAACTATGCTAACTTTGCTTGATGCTCCCAGGTGCCCTGATGTATCCTCCTTAAAAACTAGATCCTAGCATTTTCCCCTTGAGGGATGTTAAGCTAATTGGTCTGTAGTTTTCTGCTTTCCGTCTTCTCTTTTCTTGAATGGGGGAGTCACATTTGCTGTTTTCCAATCTGATGGAACCTTTTCAAAATCAAGGGAATTTTGGAAAATTAAAATCAATGCATCTACTATTTCAGCAGCCACATCTTCCAGCGCCTGGCGATTTCATACAGTACAGAAGAGGCTATTTGCCCCATCAAGACTGCATTGACAAAACTACACCAAATCTACACTAATCCCACTTTCCAGTACTTGGTCCATAACTTTGAATGTTATGACATTTCAAGTGCTCCTCCATGTACTTTTTGAAAGGTTGAGAGGTTTCCAACCTCTACTTCCCTCCCAGGCAGTGCATTCCAGACTCCACCACCCTCTAGGTGAAAGAATGTTTCCTCAAATCCCCTCTAAACCTCCTGCCCCATACCTTACAATTATGCCCCCTGGTTATTGACCCTTCAACTAAGGAGAACAGCTGCTTCCTATCCACACCACCATCTTATACACCTCAATCAGGTCCCCCTCAGCCTTCTCTGCTCTAAAGAACACCAGAGCCTTTCCAGCCTCTCTTCATAGCTCAAATGCTCCATCCCAGGCAACATCCTGGTGAATTTCCCCTGCACCCTCTCCTGTGCAATCACATCCTTCCTAAACTGAGGTGCCCAGAACTGCACACAGTACTCCAGTGTGGCCTAACCAAAGTTTTGTACAGCTCCAAAATAACCTCCCTGCTCTTATAATCTATGCCACGATTGATAAAAGACGAGTATCCCATATGCCTTCTTTAACCACGGGATTCCTACAATGCAAAAGGAGACCATTCAGCCCATCGAGTCTGCACCGTCTCCCCGAAAGAGCACCCTACCTAGGCCCACTGTCCCGCCCTCTCCCCATAACCTAACCTTGTGCATCCCTGGACACTAAGGGGCAATTTAGACTGACCAATCCACCTGTGCATAATAATAAATAATAACCTTTATTATTGTCACAAGTAGGCTTCCATTAACACTGCAAACACCGATCCCTGGCCTCCAGTCACACGAACAATCTTCTACCATCACCCCTGTGTCCAAGCCAGTTATGGATCTTCTGCACTGTATGTCCTATGTTCTATGCCAAGTTATCCTGGAACACATGTGCTTTTACGTTCTTGATCAGTGTCCTATTTGTTTTGTTTTTTGTAAATTTTAGAATGCCCAATTGATTTTTTTTCCAATTAAGGGGCAATTTAGCGTGGCCAATCTACCTAACCTGCACATCTTTTGGGTTGTGGGGGCGAAACCCACACAAACACGGGGAGAATGTGCAAACTCCACACGGACAGTGACCCAGAGTCGGGAATGAACCTGGGATCTCAGCGCCGTGAGGCCACAGTGCTAACCCACTGCGCCACCATGCTGCCTGTGTCCTATTTGTTAAAGGCTTGCTGAAATCTATCAGCTCCACCTGTGTCGTAGGTATCTATGTGGACCACAGCCACTAGATCCTCTACCTCCTACTGTAAGTTCCTCTCCAGCCCACAGCAAATGTCCCAAAACTTGGCAAGAGACAAAAGGTCTTCGGACTGATTGGTCGGCAAGAATCACAAACATTTTCCTCTGCTCTTGATATGACTCCAATCAGTGGGGTGAATTTTCCCAATTCCAATTGACTTCTATTTTACAAGGGTTCCTTGATCTCACACTCGATCGAATGTTGCCTTGATGTCCATGGTATTGACACTCAGAATTCAGCTCTTTTGTCCATGTTTGGACCAAGGCGGTGACAATGTCTGAATCGGACTGTCCCTGATGGAACACAAACTTGAGCTTCAGTTATTAGTAACTACGTGTGGTGTATTAGCATTGTTGATGTCATCTTCCATCAATTTGCTGATGTTTGAGCAAATGCTGGGAGTGGTAATTGGCTTTATTCTGTTTTAATGGGCATACCTGGGCAATTTTTCACTTTGCCAGGTAGATGTCAGTGCTCTAGCTGTATTGGAACAGTTTGGCTAATGGTATTGTCACTAGGCTAGCAATCCAGAGACCCACGGCAAGATCCGAGGACGTGGGTTCAAATCCCAATTAAATTTGAATTAAATTAAATATTTCAGTGGCCATGAAACGATTGTCGTAAAACGCACCTGGTTCACCAACGGCCTCTAGGGAAGGAAATCTGCCATCCTTACCCGGTCTGGCCTACATGTGACTCCAGATCCACATCATTGAGGTGGACTCTTAAAAGACCTTTGAAATTGAGGGCAGTTAAGGATGAGCAATAAGTTCTGGCCCAGCCAGCGATGCTCATGTCCCATAAATTAATTGTAAGAGAACCAAGTGAATACATTTCAGAAAATCCATGATGTGGGTGAAAAATCCGTGCTCGCACTGGCCGCCTGACAATTGAGACTTCATTTTATGGCTTCCTCTGGGAACTGGAAAACACAAAGTGAGCAAACTTACTGCAATGCACAGGCATGTGGGTTCACCCTTCTCCGTCACGGCACACTCCCTTCCAGCACCGCAGAACACGTTGGCACAAATCTTGGACTTGCTATTCACTTCCTGTGGTTAAAAAATAATCAACCATTCAGTGAGTCACGATAATTTTGCAAAAAGGCAAGTGTCCATTGCATTTCTATTTTGTTTCCATAAATTTCCATTAGTTTAATTTAAAAAACATACCATATTAACATTTTCATACTAATTTCCTTAAAAGAGGGGTTTTGGAGTGGATGAAGGTGGGAGATTCTTCACTGGCCTAGAAATTCCACAGAGTGGTTGTGCCTCTTGTTTTTGCCAATAGAAAATAACTTGTCAAAACCCATGTTCCATGCAAGTTATTTAATTAAGTTATTAACTCACTTAAAATAAACAGGTTAAATATTGCAAGCAGAAGCATTGTGGCATTGAACCGCGCAAATCAGGAAGCTCCCAGGTTTGGTTCCTGCTCTGGGCCTCAACTCCTCTCTTCCTGACCGTTTGCTTTTGCTGGATACAAGAAGACTTGAGCCACAAACAACCACTAAAACTGGCCACTTGTATTATTTGTGAGTCCTCTCCCACACAAGGATGGCCATAAATAGCACCATAATGTTACTTGTGTTGCCAGCGAAGAGCTTTCAGCCGTCACCGTTTTCGCTTCTAGTTATCACACATATGAATCCCACTGTGCTTCCCCCTGGCCAGTGAACTGGAAAGATATTTACCCCACAGTCAGCTCATTTTCTTTTCCATTTGGGCTGCGATCAGAATAAGATTCATGTGACAAACAAAAGAACAAAAGGAAGTATACCAAGAAATAAGCCAGAGTTGAATTGGCAGGCTCCATCTATGCAAAACACAAAACCACACTTTGCTGCAACTCCCATTTCAACTTGACGGGGGGGGGGGGGGGAGCAAAGCAACATTTCTTTAGTGAGGTTATTATTCGTGAGAGCAAGGGGAGGTTTTAAAAAAAATCATTTTCAAGATTGAATTTTGCTTTTACGCAATATTAGGTGTTCAACACTAGATGGCAGTAAAAGACTTTACAGGAACAAAAATAAAATCTGTAAAAATAAAACGCAGAAAATGCTGCAGGAATTGCACTTTTCAAAACATATCCTTGATTAAGTTCCGAACAAATTGGAAAATAATGAATGCAAACTTGTCTATTCTGGAAAGATGGGGGACAGCAAACAGGAGTATATGGACCAGTTAGCCCAACACCTAACACAGGGAAAATACTAGAAACCATTATTAAAGGATGTTATAAAGCAGGACACTGAGAAAATTAGTCAACATGGTTTTGAGATAGGGAAATCATGCTTTGACTAATTTATTACAGTTCTTTGATGAAGTAACAAACAACTTGGGGGAAAAAAGGAACCTATAAGATGTTGTGGAATTGGATTTCCAAACGGGTTTGGAAAATTAGCATGGATTGATTAGTAAGCAGAAGCAGAGAGAGTAGGGGTAAATGGGTCATTTTCAGGTTGGCAAGAGGAGATGAGTGAAGTGGTACAGGGGTCAGTGCTGGGGCCTCAGCTATGTACAATTTATATCAATGTCTTGGTAGGCAAATAGAATGTTCACATTTAATGCAGGTGGGGCGGGGGGAGGAGAGAGAATGGAATACAAGAGTAGGGAAGTCTTCCTGCAGCTGTAGAGGGCCTTGGTGCGACGATATTAGGAGTACTGTGTACAGTTTTAGCTTCCTTACTTAAGAAAGGAATCAACTGAATTAGAAACAGTTTGGAGAAGGTTCACTCGACTGATTCCTGGGACAAAGGGTTATCTTATGAGGAAAAGGTTGGAAGTTCATTGGAATTCGGTAAAGTGAGATGATCTTATAAGATCCTGAGGCGACTTGACAAGGTGGATGTTTCCCCTTGTGGGAGAGACTAGAACAATGGGGATAAAGCAAATTACTGTGGATGCTGGAATCTGAAACAAAAACAGAAAATACTGGACAATCACAGCAGGTCTGACAGCCTCTGTGGAGAGAGATGGGAGACACCGTTTTGAATCTGGATGACTCTTTATCAAAAGCACAAAGAACCAGGGCGGACACCATTTTGAAATCATTCCCCCATTTAAGATGGACGTTAGAAGAAATTTCTTCTGAGGGTCATTATTGTACAAAATTCTCTTCCCCAGAGAGCGGAGGTGGCAGTCATTGAATATTTGTACGGTTACGGTTGAGTTAGATAAGATTTTTGATTAACAAGGGAGTCAAAAACACCTGCTCCCACGTCATGTGCACACACACACACACACACACACACACACACAAATTCTGATAATGGCGGAGTTCATTTCTGTATTCTCTGCATGGCTGGTGAATTATTTACACATTATGGGACCCGTTTGATTTCATTCCACTGATGTTATTTTTCCCCCAACTTTAAATGAGCACAGATTAATACATTTTTATTCTGAGCTACATTTTTATTCTGAGCTGTATTTTCTATCAGCCAGAGAGAGATGAGAAAGCATGCAGCAATTCTACTGCCATTGCATATCCCAAAAAGGTCAAATTGTTCATCGTTCGTCCTGTGGCATCCTACTGTAAGAACACTGGGATGAGTACCCCGACATGAATATTGATCATCAGACAAATCCTTAAACCTTTCACCTTCAATCCCCACTGAAGAACCATCCTGGAACCGATTGGGTTATCACGGCATTTAGTCTACCAACTTTCAGTCATAGCCTATACAGCTACTAGCAAGATGAATTAATTCTTTCATGTGAACTGTCAATGAAGTCAGACATGGCCATGAACTGATATTTGTTCTTTTATCATCACAAGGGTTAAATAACTAAGTATGGATCTAACAACTGACAGAAAAAACGGTGACTAAAAGTTCAGCAATATTATAACAATTTTAACTTCTGGTGATTTTACATTTAGAGTTGATTATTAATCTCTGGTTCATTGGTGAGAGCAAACTTTGAATTAAACTCATTAGATAGGTGACATGTAAAAAATCTTTTAGGATCTCCACCCAAGGTGGGAATGAATGGAGGAATGCAGGTCTGGAATTTCCTGGTGACTGGTTTGCTTTCATTTTCCTACCTCCAGGGCATTTTTAAAGAGGAAGGTACCTCATTGACATTGCTGAAAGCCCTATTAAAGCCAACAATCAAAGGCTGATTGGAATTTTACAGAGCCAGTGTCCAGTGTCTGACGGATGCCTGGAGGTTGCCTCCCGGCAGAAGACCCTGGAGGAGGGGCAGCGATCCAGGATCAATTGGAGACCTTCCCCCCCCCAACCTACCTGATAGAAGTTGGGGCCACAGGCCACCCTACTGAGAAGCTCCCCCTCCAATGAATCTGCTATTGTTCCCATTCCCCCCCCCCCAAATTGTTGGGAAGGGCCGTCATTTGAAGTGCTTTCTATCTGCCTTAGTAGCACCTTCTCAGAGGTTTTACAACCTTTTCCTTATGAGCTGCCTTGCTTCTCGTGGGGGGTTGGTGATAAATGCCGGTCTTCAGGATGCCGTCAGATTCAGTACTCTTGGGTCAAACTAACTTTCCGCACTGGTACCCAAACCTGGACCAGCTGAATTAAATCTCACCCTGCTAGATGTCACATCCAAGTGATCCACATCCATCTGTCCATCTGGCAGGTAAAGCCACACAATCTTAACTTCCATCACCGTTCTATCTTCTGAAGATGTGTTTCCCGATTTTACATAGACACCCTTCAGATTAGACAAAGAATCCCTACATTTTATGCCATAAAGACTAATACCAGAACTACTAAAAGGATGAAAACTAAAATCCAAGAACAGAGTTATTAAACTTTTAATGGAATTCAAATTTCACCATCTGTCATGGTGGGATTCGAACCATTGCCTGTGAAATTTTAATTTCAGAACTGAGCAGGTGTAAGGAGTATTAAGAGAAAAACCCCATTATAACAGTATGGTTCAGAAGTGGAAGGACTGGTGTTAACTCACTGAGCAATAAAAGGCTGCTAACTAAATGCTTGCATCAACAACCGGAGTATTCTGCTTAAAGTAGGATTATAGTAAGAAATGGTAATTCTTCACTGAATAGCAAAATATTGGCTTAAAGCGTGTTTTTCAAACTTTTTGCCAGGGACCTATTGTTACCAACCAGCCGACCTTCCAGACGCATGCCAGCCAACCTTGGTGACCCACGAATGCCAACCCACTCCGGCCGGCATTCGCGACCCATCATTTTTCGCCCATCTTTAAAGCGGCAGGTACAATCTGCTTGGTTATTCAAGGTTACATTTCTGCTAAGGACTTCAGCTGATGATTTACGTTCTCACTGCATCCGCTGAAAAAAAGAATCAAGAGGTTTGTCCTCCAACCATGCTTGGTCTTCAAATGCCTTTGAAGTTTTGAGGGTTTTAATCTTTCATTTGTCTGTACTTGCCTGCATATAATACTTTGCATTGGCACAATTAACAAACCCATACCTCAAGAAATCAACTTTATACTGCTTTGTTCCCGATTTCAGCTTCTTAAATGGGTTGTTTACCGGAGGCCCTGGAGCTCACATCAACTCTGCTGACAGCTACAAAATGGAGGAATCTCTTGGGCCCAGAGCATGTGACGCCAGTGTATAGAGAGCATGACCTGCTCTCTGCCCCCCGCTTATGGAGAGAAGGTCTATCGATTTTTTAAAAATCAGGAGGAGGCAGTCTGCCACACTGGGCTCGGGGCCTGTCTGCTGCTGAGGGTCATGCCTGCACGGTACTGCCGGCATTTCTTAAAAGCCAGTTACAGCCCCACGACTCTCCCGACACCCGCCTGCGATCTACCCATGGGTCACGACCGAGTTTGAAAATAACCTGGCTTAAAATGTATGGGCGAGGAAGCAAATTTCATTAAAAATAAACTGTGCCTGACAGTAGGTGCTATAAATCACTTGTTCCTATGGCATTTGATACTTAACCCAATATTGATGAATCTTGTTTTTGAGATATGCAATAAAAAAGGCAGTTACATTGGTAGCCAGTTAGATAGTCGGTAGTTTCCATTCCCTCATGTTGATAATGGTGCAGGGCTGAGCAGGGCTCAGAGAACCAGGAATATCCACATGTTTAGAAAATCTCTAAGTATGAGAGTTGTGTGTTCTGACAAGGGCAAAGACAGAAAGACAAATGCAGCAGTGTTTTCATGTTACAGTCTCTTACATTGTAATTAAGGCCCAAGAATGAGAGTTCGAGACAGTACTACGTCTGTAATAAGCATCTGCTAAATACAGGGAGACTGGAACTTAAGAGGCCCTATAATTAAAGAAAGAGTCAATGGATAATATACATTCTGTGGTTGCTAGGTATAATCCTGCTCCATTTCTGGGCTGTCTAGTACTCAAATAGATCATCCATGCTTGTAGTGAACGTGATCTATTTTCTGCTGAGTCAGAAAACTGGACCATTTGGAACAGGAGAATTACTAGGCTTCCTTTTGTTCTCCGTTTTGCTGTTATCTGCCCTCTTTCCATCGACCGGGCTCGATCTTCTCACATTATTACCCAGCTGAAGACGCAGGTTTTTTGTAGTTTTGCTCTTCAGCCAGTTATTCAATGGCTGCTATCAGGAATCCTACATGGAGGTGTCCAGCTTCAGCTGTGCAGACCTTTCACCTACTTTGTGTAAAGCCCTGTCACATTGTCATGGGAAAGAAATACAAATTTCTCTAGTGTGAATGCATGAATACCCACCCCGCCAATCGCCTGTGGATTTAAACAATGCATCTCCATGAAGTGTTGCGGCAATCCAGATATTGGGGAGTGGTGACAACAGCAAAGTCTGTATCCGCTAGAATTTACCCTGGAATATTTATCCCCTGCATGTATCAGTGGCCTGAGCTCCCTGCTGTGGTTTCAGTAAATAGGAACTGCTGTACCACCCGAGGTGATATATCTACACCACTGGAGATGTATCAAGTACAAGTGAAACCAGCAAAGCGTTATCACATTTTGTACAATGTAGCTTTGTTTCGAAGTCTGCAATTACGTTGTTCTGAGTTAGGAAAGCCTCAAAGATTGGCGGAGAGGAGAAAAGAGATTAAATAAGTAATTTTTCTAGTAGAAAAGCAGTACACACACACACACACACATATTGGGTTTTTATGATCATTTTTGACAACCTAACCAAACTGTCAAAGCCTGGACTCTTCATCTGATTTGACAAAGATTTGTTTTGCTAACTTGGAGTATTTGAAGGCTTTCTACCCTCCCCAGTGTGAATTTACTGAAATCTTTTCAATGTTAATTTTGTTTGCTGGGAATTTCAGTTCGATGCTGGCATTAATTCATTTATCTTTTAGTATTTTGGAACAGAGTGTCAAGCCTGCTGGATAGAGGATGATGGATAGATGGCGCTGTTATACTTCAGGTACAGATTGGAGACTATTGCCTGCTTAAAGTGGCAGCTAGGTGGCAGTGTTCACTTATCTCCACATCACTCATTCTACAGAGCATGGGTATTCAAATTCACTCATACGGGCTAAATCTTTAATGTTAGCTGAGCTCTCTGGAGTTTTAAAGTTGACATATTCCTGCTATGCCGCTGTTTGTACAGAATCTAAATGACTTGGATGTTAGTCTCATCACTTCTCAGGCTGGCCATTCAGCCCTTCCCTTACAGCGGGTTTTCCCCTGGCGGATGTGATGAGCATTTGGTCGCAGTAGGATCTTCTGATCAGAGTTGCGGGCTTTTTGTACGGCTCGCCCGTCCCGCCACGGGAGGAGGCCACTTCAGTGGGTTCGGTAGGTCCCATCCACAGCAAAAGGCCGGAAAATCCTATCCCCAAAATCAGTCTTAGTCACTTTATTCCTCATGTTGTACAGCATTTTGCATTGATGCTAAAACCATTCTCACCAACCCCAAGAGTGTATTGTAACTTGTCCAACAGGGAGTCAAGCAGCAATAAAAAGCTGGGAAATTAACAGTAAGGAAATTAAAGGGTTTGTCTGGAACAGAGTAAGTGTCCCTTTGTTGTCGTTATGCCTAGTTAGATTCTTCTTCTCTCCCTTCAGGTCCAACTGATTCACAATGAGCTGGTTTGGCCACTCCCGCTGCAAGATCGCCACGGACGGGACGCGAGCCATGTAAAGGACCACTGACATCGGGCGGGAATTTTCGTTCTCTGGGCGGGCGCGGCCAGAGAATCCCGCCCAATGTGTTATCTTAAAATCCTGAATAATTTACAGTTAAAGAATGACAGCAAAGATAAAGTGGATCCAGTTGGTCGAAATATCTGAAGCTAATGGCAAAATAGCACCTGTCATTTTAGGAAGTTAGGGTGAATTATTTATTATTGTTGCAAGTAGGCTTACATGAACACTGTAATTAAGTTATTGTGAAAATCCCCTAGTCGCCTGTTTGGGTACACCAAGGGAGAATTCGGAATGTCCAATTCACCTAACAGCCGTCTTTCGGGACTTGTGGGAGGAAACCGGAGCACCTGGAGGAAACCCACGCAGACATGGGGAGAACGAGCAGACTCCACACAGGCAGTGACCCAAGCTGGGAATCAAACCTGGGAGCCTGGCGCTGTGAAGCAACAGTGCTAATTAATCACTGTGCTACCGTGCCATCCAGCGCACCGTCTAATATTAAGATGACCTCTAAGTGACTGTACCTCACAATCAATCTTAGAGGCACACCTAGCCCAACCCCATTTCCAGGATTTTCTACTGGAAATCACACCTGTTGTGTCATACCAACGAACAAATAATACAAACAGTTTTTTTAAAATATTCATTCTTGGGGTGTAGGTATTGCTGGTTGGACCAGCATTTGTTGCCCATTCCTAATTGCCCTTGAACCGAGTGGCTTGCCAGGCCATTTCAGAGGGGGACAGTTAAGAGTCAACCACATCACTGCTCGAGTCTGGAGTCACATGTAGACAGGGTACAGATGGCAGATTTCATTCCCTGAAAGACATTAGTGCACCTGATCCCTGAAACTTTTAACGACAATCAGAAATGGTTTAATCGTCATAATGAATTTTTTTTAATATATGAATGGAATTGAGATTTTGCACCATCTCCCATGATGGGATTCGTATCCGGGAGCCCAGAGCACAGGTCACAAAGTTCCGTGTGTAGGAGTTCTATAAGGGAGCAAATACTAAGTGCACTGGAAAATGCATTGTGCCTTGTAAATCAGTAGATTGATTCAAGGGTGTGATGCAACGAATTGGGATCAAAGTCCCATAGTGAGCGCTGCGTGTTTCCCGCTCGCAGGAACGCCTCAGTGTAGAGAGATCCCCTGAAGCAAACCCAGATGCCCCACCAGCCCGAATGCACTATGGGAGGATCCCTGCTCCCCCTGCCCCGCACTCCCCCAACACCCACGCAGGGCACCCCCGGCCCACTCACGCACGCATAAGAAATGCCAGCTTGGCACCCTGGCAATGCCTGTGCCAGGCTGGTACCAAGGTGGCCCTTCCAGGGTGCCCAGATGCCACCAGCAGTCTCAGGGCACCACCCTGCTCAGACGGCATGCAGCTGGGGGCCTCCGATCCTCTGGAAGACCCCCACATGTGCCATTCTGTCTGGACCCTGTTTGTGGAGACCAGTACCAAACAGCGCTCATCCGAGGTCTCCGAGGCAAAGGGAATAAATCCCAAAGCCCAAGGAGTGAGACGAGTCCTCGCTCTAATGTGCAGATTTGCTTAAAAAGTGATCCCGCCCACAAGGGCTGGGATTTACATTGCAAAGTCTCGCGAGATCATGTTGGATCTCGCAAAGTGTTGCAAGCCGGGTAGATCCCGGGAGCAGGGTCTCCCGGCTTTTATTGACCGTGGTGAGCCACAACAAGCTGTTTTTCTGGCACAGCGTGGTCATTGGATTGCGCCCATAGATTGAACTAATTGAATTACAAGCAGGAATTCTGGCTTTTAAGTCTGAGATCTGTGGAAGTTCTCTTCCTTTCCTCAAAACATTGACTCATGCTAGGATAGACAGACATTCGCCATGCTTGGATCTAGACAGTGAATGTTAACAGGTTTTCAGTTATGGATGAATTGCAACCAACTCTATATCTGTCCTTCCCTGATGTCCACCCATGAATGTTTCCAGCAGTTTTTACTGAACAGTAAATCATAAGCAGGAATGCTTGCCAAGGTTGAGAATACTGAGCTCAAATAATATTTTCCAACTGAGATTGGCTAGCTCTCAGAGATCAGTTAATGAGGGCAGCACGGTACATAGTAGTTAGCACAATTGCTTCACAGCTCCAGGATCCCAGGTTCGATTCCTGGCTTGGGTCACTGTCTGTGCAGAGTTTGCACGTTCTCCCCGTGTGTGCGTGGGTTTCCTCCGGGTGCTCCAGTTTCCTCCCACAGCCCAAAGATGTGCAGGTTAGGTGGATTGGCCATGCTAATGTGCCCTTAGTATCCAAAATTGCCCTTAGTGTTCGGTGGGGTTACTGGGTTATGGGGATAGGGTGGAGGTGTGGGCTTGGGTAGGGTGCTCTTTCCAAGAGCCAGTGCAGACTCAATGGGCCGAATGGCCTCCTTCTGCACTGTAATTCTATGAATCTATGAAATCTATGATTTCAGGACCATCCAGACACATTTCCATGATGGGTAGTGCATTTATATAGGGTCCCACGAATGTCCATTTAATTAAATTTGGTCAAGTGTTACATATTTGGTTGGAGAGGAGAGGTTAGCGTCGGATTTTCATTCCACGGCTACATCGAATGGTGAACAATGGTTATCTCTGTGGAAAAGCGAGATTGTTCTAACCTAGATACAATAGTGTGGATTGTCAGCTTTGACAGGATGTGAATGGTTCTTTAAATTTAGCACATTAACATCTGACACAATAAATGTAAATGTCACCACAGTCCCAGAGATAATAATAATCTTAATAGTCAGGCTTACATTAACACTGCAATTAAGTTACTGTGAAAATCCCTTGGTCGCCACACTACGGTGCCTGTTCAGGTACACGGAGGAAGAATTCAGAATGTCCAATTCACCTAACAGCAGATCTTTTAAGACTCGAGAGGAAACCTGAGCACCCGGAGGAAACCCACAGACATGAGGAGAATGTGCAGACTCCACACAGTGACCCAAGCCAGGAATTGAACCTGGGACCCTGCCGCTGTGAAGCAACAGTGCTAAGCATCGTGCTACCATGCCGTACCGAGAGGGAACGAGGGATCAAGAGAACGTGCACACGAGAGAGAGAGCGCGAGAGAACTGAACACAGAAAAATACAGCACAGAACAGGCCCTTCGGCCCACGATGTTGTGCCGAACTTTTGTCATAGATTAAGAAAAAATTAATCTGCACCCCATCATTCTACTGTAATCCATGTACCTATCCAATAGCCGCTTGAAGGTCCCTAATGTTTCCGACTCAACTACTTCCACAGGCAGTGCATTCCATGCCCCCAGTACTCTCTGGGTAAAGAACCTACCTCTGACATCCCCCTATATCTTCCACCATTCACCTTAAATTTATGTCCCCTTGTAATGGTTTGTTCCACCCGAGGAAAAAGTCTCTGACTGTCTACTCTATCTATTCCCCTGATCATCTTATAAACCTCTATCAAGTTGCCCCTCATCTTTCTCCGTTATAATGAGAAATGGCCTAGACCGGTGGCGATTTAACCTGAAAGTCACCACATCTCAGGAGAGGGACATGGTTGAGAAGGCAGGGCCTTCATGAATAACCTCAGCTGGTACAGGAATTGAACCCACACTGTTGGCGTGGCCCCACATCACGAACTAGCCAACCAAATGAGCCAATTAATTCCTCATGGCAGTGCCTTGACAAATCAGTCAACCTGTCTGGTTGGAATTCCAACAATTGCTTGGTAGTTACTGTTCCCTGCTGCATTCTCCATGGCAACACCTCTACCAGAGTCAACTTGCCAACCAATCAGCACGCTCTTTTGCTGTGCAAGTTGTTTTCCTTTTACTGTTGGTGATCTTGCAATCTGTCCTGATGAGTGCCAAGACAAAACGTTTTAACGGCATGGCTTTTTTCAGCAATACTCAATTTTGGATACAGCTCTAGCAATATTAAAGGGACATGTGGATAATGCAGGAAGGTGGAGATTAAGGTAGAAGATCAGTCACAATCATATTTAGAACATAGAACATAACAGCGCAGTACAAGCCCTTCGGCCCTCGATGTTGCGCCGACCTGTGAAACCACTCTAAAGCCCATCTACACTATTCCCTTATCATCCATATATCTATCCAATGACCATTTAACAATGGAGTATGCTCCAAGAGCCAAATGACCTACTCCTCCTCTTAGCCCCCAACTCCAGACAGTGCATCGATCATTATAGATGTTTAATTCTTGGGGAGACGTTGTAGTGGTATTTTCACTAGACTAGTAACCCAGAGATAATGCTGGATAATGGTTTGGGGTCATATGCAGGGGCCTGTCCTCTGCAGGCCAAAGGAATATGTCCAGACCTTGCATCTTTTTTGAATGCTCCCTGGTTCATTCGCCATGGCAACATCTTGACCAATCAGAGCTGACTTGCCAACCAATCAGCACCATTTTATAATGCAATATAAATTGTTGTTCCCCATTGAAATTTGACATTGTGCCTGTCCTGATGAATGCAAGATAACAAGCTTCCATAGCCCGTCTCTTTTTTTCAGCAAAGTTATGTATTACCAAGCAACTAAAAATATGAATGGTTACAGAAAATATATTAGTAAAAGACTCAAATTTCCTTTTTCAATATAGCCCAGAAATTACAATAGTATATTGTTTTTACCAGTAAAACAGGAGACACATTTTAACTTGTGTGCAGCAGTATAATTGGGGGCCCACAACCCATGCAATATTAAAAATGTTTGAAAGGTATTTAACATTTTAAATCTTTTCTGACATCCGTTCTGCTGCAAAACCTCATTTGTAACAGTTCCTACTGCCAGACTTGGTCTGTACTGGAGTCAAGGGGGCACAGTCTGTAACATTGGCAATTATTTTAGCTATGGATGGAAAAGCATCAAAAGCCATGTTTCCCTCAAAGTGGCATCATTATTGATCACTAATTTGACCCAATTTGGTGAACCAAGTTTTGGAACAAACCTATAAATGTCTCTAGTGCCTTTTTATAGGAGATTATTAAACGGATGTTAACTTCCCAATTTGTAATCCACATGAGATGCAGAGAATGGAATATCAAAGTGCGTCAGGAGACCACATTTATCATTAGGACCAACAACCTTTTGCAGAGCAAAATGTTTATTTTTTTAAAAATACAGCATTTCGGTTGTCTGAAGATTTGAGAAACAAATTCGTACAAGTCTGCACGGAATCCAGATTCATTGCTTTACTATTCTGGGTTGAAGCGTCTGTTCTGTGCCGTGGATTCTGTATTACGAGAGTAAACAATTCATTTTACAGACCAGTGCTGTTCCTGTGCTACCTACCGCAGCGCCTGCTCCACACAGAATAACCAAGTGCACTTTCCCTGGTCTCCTGTCACTCAGGATAACTAGGTACATTTTCTCCCCATCAGGAACTGTAGCTAGCAGGGTCATATCCAATCAACAGGAAATCATATTTTATTCAACTGCACCTGGGAGATAAATAGACACTAAAATACAAATTGCTGAAAAATGATACTTGGTCTAATTTTGTAAAACAATGGGGGTTTTCTTTTGAACTCCAAGGCTCATTTACCATTTTTATGTTTTGCTATTTCAGATGACTGTTCTCGGTTCACCTATCTGCTATTCTGCAGCATGTCCAGACACTGGCAAGGTAATGAGGTGTCAGCTGCAGGCGTACAGCCAAGGGCCCGGGGCTACACTTCCATTATTGCTGACACAAATATCCTACCCTGAAAATATTGCAGATTAGCCCCGACTCCCACAGGCCTGCAGAAGCCCAGGATTCCCTTTGTGAGCTGGAATGGAGGGTAACTGACAAGTTGTCTTTTACTTTTACCGCCCCGAGTACAGCCTTGAAAAATCATTAATGACCCATAAAATGCTACGTGAAGTCAGGAGCTGGAGTGCCCATCATCTTTCCGCCACCATCTCCCCCCCCCCCCCCACCCCCGGTTCGCTCCGGGGGGGCTGGACGGGGACTTTAGGAGTGCAGCAAGCAGGACACGGCTGGTAGATCACGTCCTTGGTCATCGGAAGCAATATCTCCTAATGTTTTGAGGTGACACTGTTTTATAGCGTTCCTGTGAAGTGTCTTGCGACATTTTATCATATCAAAGGCACTTCATAAACATCAAGTTGTTAGTTTCGGTCACAAACCTCAGCGATCAGTTGCCACAATATGTGCTGGCTAAGATCTGTAGGTGGCGCAATATTAAGTTAAAGCAGATGCCTTTGTGTGCACGGGTTTAATTGAGCAAGATGTAGTGTGGGGTGGTATATAATGGCATCAAAATGATGGATATATATTTATACAGTTCTAATTATTTTCAGATCACAGTTGTAAATGGATTATTGACTTCTTTTGCTTGGAGTTCTGGACTGAATCTTATGTGTTTGAAATGGATCCAGATTTTCATTCCTAATCACTGCTCTGCATCCAGACTTGGAGGAGACAGCTGCTTCTAAGTGTGAAGCTGTTCAGGAAAGTACAGCTTCCAAAGCATTACTCAGTAGTTTGTCATTTACATCAGGCTTTAATCCAACAGTCTCAGACTGGGTGTCCTTACCCCATTGCTGTGATACGCCCATCGATCTTTACATGCAAGAATCTGAAGCTTGCAAGCTAATAATTACTAATTTCCCTTTATGTTACTGATGCTTAATATTTTAGATAAATATCCTAGAATAGGAAATCGGGAAAAAAAACCTCAACTGAATAAAATGTGAATACTACCAGTTCAGTTGCTATGGATCCCAGCTGACTTTCTAGAGTTTGTTCACTCTTATTCCCTTGGAATTAGTCAATACTTTTAGTTCCTGCTATCCCAGTTTGGCAGCACCATCCCACCTCCAGACCATTTTCCCAGAGATAGAATCAGAATCCTATACTGCCACTTACAACATGTGCCCAATTAAAAGGGAATTAAAGGCTTAATATGGCCTATTGACATGTCCGACCTCGAGCAGGTTTGTGACCCCCCCCCCCAGGTGTCGGGATTAGAACAGCTGTCTGGAAGTGTCTCTCAGCAGGCCATGAGGGCTCAGCACTCCCAAGTAGGCTTTGAAGCCCTCTCCACATGCTGGGTCCCAGCTGTGTCACTGTCTGTCCTGCAGCAGTCTGACTAATGTTCCATTTTTCTATTTAAAAGTAAATAAAATTGGAGAGAGGGTGCCCAAGATGGAAGCCTCTCCTGTGCTCTCTTATCCAAAAAGGCAGCCAGCTGCTCCTCCACCCCCCCCCCCCCCCCCAACCACCCCCCTCCCCCCAGAGCTGTCGGGCCTCCTGTTGGCTCTCCAGCTTTGACAGCCTGACTGCTGCCCTAAGTTAAATGGAAAGTCCACCCTCTGCTCTCTAATTGGCCTTTGTGTGTGTGCGCGCGTGGGGGGGGGGGGGGAGGAGAGGGGGGGGGGAGGAGAGGAAGAGAAGAGAGAGAATTAATCACTGCTGGGCAATTTGTTTCTCCACATAGTGTGATACGGTGACCCAATTTGGTCCTGACCCACACCCGGTCCATGGCTTAAGAAACAGATAGGATGAAAGCCTATTCTGTGGTATGATGGGTCAAAATAACATTCTTTCACTTACAATCCAGAATAAATACTGCCTAGTCAAAGGAGCTAAAGGCTTTGTCTGTTAAAAGTAAGTGACATGAATTTTGTCTGCTAGACCAATCCCAGTGGAGGAGATAAAAATACTTTCATATTCAGTTCTAATTACACTGTTTTACTTAACAAAGCAGACTGAGGATACACAATGTGCAAGCCACATCATTACAGCACAGTATTCTGTGGATAGACTGTTCAGAAATCTAACATGTCTAACTGAAAACAAAAGGAAATGGATGACTTAAGAAAAAGACTTGCATTTATACTGTGGTTTTCACAACCTCCGATCAGCCAATAATGCACTTTTGAAATGCAATTACTGTTGTAATGTAAAGGAAACTTGGCAGCCCAAGTGTTATGTTCTTCTTTGTTGTAAATGTAGCAATCATACCCAAGGATTGGTGAAACAATAATGTAGGTTATTTATTTGAAGATAAGAATATATACAGATAATGTGCATCACGATGTCTAACCTCACCCACCGCTGCTTGCAGAATGTCACCAATCATGGGACCAATACATCAAATTCTGTCACGGTGGTAATGATTGACAATTGTTTAAGATACGTTGTCCTTAAAAGGTTTACGCATTTACAGAAAAGTAAAATACAGTGAGCAGAATTGTCCCATTTTGAGCCCCAAGTGGGGGCAGGAACATCGGAGTGTTTCCTGCTTCAAAGACTAGCAGGAAAACACACCAAACATTCTGCATCCAATTTCATGAATTATGCCCCGGATGTTTTCCGATGTACTCAGCGAGGGGGCAGGCCTGGATGGTGCAATGTCCGCCATCGTGTCCGGATGGCATATTGAAAAGATGTCCAAAATCACTGACCACTAGTGAAGAAAGAAGGTGGACCTCTTGAAATGAGAATGGATCTCTAGGGGCGATCGGAGGCCAGAAGATGGACCTCCTGAGATAAAAGATGGATCTGCAGGAACATTCCCAGGCTGGAAGATGGACCCCCTACAGTACACCAAATATGGAAAGTCCACTTGTAGATGCTCCTCCGACACACTGTTGTGTTGTTCTGTGGTCTGGAATGGTGGGTGGCCTCCATCTTGAACTTGGGAGGCAGCCCCAGGCATTGTTCACATCAGTCCCAACATCTGCATCTGGTGTTGTTCCAGATGTATTTCACACCAGCACTTTTGCCTGCATAAATGGAATGTAAATGAGGTTCACACTGGCCTCTAGTAGGCTCTCCGACCCACCATGACAGTCACCAAAAGATCCCTGCTGTAAATTCACGTCAGTGTGAAACCGATCTCTGGGCCTCCCGCCATTTTCACTCACCATTGCCACCATCAAACATGCTTGGGAGAATTCTGTCCATAAGACAAAATGTTTCTGCAGTAAATGAGATGCTGCAGCCGTCTGAGAGACCATCATGCTAGTGGGACAGGGCCCGATCTGCAGTAAAACAAAAGCTCCCACCCACCCAAGCCTCTGGGAATAAACCCCCCCCCCCGGCCCCCATACCAAACAGGCACCAGGGCAACCCCCTACCCTCCGCACAGGCACAAGCATGAGGGCAAGGCCCCCACAAAGCGAAGCTCACCCCCAAAGGATTCCCTATGGCGGTGTCAGGAGGCAGTGTTACGGGCATGTCTCTCTCCCTCCCGGGGGTTATTGCGCCCCAGTGGGTTCCTCTCGACTGTTTTACGTTTTTAAGGACCAGTTGTAATGAGGAATTCTAAATGTTGGGGCGACATATGGTGGGGAAGCCTAATAAATTATATTGGCCAGAATTCTCCAGCCTTTTGCTGGCAGTGAGATTCCTTTCTCCAGCTGGCAGCATGCCCACGCCCCAGCGGGTTTTCTGGCATCATGGGTTAGCTTCAATGGGAATTCTCATTGACAGCAGCGGAACAGAGAATCCAGCCACCAGCAAATGGCATGTTGCCCCCCCGCTACCGAGAAACAGGTGGCTGGGAGGCCAGAGAATCCCTCTCCACAATCTAAATTAAATGGGTTCCCACTTCTGGCTGGGAGCCTTGTGACAACACCAGGAAAGGGTGGGGAAAATCGAAAAATTAGATCTAGGGAGTGATTCAATAATAGAAAATCTCTGCCTGGTTTTGAGGAGTGTTCCTCTACAGCGCTGAGAAACACCCCACTGTTCAACAGCACTTTACTGTTTTCAGGGAGGTTCTCACTGCAGAGGCCTGGCGAGCCCAGCGGAAAGGATCCTCACAGATTGGGCCACCATTTTGTCTGGCTGTTCCGATCTGTCGTCCACCCACCTTCAAGACCTCCCCCCCCAACCTAGGCAAGACCCCCAAAGCACCTTTCCCCCTCCCGGTCCCTGGCAGTTCCACCTGGCACCCTGTGTGCCTCTGCCAGGGTGCCATCCTGCCCCTGACCAGAGGTCTAATGCCACCCTCCACAACTGATATTAAGATTGGTCCAGGTTTGTGGAAACCAGTCCCCAAACGGCGCCCTGCTGAGGTTATCCAGGTGCGGCCTTTTGGTCCTGGGCACTGGGAGAATCCTACTGACATATTTAAATGAGCACATATGCAGATCCATCATGCCCTGGGTGAGATCCAGATCACGACATTTTGCAACATTCCAATAAATCTCATGAGGCATTGCTAGTATCACAAATCTCACAAGCAGCCTCGCCAAACATTGAATGTCCTCTTCGCGTGGCGAGTTGTGGTGATCTTTGCTTGAGGAGGTTTTCAGAATGCTGGTTAGGACTCGTACCATGTTCTATGCGTAATAGGATTATCCTGTGCTTCTGGTTATGAAATTGATTGGACCTCTGTCACCATGTCATTTGGTGTTTGTTGGATCCCAGGTGCCCATTGAGTGGATGTTGTACTCTTCTGCCCAATGTTCAGGTTGAGTATTTTGTTACCCATGTCCCTGTCATTTTTTCCTCCCTTTAATTTGAGCAATGCTTCACATATTCCAGGGAGTATCGATGAGTGATGCCCAGAGAGGTCTGTCCTCACTTGCCTGCCGAATATTAATTCCACACTGGTTGTTCTGCAGGATATCTTTGGAATGGGTATACACATTCAATTCATCAAAGTGGTGTGTAGCCTGATTACCTTTTCCGAATATACGAGTCATCTAGTTTATGTATCAATGGTCGTGTCATCCTCATCATCTGACCCAGTTCCCTGGCGCTGTGAGACAGCACTGCTAACCACTGTGCCACCACAGAAGCCAGTGCTAAAGCTGTACTGGAACAGCCTGGTTAGTTCTGTAGCACAAGACTGCAGTACTATTGCCGGAATATTGTCAGGGCACTATAGCCTCTGCACAATCCAATGCCTTCAGCCATTCCTTGACATCAATTGGCTGAAGACAGACATCTTTGATGCTGGAGACCTCTGGAGGAGGCCGAGATAGATCAACCACTTAGCACTTCTGGCTGAAGATTGTTGCGAATGCTTTAACCCTACGTTTTGCACAGATGTGCTGGGCCCTCCCAGCATTGAGGATAGGAATATTTGTGGAGCCTCTTCCTCCAGTGAGTTGTTTAATTATCCATCACCACTGATGACTGGGTGCAGCAGGACTGCAGAGTTTAGATCAGATATGTTGGTAGTGCGATAATTTAGCTGTGGCCACTACTTGCTACTTTCACTGTTTGGTATACAAGTAATCCGGTGTTGTAGCTTCACTGATTGATATCACGTTTTTAGCTATGCCTGGTACTGCTTCTGGTGTGCACTCCTGCAATCTTCATTGAACCAGGGTGGATTCCTGGCTTGATGACAATGGTAAAGTGGCTGCGAGGTTATTAGTGAGGACATGAATGAACTAGATGGGGTTTTATGACAAATCAGCAATAGCTCCCTGGTCAGCATTATCAAGACAATTACAGGTAGGTGAATGTGATTGAATGCAAGTTAGCTATGGACTGCAGAATTTTGGATGAACTTTATTTTATGGAGGGTAGAAGATGGGAGGTCAGCTGAGAGAATCCTAGAATAGACGAGACTAAAATAGGACTCAATGCCACAACCTTCTGACCCAGGAGGGAGAATCATTGTACATGCAGTGGCAGCCATGTCTTACTGGATTAAAGCCCTGCTTGATGGGTAACATAGGTAACTATACCTCTATCAAAACATTGTTATAGACATGCATATTAACGTGTTGCAATTTGGATTTTGTTAGGTATATTGGTCATCCATGACATTGCATATTGTTGGTGAAAACTATATATTTTTTTTAAAACTTGGGAAATGGCAAGTTGTTGACCACATTGGATCCCCCTGTCAGAAACCTTGTTCATTGATATGGGGCGGGGAAAATCACAGATTTTACTCAGCCAGTGGAGGGGTTCATAATTGAAATCCTGCACAACAGGGGATGGGTAATGTTCAGGTGCCAGGATCTTCATTGCTTTTCAGTTAAGGTAGAATAGTCAAGACATCGGTTAAAGTTTAAATGTTGAAACCATGATATAAATGGCAAAGCTTCAATGGCTTTGGTCCTTTTTTAACCTAACACTGCACTCTTGGATTTCATTAAAACACTAAGATTCAACAGACAGTAATAGTAATTTCCTGAACATTATATCAGAGGGAGGTGAACAAAGTATCCATACATTACAATCCTGAGCACTTGCCTCCTTCAACACTAGAATATAATAAATGCCCATTTAGATCAAGTACTGGTATGCTACAAATTGATAGGATACAAAGTGATGCCTGCAGTCCCTAAACGTCACGTTGCAGATCTCATGGAGATGAGGAACTTGCTTTCAGGCAAGAGAAATTAATTCAAAAAGCAAGACACCTGCATTGCTGATGTGCTCCTGATTTCACAACAGGGTTGCAGGCGTCTTGAGAACTGGCCACCTGTCATGTCAGTGTGAGACACACATCCCCGACAGACTGATGATAGGTCTGCTGAGGGGAGGGAACACAAGTGAAAAAAAAAAATAAAGAGCTGAAATTTTATCTGAAAATTCTGATTCTCAAAACCCAAGGCTGAATTTTGAATGCCTCAGTATGGAATTCAAATTATTTCCTTGGGGTGTTTCTGATGGATACTATCTTGGTTCTACTTGCCACTGTTTTCAATGGTATACTTTGTTGATCCATCACCCTTATTCAGTCACCCAGCAATGGGGTCAGCACATGACAAGTCAATCCTACCCTATTGACTGCCATTGATTGGATGCAGCGCTATCCAATCAGGCTCTTTTAGACTGGTAAGGTTTATTCAGAGGTTCCAGCACCAGTCCATATAGCAAGCTCCTTCCTGTACTATCAGTGACTTCAGAGACACATGACAGAAGGTCTCGTGTGCTTTTCTTCTGCAAGGACTAAGGAGTGCCAAAAATAAAGAAAAAATATTTTTCTTAAATTCAACAACTGACCGAGTTTAGATGGCCACAACTGGAGGCAGAATCCTTTTTCTCAAACAGAAGGCAGCTTTACGATTTAATATTTTAGTTAGACCATGGTGCCAAATAAGCCTACAAACTGGAAGACACCTAATATTTGTGACAGTTTCATCTGATCTACAATGTAATTAAGTTGTCGTGACACAAATCTCCAGGTGATGCTCCCAACGTCTCGTGAGATCTGAAACTTTGAAAACCATGCCACAATGATCTCCCTTCATTGTCCCATAAAATTACCAACACCACAACCCCATGCCCCTCCTACAAACCACTGACATACACGTTGAGTTGGAACATGATGACCATTAACATGGAAGCAAGGCGTGTTCAAGAGATTTGAGGTTGGGACCTGGGCTGTGAGCAGAATGGGGCTCAAGGCAATGAGAGAGAAACTATGGATTGGTTATGAGTGAGGAGAGAGTTGAATATCTGGGTGTGGAGTCCAATATTTTTCACAGAGCCAAAGGGAACAACAGCAAGGTGATGAGTGGGAACAGTGCCAAGGGGTGGAGAGCTGTCTGCTATCCCAATTTCACCCAGAGTGATGAAAGAAGCGGAACTAAGTGTAGGACCCAATCTTTGAACACTTGAATTGATCCATTGCTGATTTCAGGCAACCACCAAGCCCATCTAAAACAATAAGGACCAATATGGCAGTGCTCATTTTCTGGCACAGATCATGTGCAGGATCGTGCAGCCAGAAATTGGTAAGCATTGCTACTTTTGCTATGGGAAAACTACAAACAATTGGACCCCAGATGTACTCACGTAAATTTTCCTGAATACGGCCCATGCACGAATGTCAGATCAGGCCTACAGCATAATTAGAAACTGAAAATTAAGGTTAGGGCAGCATGGTAGCATTGTGGATAGCACAACTGCTTCACAGCTTCAGGGTCCCAGGTTCGATTCCGGCTTGGGTCACTGTCTGTGCGGAGTCTGCACATCCTCCCCGTGTGTGCATGGGTTTCCTCCGGGTGCTCCGGTTTCCTCCCACAGTCCAAAGATGTACAGGTTAGGGATTGGCCATGATAAATTGCCCTTAGTGTCCAAAATTGCCCTTAGTATTGGGTGGGCTTACTGGATTATGGCGAAAGGGTGGAGGTGTTGACCTTGGGAAGGGTGCTCTTTCCAAGAGCCGGTGCAGACTCGATGGGCCGAATGGCCTCCTTCTGCACTGTAAATTCTATGATAAAAAGCCTGAATTAGATCCAAGCCAATTTGGGTCACTTCAGGTACAAAATTCAGACAATATCTCCCTTCAAGCTAACAGGTAAAGACAGATAATAGTGCATGCATAATATTGAGTGAGAAGATTAGGTTTGGCAGTCTTTCAGACACAGTTTAGAATTTACAGGCCATTCAGCCCATCGAGTCTGCATCAGCCCCTGGAAACAGCACTCCACTTAAACCCATGCCTCCACCTATCCCCATAACCCAGTAACCCCACCTAATCTTTTGGACACTAAGGGGCAATTTAGCATGACCAATCCACATAACCTGCACATCTTTAGTCTGTGGGAAGAAACCAGAGCAAAACCCACACAGACACATGGGAGGGGAAAAAAAGGGAGGCAAGGCTTCGTGCGAACCAGCTGAGCTATCGAAGGATACAGTTGCTTCAATTGAAATTGTCAATGGAAGCAGTAGCTAGTTGACAATGTGTCTTTTGTCTGGTTTGGAAGGGTGCTGCATCTTTGTGGAAAGAGGGATGAATAAAACTTTTGGGGAGGGGCTGGAGGAAAACCATCCAAGTGACGCAAAAATAGGATTTGACAGAATTAAAGTAATCACAAATCTTCGTAAACAATAAATGGTTTTACCAAAACATTTTTACGAACAATGGACTTTAATAGGATAATTGTTCGAGTTATGTAGGTGATTGCATCTGGTCATAAAAATTGTAATAATAAAAAAATACATATCCACAAATAACATGAACCATGCTTCTTTAATAAATAATACTTATTGTTGTGAACAATGCTTCTTTAATAAGTAATGCCTATTGGTGGGAAAATCCTGCACAATATTGAAATATTTAGAGTACCATTACAAGCTTACTGGAGTCCCTGCCAAGCTTCTCACTTTAACGGTTACTACATGTGCCCTCCCTTCCAAAGGCCTGGCCCAAGAGACAAAAAAGCAACAGAAGTAACAAAGAGACTATGGAAAATGTTACTTAATGCTAAGGATCATGTAGATAGAACATGCCGCTATGGGGTTGAGGCTAGAAAAATGTTGCTTGCAATCAAGGCAGCTTTTTAGTTGAAAATTCCCCATATGGTCTAACCCATTGACACACAGGGGCCCAACGGTTACATGTGTAATTCATTTCCAGTTCCTATTACAGCAAGCCAGTTGCTATAACAACCGAAAGAAAAATCTCGTGAACATAATTTTCCTAGGAAATGCCAGGGATTGTTTATTAAGGACAGACTCGGAGCTGGGTCTCGTATTTTGCAGACAACTTCAATCTATCACAATCTAACTGCCCCTTTGTGGTACCTCTTTGACCTACCGTTGGTTTCCATGACGACAACATTCAAGGTGCCCTTCACATAATGAGGCCTGATAACCAGACAGCATCGCCTACAGCCACAGGATTCTTTTTTTTTTAAACAAAAGGTTATTCGAACCTGCAACCATTTTGTTCGCAAACTCATGATTCAAACTTTTTAACCCTCTCCTGCTGAGAATAGCTGAAAACAGCAATCCTAAATTCAACACTGGGGACAATTGAATCTTGCCTGCCTGGCAAAACAAGCAGTTAAAAATCCATCGAGTTACTTAACCCCCACCCCCTTCCCATCCCACCACTTCCAAAGCTGTCACCAGGCATTGTTTCCTGACCTCATCAGTAGCTGACCGCCATCTGTATTAGGCAGCCCAAACAAGATGCCGCTGTGGGTTGACCTCCAACCCAATGCCAAAGAAGACTGGGACCATTATACGCTCAATTGTTCTTCCTTCCATTTGGACCAGGGAGTGCAAGTCTGTTCCTTCAGGCCCCACAGAGAGGCTTAGGCCTCCCCTACCTTGAACTGGTCCTCCCTCTTGACTTTGGAACAATGGACAGTCAGGCAGTTGATTCCGCAACTTACTTTTGATGGGGAGCCTCTGGGCTGCCGGCCATTCCCCACCCCCTCCCCCAGAAAAATCAGCCAGGTCTCAATCTGCCAACAGCAGGAGTTGAACTCACCCGTTCTATTTCCCACCTGCCGACAGTTAAAGATTCATCCATTATAATTTCTAGAATCCAATTTCAGGGATCATGCCATCTATTCTCACCGAATTAAATTGCAGCATTTATGGATCCTAACAACATTGGATATACAGAATTTATCACATTGAGAGAGTGAGGACAGCTGTACTGAAAGCCATTGGGTAAGACAGACAAAAGGAAGACAAAAAACTTGTTCAGTTCATTTAAAGCCAGTTTAGAAAATTCAGATTCACATAAACTGCAACTTTTGTGCACATATTCTAGACCATCAGTAAATGGGTCACAACAGAAGGATTTTTATAAGTTAGTTGAGTAATTGCAGATTTTGGGCCTGTTGTGTCTCCATGTTATGGTTAACTAGAGAACTGCACTGCATCCCTGACAGTAATGATTATGGTCTGAGTATTTGAGGGAATCTGCACAATGGTCCAAATGGCGCAATCAACTAACATGGCTTATCCTCTGATCGGGAATGAAAAAGTTCAAGAGAACAAAAATTTAAGTACAAAAGGAAACATGAACACCACAACTGTTCAGAAGAAATGGATTTTGATTTAAACCTATACATTTTCCCATAGAATTGAGAATATGGCTCGTTTAGGAGTCCCAATACGGTCAGTATTCCATGCAGGAACAAAGGTGCTACAAACCACAGTAACAAATTTCACTACATCAAAACTAGTACTAATACTATCATTAAGAACAAGTTATTTGATAAGGGCAATTAGTCATTAACTTCATTGTAAATTGTTCCCCAAAACTAGATTTTTTTTTTCGCCTCTACTGCCCGTGGTTTAAATGATTAAGAAACTACCCGATTGTACACATAGAACCTGTACAGTACAGATTAACCTCACCGAGCTGCTTAATGCAAATCTGCCATTCTCAAATGTGATGTTTTACCAGTTGCACGTTCTGCCTGTTATCTTTTCGTCTCCTTATCAGTTTTTTTTAAATATAAAACTGAGGACCAATATACATGGAGATACAACAATCCCTAATATTTATATCATGTCAATAACAACACAACCCAACACCAATCTGAGGGTATGAATGGCAAGGGATCTGGGGGGGTTCTGCAAAGGAGGGTATGGTGGATCCATGGCACTTTCAGAACCCAGGGGGAAGGGAGTATTCCTTCTTTTCACACGTCTATAAGGTATATTCAAGGATTGATTACTTTGTAGTGAGTCGGGAGATTTTGGTTGGGGTGGAGGGGGCAGAGTATGCAGTGGTAGTTATCTCGGACCATGCACCCCACTGGCTGGATATTTGGTTCAGTACAGGACAAGAGCAGAGGCCGGGTTGGAGGTTTGACTCGAGGTTGTTGGTGGATGGAGGTTTTTGTTATAAGGTGCGGTTGGGGATTAGGGATTATGTGGAGTTCCATCAGAATGGGCAGGTGTCAGCGGGCATTTTTTGGGAAGCACTGAAGGCAGTGGTCCAGGGAGAAATTCTCATTTACAGTTCGTGCGAATAAGGAGAGGTCGGAACATGACCGTCTTAGTGAGTGAGATAGTGGAGGTGGACAGGGAATATTCGAGGGTGCCCACTGAGGAGGAAAAGGTTGCAGGGCCAATTTGACAAGCTGATAACGGGGAGGGCAGTAGGGCAATGCATAGGGCAAGAGAGGTGCAATATGAGTATGGGGAGAAGGCGAGCCACATGCTGGCGCACCAGCTGCAGAGGCAGGCTGCGTCATGGGAAACACTGAAGATCCGGACTGGGGGTGTGGTTTCAAAGCCAGGGAAGATATGAGGCATTTAGAGTGTATTACCAGGGACTTTTGAAGCAGACCCAGGAGGAGGGGGGAGGGGGGGGGGGGGGGGGGGGCGGCATGGGGTGGTTTCTGGACGAGCTGGAATTCCCCCAGGGAAGGAAGCAAATGGCAGGTGTTGGAGGAGCCCCTGGGGCTGAGGGAAGTGCTGGATAGTATCAGGGGTATGAAGTCGGGGAAGGCCCCTGGGCCAGATGGGTACCTCAGGGTACCCGGCAGAATTTTATAAGGAATTTGCAGCGGACCTGGCCCACATCTGTTGGGGGTGCTTAATGAAGCACTGGAGAAGGGGGAGTTGAAGGGGGAGTTGCTGGAGACGATGAAGTAGTCAGTAATCACACTAATCCCAAAAAAGGGAAGGATCCGGTGGAACGTGGGTCGTATAGGCACATATCACTATTGAACACAGATGTGAAAGTATTGGCTAAGTTGTTGGCGGGGAGGATGGAGGACTGTGTCCCGGGGGTGGTTGCAGAAGATCAAACAGGCTTCGTGAAGGGCAGGCAGCTAGCTAGCAAGTAATACAAGAGGGCTGTTGAATGTGGTGATGAATCCATCGAGAGCTCTGGTCCTGGAGGTGATGGTGTCCATGGACACAGAGAAAGCATTTGATCGGGTAGAGTGGCGGTACTTGTTCGAAGTTTTGGGCCGAGAATTGTGGCATGGGCGGGGTTGCTGTATGTGGCGCCAAGAGCGAGGGTGAGGACAAATGATATGAGCTCGCAAAGCTTTGGCTTACACAGGGGTACGAGGTAGGGGTGCCCGCCATCGCCACTGCTGTTTGCGCTGGCCATAGAGCCATTGGCGATGACTCTCAGGGGGTCAGCAGTGTGGCAGGGGATAATGAGGGGACAGAGGGAGCATCGGGTGTCGCTGTATGCCAATGACCTCTTGCTGTATGTTTCGGATCCGTTGGAGAGTATAGGAAGGATTATGGTCCTGCTAGGGAGGTTTGGAGGGCTCTCAGGGTACAAGCTGAATGTAGGGAAAAGCGAGGTATACTGGTGAATGAGCTGGCACAAATGGGCTAATTAGGGGGGGTTGCCATTTACGGTAGCGAGGGATAGGCTTAGGTACTTGGGAATTCAGGTAGCGAGGGAATGGACGGGGCTCCATAAGTGGAACTTAATGAAGCTGGTGGAGGAGGCCAGGGCAGATCTTAAGAGGTGGGATACACTGCAGTTAACGTTGGCGGGGAGGGTCCAAGTGGTGAAAATGAATATTCTGCTGAGGTTCTTGTTTTTCTTTCAGGCTCTCCCGATCTTTATACCAAAGACCTTTTTTCAGAAAGTCATCTCTGATTTTGTATGGGCTGGCAAGGTGCAGAGAGGAGGACCCTTCTACAGAGGCAGAGGCAGCAGGGGGGGGTTGGCATTGCCAAACTTGCTTCATTATTATTGGGCAGTGAATGTGGGCAAGGTGCGGCGGTGGTTGGAAGGAGATGGGGTAGAGTGGGTTAGGATGGAGGAGGAATCTTGTAAGGGGTCTAGTTTGAGGGCTATGGTGACGGCAGAATTGCTAATGGCTTCGAGTAGGTATTCAGGGAACCCAGTGGTGCAGTCCACGGTGAAGATATGGAATCAGCTGAGCAGGCATTTTAGGGTGGAAGGGATGTCGGTGCTAACGCCGCTGTGCGAGAATCATGGGTTTGAGCCGGAGGGGATGGATAGTGTATACAGGAGGGAGGAATGTGGGGCTGGTCAAGGTGAGGGATTTATATTTGGAGGAAGGGTTCGCCAGTCTGGAGGAGCTAAAGGAGAGGATAGAGCTGCCGAGGGGTAGTGAGTTCAGGTATCTACAGGTTAGGGACTTTGCACGAAAGGTCTGGAAGGGGTTCCCTAGATTGCCGGAGACACCGTGCTGGAGCGACTGCTGCTTCCGGATGTGGCAGGGGAAGGAAGAATTGGGGATATATACAAGTGGCTGGAGAAGCAGGGAGGTGAGCGGGTGGTGAAGATCAAGGAGAAATGGGAAGTGGAGTTGGGTATGGAGATCAATTGGGGAGTATGGAGTGAGGCACTGCGAATGGTAAATGGGACCTCCTCTTGAGCAAGGATGAGCCTGATGCAGTTTAAGGTGGTGCACAGGGTGCATGAGACTTGGGCAAGAATGAGTGGGTTCTTTCAGGGGGTAGCAGATGATTAAGAGGTGTGGGCGAGGGCCAGCGAATCATGCGCACATTTTTGGGGTTGTGAAAAATTGGGAAGATTCTGGTCAGGAGTGTTTGCGGTCTTAGCCAGGATAGTGGAGGAGGGAGTGGACCCGGATCTTTTGGTGGCGATATTTGGGATTTCAGAAAAGCCGGAGCTCATGGAGAGGAGGCAGGCCGATGTCTTGGCCTTCGCCGCTCTGATTGCACGGCGATGAATTTTGCTGGAGTGGTGGTCGGCATCGCCACCGGGGGTAGCAGCATGGTTGGGTGACCTGTATGACTTCCTGCGGTTAGAGAAGATAAAGTATGAGTTAAGGGGCGTTTGAAAAAAGGTGGGGATGTTTGTGACTGCGTTGAGGAGCTGTTCACTGCAGGGGGTGAAAAAGGAGAAAAATCTGTACAAACGGTATAATTGCTTGTTAGGAAGAATGTTTCCCAGGGTGTTTGCTTGCTGTAACCTACTTTGATACAAGTTTGAATAAAATGCTTTAAGAAAAAAAAAACACCAATCTGTCCAAAAGCATGAGAAACGAGCATGACGGGGTGCAGACGTCATTACAGAGTGCATGTCAGGCATTAGACAAATTAAGGCCATTTGCCATAAAGCTAATACCAACAAAAACAGGAGCTCAAGCTTCTAAGAGGAGAATAAAATATATCACTTCTCTCCCCATTGATTCCATTGATAAAAATGGAATCTTGCTATCAAACATTTTCGTCTTACGCTCATCAGAACAGCTATGCAAGAAAAATAACAAATGAAAGGGAACAACAATTTACACCACCATGAGAAGAGAGAGAGTGCTGATTGTTTGACAAGTGATGTTGCCATGAAGAATGCTGCAGAGGATAGTTAACTGCCAAGCTTTTGTTTCAAATGAGGCAGTTTGACTCTGATTGGTCAAAGCATGGCCATGTGGAATGAACCAGGAAATGACTGTACCCAAGCCTTTGCTCAGTTGGAATGGAATACATTCTTTTAGAGCAGATCCAAAATCTCATTACACCCAATGACGAGTGCCGCCATTGGCATTCTTTACCCAGTATCCTAGATTCATCTCAAAAGAATGCCACAGAAAAACTTGGGTTGTCATACCATTCCTGCAGCCACTACTTGAAGAAAGGAATTCAAGCTTTGATTCAGCATGGACTATGCATTATCCTATTGGAGTGAACCATTTTCCAATGTATCTGGTTCTAGACAAACCTTCGGAATGCACTGCATAGGAAGTTACAGAATACAGTACGAGGAGGTTGAAAAGTCAATCCATTCGTTGGTCTGTTGGGATCTCCACCAACCAAAGACAAAGATAATGAAAAAATGCAAGGACAATTGTAGTTAGTGATCGACCACCTCTGCAGTTCCAAGAATAGCAACTTCTTATAATTATTGACTCCAATCACTTGTCACGATCTTCATACCGCACTATTTTCTGACTGATAACTGGAAGACTTTAGGAATATTGGATTCTAAGTATTGGGCACCTTAAGGGTCAAAAGCCTGGGGTTGAGTGTGTTTGACTGCAGTGATCATGTTTCTTTGAAAATAATTCCTTTTTGCTGGGGCTGGGTGCTTTTAGCTGTCAGAGGTGAAATTGACACAGGAAATGGTGTTTTTCAGGCTGGACTAATGGACTGTGGTTTGACTGGGAAAATCCCTGGGGGGGGGTTAATGTGCTTTGCAGCCTGCAGAGATCATTTGTTTTTCGGCTTGGCGAGATGAGGGGGAGTGAAGGAATGCAGAGAGGCATCTTGTAAATCTTCAGAGAGGCAGATTTTGGAGAAAGCTTTGGAGAGCTGAATTCTAATCTGCCTGATGCCAAGTCCACAATTCTCCCACAGTAAGATAGATTGAGAGCTGTTTGATTTTGTTTATGGGAGTAGTGTTCGAGAGGTAATTGCAAGCTGTTCTTTTCGGGTGTGAAGTTAAAAAGTTTAATATTGCATTCATAATAAAGTTTTAAAAATCACCACGCCCTCTTTCTTTATGCAATGACTCCTGGAACAAATCATTCTTTCCGCATAGTCTTACAAAAAACTAAAATATTGGGGTTTCGATCCGGTACCCAAGCCACTGTTGGGGTCTGGTCAGGATCGCAACACTGACACAAAATTAGCAATGTTTTCATATCAATCAAGACACAAGAGGTGGTAACTTGTATTTCTGTTTCTGTAATTTTTAACAACAGTATTGCAGCAATCCCTTATTACAGAACGTCTCCTCTTTAAAACATACCAAAGAAAATTACCACTTTGATGTTGGAACCACTTTGTAGTTAGATATTTAATATATTTTGTATTGAAACCTGAAGTTACAATGAAATTATCTATTGTGTTTGGGCTGACATTGAAGTCGAACACATCTTAACAAGATTGTACCTCTTTGTAAAACTTTTTTTTTGAAACTGAATGACCTGCACTAGTCTTTTCAGAATGCATTTAATCCAGTTGTGAGATAGGTTATCCTTCTCATCACAGATATACATTGACAGCATTCAGATACCAAGTTAAGAACAAAGGAGGGGGAAAAGTGGACAGCATTTGTGCTTCCTGAACTTTTCTGATTCTCTCTTCACCCCCCCCCCCCCCCCCCCCCCCACACCCCACCCACCCACCACACCGCATAGTCATGTTTTTGAGACCGAGAGCTTTCAGCTTACAAGAATGTAATGCAGCAGCAGTTTCAACATTTGGAGACTAAATAATCCAGACTGTTAAGCCAACTAACCGGAAAAGAAAATAGCATCAGCCAATGAGATGCTGCCAGATATATTTTGTGAAAGAGGCCCTGGCACCTAGGTCTGAAAGGTTTATATCACAGTGCAGGAAAGTCCTGAGGAAATGTCTGACAACCCAGCTTTCTTTTTCTGTATTTTAATCAGCGTGGATAAACCCTTCACTACAAAAGAAACCTCTGTTAGCAAGAATTTTAAACTGTCATAATTTGTTCATTCAGAAACATTTTAAAATAAAGTAAAAGTATCAGTAGCCCACATGCTAATATGCAAATAATGGGCAAGGACAACTGAACAATTTTATATTCGTACAAAGTGCATGAGATAAGAGGCACCGAACCACAATGGGAAAAGCCAGGAGGGGCCCCGTGAGATGAGTTTGGAGAAGGAAGCAGAAAGAACGAGGTAGGCAATTGCAGAGCAGCCAATGATGGGATGAAGAATGAAGAAAAGGCAAATAGTCCAAAGTATGGACTACTGGTGGAATAGAATATCGGACTGGAGGAGATTGCATTAACTGTGGTGCAAGAACGTTGAAGGATTTATGAAGAGAAAATCAAAGCAATTAAATTTAACCGTGTTGAGGATTGTGAAGAAGAGTAGTCACTCGCTGTAGTAATATCAATAAAATCAGAGATTAGAAAGACCGTGGCACTATCAGAAATTACAGGTTGGATTTTACAGGGCCCGCGATCCCACCCCCTGGCAAAAACATCAGCAGAGGTGGTGGCCGCCGCCTATGATCTCGACGGCTGTCCCACATAAAAAATAAAAATAAAAAATAGTTTGAGTACCCAATTCATTTTTTCCAATTATTGGGGCAATTTAATGTGACCAATCCACCTACCCTACACATCTTTGGGTTGTGGGGGCAAAGCCCACGCAAACATGGGGAGAATGTGCAAACTCCACACGGACAGTGACCCAGAGCCGGGATCGAACCTGGGACCTCGGCGCCATGAGGCAGCAATGCTGACCACTGCGTCACCGTGCTGCCCCTTCCCACAACAACTTAATACTGGGAGAAACATAAATTACTTTAAGGTAAAACTTCCACCATTTTCACGGGCCAACTCAATTGGCTAGCAGCCCCAATCAGGAGTGGTGGTCACTGCTCGAACTACAGACAATTTCACCACACAGAGGGCCCAGGATAGTACACGATCAGGGGTCTCAGCGAGGGAGTGAAGGGGATGGGGGGCCGGGTTTAAGAGGCCAAAGGTTGAAGAGGGAAATGGCCTTGGAAGGATGTTTCCAATTGTCCCATTGTGCCTGAAAATTAGGTGCTCCATCCAGCCCTGGGCCTCCCCGGACTGTGGAGAGAATACTGGTGGGGACGTGAAGAGGCCATTAATTAGCTCAATAAGCCTTGAGGCAGGTGGGCTTCCTGACTCCTCCACCTAATTTTCCATCTTCAAAACTGCCACCAGGAGAGTGTAAAATCCAACCTGGTATGTTAAGCATTTTCATTTTTTTTAAAAAAGTGATAAATATTTCCATCTGCGATGACATGAATCTAAGATGAGATCACAAGACCCACAGCAATGTGGTAGACTCTTGACAGCCACCTGAAATGGCCGAGCAAGATACTCCGTTCAAGGAGAATATTAAGGATTGACAACATGTTCAGGAGGCATGCCTGAAGCAGCCTCAGACATAGCTACAAAATGAGGTGTCATCCTGGTGAAACTACAAAACAGGACCACATGCAGGCCAAACAGCATACCATAGACTGAAATTACACCCCCAAAACAAATCAGATCAAAGCTCTGCACATCTCCAGTGTCCAACGAATCCAGTCATGAACAATATTGGGACACTGGACGAGGAGGCCCCATGAAATCTCCATCCTCGGTGATGGGGAGCCCAGCATGTGCTGTGCAAGATGAGGTTAGCCTTGATCTTACTGAATGACAGAGCAGACTTGAGGAACTGAGTGACCTACTCCTGCTCTTAATTCCTATGTTCATCTATAATAGAAAGCTGAAACTTATGCAACAAAGAGTTCGGGTTGCCAACAGTCCAGGAGGGGCTGGGAGTCTACTGGAATCAGCATCATAGAATTTACAGTGCAGAAGGAGATCGTTTGGCCCATCAAGTCTGCACCAGCCCTTACAAAGAGCACCCTACTCAAGCCCACTTATCTAACCTATCCCCGTAACCCAGTAACCCCCACTTAACCCTTTTTTGGACACCAAGGGCAATTTAGCACGGCCAATCCACCTAACCCGTACATCTTTGGACTGTGGGAGGAAACCGGAGCACCAGAGGAAACCCATCAATCAGCCGGTGCCTTTTAAAATCAAACAATCTGAGATTTAAAAGGCAAAAAATGTTCACTTTTACCCCTCCTTGTATCTGTCAGGATTGCTTCCCTACATAATCTCGGGAAAAATACACATTTCTGAACAATATAACTGATCAATAACGTGACCAAGATTAGAGGTTGCGAGTGGACTCACCAACAGGGACAGGCCCAGGTCGAGCTGCCAGGGCGGAACCATAGTCCCGAGCTGCTGTTACACTGTTGTGTGTTGAACACATCTAGGTGGAATGGGGGGCTCAGCTCTAGTTGTTCTGTGCCTTATTAAGGGCACGAGATTAAAATAGTTAAATATTGACATTTCATTTCAGTTTGAGTAGATCTCTTGGGGGCGAGATAGACAGATCGGTCTATTATATAAAGGTGCTGGTTTAATTATTAATATCACTAAATTGGGAGGCATATAAAGTTTTGCATCACATCGGTTACAGTTGTTGCCAAATTGCAATGTCAACTCAAGTCAGCACAGTGTTAGGTCATTTGTTTTCTTCTAATCTCAGGACATTGAACACTGTGGTAGTATGGCTAGAGAGATCATATTACCGGAGAACCAGGCTGCCATTGGTACAGCAGCCTTGCTGCTCATTGGCCCAGGCAAGTCATGTGCCTCTGCCAATTGGTTGTGGCTGGTCATGTGACTCCCCGCCGATTGGCTGAGAGGTTAGTAGCTCCGCTTACAAGGCGGGGTATAGGAGCTTGTGTTGGCTGGCAGCTGGCCTTTCTCTGTACGACCACTGCCTGGCTCACATCTAGCGTATTAAAGCCTGTTGTTTGGAACTTCACTACGACTCAAGTCCAATTGATGGTGCATCAAACACAAATAGTGCTGGAAGCCAGAATTAAACATTTAAAAGATCCCGAGGTGGTTGTTGCTGGGGAGGGAAAAAAAAAAGAGAGAAACCAAAGAGATAAATGTTAACAAGCTGCATCTGGGAGAGTGACAAAGGGAAGTGGGGTGGATGAGGAATTGGGCCTGTGAAGAAATTCATCCGCTCCTCCACGCCACTGGCTTTGTGCGGTCACTTCTGGAATATGTCCAGCCAGAGTTGGAAAACCCTCAACCAGGTTGAAGCTTTTCTTCAGTCAGAGGTGCCAAGTGGATGATCCATCTCTGCCTCCTCCTGAAGTCCTCAGCATCACAGATGCCAATCTTCAGCAACCAATGCAGCATCAAGAAATGGCTGTACTGGAGCTGGTAAAGGCTATGAACTGTGGCAACATCCCAGCTGTGACACTAAAGACATGTCCATGCCCCTAGCTAAGCTGTTTCAAGACAGCTGTAACACTGACATCTACCCAGCATTGTGGAAAATTGTCCAGGTATGTTCTGTCTGCAAAAACCAGGATAAACCCAAGCTCACTAGATACCAGCCCATTAATACATCAAACCATTAGCAAAGTGATAGAAAAAATAAAAAAAAGTGTTGTTGACGGGGTTATGATAGGGCATTTACTCAGCAATAATCTTCTCATCTGTGTAGCACTAGGGATATTGGACCAAGGCGATGACAGGAGCCCAAACATAGATAAAGAGGTGATAACTCATGCACAAGGTGAAAGTGATCATCAGTAGATACCGAGAGAGGCCACTTCCGGGATTTCTGATGCCGTTACGCCCCATGAGATTTAATGAGATCTCGTGAGATGATCCAGACTTGCATAGCTAAATTAGCTTAACTGCCCACTTAACTACGCTCATGCCAGACCTAACCAGCCCCCAAGGATGTACCAGCAGTACCAGGGTGCCCAGGTGGCACTGCCAAGGGCACTGCCAAGATGCCAGTGCCAAGGTACCCAGGTGGCATTTTGCCCATGCCAGGATCGGGCCCAGGGTGCTCTGACCATATGAGATGGGATGGAGGGGACTCAAGGGCCCCGCACGAGATGGGCTTGGGGTTTGGGAGGGGTCCGGCGGTTGCAAGATCGGGGGGCCATCCAATCCCTTCCTGCACCAACAAGCAGGGATTCTCAGTGCAGGAAATACAAAGGAGTGAGGCTTCGGCAGGGCATTCCCCGCTGAGGCCCCCCCAAAATTAGCTGTGTCATTCAACAGTGGGGTCGTTCCCAGTGCTCAGTACTTATTTATTTATTTTTAAAAGATCACGCCCTAGATCTTCAAAAGTAGAGTTAAAATATCTTGCGGGAAATAGCTTTAACAACATATTGTGACTCACCCTGGTCACTGACATCTGGGTGGGTTATTGAGAAACCATGAGATGTGCCTTGCCATTAACTGTGTAGTGTGGTGTGTTCGACCACAGTCTGCCTGTTCATCCACACTTACCTCATGTTATTCCGAATGTTGGGAGTACAAGATAGACACTGTAGATTTTTTTACTTTTCTGATTCTGTATAGTAACGTCTATTTAGTTTGTTTAAAACAGTGGACTCTTGTAGCTTTATTCTCCTGGTGGGCAACTGGGATTTCAAATGTTAACAAATGTTACTGGGCCCTAATCAAATCGTAACAACTGTTTGTTGTAGGATTTTGGCAAGTTTGTCAAACTTCAGTGATTTCTCAGTGCCTTTCCCAAGTACAGTCCATGAAGTAATTTTTAATACATGATATTAAGATTAAGTGGCCAGGATATGGGTGGAGTGAGCTTGCTGACTGCCCAACAAAGTCAAATTGGTGGCAACCTGGTAGTCAGCGGGAATGAAGGAGGAAGTGATGCTTTGCCATTTTCCCAATGGTACCCATTCCCACCCGTTCAAGGGGCAGGGGTGAAAATCTGCCTTTGTACATCTTCATGCTGTGCAACAGTCACATGTATTTGGATCAAACTCCATGAAAGTTTTCTAATTGCTGGTACGGTTAAGAGAAGCACTCATCACAAAATGAGTTATAGTCCACCTGCGGCTGTCAATGTAAGTGAGCATCTCTTTTCCCAATCTCTCACACAAAATCGATCTTCCAATCATAATAAAAATATTATGGCTTTTAAGGTACACCAAAGTGAAGACAAAGTGGACGAGAGTTCTTTGAATTCCATTCACCTGGGGTTGAGGAAAGGGGAGGAAACCTTCACATAAAATGTTTGTATTAGCAATAAAGAAAATAATCTACCCAATCTATTGAAGGCCTTGTGCTGACATATGTTTACAGAATACTTTATTATTTGTATAATTTTGGTTTATGTATTGAGAAACGAGCTTTTAATGTCTTTTTACAAGAATTTTAATGTCTTCAAGTTCTTGAAGGGGAATCCAGAGCAGGGGAAGCTTCCCTTGTTGGTCGCAGAGACTCGCTGCCACAGTTATCTCCTCTGGGTCCTGATTACATCATCATTCCCAACATCTATATGTAAAGGAACCTGCCTGCTTTGAGTGGGTTTCATAGAACATAGAACATAGAACATAGAACAGTACAGCACAGAACAGGCCCTTCGGCCCTCGATGTTGTGCCGAGCAATGATCACCCTACCTAAACCCACGTAACCCGTAACCCAACAATCCCCCCATTAACCTTACACTACGGGCAATTTAGCATGGCCAATCCACCTAACCCGCACGTCTTTGGACTGTGGGAGGAAACCGGAGCACCCGGAGGAAACCCACGCACACACGGGGAGGACGTGCAGACTCCACACAGACAGTGACCCAGCCGGGAATCGAACCTGGGACCCTGGAGCTGTGAAGCATTGATGCTAACCACCATGCTACCGTGAGGCCCAAAGGGAGGTTTCCTTACTGCCTGCCTCAGGAGAGCACGTTAAAATAGTGAATAATGGGCTCTTGATGGTTAGAAGTCAAGTAATTGCAGCATATTAAATGCATGCCCTCCTAGCTTAAACCAGCAGCCTCCACTACCCCACACCACCCATTTATTTTCCTCTTACGCTACACTATGCCTCACAGAATACTCAAGCCCCGATTCTTTAGGGACTGTAGCTCAACATGCATTACCCCACCAGACTGATGTGAAACAGACGGAGAGCTTAACAGCACATTCCAATATAATGACAATGAGCTCAGATTACATACATTGGAAACAGACTTGCTCCTAACCCTTCACAGGACAAACCGTTTAATGTGGAGTAAAAAGTCTGCTGTCGATGGAATGACTGAATGTGCTCGTGACGTGTGCAAGGGAGTTTGAAAAATAAACATCTGCAACACAGCGAACAAAATAAAGCTTGTTCAGAATAATGGTGTAATTTATATGAAAGTACACTTGGAACAGCATTCAGCTTCAGGCTCGCCCAACAGCTGCTCTCACCTCACTGTGATCCTCATCAACACGGCTACTAAACCTAGTGTCTGGATTTGTCAAAGTAAGTATTGTAATTTGGAGGTTAAAGCATTTCCCTGACACTACCCTTTGCTCCATCATGCAGCGTCAAAGCCTCTTTGTTCTTAAATTTTCATTACCTCTTTTCTCCCGAAGCGGATGAATAGAGTTGCAGTATGTTTCCATATATAGCTCGTCTTGTAGCCCAGTCATTAAAGTGGGAGTCAGTTTTGGCATGGCTGCTGGACTGAGGTTAAAACACAGCCAAAACTACATTAGCAAACACAGAAGAAATCTGGAGCAGCAACTTGACAGATTCTCCCCTCTTTAGCCCAACCCAGAATTAAAGTTGGGACTTTCTTGATCTGTACAGCTAAATTCCACATCCAAATGGTGCAAACCAATGAGCCCGCTTTTGAACAGGAGACCCAGAGTCCCCATAATTTTCCATTCATTTTGTGCATCTTCTACAAGGTGTTAAGAGTCAATCACATCGCCACAGGCCAACCTGCAGATCTGAAATGCTGTCATGCCACTCAATCTAGTGCAATTGGAGAAAACCCAGAATAGACTCCAGCTTCGAGGCAAACAGTTACATTTCCTTCTATTCCCACAGGATTTTGATTTGTGCTTATGCATCACATACAAAAATTGAAAACAAATGGCTAATGTATTGATAATTGCCAACATCCACTCCTTCAGTGAACAATTTCATACCGCTACAATTCTCACCACAGCCTGTTTGGAGGGTTATTTAAATTTTCAGCAGACTCATTCACTTTCCTGTTACTTGTAGACCACCTTAGTTTCTGACCAAGTTTCTGACTGGACTACACTCACTTCAACTAATGGGCTGACCTTTGTCACGATATGCAGACACACACACACACAACTAATGGATGGACACAGAACAGGACATAGCCAATAAGCAGGCAGGACACTCGGGTGGGATCGGACTATAAAAGACACGGGACACACACATTCTGCCTCTTTCCACTGATGAACATCTAGAGAGTCAGTCAAGGGTGTTGTTACAATCTCACACCTCCACCACGTGGCTAAGACCTAGCCTGGTTCAGTCAGATAGAGTAACCACACTTAAGTTAGCAAAGTGTCGAAATCACAGAGAACTGTGCTAACCGAGATATTCGTTCAATAAACCTAATTGAACTAACGTCCCAGGTCTGGAGTATTTTTCTAATCTTAACTGCATCCAGTTGTACCCAGTGTTAGACCAGTGTACCCAACACGACATGATACCAGACGACTACTAACTTAGCTTACCTCAGTCCATTCCATGACGACCAGCAAATGTATCCCAGCACCATGGAGAAGATTCAGGCTCCTCACCAGCTCAAGACCTCAGACAATCTCAGTGCCAACTGGCGGATATTCAAGCAAAAGTTTCTGCTGTACATCAAAGCACCAGACCTCAAGGGTGCGTCTGATGCAAGAAAGATCGCGCTTCTCCTCTTAACAGCGGGTGATCAAGCCATCGAACTCTTCAACACGTTTAACTTCACCGAAGGCCAGGACAAGACAAAGTTTCAGACCATCCTGGACAAGTTCGATAGTCACTGAAGTGGACACCAATGTAATCTTCGAGCGCTACATATTCAAACAACGTCTTCAAGGTAAACATGAATCTTTCAATGCCTTCTTAACTAGCTTCCGCCTGCTAGCGCTGTCCTGCAACTTTGGTGATATTGCTGACTCCATGATCAGAGACCAAATCGTGTTTGGAGTTCACTCTGACCCACTGAGAGAGTAGCTCTTAAAAATCAAGCATATGATCCTGCCAGTCGCGATTGAAACATGTTAAATGAAAAAAAAAGAGAATCGGTATGCCCAATACAAAATCGGCTGAAAATGAGAAACTTGCCTCCAACGAGGCAGCATCTCCCGGATGCAGCGCCTCAACATTGAAGACTGGTCATTTTGCGCACTTTTCCCAGGGCCCCACACATGCGCGATGCGAATGGGATAACGAAGCGGCCGACACCCACACTGTGCGGGTGCAGACGTCTGCTGACCGCACTGCGCATGTGCGACAGCGTACACCGCGTCACGATGTCGACGTCATGACGTGCCAGAACTGTGGCAACGCCCACTTAAAGGGTCACTGCCCTGCAAGAGGCAGGCGATGTTTAAACTGCAGGAAGCCTGGACACCAAGCAGCCTTGTGCAGGTCTGCACCACCAGTCAGAGGACAGCGATCCCAATTCAGACGACGCCGCGTTCAGATTGCGCAATGACGATTACAGGATTCTGTTCCTGGCAGTACAACGGATCCAGAGGACGAGTGCCTGGAGTCCGCCTACCGAGTGGGCATTATTACCAAACGTGAACATGCCACACCTAACTCATCTCGCATTCAGTCCATCCTTGCTGTGGATTCGGAGGACGAATGGCGTGCGGTGATGCAGGTCGACCGCTGCTCCATCCAGTTCAAGCTGGATTTAGGTGCTTCTGCCAACCTCCTCTCACAGGCAGACTTCAAACGCATCAAGAAGCCCCCCTCCCCCACCCCACCTCAAGGTCCTTCCAGCAGCCTGCCAGCTCCTGGGCTATAACGGTGATGCCATCACGGCACTGGGCTCCTGCCATCTACTTGTCTCGAACCGGATCACCCTTGCAAGGCTACGGTTTGAAATGGTCAAGCCAGACAGGGCATCACTACTGGGCGCGCGCATGCCTGCAAAAAGCCAAACCTAGTGCAGCGGATTTATTCAATGACATCCTCCAACGTGGATCTCTGGAGACCTGCGTATCTGCATTGATCCCAAGGCTCTCAACCAGAATATAATGAGTGAACACTACCCCATCCCGAAGCAGGAGGAACTCACCAGTGCGATGGCACATGCAAGGTTTTTCACGAAGATAGATGGATTCTGGCAGTTCCAGCTGGATGAGTTTGCTACAAACCGTGTGCCATTCGGCATCGTCTCAGCATCAGAGATATTTCATTACATCATGGAACAGATGATGGAGGGCATCGAAGGGGTTAGTGTGTACTTGGACGACGTCATCATATGGTCCAAGACCCCCCTGAGGAGCATGTTTCCCGTCTCCAGCAGGTATTCCGCCATGTCCACGCCAATGGCCTGAAGCTGAACAGGGCCAAATGCTGCTTTGGCATGTTGACACAAGTTCCTAGGAGACTAGATCTCTCAGCAGGACGTGTGCCCCGACACAGACAAGGTCAAGGCCATCGCAGCCATGAAGGTCCCGGAAAACAAGGCGGTATTGCGCTTCCTGGACATGGTCAATTTTCTGGACAAGTTCATCCCAAACATGGCCTCACACACCACAGCCCTACGAAACCTAGTGAAGAAGAAGTCCACACTGCCTTTGAGTGAAAGGAGGCCGACCAGCAGAGTGGTTGGAGCTGAAAGCCAAGCTCACCACTGCACCCGTATTAGTATTTTTGACAGACAGGGAAACGAAAATCTCGACTGATGTGAGCCAGGATGGCGTTGGTGCGGCCCTGTTGCAACGCGATGACACCTCATCCTGGGCACCGGTTGCCTATGAATCAAGGGCAGTGATTCCCACCGAACAAAGGTATGCACAAATTGAGAAGGAATGCCTGGGTCTTCTCACTGGCATTCTCAAGTTTCCCGACTATGTCTACGGCCTGCCGACATTCAGTCGAGACGGATCACAGACCCCTGGTCCACATTATCCACAAGGACCGTAATGACATGTGACCTCGAATGCAGTGCATCCTCAACTCAGAAGGTATGACTTTGATCTGGTCCACACGCCTGGCAAGGAGTTCATCATTGCAGATACACTGTCCCGTTCCATCACCGTGCCTAGTGAACCATCGAATGGCAAACTGAGTCACAGGTTGAGGCACAGGTGCAGCTGTGTGCTAGCACCCTCCCGGCATCTGATGAGACGGTGATTTGTATCAGTGAGGAGACAGCCAAAGGCCCCCTCTTGCAGAGTGTAATGCAACACCTAGCCAATGGCTGGCAAAAACGGCAGTGCCCTCAATTTTTCAATGTAAAGGACGACCTGATGGAATCCTCCTCAAACTGGACCAGATTGAAATTCCATAATCTCCAGAACTTGGTGCTCCGTCAAATCCATGCAGGATGTCTGGGTGTGGAAAAGTGCAGATGCAGAACTGGGCAGGCTGTCTACTGGCCCAGGATAAGCCAGGACATTGCGAACATAGTCCTTAACTGTGCAACCTGTCAACGCTGCAGCATAAAAAGCGAAACCTCTCCGTGGTCAAAGGTTGGCATCGACGTCTTTCATGCAAATGGTCATGATTACGTGTTAATCATTGGATTACTTTTCCAATTACCCTGAAGTCGTGAAGCTCTCAGACCTCACATCTCGGACCGTCATCAGGCCTGTAAGGAGACGTTCTCCAGGCATGGTCTCCCACTCACTGTCATGAGTGACAATGGCCCGTGCTTCAGCAGCCATGAATGGTCTCTGTTTGCCCAGTCGTATCAATTCAAAGACGGAACTTCCAGCCCACACTATCCACAGTCAAACGGAAAAGTTGAGAAAGGGGTACACACAGTGAAGCAGCTCATCTGCAAGGCCACAGATTCTGTGTCTGACATTCACCTTGCGCTGCTTGCGTACAGGGCGACCCCACTGTCCACTGACATGTCACCGGCTCAACTCCTGATGAACAGGGACCTGCAAACGACACTTCCAGCCATACACATGCCTGACCTGGATCACCTCCCAGTGCTGCAGAAGGTGCAGCAACTCTGAGACCGGCAAAAACAGGGCTGTGATGCTCATGCCACCGATTTGCCCGTGTTATCCCCATCAAGACATTGTTCGGGTCAAGATCCCTGATGGAGGCTGGTCAGCTCTAGTTGTCATTGTTCGACAGGCTGCCCCCCACTCGTACATTGTGCGTCTAACTGATGGTTCTGTTGTGCGACGAAACAGACGGGCACTGCGCAAAGTTGCCTGCCCCCAAACACATTTCCTTGTCTTGTTTGTCACCTCCTGATACCTCGACACACGAGACCACCAGTCAGGCTTCAATCCCGCCCATCAAGGCGCTGTGTTCCCCACCACCACCTCTCCGGCGGTTGACCAGGATCAGTCGCAAGCCACAGAGAATGGACTTATGAACATTTGTTCAGTTTGCTATGTTCTGTATTCTCGCATTAGACAGCTGTTCACACCCACTGCATGTGTATATATGTTAACATTGGCCTATTCTTGTCCACTGCATGTATATATATGTTAACATTGGCCTATTCTTGTAAATATGTCATCCAAACATTAAAAAAAAGAGATATCATGATATGAAGGCACACATAATGATATACAGACAAGCAGCTAATGGACACAGAACAGGACATGACCAATATGCAAGCAGAACAGTCAGGGGTGGGATCTCACTATAAAAGACACGAGGCACTCACACTCCGCCTCTTTCCACTGATGAACATCTAGGAGGGTCCAAGGTCTGGAGTATCTTTCTGATCTAAACTGCATCCAGTTGCAGCCAGTGTACCTAAACGACAACCTTCACAGGGGCCCATTGCTCTCGCGCCCCACCCCCCCACCCCGTATAAAAAGGTGGTCTCAAATCGACCAACAAAAAAAAAGACTGCTCCTTTTAATTGGGACTTCTGCCTCTTGGAAACTGCCAGTCAACCTAACAGCCCCAGATCTCAGTAGTGGCACTGCAAGCAAGCCTCTGAAAGATGAACAATGGATCCCAGACTGAGGCAATTGCTGGGTTTTTAGGATGAAAAGGGATTGGGCACCCCAGGGAGGGTGTTGTTCAGAGAGGGTCAGGGGATTGGTTTTAGAGGTCAAGCAGTGTGTATCTGGTGGGGGGGGGGGGGGGGGGGGGGGGTTCCCCCCGATGTGCACAGGGTGCCCCCTGAAGAACCTGTCCTCCCTCCCTTCCCACCTTTTAACCATAACCAGTCGAGTGAAAAAAATCCAGCCCACCCCTGCCAACCATTATGGGCAGTGATATTTGGACTTAAGAATGGTGGTGGATGGGCTGCCAATGTTGGTACCCGTCTGTGTACCACTTTATGGGGAGCGGGTTGGGGGTGGGCCTGTCAACTGTCATATTTTACATGCCTCGCTACCAGAAATAGGCCCGGTGGGGGGGGGTGGGAGACAGTAAAATCCAGCAACATGTGTGACAGCAACGGATGTGTCTTGAATAAAAAAATGGTCCATGTGTGTGAAGTCTGTGCAGAGTCTGCGTGGGTTTCCTCCAGGTGCTCCAGTTTCCTCCCACAAGTCCCTAAAGGTGTGTTGTTAGGTAATTTGGACATTCTGAATTCTCGGTGTACCCGAACAAGTGCCGGAATGTGGTGATTAGGGGCTTTTCACAGTAACTTCATTGCAGTGTTAATATAAGCCTACTTGTAACAATAGATATTATTATTATTATTATTATTATAATAAGCAGACACTTGGGTTTATGGCTTGCTCTGTAGACTGAAATATCATTTGCATCATGCTACATAAAATTATGCCCCTTTGAGACAGGGGATCTGGTGCAGTGTAGTCCTGAAATCAGGTGGCATGGAGTTAAGGAAAGCAGAAGGAAAAGACAGCAACACTATGAGAAAATTCCAAGGGTGGCCTTTAACCCTATTTACTCAGCAGGAACCAGGTAAATAAACAATGGAAGAACCCAAATGTTCAGCCTGGATCCTATTATTTATGACGTTTAAAGCCATTTTCCCACAGCCAGCAGGATCCTTCTTGAAATATGTACTTTGGGGGTCCAATGATATGGGCTCTGGCTGCAATTTTAACGCAGTTCTGAGTTGGTAAATAGCCCTGGCTTTCTTGCTCGGCTGGCCAGTAAGAGGAGTATTAGGAGGGGAGGGGAGCTTGGAAACTTTCCTTTGTGGGATCAGGAAGGGCAAGGGTGCTCCCCTTGGACTTCACAAGAAATGTTTCACCTGCAGCATTGTTTTGCATTTATTAAGTGCTCTTAAATGTCATAAGGCACTTCACAAGGTGAGCAGCCAGACAAAATGGACACAGCGAAACGAGTGACTGGTGAAGTTTAAAAGACGGTGGTGGAAAATGGAGGTTTACAGAGGGAATTAGACAGCCGACAGTCCGACCACCAATGATGGCATGAAGGATGTCGGGGATGCACACGAGACGGGAATTGGAAAAATGCAAAGTCCTTGAAGGATTGTAAGGCAGGAAGTTAGAGCTAGGGAACAGTTAAGATAATGGAGAGATTTGAACAAGAGGATAGGAATTTAAAAGTCAGGGAATGTTGGTGGGTCAGGAGCCAATGTCGGTCAGCATTCTGCTCTGTCACTGTGTCTGAATCGGTTTCATCCTCTATGTAAGAGCAAAGCTATAGGGCAGTGAATAAAAGGTGCTCTTTAGAAAGCTTGTGACCTGTACTGTACCTCGACTCATGTGGAGCCACTGACATTTTAACAACCCATCTCTGCTCTTGCTCTTATTTTTCGGTTTGGTTTAATGCCAGGAGAGCACTAAAAGCAAGATCCATTTTAATGAACTTTCCTTCAGCAGAAATTCTGTGAAAAACAATTTCCTCTAGAATCCCAATGAGAACATGTGTCAGCCACAATGTCCGGAATGTACGTGTTGTTAGGAGTGCACTCTGATATCTGAAGTGTAGTCTAGTTCAATGAGTAATTATGCTTTCAACACATTCTGTAACAAGGCAGTACAAAAAAAAACTCCATTTGCTGTGAGGCATTTTAGGGTGTCTGCAGACATTTGAAACAAATTGAGCACGGTGGGCACGATTTAATGGCCACGCTGTGCCCTGATAGCAGCTCACCACGGCGCAGTGTGGCCGGTAAGCCGGGAGACCCCACTCTCGGGTTCTATCCGGCTCGCGAGATCTCGCAGAGTTGTTGCGATATCACTTTTTAGCAAATCTGCATATTAAAGAAAAACATCTAGTCTCACTTTAATATGCAGATTCCGTAGTTACCCGAGGCGTGGGATAATAATAATATTATCACAAGTATGAAGTTACCGTGAAAAGACGCTAATCGCCACATTCCGGCGCTTGTTCGGGTAAGCTGGTCCGGGAATTGAACCCACGCTGCTGACCTTGTTCTGCCAAGGTAGCCAAATGTTTGCCAGGCTGCCAAGCTAGCATTTTTGGGATCGGGCCATGGGTGCCCTGCATGGGTGTTGGGGGGCCGGGGACCTCAAGAGATCAGGACGCTATTTAAAAATGGAATCCTGATCTCCCGCTACAATGGGGAGTTCTGGTGAGCAGAGATTCTCAAGTGTACAAAACGGGGCTATGTGCGGCCTCGGCCAAGCGTTCCTGTTGAGGCCCCTTATCAAGCACGAGTTGCGTTTTATAGCCTTGTGTTTCTTGGCACTGCGAGCCCTGCGAACAATCGGCTAAACCTGCTCGCTATGGGACTTTGTTCCCATTTATTTAAATTGTACGCCATATATTAAAATACAAATTATTTCTTTTTAATGCATGCCTTAAGAACAGTAGCACAGCCACATTGAATACTGCCTACCTTAGTGTAACCTGCAACGCCTAGCAATCATTACACCCTCCCCAAACACAAAAAACGCATCTGCAGGCACTGAAAATGGAAGTTCAAGTAAGAGACATACTTCTGCAACTGTCTCATATTGCTATGAAAAAGTGCATTTTACTGTTACCACCATTTTGAAACTCCACCGACTTGGGTCTACAATAATTGTAGGCATGTCAGTTTTCATTGGACAAATTCCGGATTACAAAAAGCATCGAGTACTTTGTGATGTTAAAACAGCAGGTGTTAGTTTTTCCATTTGTTCATTTTCATAAATATGCTACAATATTCAGTATTAAAGTTAAACAAAAGTCAGTTCTGCAAATGTATGAAAATAATGTCTTCTGAAAAGGCCCTTTGTTACTCAATGAGAAGGAACGGTGATGTGGTTCCTTCATTTAATGCAAGTGTCTAACAAGCAGTTGCAGCATCAAGGTAACTGACCGAGGGAGAAACTAAACTGATGACAGATAATGATATACTTCCAATTGTGTTTCACATCAATTTATGTGCGTCAATTCAATGGCTAGCAGCACTGAAGAGCAGAACAAAAGTGAAAGACACGAGCACAAAGAGGCAGGATTTATTTGCAATTCAGTTCAAAGTACTCTCCATAAATTCAAGCATCTGGCTGCCAGCTCCACTGAGTTACAAGTATCACAGACAGATTGCCGGAAAGGCGAAACCTTAGAATTATCAAAGCTGCACAAAAGAGGCCTACTCACTACATTACACAGTTCAACAGGAAAACAAGAAAGCATCAGGTGGTCGCCAGTTGAGAGGACAGTGGCCGTCTCAACATTAGCGTAGGATGATCTTGGTTGATTTTCTATTAATATGCGATAGAAATTCTTTCTATTCAAATAAGATGCTCAGTCCCCGTTCCATTTACACCAAAATGGAGCCCCTCTTTTGTATTCACACAAGGGGCAATTTAATTATCTGTTCACCAACAGAGTGGACTCAGTCGCTTTCTCATTTACACAGCACTGCTTCAATTGCACAAGAGATGGGGAAAAAACATTTGTCCCAATTTAGGTCAGTCATTCTGAAGGAGCTGATGGTCTCCCAGTTTCATTTGTTTCTCAAATGATTCTAGAGTTTTAATATCCACTGTCCCACATAAGTTAATTATTCATCATACAAAAAAAGAATTCCAACATCAGCCTTACACTCACCTGAACTTTGCTTCTTGTGCTGTGGATTAATCAAGTAGAATTCTTGAAAATAAAATCATGTGTGGGTGTACAACAGGCTGCGGATTCATTGCTTCCTTCCCAAAGGAAGATACGGGAGCCAATCTTTACTCAGTTTAATTTATTTACAAAGTGAAACATTACAAGCATATACACCCCCCCCCCCCCCCCCCCCCACTAACTCAATTACCAGCCCCGTTTCAGAAATTGGCTCTTTATATCTGCTCAAATTAAACCTCAATTAAGACTTTCCACTATATTTAATTAAACACATCTCATGCTGCTACTGAAGTCCATTTCATGCAATAACTAAAGTCAAATTTCACTCTTAAAAAGGGAGTTTATTTTATGCCAATGTCAGACTCTGCTGCTTATAGTAGACTTCTTACTAGTTCGCTAATGTAGATTATTCACACTGCTAGTGTTAAGTAGTTCTGAAATGGTCAATCCTATTTCACTAAAAAAGGAATGAACAAGATTGATAAGTAATTGGTTTTCATAAGTTTCCGTTCAATTTATAAAAGGAAATATGCAAGATAACGAATTGGACAAACGACAATTTTTGAACCATGATCTGAAAAGCTGCAAGTCAAACAATTAGGTTCCTTCCTGAAAGAATGCAAAGCTATGCAGCGCTGTCTAGACATTTAACATTTCCCCAAGGCTATGTAATGACACAGAAAGCATTCCCAGTCTTTTTTCAGTAACACAAATAAGAGATGCATTTTTTTCCAACTAATTCTTAAAAAATATGGGACCAGGCCAATCCTGTGAGATTGAACTTGGCTCAGGAGCTCATACTTGATAGGGGCAGGAAAGTGTTCCCACTAAGGCTTGGAGCTGTGGAAAAGATGCAGCTGCTTTATAACTGAAGGCTCTTCCCTTGCTCAATATGACCCCGATTATATTGTAACTGTAAATTGTGTTCTCGAGCAAAATGTTCTGTAATAAGGAATTAAAATGTTGTATACACATTTCAGCTTCTGCCTTGGGTATGCGCTGTGTTGCTGATATCAGGTTGGCTGATGCTAGGTAGGGATACAATTGGACTCAGCAACGAGCAAAATGTTCTGTAATAAGGAATTAAAATGTTGTATACACATTTCAGCTTCAGCCTTGGGTATGCGCTGATGTAGCTGATATCAGGTTGGCTGATGCTAGGTAGGGATACAATTGGACTCAGCAACCCTGGCCAAAGATGATATCAATCAGCCAGGACTCTTACTCCTGCTCATTATCCAGTGATCACTGCTGAAAGTGTAGGAGCCGGAATTTACAACCTCACCAATGCTCCTGCCGGCCATAGCCCTGGGAGTGACTGGCGTGAGGAGAGAGCATAAAATTAGGTGGAATGTAGGGTACGCCATGTCCCTCACATTCCTGCCTCGGCTGGTATTTTACCAGTGCAGGTTAGCTGGCAAGTCATGCCATCGAGTCCTTCAAGGATCTTTCCGCCACCATTGGTATTTCTCCTCCCCGCACCCCCCCCCCCCCCAGATCACTTTCTGCCACCATTGGTATTTCCCTCCCCCCCACCCCCATTCTTCCCCACCCCCAATCTTCCAGCCTCCATGGCTTGGATTGGAGAATGACTGCAGCTCCAGCAGTGGCCATTGCTCCCTGGGACTGAAGAGATGCCGGCCCTCTGAGTGACCCGAGTTCTTGGGAGATGGAACATCCTGCCTCAGGAGGCAGAAGGCACGAATTCACAAAATAGCGCTGTCATTTCTGTGAGCTTGTGAAGGCGAACGCATCATCAACTTTCCAGCTAGCACCACTTCCACATTCAAATTGTGACCAGGACTATGATTACGTGCAGCATTCTCCTCAGTTGCAATCTTGCAATCATCAAATATCAGGCGAACCTCTTATGTAGCTTCAGACAAGGAGAATGGTTACATAGCAAGGTACTGACGGGAAGCTGGTTCCGAAACCCTACTCCACTGCACCTTGCGGGATTTGGGGGGCGGAGGGGGGTGTGAAAAATCAGGAGATCGGGGCTGCATTTAAAAGTGGCGCCCTAACCTCTTCCTGCAGTGACAAAGTTGAACTCATCAGTGCAGGAAAACATTGAATTTACAATGCAGGAGGCGGCCATTCGAGTCGGCACTGGCCCTCAGAAAGAGCACCAATCAATGCAAACACAGGCTCAGCGGGGCTTTCATCACCGAGGCCCCCATTAAATTCCCGTTTAATAGCGAGGTCATTCTCTGCACTGGCAGGGGCGAAGAAACATCTTGCTAAACGTTCCCAAAACAGGACTCTCTTCCCCCCCCCCCCCCCCCACCCTCTCTCCTCCCCCTCCCCCCCCCATTAAATTGTGCCTGGAAAGTAGAGTTACAAAATTCTGCCCTTTTGCTTCAACTGCTTCTTTTTTGCCTTATTATAAACAACTCAACCTACGCTCATGCTCTTGGCTCGCTTCTCTTGATTTTTGCTTTGCTTCTGCAAGTCTAGTCAGCAAATACTGAATGGCGAAATTACAGTGATAGCTGTTTGGATCGAAATAAGTTCTGTAAATTACCAGTGCTTGAAAATGAACACGCAAATATAAAGCAATATTAATGCATTTGCTCTTAAACTGGGGTAATTTTTAGACCTTTGAATGACACATTTTTCTCAAATGAAAGTGATTCAGGATCAAGAAAAAAACTACGTTATTTTAAACCATGTGTGCTATTGGTGCACTGGATACTTCTCTCTAGACACCACTCTAATGCAAGAGATACAAAACGAGGTCAGGATTTGACTTTGGGCATTTTGTTGGGGAGCCTGAAATTTATAAACCTCACCATGTAATGGGATTCCCAGAAGCTGTACCTCAATGGTGGCTTTAAAATGACAGATCACACTTGTTAAATATACAACTCTATTCAAGACTCCAAACAACCTTGGAGTAATGCAAGAATGACCTGCCAGTACCTGGATATCATAAAACCTGGTGCACACTCGGACGATAGTGAATGTCACCGTCTGTGAACACACGGACATGAGTAACATGAGAATGTGTTCTGACATTCCAGTGACATTAAGGGTCACAAGTGTAGAAGTTGAAAAGTCAGGTCCTCGGCTTCTAACTTGCATATCTGCCAGGGCCTCGTGCCAGATTCAGGAATGGGTAGAGGGCACGATTTGTGTGCTCTTATGGTACACCTGTGGCTAGGAACGTATGGACATTTCCAGCCCGACATATTAGGGTCTCAGCGCCTGTCGACCAACAAGGTCTTCCAAAGTTAGTTGCCTTGTGTTTAATTAAGAGTCACAATAGTTCTCAGTGCCATAAGTTAGGGAGGGATAAAACGATCAAGGTTCCCACTCCTAGGGCAGAAATTATTGATCTCCTGAGAGACATGTTTGGAGATGAAAGGGGCATTTAAACATTGGGTGGAAGGGTGCCTGCTGGGATGCCGGCCACCTTCCTGCCTCTGCCCCAATTAAGGCTGGGGTGGGAAGGCTCATGGAAGGGCTCTCTGCCCCACCGCCAATGGGCATCTTTAAGTGGGCAGTTAACACGGATCCAAGTGTCTCATCTCACTGCTGCTGGTGTTCAACCAGTGGCGGGCAGGGCAGTCACCAGGCAGGAAACCCAGAAGCAAACCCTGTCACGGTTACCGGCGGGGATTCAGAGGGACCCTTGTTCAAAGGCCTAATCGCGGGCCGAGCATCGAGAAGGGGGGGGGGGGGGGCTCGCTGAAAGGCACTCCACACCCTTGGTGCCTAATCCCACCATTCCCCTCTCCAGCAACTCCATTCTGCTACTAAGTGATGGCATAGAGGGGCGAGTGACATCAGTTTGGGGGGGGCGGGGGGTTCAGTAGTATAGTTACCCAGGAGTATAGTTACCCAGGAGTTAGAACCGGTGTTAATCCTTCAAGTTAATACTTGAATAATTAAGTCAGAGTCACCCGGAGTCTCAAACTCTAATTGGAGCATTCCAGAAGCAGGGCAAATGCCCAAAGGAAGTTGAAATTCCGCAGAATCCTTGCGTTGGGATTCCCGAGGGGTCTTGCAGTGCATTTTCTGAGATACCTCCGAGGGTACCACCGTCAATGACCGAAAAGATCTGGCCTATTTAATTTTGAAACTGATATATAATCATAATTGAATTTGGAAGCCAAATCATCTCTAGCTGTATTGCCTAGAGACAGTCAATTCTAATCTCATATTGCTGTGAGGAAAGTGCTAGAGCAGAGGGTGCAGGAGAAGGGAGAATGGAAGGCTTATGATAGTTCAAAGGGAAATAGATAGTAGAGGTACAGAATGAGTGGGTTATAAGAAAGTCCATGAAGGAAGCACAAGCCATTGAGGATGGAAACAAAGCTTCTTGGGGTCACATTTCACCAACAAGTAGCCTGCAGCCACTGGCTATTGCTTTCCCTTTTATATCTCACCAAACCATCCACTGTAATAAACATTACATGTTTATATATTGCTGTTCTCAAGTGAAATACATGGGACATCAAACCATATAGATGGTTTGGTTGGTCTTCCCCATTATTGAAATGACTAAGCTATCTGCTGTTCCCCCAGAACATAACCATTTTGTTGTTATTGCTTGATGACTATGTGGAATGACATGAAATTTAAGAACCACAACAGAAGCTCTTGATTTAGCCTGAACCCATATCTCCTTCAATTTAATCATGTGACCTGGGATCACGTACTGACAGCACATTTTACCTGGAGCAAACTCCTGAACCAAGCTGCTTGCAACTTGGTCTTGTTTATTCTTAACCCTTTCAGTACTAAAAACATCCTTTCCGGGTGGAATCGGTCAGTGGCGCAAAAGGTGCCGATCATGAGTCAGAAAACTCTCATACCACAGACAATTTTCCTTTCTACTGCTCGATGGGTTCGGAAATGCTTCCCAATTCATTGTCAGCCTGCTTAGCACCACTGGTATTGAGCAATTTGCCCCTTCACGCCCTTGGGAGTAACGCTGCTGCAGATTCTATAAACTGCTAGAAGTCGGATTCCAGACCTGGACCCCAAACTAATCTACACCGGAAATCAGAGATCAGACTCAGCTTGTGTTAAATTCAGGCCTGTGATGCTCATGTAAAACGTGCTAAATTGTGCTCTTCATTAACTACCTGCAAGGACTGGTTCAGATGGGATGTGGTTCAGAGAGTTGATTGGTCCTCCTACTTTGCAGATAGCAGCTGGAGGAATCTGGCCTCTTCGGTCTGCATCAGCCTTCAGTAAGGTCATCACATGGATATCAATCAGCATGGTATTCTGACCTCAGTTCTGTACAGTTCTGCTATCTATGGACATGCCTGGTCTTTGTTTGTGGAGACCAGTACAAATCTGTGTCCAAGCGAGGCCTTGCTGGTACAGCTGGTGACTCCTGGAAGCCAGGAGAATGTGTTTTCAAACAGGCTGTTCCTACTTATACATGTAAACTAGTTTAGCGGGGGATGGGAACCAGAGCTATGGATCAGAGGACAGAGCAGCTGTTGAATAGGTAGAAATAGTATGCAGCGAGTCTGTGAGGAAGGATAGGCAGTTGATAGGGCAAGTTGCACTCAGTGGAATGGGTTAAAGTGTGTCTGTTTCAATGCAAGGAGTGTCAGGAATAAGGTTCTACACTTATGTGAGAAATAAGAGGATGATCAAAGTAGGGGATCAGGGATAGTGGAGGGAAATTGTGCCTAGAGTCTGAGGACATGGAGGCCCTAAATGAATATCTTGCTTCAGTGTTCACGAGAGAGAGGGACCTTGTTGCTCATGAGAACAGTGTGAACCAGGTTAATAGATTCGAACAGGTTGATATTAAGGAGGGGGATGTGCTGGAAATTTTGAAAAGCATCAGGATAGATAAGTCCCCTTGGCCTGACGGGATATACCCAAGGTTACTACGAGAAGCGAGGGAGCAGATTGCTGGCAATGGAGTAGTACCGGATGATTGGAGGGAGGTGAATGTTGTTCCTCTGTTCAAGAGAAGGAATAGGGAAATCCCTGGGAATTACAGAGTACAAGTATTCCACTTCGAGGTCAGTGACCAGTGGTGTCCCGCAGGGATCTGTTCTGGGATCTCTGCTCTTTTGTGGTTTTTATAAATGACTTGGATGAGGAAGTGGAAGGGTGGGTTAGTAATTTTGCTGATGACATGAAGGTAGGGGGAGTTGTAGATAGTGTTGAGGGTTATTGTAGGTTACAACAGGACATTGAAAGGATGCAGAGTTGAGCTGAGAATGGCAGATGGAGTTCAACCTCGATAAATGTGAAGTGATTCATTTTGGAAGGTTGAATTTGAATGCTGAATACAGGGCTAAAGGCAGGATTCTTGGAAGTGTGGAGGAACAGAGAGATCTTGGGGTCCATGTACATGGATCCCTCAAAGATGCCACCCAGGTTAATAGCGTTGTTAAGGTGTATGGTGGCTTTCATTAACAGGGGGATTGAGTTTAAGAGCCGCGAGGTTTTGCTGCACCTTTATAAAACCCTAGTTAGGCCACGCTTGGAATATTGTGTCCGGTTCTGGTAGCCTTATTATAGGATGTGGATGCTTTGGATCGGGTACAGAGGAGATTTATCAGGATGCTGCAGGAATGGAGGGCATGTCTTATAAGAAAGAAAGATTGAGGGCCGCTATGTAAGGACCGTAACAATCCAGCTGCTCCTCTAATCTCATTCTCTCCCCCCCCCCCCTCCCCCACCAACCCCCCGCCGAGTGGCAGAATCGCTGGGGCGCCACGAGAATCGCACCACACCGCCCTGGAACCCGCACATGATTCTCTCTTTCCCCCCCCCCCCCCCCTGAAACGAGAATTGCGCCGGGACGCTCAGAGAATTGCCACAAACGGCGAATGCCAATTCTCCGGCCCGGATGGGACGAGCAGCCGCGCGTGAACGGGCGAGTCCCGCCGGCGCTGTTGTCACCTGGTCGCTGCCGGCGGGTACTCGTCACGAAGTCTTGGGGGAGGGGGGGGGCGGCCTCCGATGGCGTCTGGCCCATGATCGGGGCTCACCAATCGCCGGGCCAGCCTCTCCCCCCGCCCCGGGCCCACTTCCTTCCGCGGCCGGCCCCAGAACCCGGCGCCATATTGGTATGGGGCCAGAGCGCTCCATGAGGTAACCGCACATGCGCTAGTTGGCAGCGGCCCAACTGAGCATGCGCAGGACCCAAGGCGCCGCGTAAAAGCCATGCCAAGGCCCCGCCCCGTAAACCGCATGACTCCCCTACTAGCCCCACGGAGGGGGGAGAATAGGGGTCTGGGAACGGGCGCCGACGCCGGAGTAAAACACGCCGGTTTTTACCCTGGTGTCGGCAACTTAGGGCGTGATTCTCCGAACCCGGGAGAAATCGTGAGGCTGGCGTCAAAAACGGGCGGGTTTGACGCCAGCCTCCGCCCCCCCGACCGGGAACCAATTCTGGTCCCCAGTCGGGGCTAGCATGCCGCGGCCGTGAACTCTGACATCGCGGGCTTAACGAATTTCGTTCAGCCCGCTTGCCAGAGTTTGCGACGGCTGACGCGTCACATGATGTCAGCCGCGCATGCGCGGATTGGAAGACTCCAATCCTTGCATGCGCGGATGACGTCATCACGCATTTGCGTGAAACCCGCGCATGCCCCTCAGCCGCCCCACGAATGGATACAGCGGAGCGGCGGAAGGATAAAGAGTGCGCAGGGTAAGTACCCGCTGCCCGCGATCGGCCGTGGTACTGCCGTGCCAATCGGTGCCATGGTTCCCCAAATCGCGACTTTACGGCCGTTTTTACGAACGGTCAGACCAGGTGTGTTTGACGTTCCTAAAAACGGTCGTAAAGGCCTTGGAATTCGGCCCATTGGCCAGCTGAGAATCGCTGCTCGCCGTAAAAAAACGGCGGGCAGCGATTCGTGTCGGGAGGCGGGCGTGGGGGGGGGGGGGGCGTCAGACCAGCGTGGCCGTAAGAATTTACGACCCCCGCTATTCTCCGCACCGGCGTGAGTGCGGAGAATCGCCCCCTTAGACTCCCGTTGGAAGAATCCTGCCCCGAGGGAGCTAGGGCTTTTCTCACTGGAGCGAAGAAGGAAGAGGAGAGGTGACTTGATAGAGGTGTACAAGGTGATGAGGAGGCATGGATAGAATGGATAGCCAGAGATGTTTTCCCAGAGTGGAAGTGGCTGTCACGAGGGAACATAGTTAAGGTGATTGGAGGAAGGTATAGGGGACATGTCAGAGGCCGGTTCTTTACACAGCGAGTGGTGGGTGTGTGGAATGCACTGCCAGCAGAGGTGGTGGAGTCAGAGTCATTAGGGACATTTAAGCGACTCTTGGACAGGCACATGGGCAGCAGTAAATTGAAGGGGTGTAGGTTAGGTTGACCTTAGATTAGGATAAGTGGTAGGCACAACACCGTCGGCCGAAGGGCCTGTGTACTGTGCTATGTTCTATGTTCTATGTAGAGGAGCCCTAAGGGCTCATTTAAATATAGATTATCTGGATCGCAGCCTCGCTCGTGACTCGAAATTGGCTCAGTGTCTGGTGCAAAACCCTTTTTGGGCCTGTCCTGTGATGCACTTTGTGATGGGTGCAACGTGGTGAGAAAATCGCACCCACAAACTTGGCATTTTTTAAATCTCCGAAAACAATTCACGACCTGAAATCATTGAGACTGGGCACATTATTATTTACTGAAAAAAAAAAGAGGTTGATTGACAGTCATTAACAATAATCACATTGTGAATTAAGGCAGTCACGCTAATGACTGGGCAGCATGGTGGCACAGTGGCTATCACTGCAGCCTCACAGCGCCAGGGTTCAATTCCAGCCTTGGGTATGGAGTTTGTACATTCTCCTTGTGTCTGCGTGGGTTTTCTCCAGGTGTCCGGTTTCCTCCCACTGACCAAAGATGTGCAGGTTAGGTGGAGTGGTCATGTTAAATCGCCCCTTAGTGTCCAAGGATGTGCAGGTTACGTTACGGGGAAACAGGAGTGGACCTGGGTAGCATGCTCTTTCGGAAGACTCCACAGGCTGAATGGACTGCTTCTGCACGGTAGGGTTTCTGTATAGGAAATACCCGTTTCCCTGTGTACAGCAGCCACACGGAGAACAGCAATATGGGGCGGGATTCTCCCAACGGGAGTCTAAGTGCCGACGCAGGAGTAAAAACCGGCATGTTTTACTCCGGCGTCGGCGCCCGTACCCAGACCCCTATTCTCCCCCCTCCGTGGGGCTAGTAGGGGCGCTGTGCGGTTTACAGGGGCGGAGGGTCAGAGACCTGGCGGCGCGTAAAAGCCGCGGCACCTTGGGTCCCGCGCATGTGCAGTTGGGCCGGCACCAACTAGCGCATGCACGGTTACCTTGCGGAGCGCTCCGGCCCCACACCAACATGGCGCCGGGTCCTGGGGCCGGCCGAGGAAGGAAGTCGGCCCGCCGATCAGTGAGCCCCGATCACGGGTCAGACCCCATGGAACAAAATCACCTTATCGGACAAACTGCAGATTGTAACGACCACACCCTGGGTGTGATTCTCTGGCCTTGCTGCACTTGAGTGAGAGCACAACGCGGCCAGGAGGGGTCTCCTGGCTCCGCGCCTTGTGGGATACACCCGAGTAGTCCCATGAGGCGTCGGAATCGGAACTCTGCCCAAAAGGTTGGGACCAAACAGCACTCACTAAAGTAGGTTATAATACCACTCAAGGCCTACCTACCCGGGATCTACCGGCCTCCCTCGATTCACCAGCCTCCTCAGGGAGACTGCAGCCAGGCGCCGATCAGTACTGGCCCACAAAAATGTTTCCCAGACCATCTGAGACCCTGGGTGGGCAGATTTAGTGCTGGGTGACCCCCCCTGGAATGCACTGCCCAGCTGGTACTGCCAAGGTACCCAGGTGGCACTGCCAGGCTGGCACACTGCCTGGGTGTCAGTGCCAAGGGTCAGGGCACAAGGGGGGACATGCCCATGAAAGGAGGGTAGCTTGAAGGGTGGGGGGTGTGCAGGATCCCCATAGCAGGGTATCCTCACTTAGGGGGGTGTCATTTCCCATGGATGGGGGATGCAGGGGGTCGTCGTCAAGCTCACTTAAGAGTTCGGGGCACCCTTCCAAAATGGGGACCCAATCTTCAGCTCCCCACTGGTAATTCTAAGTGTGGGCTATACCGCTGAGAAACTCCCCAGGGCCCAAAGTGACTCGAGTGTCACTGGATATTGGTGGGGAACTCAAAACCCACCCCCGAAAAACCGCCACCACAAATGAAAGATTTTTCATTCCACCCCTCATCTTTTCAAATGCAAATGTCTCTTAATACAGTAGTACCATTTACTGACATGTTATATTGACTATGAAAGCTAACCAGTGAGTGAAGGATCATTTTCACTACTTATTTTACAGCTTCTCTACTTTAATACTGGATTGAAAACTGGAGGTAGCTGAAATTCCGTTAGATAGCATGATTTTATCAAAACTAATGCTACACCCTTTCAAGCAATGAAACTGACAAAGATAAAAGCAATGAGATGAAAGTAGTTGCCTTTTTGAAACTTTACATTTTGAAGGCCTTTTGCTGGCAGAGGTTGTGGTATCAGACTGCTTCAATTTTCTTACATCAGCAACAAGGGAACAGATTTGCATTGTGGGCTAATTTATTACACTGTCGTACCCTACGTTCTCGGATAGCTACAATTTTTAGAAATGTGACATGCCACCAAATGTGTAGGTTCTGAGCAGTTAAAATACCCAGAGGCAAAACCAAGCAAGGTTAAATTTCAAATCACTCTGTCATCAAGACCCTTTCCTCTTTCCTCTTCCCACAAGAGAGAATCGTTCGAAAACATTCACACTCCTCCAATAAGTGTGACTGAAGGGCAGAGGGACATCAGGTTAATTACACACTAATCCAACATCCAGTCCTACCAACAGATTTTCCTATGGCTACACTTGTGAAATCATCATCTGTCTGCTGGCTAGTGCTCCCTGCGGGCCTGAAATGTCTTACTATGGTTACATATGTGTATGCTTGCTTTACTTTAGTCTCGCATATACAAATGTAAACCATCTTTTTTGTAGCATTATGTAGCTTTACAATGTGAAGGAATTTTTTTTTATTAAGCGTGTGCAGTAATCATCACGACAGGTAATGACTTCTGCAGTGCAGTTTTCTTGAGCCTTCCGCTGAGGGGGACAGTCTTCAATGATACGAGTCATGGGGTACACCACAGCTGCAGCCTGGGTCCCCTTGTGCCAATTTGCTACGCAAAGGCCATGGCCAGTGCGCTAACGGCTTAGTGCCCAATGTTGGCATGACTGGTTGAAGCCAGGTGGGTTGTGGGGTCTATGAGGAAGTGATTTTTAATGGTGGCATGTTGGTTCCATTCCTGCTGCCACAGGACCTCCGCTGTTACTTTTTGCTACAGTGTGTGGTCTTATCCATGCAGGCTGACGTGATGGGATTAGAGGAGCAGCTGGATTGTTACGGTCCTTACATAGCGGCAGACTTGGGTTGATGTAAACTTTCTCCAGAAGCTCTCTTGATACAGTTGCCCTCCTTATGTGAGGGTGTGGGGTGTTGCTCAGGACTGGGAGCCAGGGGAGTTGAGCTGATCAGAGGGAACCCGAGATGAAACGCATTGTTGCGTTGAGAAGCAATTAATTATGGCCGCAATATACTGAAGCTAGTCTTTGATTAGTGTTATGGGGGAGGTGTTTTCAGAACCCCAAAATGTATCATGGAGTTCAACCAACCCCCACCTTTAATAGATTGCTGCTTTTGAAGCACACGGCTTGTTCCCCAGGTGTAGTATTACAATTATGGACACGTGGTTTTTAAAACAAAACAATGTTTATTCCATGAACTCAAATTAATCTTTTAAATAAACATTGGATCTCTTAACACCCCTTACTTCAAACGTAACACCAAAAATAATACATTACCCTATCCTGCAAACTGCTCCTTTACACACCAAAAGACATTTTTAAAAAAATAATTTTTATTAAGGTTTTCACAAAATATAAACAACAAAACAATATTAACAGAATAACCATTGTAAAAACCCAAGAACAACACCCACCCCCCTACAAAAGCAACTACTAAATCGAAAACAATAAAAAAGGTAAACAACAGAAAGGAAAGAGATAACACCCGCCACATCCCACAAACCCATGTACACACTTCTCTCTCCCTCCCTCCAAACCCCCCCCCCCCCCCCCCCAGGTTGCTGCTGCTGCCGGCCTATTTCCCTACCGTTCCGCCAGGAAGTGCAGGAAAGGCTGCCACTGCCTAAAGAACCCCTGTACCGATCCCCTCAGGGCAAATTTCACCTTCTCCAATTTAATGAACCCCGCCATATCATTGATCCAGGCCTCCACACTTGGGGACCTCGCATCCTTCCATTGAAGCAAGATCCTCCGCCGGGCTACTAGGGACGCAAAGGCCAAGACACCAGCCTCTTTCGCCTCCTGCACTCCCGGCTCCACTGCAACCCGAAAAATTGCGAGTCCCCAGCCTGGCTTGACCCTGGATCCCACCACCCTCGACACCGTCCTTGCTACCCCCTTCCAAAATTCCCCCAGCGCTGGGCATGCCCAAAACATATGGGCGTGATTCACTGGGCTCCCCGAGCACCTAGCACACCTGTCTTCGCCCCCGAAAAACCTACTCATCCTCGTCCCAGTCATGTGGGCCCTCTGCAGCACCTTGAACTGTAGGAGGCTAAGCCTCGCACAGGAAGAGGAGGAATTCACCCTTTCCAGTGCATCCGCCCATGTCCCCTCCTCAATCTCCTCACCCAGCTCCTCTTCCCATTTACCCTTCAGCTCCTCCACCGAGGCATCATCTACCTCCTGCATTACTCGGTATATGTCAGAGATCCGCCCTCCTCCAACCCACAACACATCCAAAAGACTTAACAAATCCTTCAAACAGAAGCACATTAGCTGTATATTCAATACCGAGACCTTTTTACAATTCTGATTTCACCAAAGGATTAAGAGATAGTCCTTCATGGCAGAGCTCACCAGCAATGCAGCTCACAGCCACACCCAAGCTTTCTTCAAACTGAAACCAAAACTGAGAACTAACCTCAAAATGGCCGAAGTGAGCTCAGCTCCATCCACTCTGACATCACTATTTTCTTAAAGGTACATTGCTTAAACATCCATTTCTTAAAAGGTACTCTCACATGACATTAGTAATAAAGTGAAGTATAGGTTTCAGCCATAGTGCCTTGCTTACACAGTCTGGGTGAAAACAAATTCTGCCTAGGAAAGCTAGGCATGACACAAGAGGCTGTGTCCGTCCAGAGAATCCCGCCCGAGACAATGGAGCTCTCCATTGTCCACCTCTTGCCTGCCTGGCCGATGGGACGGAGGAATCCAGCCCAGAGTTTCTTTCCCAATAATTGGGTGTTCAATGGTTGGCCAGTCCAAACGGTAGGACGGTTAAATTATTTTATGCTCAAAGTGACTACGATATTCAAGAGGTACTGTGGACATTTCTTTACACCTGGTTTAATACCACGCTTGCTTTGCACGCCATGTGGTGTCAAACAGAAGTGAGCTTGAGAGGGAGTCTCATACTGCTTCTCTGCAGTAACATCAGGAACCAATTCTGAATTCACGGTTTTAGCACAGATTTGAGGCAGACATACTCTGACACCCTTGGTTTAGAAAATTAGTTAGTTTTCCAATTAAGCATACGTGCAGCAAGCCATAACAATGGAAGAGAGAGTTGTAGAAGAAAGAATGCAATGAGTAAAGCTTCCCAGTTACTTTTGAACATGGACGTTCTGGGAGGTACAGTTACACCAGTTATTTCCTCTCACAGACATGTCGATCAAGTAGCAGCTTCCTTATTGTTGTTTTGATCAATTTTCTGTTTAGGTACACATCTCTAATGCTGCACAAATGGAAGTTGGCCAATTTTATGTCATCCACTGGTCTATGGCTTTGAAATATGCAGGAAAGACCACAAGACTTAGGAGCAGAAGTAGGCCATTTGGCCATCAGGGACAGGGACAGAAGCAAAAGGAAGTAAGGGGAAAAGTGCAAGGCAGAGAAGACATAGTCAAAAATCAAAATGGGCGACAGTACAAGGTACAGTGACTGAGGGGAGCTCAGTGAATAGGCCCAGTAATACTAAAAGGAATAAAACTGGAGATGTTAAGATTCAAAACAGAGGTAAAAACACCAACATAAGTGTACTTTACCTGAATGCTCGTAGTATTCGGAATAAAGTAAATGAGTTGATGGCACAAATCATCGTGAATGACTATGATTTAGTGGCCATTACTGAAACATGGTTAAAAGATGGTCACGACTGGGAGTTAAATATCCAAGGGTATCAAACTATTCGGAAGGACAGAGTGGATGGTAAGGGAGGTGGTGTTGCTCTGTTATTTAAGGATGACATCCGGGCAATAGTAAGGGATGACATCGGTGCTATGGAGGATAAGGTTGAATCCATTTGGGTGGAAATCAGGAATAGTAAGGCGAAAAAGTCACTGATAGGTGTAGTCTATCGGCCACCAAATAGTAACGTTATGGTGGGGCAGGCAATAAACAAAGAAATAACTGATGCATGTAGAAATGGTACAGCAGTTATCATGGGGGATTTTAATCTACATGTCGATTGGTTTAACCAGGTCGGTCAAGGCAACCTTGGAGGAGGAGTTTATAGAATGTATCCACGATAGTTTCCTAGAACAGTATGTAATGGAACCTACAAAGGAACAAGCGGTCCTAGATCTTGTCCTGTGTAATGAGACAGGATTGATTCATGATCTCATAGTTAGGGATCCTCTCAGAAGGAGCGATCACAATATGGTGGAATTTAAAATACAGATGGAGGGTGAGAAAGTAAAATCAAATACTAGTGTTTTGTGTTTAAACAAAGGAGATTACAATGGGATGAGAGAAGAACTAGCTAAGGTAGACTGGGAGCAAAGACTTTATGGTGGAACAGTTGAGGAACAGTGGAGAACCTTCCAAGCGATTTTTCACAGTGCTCAGCAAAGGTTTATACCAACAAAAAGGAAGGACGGTAGAAAGAGGGATAATCGACCGTGGATATCTAAGGAAATAAGGGAGAGTATCAAATTGAAGGAAAAAGCATATAAAGTGGTAAAGATTGGTGGGAGACTAGAGGACTGGGAAATCTATTGGGGGCAACAGAAAGCTACTAAAAAAGCTATAAAGAAGAGTAAGAGAGAGTATGAGAGTAAACTTGCTCAGAATATAAAAACAGACAGTAAAAGTTTTTACAAATATATAAAACAAAAAAGAGTGACTAAGGTAAATATTGGTCCTTTAGAGGATGAGAAGGGAGTTTTAATAATGGGAGATGAGGAAATGGCTGAGGAACTGAACAGGTTTTTTGGGTCGGTCTTCACAGTGGAAGACACAAATAAAATGCCAGCGACTGATAGAAATGAGGCTATGGCAGGTGAGGACCTTGAGAGGATTGTTATCACTAAGGAGATAGTGATGGGAAAGCTAATGGGGCTAAAGATAGACAAGTCTCCTGGCCCTGATGGAATGCATCCCAGAGTGCTAAAAGAAATGGCTAGGGAAATTGCAGATGCACTAATGATGATTTACCAAAATTCACTAGACTCTGGGGTGGTCCCGGTGGATTGGAAATTAGCAAACGTGACACCACTGTTTAAAAAAGGAGGTAGGCAGAGAGCAGGAAATTATAGGCCAGCGAGCTTAAGTTCGGTAGTAGGGAAGATGCTGGAATCTATCATCAAGGAAGAAATAGCGAGGTATCTGGATAGAAATTGTCCCATTGGGCAGACGCAGCATGGGTTCATAAAGGGCAGGTCATGCCTAACTAATTTAGTGGAATTTTTTGAGGACATTACCAGTGCAGTAGATAACGGGGAGCCAATGGATGTGGTATATCTGGATTTCCAGAAAGTCTTTGACAAGGTGCCACACAAAAGGTTGCTGCATAAGATAAAGATGCATGGCATTAAGGGTAAAGTAGCATGGATAGAGGATTGGTTAATTAATAGAAAGCAAAGAGTGGGGATTAATGGGTGTTTCTCTGGTTGGCAATCAAGCTAGTGGTATCCCTCAGGGATCAATGTTGGGCCCACAATTGTTCACAATTTACATAGATGATTTGGAGTTGGGGACCAAGGGCAATGTGTCCAAGTTTGCACATGACACTAAGATGAGTGGTAAAGCGAAAAGTGCAGAGGATACTGGAAGTCTGCAGAGGGATTTGGATAGGTTAAGCGAATGGGCGAGGGTCTGGCAGATGGAATACAATGTTGACAAATGTGAGGTTATCCATTTTGGTAGGAATAACAGCAAACGGGATTATTATTTAAACGATAAAATATTAAAGCATGCCACTGTGCAGAGAGACCTGGGTGTGCTAGTGCATGAGTCACAGAAAGTTGGTTTACAGGTGATTAAGAACGCAAATGGAATTTTGTCCTTCATTGCTAGAGGGATGGAGTTTAAGACTAGGGAGGTTATGTTGCAATTGTGTAAGGTGCTAGTGAGGCCACAGCTGGAGTATTGTGTTCAATTTTGGTCTCCTTACTTGAGAAAGGACATACTGGCACTGGAGGGTGTGCAGAGGAGATTCACTAGGTTAATCCCAGAGCTGAAGGGGTTGGATTATGAGGAGAGGTTGAGTAGACTGGGACTGTACTCGTTGGAATTTAGAAGGATGAGGGGGGATCTTATAGAAACATTTAAAATTATGAAGGGAATAGATAGGATAGATGCGGGCAGGTTGTTTCCACTGGCGGGTGAAAGCAGAACTAGGGGACATAGCCTCAAAATAAGGGGAAGTAGATTTAGGACTGAGTTTAGGAGGAACTTCTTCACCCAAAGGGTTGTGAATCTATGGAATTCCTTGACCAGTGAAGCAGTTGAGGCTCCTTCATTACATGTTTTTAAGGTAAAGATAGATAGTTTTTTGAAGAATAAAGGGATTAAGGGTTATGGTGTTCGGGCCGGAAAGTGGAGCTGAGTCCACAAAAGATCAGCCATGATCTCATTGAATGGCGGAGCAGGCTCGAGGGGCCAGATGGCCTACTCCTGCTCCTAGTTCTTATGTTCTTATGTATGCTCCACCACTCAATGATCCTTGATTCCCTTACTGATCTATCTAACACAGCCTTGAACATACTTATGACCCAGCCTCTACAGTAAAGAATTCTAAAGGCTAGATATCCTGTAAGTGAAGGACAGAAGAAAGCCCATTGAACCTGCCCTATATTGTTAAGTGTAACATCCGCACACCATGCTACCATCTGCTCCAGCCAGGCCAACAGAATCCCTTTCTTTTGTAGTGCGTGTAGTTTAGGTGAACTGGCCCCTTGACTGAAGAAGAAACTATGGGAATCCTTGATGACCAGTGATTGCCTCTCATTCTTGGCATCCGGTGGGAGTGGTGTCCAGCACTCTCGGGCCCGGCATGCCCTCCCTGGATAATGTATAACCACAATGGGGCAGCTCCAGTTGCTGCCGGTCTGTCAGGGCCCCGTCCGCAGTAATATGGCGAAGGTCACTTTAACTCCCACTCACTATGGCAGCCACTTGCTATTGCGAATGGGGAATTGGCATTTCTAGTAATGTGGGCATTTCAGAGTCCCCAAAAGGATGCATGTTCCATGACACAGGTAGTTGTTACTGCCTAGCACACCATTCAGGTTGAGGGGCCCAGACACTTTGCCTGAACTCCGGACGCATCAACACCACAGAGGCAGCAGCCAACATTCTAACATCCAAGCACTGGAAACATCCCTGTGACATGAGTGGGTGTGTGGATTGGGGAGGGAACCAGCACCTGGCCTAGTGGTTGTTTGGGGTCCAGAGGCCCCTGATGTGTGGTCGGAGGTGCATGTGCAGGGCATGTTGGATCGCATCATGAAGCAGAGTTTTTCCAATGTCAGTCGCAATGCAGTGGGTCATGGGAAGGTGTCAGGAGGGTTGCAGAGTGATCGTTCACAGCATTCCTGATAGTGGGAAGAAGGTTGCAATGACCAAGACACTACTTTTAAGAATGACAGCCATGGGGTAATCCCCGATTGGTTGTGGCACGCTTGTGGCATTTTAAGTGACATGGTGGTGTGAGGCAGAGAGGGGGGGGGTGGCCAGGTGGGCACACGATGCCAACAGTGGTGGCCCCAACTTAGAGCTCCGCTCTGGCACTCACCCTCTGCTCGGCTTGTCCCCCGCCACTGATCAGCAACACATGACCTACATATCCATGATCAAGCCGCTCAAGGGCCGGCACGTGTCTGTTTGCATGATGTGAGGGACGGCTCAGGAAGTGGTCAGCAGTCTCTGACTGGGGTGGATCCATCTGACGGCAGTAACAGCTTCCGGGCAGTGAGACGAAAGCCAGGCTAAGGTTGTCAGAGAGGAATACCAATCAATACGACTGACACATCAATACTGGAAGAAACCTACACAGCATCACTTTTTGTCACCACTCTGGAAACCAGTAAGAAGTCTTACAACACCAGGTTAAAGTCCAACAGGTTTGTTTCAAACACGAGCTTTCGGAGCACGGCTCCTTCTTCAGGTGAATGGCTCTTCCTGGAGATCCTCTCCACTTTGAGCCGGCAGTTTGCGGTGTCAATGGTAGCCATGATGTGGAGATGCCGGCGTTGGACTGGGGTGAGCACAGTAAGAAGTCTTACAACACCAGGTTAAAGTCCAACAGGTTTGTTTCAAACACGAGCTTTCGGAGCACGGCTCCTTCTTCAGGTGAATGGGAACTGGAACTCGTACTGGAAACCAGGACATTGGTGAGAACAAAGGATGGCTTGAATGTTTGGATAGTGCAATGTAGTGGAACCTGTTGTGTTAAGCTGCGTCATGTAGCATAAGCTGCTTCCTTGGTGTATACTCTGACAAAGGAAGGTTCAGACTTAGAGATAGATTTAACACATTTATTGAACAGTTAACAATTCACCTACTGGAGTTCGACTCTCCTGCTGATCTTACTATAGTAACGCAATCTAACTAACCAGTCTGCTCTAATCCATGCGGTGGGTGTGATGCTTCCCGATCTGCTCCTGTCTCTCTTGAGTGTCGCTTGTGGAAAAGAGAAAGAATATGTGTGCCCTGCCCTTTTATATGGGTAGCCCCCTTGTGGTAGTGTCACGTCTGGGTGTGTCTTGACTGCCTATTGGTAGTGTCCAATCTTACGGTGCAATGTCTGTGTGTCATGATATCTCTGATGGTCCCTCTAATGTTTAGTGTTTATTTAGTCTTAGTGTATTTGTATTGTATTAACCCCTTGTGTATTTACAGTGATGCATATCACCACAGAACCGAGAAACATTGTGACAGTGCATGTGCTTGAACAAGTTACGAATGTCCTGTTTGCCTGGGTAATGACCTGGATCAAGTCCAACAAGATGCCCGGGCAGCAGGATTCTCGGCCAGGATACCCCAGGTCCAGGGGGTGACAGGCATGTCGCATTGAGCGCACTGGGTGATCCGGGAGTGTCCTTCATTAACAAGGTGTTCCACTCCCTGAACATTCAACTTGCATGGTCACACGCGTGTGCGCATTTCCCAGGAATGTGCACGACAGCTACAACCTGGGGCAGTTGGAAATCCCCTGCATCTTCAAGCGACACCCCGGGACAACAGGTTGGCCCTCTTAGGGCCTGGCTAAATACTCCAGTACGGAGGCCAAATACCAGATATAACAAGGCCCATATGGCCACCTAGGCTGTCATTAAGTGGCGTGTCGGACTCCTCAAAATGTGGTTCTGATGCCTTGACCGTTCCAGTGGTGAGGTATACCTCCCCTGGAGGGTCACCTGCAGGTGGTGTGCTGTGCCCTCCACAACCTGGCACAGCAGTGCAGCGACATACAAGAGGTGGAGGAGGAACATGCAACCATCGGAGGAGGAGGACGATGACAACGACGACAAGGAGAAGCCAGACCTTCAAGGACTGGAGGAGAGCCAGGGGTGGGCCCCCAGGGCCAGCCAGAGGGTGGAGGACAGGAAGGCCCTCACCTCTTCTCATAGGACATGGCTTTCTTCGTCAGTGCAATCCTCTCATTCTCTCCCCCCCCCTCCATCTGATTCACCATCCCCACACAACTGTGCCTCTCCTCCCCCCCACTTTCATCACCCTGTTTTACCCTCCCAGGGTTGGTGTTACATCACTTCAGGAGAATAGGCCTGTGTCAGCACCATCAGCGGGTCAATATACACAAGGCACAAGGGTGATGATAACCCACTGTGAGCCGAGGTCTGGTGCTCCTCAATCTATGTCCCTGTCTGTCTGCTGAGTGCGTGCTCAGAGTGCGTATTATCCTATGGAGTGAATCAAATTGGCCAAAGACTGGCATCTAATGATGCTGTGGACCTCAAGAGGAGGTCGAGATGGGTCATCCACTCAGCACATCTGGCTGAAGACATGTGCAGATTTCAGCCTTGTCTTTTGCTTCAACAAGCTGAGCTCCCATAATTGAGGTTGGGATATTTGTGAAGCCACCTCCTATAGTTAGTTGTTACATTTTCTACCACCAGTCACAATGGAATGTAACAAAACTGCAGAGCTTACATCAGACTGGGTTTTGAATTGCTCAACTTTGTTTACAGTGGTCCTGTGTTGTAGAATCATCCAGGTTGGCCTTTCACTTTTAGGTTTGCCCAATACTGCTCCTGGCATGTTTCCCTACATTCCTTATTGGTCCTCCGGTTTGATGGTCATGGTAGAGTGAGGGTTATACTGGGCTATGAGATTATAGATTGTGGTCGAATACAATCCTGGTTTCTGCTGAAGGCCCATTAGAACCTCAAGTTACATCTGCGACAAGTAGACTGGCAAGGATGAAGTCAGTACTTTATCTCTCCTGTTGATTGTGCCCAGTCGGGCATTAAAATTATCTACCCAGAGTGCATGCCGTGCCCTTGTTACCCTCAGTGCTGCTTCTAAATGGTGCTCAGCATGGAGGAGAACTGATTCATCAACTGAGGGAGGGCAATAGATCGCAATCAGCAGGAGGCTTCCTTGTCCATGTCTGACCTGATGCCAGGAGGCTTTATGGAGACTGCAGTCAATGTTGAAGATTCCTAGCGTCACTCTCTCCTGACCCTCTACCTTCGTGTTTACACCTCTGGTGGATCTGTCTTCACACAGTGGATCAGGATAAACTCAAGGGATAGTCTTCAGCCATTCCAGGAGTTGGCTGGAACATCAACTATCAGACATGGTTCACTGGGACTGTGTTAAACTTGTCAGTGGTACAACTCTTCCAATTTGGACACATGTCGCCCATGTGTCGAGAGGTGGACTTTGCAGGGTCGACTGACCTTTTGTCATTTCTAATGCCTAGGTTGGACACTGGGTGGTCAGTCCAGGTAAGGACAACAAGATTCCATCTCTAGAAGAACATTAATAAACCAGTTAGGTTTTTTGTAGAAACAGACTAGCTTTTATTCCAGATTTATTAATTAATTAAATTTAAAATCCCTCAATCGTTGTGGTGGGATTTGAACTCATACCTTTGGAGCACAAGTCTAAGCTCTGGATAGATTATCCTTCCCTCTTCCCTTTGTTTGCCGAGGCATAGACCACAAGAGCCAGAGGATTATGCTAAAATGGTGTAAAACACTAGGACGGCCACAACAATGTGCACAGTGCACATTTCTAGTTGCCACATTATAGGAAGGATGTGATCATATCCAATGTTATTTGTAAGGAACTTGGCAGGAAAGGAGTATTTTAGTTTTGAGAAAAGACTGAAATAGCTGCAATTGGTTTTTTGGAACAGAGGAGGCTGTTATGAGGTACCTGGAGTGGATAGGAAGAAAATTACCTTAGCAAGAGGCCAATAACCCCACGGGCATAGAATTAAAGTAAGTGGTAGGATTAGAGGGAGTTGTGGAGAAACCTTTTCACCCAGAGGGTGGAGTTCTAGAACGCACTGCCTGAAGGGGTGTTAGAGGCAGAAACCCTCATCACATTTAAAATGTATGCAAATATGCACTTGGAAGCGCTGTAATCTGCAAGGCTACAGAACAAGAGCTTGAAAGTGGGGTTAGCACGGTAGTACAGTGGTTCGCACAATTGCTGCACAGCTCCAGGATCGATTCCCAGCTTGGGTCACTGTCTGTGTGGAGTCTGCACGTTCTCCCCGTGTCTGCGTGGGTTTTCTCCGGGTGCTCCGGTTTCTCCCACAGTCCAAAGACGTGCAGGTTAGGTGGACTGGCCATGCTAAATTGCCCTTAGTGTCCAAAATTGCCCTTAGTGCTGGGTGGGGTTACTGGGTTATCGGGGTAGGGTGGAGGTGTGGGCTTGGGAAGGGGGCTCTTTACAAGAGCTGGTGCAGACTCGATGGGCCGAATGGCCTCCTTCTGCACTGTAAATTTTACGATTAAATTGGATAGCTTTTTCTTGGCCAGCACCTATTAGAACATAGAACATAGAACAGTACAGCACAGAACAGGCCCTTCGGCCCTCGATGTTGTGCCGAGCAATGATCACCCTATTCAAACCCACATATCCACCCTATACCCGTTACCCAACAACCCCCCCCCCCCCAACCTTACTTTTAGGACACTACGGGCAATTTAGCTTTGCCAATCCACCTAACCCGCACATCTTTGGACTGTGGGAGGAAACCGGAGCACCCGGAGGAAACCCACGCACACACGGGGAGGACGTGCAGACTCCGCACAGACAGTGATCCAGCCGGGAACCGAACCTGGGACCCTGGAGCTGTGAAGCATTTATGCTAACCACCATGCTACCGATTGTGATGGCTGAATGGCCTGCTTTAGTGCTGTAAATTTCTATGATTTTTTAATCCCAACCTACCTTTTACATGTGGTCAATTTGGTCGTGAGCAACCTTCAAGCTCCTGTCCGAATGTTTACAGAAACTCCAGTTTAAAGTTCAACAACTCCCTGTAAAGTAAACTGCTTTCCGAATCTAACCCAGTCATTCTAAATGAAGATTAGTAGGGGGGAATCACACAGCAACCCCCCCCCCCCCCCCCCCCCATTCCCCCTTGAATTTCCTCAAGTAAATGCCATCAGGTTGCCTGATCCATTTTGACATCTTTAATAATCTAGCCAGGATTATATAGCAGGAATAAAAGAGTAGGTAGACTCAGAAGCCTGTTCCATCATTCATTTGGATCAGGGCTGAGCAGTGACCCAACTCGATACACCTGCCTTTGCATTATCAAGCTGAGGTCTTAAATTAAGAATTGATCCAACATCAGTTGCCATTTGCAAAAGAGATTTTCAAACTTCTGCACACCCTTTGGCTAGTATTTATGGAGGTTGGCTGGAGAGCTATGTCACCTCTTTTCAGGAAGGCCTAGCGCAATAATGCCAATCAAGCAGTTAATTGGACAGTGGCAAGCCTTCACTGGGAGTGGAAGTCCCACCTGCTGAGGGCTGGTGGCAGAGGTCTGCAACTCTCTATTGCTCAGCAATGCCACCAGAGAGGTGGTGAAAGTTGCTGGACTACTCCCCCAAGGCCTGGTGTTAAACCCTACAGGAGGCCCAGGGATCTGCAATATCAAAGTCCCTGTGGCCTCATCCGAATGCGGACTACCCAGATGAGGGGGCCGGGCTAACCCCACTGTTCCTTGGGACTGCTAGGATATAAATACCCTGGCCCAGGTGGCGGGAGAGTTACTTGCCGTAGGATTCCTAGTCTTTGACCTGCCTTGGTAGCCACAGTATTAATATGGCTAGTCCAGTTCAGTTTCTGATCAATGGTAACCCCCAGGATGTTGATTGTGGAGGGAATGCAGCAATGGCAATACCATTGAATGTTAAGGTGTGATGGTTAGCCCAAGTCTGGATATTGTCCGGGTCTTGTTACATTTGGACATGGACTGCTTCATCATCTAAGGAGTCACAAATGGCGCTGAACATTTTTCAGTCATCCGCAAACATCCCCACTTCTGTCCTTATGATGGAAGGTCATTGATGAAGCAGCTGAAGATATTTGGGCCGAGGACACTACTCTGAGGAACTCCTCCAGTGATATCCTGGAGCGGAGATGATCGACCTCCAACCACAACCATTTCCCTTTGTGCCAGGTATGACTAAACAGCAGAGAGTCCCCCCCCCTCCCCCCCTCTGATTCCCACTGACTTCTGTTTAGCTAGGGCTCCTGGATGCCATACTCGGTCAAATGCTGCCTTGATGTCAGGGGCAGTCACTCTCACCTCCCCTCTGGCATTCAGCTCTTTTGTCCATGTTTGAACCAAGGCTTTCATGAGGTCAGGAGCTGAGTGACCCTTGCGGAACCCAAACCAAGTGTCCTTCCACCCCTTGTGTGCAGAAATTATTCCTAATTTCACACCCAAGATGTCTGGCTCTAATTTTTGGACTGTGTTCACTCATTAGGGACTCCCCCAATCAATAGAACTAGTTTCTCCCCGTTTCCCTTAAATATCCTGAAAACTTCAAAAATTATGCTCTAACCTTCTAAATTTCAAAGAATACAACCAGTTTGTGGAATCTTTGTTATTCAACCCTTGGGAGTCCAGACAGCATTCTGGTAACTCTGTTACACTCCCTCCAAGACCAACCCTCGATGTCCAGAACTGCTCACAGGCTCCACATGTGGTCTAACCAGGGATCTGAAGCACGACTCTTTGTGTTTTACTCCATTGCATTCTCGGACCAACATTCCATTAGCCTTTTTGATTACAGTATTATGTGTCTGCTCCTGGCATTTTGATGTCCATTATCTCTAGACCTCGACTGTTTTTAGCTTTTCACCATTTAAGAAAAAAAAGGTGCAAAGTAGATGATAAATGTTTGCTTACATTGAAATCCATTTACCACAATTTTGCCCATTCACTTGATCCTTCAACATGTTTCTGCCCATCTGTATGTTGCTTGCAATTTCTCCTATTTTCTGTCATTGGCAAACTTGGATACGTTGTATTTTATCCCATCAGCCAAGTCGTTAATAAAGTGACTAGCTGAGACACCAATGTAGATCTTTCAGAACACCACAAACCACATCCTATCAATTAGAGTACCTGCCCATTATCCCTATTCTCTCTCTTGCCACTCAGCCAACTTCCTAAACAGGATAATAATTTACCACATCCATTTTGTAGAGTTGATTCGAAAGATTAAAGTGGTAAAAACTCAGCATCGATTTCTAATGCAAAGTGGCAATTAAAAACATCTGACATAAGTAACTGAGTCTTCCCATAGATATGCTTTTCTCATGATTCATTCATGTGATACGGGCATCACTGGCTAAGCCAGTGATTTATTGTCCTTCTCCAATTGCCCTCGAAAAGCCGATTGTGAGCTGCCTGGCTGAACAACTGAAGTCCATGTAATAGAAGGTTGAGAGGTAACAGCAAGGCCTAGTTCAGTTATGTGATCTTAGAATATGGCTACCAATATCAGTCTTGAATATTTGAATTAACTCAAGTCGCCATACCTTTGGAGGAGACGAGTTCAAATATCTACTAGCTTTTCTTGTTAAACATTTCTTCTTGTTTTGGCTCGTAAATGCTGGCTCTAATTTCAAACTCATGCTTTCTTGATCAGGATTTATTCACCAGTGAAGTAATTTCTCTGCATCTAACTTAAGCAAATCACCTCTAAACACACCTCAATTAGATCATCCCTCAATCTTCTAAATAGAATAGAAGACAACCCAAGCCTATGAAACAGGTCGTCATAATTTAACCCATTAAGGCTTTTATTATTCTGGTGAATCATCGAATTTACAGTGCAGGTGGTCTGCATTGGGCTGATCCCAAGGGCAATAAATATTTCCTGAAATGCAGTGCTCAAAACAGAACTTTGGTCGAACTAACACTCTGTACAACTGAATCACTTCCTTGAGATTCTACACCAACCTTCAGCGATTAGTGTACATAGAGCCTTAAATCCCTTTGTTCCCCCATGGCATCTGGTCATTCACCGCAAGAAAATATATGTCTTTCTCAAATCCAGAGTAGATGACCTACACTGCTCCACACTGAATCCATCTGCTAATAACCTGGAGTCATCATTTATGTCCCTTTGTAACTTCCAAAAAACTTACTGTGCCTTCCAAAAGTCATCTGCAATGGATATACAAATCTGTATTCCTTTATCCAAGTCAACATATTATGAGAAGCTGAGGCCCCAGTACAGATCCCTGGGGAACACCACATGCCAGATCCCACTAATTAAAAGAACAAATCCTTTGTGCATGATCTCGATTTCCTATCTCCCAACTAATTACCAATCTGTCATCGGGCACTAAAAAATGTGAAAAAAGTTATAACATAACATAATGGCAAGGATTAATAATTTAATCAGGTTCAATTGACATGGGAAATTTAAACTTTATAATAGCTAGGAAAACTATTCTGTCCTTATTCAACTAGGGTATAGCCAACATAGTAATAGAAATAACAATAATAATGAGCTTTATTTTACAGTGAATCAACATACTTTCCCTTAAAAACCCACAAAACTGAAGGATTGGTTTAACAGGACTGGCCTATCTTTTGAGAAAAAACACATACCTAACTTTTACATCTAGGCCAGTCCGCTAAACTTTTTTTTTCTGCCTTTTGTTGAGTAGACAGGAACTTCTTTAAATCGATTTGACAAAATGACCAGCTGAAGTGGAGCCACTTAAAAACGATGCTTTGGAGCTGCAGTGATCATTTGAAATGCTGCTCATTGCAAAATTGAGACACGGTCAGCATTCTTCTTTTCCCCTGGCGATACAAGTACCACATCAACGTTACACGGACAGAACCGGGTGGTGACTGGTTTAAACCGTAGAGCTCGGGCAAGGAAGGACATTGTCGTTTTGGGGGGGGGGGGGGGAAGAGAATCGCTTTAAGAACGAGACCCTCCTCACTTATAGAGTGGGGTCTGTTTGACTTTATTTTCCAGATGAAATTTTTTTGAATTGTCTAGGAACTAGAGATTTTCTTACAAATTTTCAATCTATTTTTCTTATAAGCTTCCTAAAATTTATATCGTCGTTGTTGCAGGATTTCCATTCCACCCCCCAAACTATTGACATGAGGACAACTTGTCACACTCACTACTTGACTCCCGTTTAATAGTTTGCAGCCAAAACCTCTCAGCGGCTGGGTCCTGGACTATTCCCCCCACCCCCACATCATTAAACCTCCTCTTTCAGCTCCTCTCTCAACATGTCTTCGCGCGCAACCTCCTCTCAAACAAAAATCAAGCAACGAGAGCAAATGAAGATGCTAAGCTCGCCAGCCAGAGAGAGAAACAAAAGATTTAGCCACGTCCAGCCATTTGCCGCGCACAGACCAAAGGCGAACAAAAAAAAAGACTCTCTGAAATCTAACTGTTCTACAAAGTCCCGCTCGATCTGCACGTAAAAGAATCAAAATCGATTGATGCTGAAAACGCCCAAAGCCCGCAAAACAAAACAAATATATAAAAAAAATAAAAACCAGAAGAAGCAGAGATGGTGCGAAAACGGGAGTCTGGGGGGAGGCAAATAAGAGATCAAACTTACTTCAGCGTTTACCAAGGCGATGGTCAGAAGGACAAAAAACGGAACACTTTTGAATACCTGTTCAAAAATATGAAACAAAAAACATACATTGTATTTAAAACATTCTTATTCTGGGGATGGGGGGGGGGGGGGGGGGGAGAGGAATGACTTTCTTACCATCTTGGAGCGAGCCGAGTTGAAGGCGCTGTGAGAGGGGGGGGAAGAGAGGAATTCGGTCCACACAGAGAGGAGGGAGGGGGGAATGGCAGGAAATTTGATCAGGACTCCGGGATTTAAAGCAGCTTCACTCCCCTGTGACGTGGCTGGGAAGGGACACTGAAATATCAGATTGACACGAAGGCCCCTCGGGGAGCTTTCAGCCGGTTAAGCGTCTTGCTCTCGGATATCGGGAATTTTAGGCGCTCCTGGCCTTTTTTGTTCCCTGGGAGTAAATCAGGAGAGGGAGGGAGAGATTAAAGGAATAGCTGCAGGAATTTGCAGTGTTTATTGGAGGAATCGAGGTCACATGATCGTTCAAAGTTGAGAACATTGAAACAAGAACAAGCTGATTATTATTATTATTCACAGCCACAAATCAATGGGAGGCCAGGCAGGCAGATAACGGGAAAAGGGGTTCGGGCCTATGGGAGCTTTTGAAATCTCACAATTTTCTCAGTATGGATTGAAGAATTAGCAAGATGCCCCCCACACACCCCGGTTATTCTACTTTGCAAATAAATGGCTTTTCTCCTTCAGGATTTCGCTACATTTCTGGGATTCTGTCTCTGCCAGTCCAAATTAAAAGTTCGACTTCGCTCTCCCCAAGGCTGGATCTGAGCCAGGCGCTCTGCTTCAAATGCAACATTTTACAATTGAAATCAATGACACTTCACACACTGATTTTCCTTGATTCCCTCTTATTGGAATTAAATCAAAGCTGCAAAACCATAATCCGCCTTCTGGCAAGGTTCAGCGTGGGTGATAAAATGTTTGATCTAAGTCGATAAAAGTCAACAGCTAGAAAGACTATTTAGTGTGCCCATCAGTAAATTGCAGAAAAGCTTACACGCCACCTCAAATGTAGTTTTAAAAAGTATTGCGGAAGTGTTATCTGAGGACTGAGTTGATTCTTGTTCTTTCCCTGTCTCGTGCAGACATTTTCTGCTGCATGTAATCCATTAAACTGTTTCAATGTTGATTTATGTTTGAGGCGCGACTTTTATCACTTTGCTCACAAAGTATCCTGTTTCCTGTAATTGTTTCCATTCCTGTTTAATATTTCAATGGTCTTCGAGGCACTGTTCTACAAACTTCGTGATTCCCATGTGTAAAGTTGGAAGCAGCTTTTTCTGAAACTAGCTAGTGTAAGGCATGGTTAAGAAAAGCTAGCTGGTTAGGCATGTTGGTTTATTTTTACATATCTGCCCCCACAGTTTGCACAACACGGTGACAGTGGTTAGCACTGTTCCGGTTTCCTTCCACAGTCCAAAGAGGTGCAGGTTAGGTGGATTGGCCATGATAAATGCCCCTTCGTGCCCAGGGGTGCACTGAAGAGAGGAAAAATGTGTTGGATATTAAATGGCAGCTGGGAGAGATTGCAACAAGTTGTAGTAACCTGAAGAACAAGAGACATGTAGCGGGTGGTTGGGGGGGGGGGGTGTGTATATTGCATTGAGACAATAAATGTGTGGGATGTAAAAAAAAGTTTCAAGATGGAGGAGAAAGGTCTAAGTTGAACTGAACATGGAGTCCTAGGGCCGAAATGTGCCTCATCGGAAACTGAGATGCTGCTTCCGGCACATTGGAGGATGGCAAATGTAATCCCGCTATTTAAAAAAGGAGGGAGGAAGAAAAACTGGGAATCACAAGCCGGTTAGCCTACCATTGGTGGTAGGTAAAATAGAAAATATCAATGGGATTAGACAAAGTCAACATGGATTCATGAAAGGGAAATCATGTTTGACGAATCTATTGGAGTTTTTTTGAGGATGTAACTAATAGAATACGTTTGGGTGAAACAGTGGATGTGGTGTATTTGGATTTTTTGGAAAACTTTTGACAAAGCCCACACAAGAGGTTAGTGTACACAATGATAACACATGGGATTGGGGGTAATACGGTGGCATGGATTTAGAATTGGTTAGCAGATAGGAAACTGAGAGTAGGAAGAAATGGGTCTTTTTTTTAACAAACAATTTTATTGAGGTAGTTTTTGGCTTTGTAAACAGTTACAGACATCAACAGAAAGAAAGCAAAAAAGGCAAAAATGTGCAAACATTCATGTACTTTCAATACTTCAATCGTAACATACTGCACAAGCCCGCTCCTCTCCCACCGGTAAGAAATGGGTCTTTATAATAATAATATAATAATGGCTTACTGTCACAAGTAGGCCTCAATGAAATTGCTGTGAAAAGCCCCTAGTCGCCACATTTCGGCATCTGTTCGGGGAGGCCGGTACGGGAATTGAACCCGCGCTGCTGGCATTGTTTTGCATTACAAGCCAGCTGTTTAGCCCACTGTGCTAAACCTTTATTGAAGTGCCAGGCAGTGACTAGTGGGGGTCCCAGTGTTAGGGCCCCAGCTATTCACAGCTATTTGAATAAGGGAACCAAAAGTAATACTTCCAAGCTTGCTGTGACACAAAACATGGTGGGAAGGTGAGTAGTAAGGAGAATACTAAGAGGCTTCAAGGTGATTTAGACAAGTTGAGTGAATCATAGAATATACAGTGCAGAAGGAGACCATTCAGCCCATCGAGTCTGCACTGGCCTTAGGAATAAGCACCCTACTTAAGCCCCACACCTCCACCCTATCCCCCTTTATCCCCATAACCCAATAACCCCACCTAACCGTTTTGGACACTAAGGGCAATTTAGAATAGCCAATCCATCTAACCTGCACATCTTTGGACTGTGGGAGGAAACCGGAGCACCTGGATGAAACCCACGCAGACAGGGGGAGAACGTGCAGACTCCACAAAGACAATGACCCTGGAGCTGTAAGCAACTGTGCTAACCACTATGCTACCGTGCTGCCCCTAAAACATCATCAAAGGGCTCGTCCGGGATTTGAACCCAGGACGTTTCGAGACCAAAACACCTAAAGCGAGAATCATACCCCTAAACCAATGAGTGAGTGGGCAAGTACATGGCAGATGCATGTATCCATGCATAAATGTGAGGTCATCCACTTCGGAAGGAGAAACAGAATGGCACAGTATTATTTAAATGGTGATTGATTGGGAAATGTTAATGTAAAAGGATACCTGGCTGCCTTTATACACCAGTCACAGTAAGCAAGCGTGCAAGTACAGCAAGTAGTTAGGAAGGCAAATTGTTTGTCAGCCTTCATTGCAAGATGACTTGAGTACAGGAGCAAGGATATCTTACTGCAGCTGTACAGGGCCTCAGTGAGACCACACCTGGAGTATTGTGTGCAGTTTTGATCTCGTTATCGAAGAAAAAATATCCTTACCATAGAGAGAGTGCAGAAAATGTTCACCAGACTGATTCCTGAGATGGCAGGATAGTTGTCCGAGGAAAGGTTCATCGACTGGACCTTTAATCACTAGTATTTAGAAGAATGAGAAGGGATCTAATTGAAGCATATATAATTCTGACCGAGCTGGGCAGACTGGATGCAGGAATGTTGTTTCCTTTGGTTGGAGGGTCTAGAACAAGGGGCCACAGCCTCAAGATATGAGGAAGGCCATTTAGTACATTATGAGGAGAAATCACTTCACTCAGTATGGTGAACCTGTGGAATTCTCTACCACAGAAAGTTGTGGGGCCAAATCACTGGATATATTTAAGAAGGAAATAGATCAATTGCTAGACTTTGAAGGTGTCAAGAGGTTTGGGGAGAATGCTGGAGTGTGGCATAAAGATAGATGATTAACCATGATCATGTTGAATGGTAGAGCAGGCTTGAATGGCGGAATAGTCTACACCTATTTTTTATGCTCCTATGTTTCTCCCAGCTCATGTTGGACTTTACTGGAGCATTTCAGCAGGCTAAGGACAGACATGTGGGCATGAGGTCAAGGTGCTGAGTTGAAATGGCATGCAACAGGAAGATTAGGTTGCGCTTGCAGGCTGAGCAAGGGTATTCTGCAAAGTGGTCACCCAGTCTGCGTTTAGCCTCCCCAATATAGAGGAAATCTCATTGGGAACAGTGAATACAGTAGACAGGATTGTTCATGTTGTCAGAGCTAATATTCTTTGAATGAGATGTTAAACAAAGAAGCCCTGTTTACCTTGTTCTGGATGTTTAAAAAAATGACTATTCAATGAAGAGTCGGGAGAAATGTGGGAAATGAAATTCTATCCAGAAAAGCATGAGGGGAGGGCAAACAAGGCAAGGCAATAAATGGTGGGAAGGGCAGCATGTGGCGCAGTGGATAGCACTGGGACTGTGGCACTGAGGACCCGGGTTCGAATCCCGGCCCTGGGTCACTGTCCATGTGGAGTTTGCACATTCTCCCCATGTCTGTGTGGATTTCACCCCACAACCCAAAGATGTGCAGGTTAGGTGGATTGGCCCTAATTGAAAAAAAAATAATTGGGTACTCTTCATTTATATTTTTAAAAAATGGTGGGATACTGATAAGTGTAGAGGGACAGAAGGACCCTGGATTGTCAGTCTGCAAATCCTAAAAGTAGCAGGACAGAAGGATGAAGTGATCAAGGCAGAATACATGATACTTACCTGTATTTTCCAAGGTATACAATATAAGAGGGGGGCATAGGGGTGGTGGTGGTTATGTTAGAACTGTAAAAAACACTCATTAAGCAACAATGTGCACTGGTCACCACATGAGACGATGTGATTGCACACCAGAACGATTTTATGAGAGAGTTGGCATAAATGGATAATTTTAGCTATGAGCAAAGAATGGATGAACTGGAGTTATGTCTTTGGGACAGATGACACTGAGGGCAGGCTTAGCTGAGATTATAAAATTTATGATGGAGCTACAATGGATAGCAAGGATCCATTTCTCTCAGCAGAGATATTAATAACCAGGCAGAGGGGGCCACAGACTTAAGGTAATTGGCAGAAGAATTAGAGGAAAGTTAAAAGAGAAATGTTTACACCCAGAGTGTGGTGGGGGTCCGAAACGTGATGACTGGAGGGATAATAAAGGCAGATACACTCAGCACTTTTAAAAAGCACTTGAAGTGTTGTAACCTCCTAGACTTTAGATTTCGAGCTGGAAAGTAGAATTTGACTGGAAGCTCTTTTTCAACTAGCACAGACATAGAACATAGAACATACAGTGCAGAAGGAGGCCATTCGGCCCATCAAGCCCGCACCGACCCACCCAAGCCCTCACCTCCACCCTAACTCCATAACCCAATAACCCCTTCTAACCTTTTTGGACACTAAGGGCAATTTAGCACGGCCAATCCACCTAACCTGCACGTCTTTTAGACTGTGGGAGGAAACCCACGCAAACACGGGGAGAACATGCAGACTCCGCTCAGACAGTGACCCACCGGGGAATCGAACCTGGGACACTGGCGCTGTGAAGCCACAGTGCTATCCACTTGTGCTACCATGCTGCCCCAAATGATAGGCAGAAGGTCTCCTGCTCTGCCATACATTTTCTATGTTTTCCTGACGTCTAAGACAACATTCCTCCATAATCAAGATGATTCAAAAGAGATTAATTGGATATGCTATTTGTTGGATTTTGCTGTGCATAGTTGGATATAATGTTAACTATGTACATAGATGCATAGAAAATAGGAACAGGAGGTCGCCTTTTGGCCCTCTGAGCCTGCTCCGCCATTCATCAAGATCATGTAGCAAGAGAAACCAAATTTTGAAAGTCATGCATTTGTTATAAATACTGTGGGGTGTCTGGAAAACACAATTGGCTGAATCCTCCTCAGGAGTGTCAGGTTGTAACTTCCCACTGCTGTGACCCAGTCAGGACACTGCTCAATTTTAATAGGTTCCTGGGGATCATAAGGAATACAGGCAGGTCCTAAAGTAGCTACGCGACAATTATGTCCTGCCAATAAAGCAGATACACTGGACACCATGGCCGGGATTCTCCGACCCGCCGATGGGTTGGAGGATCTCTGGTGAGGCGCGAGATTCGCGCCTCGACGCAGGCCTCCCTATTCTCCGGCGACATTTATCGGCCGCCGGCAGGATCGTTGACCCCGTTGACAGCGCCCCCCCCCCCCAGCGATTCTCCGGGCTCCGATGGGCCGAGTGGCCAACGTGTTTGGCCCAGTCCACCTCACACATGGCGGGACCTGGAAGGTAAGTGTGCGAGGTCTGTCCTGGGGGGGGGTCCCGACCCCGGAGTTGGGGGGAACCCCACGGTGGCCTGGCCCGCGATCGGGGCCTACTGATTGATGGGCGGGCTGGTTCCGTGGGGGCCAACTTTACTCCGCGCCAGGCCCCTGTAGGGCTCCGCCATAATTCCTGGGGGCCGGCGCAGAGAAGGGAACCCCACGCATGCGCGGAAATATGCCGGCCATTCCGTGCATGCGCGAGATCACGCCGGCCGTTCCGCACATGTGCGGACTCGCACTGGCCGTTGCCCGCCAGCTGGAGCTGCGTGGATGACTCCAGCGGCAACCTAGCCCCCCCCAGAACGGTGAGAATTCCTCACTTTCGGGGACTATTGACGCCGGAGTCATTGGCGCCGGTTTTCCCGCCGGCGTGGGGTCGAGGCCCCATTTTTAGAGAATCCCGCCCCATATCTTCAAAAGGAAAGCAACATGGAATATTGTACCCTCATCAAATGTGTTTGTGAAAGTTTAATGACCTCTGTTTGTGGTTTCTGAACGGACAGAGACAAAATGTCTGGAAAGTTACTGAAAAATGCAAATAGATTTCCCGGCTACAAATTGACTAGAAACTTCCAACCTCCATTTGTCTTGAAAGAATCCCCCAATCCTGCAATGCTTTCAATGTCCATCTTAAAGACTGGTTAAACATTGTTAAGCAATGTTAAGCAAGTGCATGTTACATCTCCAGAAAACATCATTTATTGTGTATGTTTGTTTGGAGAGTGGGTGTTCGTTGCACATATATTCTGGATGTTGCGAAAACAAATGCATATCCTTTCCTTTGATTTAAACTTCTGAGAAAGTTTGTTTGTGCCTGTTCTGTATGGTCAGAGCAACAACATGGTTAAACACACCCTTGGTCAGCCAAGAGGTGGGACGAGGACGTGAATTACCTCACTCTCTCTCCCCATGTCAGTAAAAGATCCCTGACAGCAAGAGGAAGTTCACTCCCAGTCAGTAATAACTGCTTAATGTTGTCATGGAGCAGGAGTTATTTCATCTGAAGAGAAGGAGATGGCATAATGGAGCAAAAGTGACCCCAAAGACCATGGTAGAATTCCCCTTTGAATTGAGACGAGGCCTTCATTCATTGAGTCATTACAAACTAAGGATATGGAATGGTGTCCTCTTTCAGCATACGCCTCATAAGTAGGACATCAGGATTATTTCCACCCATGGCCCATGGACAACTGCCATCTTTCTCCTAATGTTCCTGAAGTCAGTGGGATGAAGACATGAAAGACATAGATTAGAGATTGCTTGCTGGTCCCTGCCTTCCCATGTGCATGGATCAGGCAGAGAAGGAGCATCCAGTAGTCTTCCCAAAGGGAGAGTGGCGGAAACATGCTGGTAGATCACACTTCCTAATTTTCCCAGGCGCGACTTAACTTTTCTTTATTTATATCTGTTTTTGATAGAGTTTCAACAGAATCACGAATAATAGAAAAATTTGCCTTTGTCTTATTATTATGAATATAATGTGGCTGTTTTTCAGTAGTACTCATGAATTGTGCCAGTCAGGAGAGTTAACCAATAGGTAAGATATGCATGCGAACAATGCAAAAAGATAAATGGAATGTTGGGATTTATTGCAAGGGGGATGGAGTATAAAAGCAGCTGTACAGGACCTTGGTGAGACTACATCTGGAGTCATATTTGAAAAAAGATATAAATAGTTGCTTGGTAGTAGAGAACTTTAGTATTGCTGAAAAAAGAAACTTGCTGTCGAAGCTTCTCATGCGTTCTCAGAACAGACACAAGAGTAGAGAATCTCAAAGGGGAACAATAATTTATACTGCATGAGGAGAGTGCTGGCTGGTTGGCAAGTGGGCTCTGATTGTTGGGAGGTTCCATGGTGAATGCATCCAGGAACAGTTAACCACCAAATTTTTGTTTAAATTCAAAGCAGCCAGGTCTACTCTGATTGGTCAAGGCATTGCCATGGGGAATGAACTAGGCATGGCTGTCATCAAGCTTTTGTTAAGTTGAAAAATGCACAATGAGTGAAAACGTTCCTTTTCTTTGCAAAGGACAGGGCCCCACGCCTGAACATATGTAACTTCTTGCACGTGTAAATGAGCCACACTGCAAGCCTGACTGATAGTCTTAAATCAGTTATTAGTGTAACTCTTAGCACAATCAGGATGTTTTAGTAAATGTTTTCCAATTATGGAATCACCACTAATGTTGGACACTGTCATGAAGCTCACTGATGCTATCCCAACCTGGAACAGTGGTTCGTGGGAGTATATAGTTGGTGTGAGGCCACAAGTGAAGCCACAGTGAGAATAAAGCCTAATTGTTGTTTTGTCCACGCAGTCTCATGAGTTCCATCCGGATCGAGCACCATGACGATGGGGGAGCTCCAATCACTAGAACTCAATTGAGTAAGGTCACTCTTGAACATGTTCCTTCTATATCTGCGATAACTTAGCTGAATTTAACCCATCTGCATGTTGCTTGATTGGAACGGTGCCCCCCATGCGGCATGCGTTACTAAACCGGTTCTACCTAGTTTATTCCTGCAAATACAATTGTAGGAAAACAATCACTGACAGTTCACTCTGGTTCTTATCTGGGAAATGACTTAACCACTGGTTTAAATCTTCCAGTACTTTCTCAGTGTCCAAATGAATTATGGGGAAGTCACTGTCAGAATTTGCCCCTTCATCTTCCCCTTGCTCCATTACTAACAAGACCTCCTGCTTGTTCTCATCTCCTCTAACCCAAATTTTAAAAACATTTTCACGAACACTCTGTGTGATTTGCATCTATCTGAGGTACATACCAGATAGTTTTCCTCGCTCAATTTCCTTTCAATGTAATATGGCCCACTGAATCTGGCTTTCAGGGGTTTGCCTGACAGTTAACAATACGCGCACCCTCTCTCCGGGTATTAAACTCTTGAATCTTGACCTTCGTGTCAGCCCTGGTTTTTAGCTCCTATAGATAAGGCCACTTCCAATTTTATCCACCAGTTGCCTCAATTTGGTTTTAGGCACATTTTTCAAACTTGCTACATTGCATTGTCTGTGTCCAGATAGGATTAAGCTAGATCAAGAGCCATTTTCTGCACCCTTCTTACTTAATATGAAACATTCTTAATTGGTTCCATTTGTTTCTCACTCAGGTGATGTTCAAAAGTCAAAATTCCCTACAACCAAGGAATTACGCTTTTTCAACTCCGGACTAGAGCCCCCAATTTTCTGTCACAAAACTTGCGAATGCTATCTGCGAGGGTATCTGAACTCGGAACACCAGTTTGTTAGGGAGTATAGTTTTGTTTTGTTTTGGCGTGAGGAGACAAGTGAAACCCTAGTGAGAATAAACAACTCAGTCATCATAACAATTATGAATGACTATTTATTAAAGTGAAGAAAAGACTAATACACATGAACAGGACTACTCTACTCTCAAGCAATTAAGATGTATGAATTACTAAACACACACACAGTTTATATATAATGTACCCCTTGTTCTGAAATATATCCACGGTACCTGAATTCTGTAAGACTTCTCTGTTTCCCCAAACATCAAAATTAAAAATAACAAGCTAATAGGTACTACACAATATAGGGATGAGACTCAAGTCTGAGAAATGTCTTTCCCTGGTCCAGTGAAGATATTTAAAAACTGCCATGATGAAGGTTTTCTGCACTGCCTTGGCTCTAAGACTTAGATGCTTGTTTTATATAAACTTGACCTCGAGGCTGATAGCTGGAAAATTGGATTTTAGGCTTGGTGACTGGAAACTGGTCTGTCTGCTTTCTGAGACTGCCAGATGTTAACTGGTTTCCTGACATCTCAGGTCTGGTCAATTAAATCTTTGTTCCTCTTTGATTATGCCTTCTATGTATTTGGCCATCTGTCCCTATCAACATCCTTGACTACCGATTAAAATATGTATACCTCATGGATGTTCCTAATCATCTATAAACTGTTTCTCCTTGTAAACTATTCACACCTAATTATTATCTAAATAGCCTTCTAATCCCATTATTGGGAGAAACACATATCAGTGGGGCCTTTTGAATGCTGTGTACTACTGTCTCTAGGCAGATTTGTACCTGTTGCTGGGCATCTTGCATCCTATTATGTGTTGTTAAATTTGTTTACTGCAGTTGCTAAGCAGCGTCATAACAGCACTATGGTCTGAGTGTTGAAAGCACAGGCTGACTGAGTACAGTCAGTACCTTGTCTGTGAACAGCTGATGGGGTATGCTGTTTGATAAAATGACCTAGTCATTGAGATATAAGGCCTGCACACCTGACATCACAGTGGCACAGAAATTCATATATCACATTATGAATTACCGATTGCAGCATCCTTTTTAGTGAAGAATACCACTCATGTTGCATAGTAGCAGTGTGAAATGGCTAGCTTCACCTGTTCCTCAGATTTGTGAGACATCTTACATTCAAAAAGAATATTATTGCATTAGAAGCAATTCAGAAAAGGTTCACATGACTCATTCCTGGCATGAAGGGATTATTTTATAAAGAAGGGTTGAACAGGTTGGGCCTATACCCATTGGAGTTTAGAAGAATGAGAGGCGACCTTATTGAAACATATGAGATCCTAGTTTAATAATAATAATCTTTATTGTCACAAGTAGGCTTACATTAACACTGCAGTGAAGTTACTGTGAAAAGTCTCTAGTCACCACATTCCAGCACCTGTTCGGGTACACAGAGGGAGAATTCAGAATGGCCAAATTACCTAACAGCACATCTTTCGGGACTTGTGGGAGGAAACTAGAGCACCCGGAGGAAACCCACACAGACACGGGGAGAACATGCAGACTCCGTACAGTCAGTGACCCAAGCCAGGAATCGAACCTCGGACCCTGGCGCTATGAAGCCATAGTGCTAACCACAATGCTACCGTGCTGCCTTACTAAGATTAAGAGATGAGGAGAAATGTTTTAACTGAGGGGGTGGTTAGTCTGTGGAATTCTCTTCCCCAAAAAACAGTGGAGACTGTGTCCTTGCATTTATTCAAGGCTGAGTTAGATAGATTTTTGAAAGACCAGGGAGTTGCGTTAGGGGAGACATATGGGTAAATGGAGTTGAGATCACAATCAAATCAGCTGTGATCTGATTGAATGGCGGAGTAAGCATGAAGGCCAAATGTTCCATGTTCCTGTAACAAAAGACAAACCTAATCAGCAACATACTTCTTCCTCTTTCTAATTCAGTTTGGTACTCTTCTCCCTTCCAAATTAATTGAAGCTCAGTTTTCTTCCATGACCGACATTCAAGCGGTTACCTTATTGCCACACATCACCCCTCCCACCCCCTCCCCCCAGATCAATGCTTGCCTCCTTTTCCCCCTCGGTTCCCATTGGCATTCTTTCTCCCGCTGCCTCAGTTCATCACATGACACTCATCCTCCCTCACCTCTTTCCAGTCTAGCACCTTCACTCCTCTCTCTCTCTCTCTCTCAGTTAATGCTTGCTCCCTCTTTCCTCACAACCCCAATTTGTTCAGTCTTTCACCAAGCAGATCATTATTACTATCATCTGCCCCCATTCCTCTCCCTTTATTTCCATCATTCCTCCCCATTTCCCTCCACTTGCCTGTCCTTTTAATGACACCCAACCTGAATGCTGAGCTGCTGGTGGAAGGGATCTTAGCCACTACTTACAGTTTCTGCCAAGAATTCCCATCGGCATAGGAATCAGCTGAGGCGCCTCTCATTAGCTGCCAAGGTCAGGAAGGAGAGACAAGAAAGATGTGCATGGCCCAAGCTGATTGTAGTCAGCAAAAACTAACATGATAAGCTTGCACCAAAATAATAATAATAATAATATACTTGCACCAAAATGCTCCTAGTTGGCAGATTTCCATTTAAGGAGAGCTGGAGATAGAAAGGGGCATTTAAAAGAAAAGGGAAAAGGACCCCCTTATGTGAACACATAAAACATGGAACCCATCACATCAATCAGTGATAAGAGATTTGTCATTATTATTCATATTTTAAAAAGGAGAGAGCTATAATTGTAACAACTACAGGCTAGTCTGAGCAATGCCAGTAACGGGGAAACTTTTACAGACAATAATCTGGGTCAAAATTAATTGATACTTGGAAAATTCTCTCAGCTTTGTGTGACTTCACGATTTATAAGCCTATCCTCAGCAATGATTCACGATTTGTGGGAGCAGATTTGAAGGCAGCAATGAGGTTTGTAAAATTTGAAATAACACTGGGGGAAATTCTCCGGCCACACTGCACCCGGCACAAATCCGACGATGTTGGGAGAATTCCGGGAGAGGCCTGAAACAGAATTCCGCCTGGTGCCAAACAGCTTCCGATGTGCCTGGCCCACTTCAGCTGGCGTAATAAATCCTCATCTAAATATGCAGGATCTGTTTTATGCCGGATTATTCCAACTCCTGCAAATCTCCAGCCCCCCCACCCCCGCGCAGTACAAAGCCAGTGCAAATTGATACTGATCTCCACAAAGTAACACCAGACGTGATGACCATGCCGGGGACTCAGAGGCCATTGTAGCCCCTGGGTGGTTGTGGACTGGCAGGGTGCCCTATTGGCACTGTCAAGGGGTGGGGCCTGAAGAGGTGGAGTCTGAAGGGAGCAGGATCTGAAGGTGGGCATGAAGGGGTGGCATAAAGGGGGGCATGTGGTGCCCGCATATTGCAGCATCACTTACTTGATTGTGGGGAGAGCTGGTACTGGCAATGGGGGAGGGGAAGGTTGTGTTTCCTGATGCTGGTGATTGGGGGTGGCCTTTCCCGGCAAGAAGTGAGGGGAACAAAGCGTAAGTCTGTGATCGGGCACGCATTAATAATAGCGTCCCGATTTGTGAGGAGCTGACCTGTTGGCGTCTTCAGGTCCCACACACCTCATTCACGTGCAGTTCACCCCAATACCCAAATAAATGTCTAAATGTGGGTGGATTGTGATCTGGATCACGACGAACCACTCGACGGGAATCGCACCTCGTTTCCCGCTGGAGACCACACTAAAGTGGGTGCAACCCTCCCAAAGAATTTCTATTAGATACAACAACTATAGTAGCCAAACATCATCTTGTGTAGACGAAGCAAAATTATTTTCCAACTGAACTTAGATCTTTGCCACTGGAGCGCCTGCTCCAGTGTTCTTACATGTTGATGTGGACTCCATGAGAAACTGCAGGACAGGCTCTACCTGTATAACTGGTAGATTCTCTAAAATCATAGCCAGGGCCAGAATTCTCCTGCCATTGGGATTCCCGCCGGCAGCCCATTCCTGCCTGTGGGTTTCCCGGCAGGTGGGGTGGCTTCATTGTGAAATCCCATTGACAAGCGGTGGGAAGAGGGAATCCCCCCACTAGCGAATGACGCGCTGCCAAGAAACTCGAGGCTGGGGAACCGGAGAATCCCTCTTCTGATCTTGCAAGTTATTTTGGACAGATTTGAGTTATTCTTGAAATTAATTTTGTTCAGTTAAGATTCTTCCTTTATATTCAAGCTCATTAAGATCAAAATCTCTTGATTTTGGATCGAAGAGAGTCAAGGGTTATGGGGAGCAGGCAGGAGAGTGGAATCAAGGCCACAGTCAGATCAGTCATGACCTCATCGAATGGTAGAACAGGCTTGAGGGGCTGAACAGCCTCATTCTGAATGAAGGGACAGAATTAGCTTTTGGATTTCTTCCCGTTCTCAGCCACCACCAGTTATTTTTCTTCACCATTGGACTGTAATTCATCAAGTGCGATCTCCTCAAACATTGATCTGCTTCCTACTAAGATATGCAAAATTATATTGCTGTTTGCAACACTTGGTGAGAATAACCCAAGGTGCAATGAGTCTCTTGGTCTAGAGGAACGGAAGTGTATATACCAACGATCAAATTTTCTGACATGTGTTAGTCTGGAACAGACCCTCGTGCACTAATGCCACTTACAAACACTAATGTATTGAAAAAAGTGTTTCCCTCCTCTCCATGCCACTGATAACATTCCGACAAGGAATGATGCAAGTCATATTTGGGGTTTTATTTGAGCCTATTGACATGGAAAGGTTTTTGGACTGAGTAATATTGACGTGATTGTGTTGAAATTAAAATGTCAACAGAATCACTTCAATATAACTCATGCCAAAATCCAAAATCCAAATTTCAGCAGAAGGATTAAACCCAGCATGTAGCTAGACTAAAAGGAAATGTGCATGGTCAAATCGGATGACCGACAGCATTAAAACTGAATTCCGTATAAAATGGGACAATAGGAAGATGGGGGTTGTCACCGCAAAATAGAATTCCATTTTCGACGTGGATATGCAAAGTCGGGAAATTTCTTGGAAAAAGTGCCCGTTCTTACTTCTGGTGGTGGTGGGGGGGGGGGGGGGGGGGGGGGTGGGGGGGGGGGGGGGGGGGGGTCTTGGTGAGTACAGGATAGAGTTGGGCCAGACACCAGCAGAAGAATATCTGATGTGACCACAGGGACTGCTCTCCTACTAAGTTGGGCTGATTAAAAATCTCACTGTGGTTCTCTGGGACTTTGGCCCAGTTACGATGTTAAATATTAGGCCCCCTAGTACTCACCCCTCAACTCCTATCCACTCCACAAGCCCAAACTGTGCCAACCCATGTCCCTCCACCAATCCCTAATGACAATTCATAATCACCATGTCACTCCATGCTCCCAAGCTTCCTTATAGATATTATGCCAACAGTGCCAACTCATGACCACCACTCAACCCATGACCCCTTATAGTCCTTCTGCCAACTTAGTACCAATTTATGCCAATCCATGCTCCCAACCACCACCCTTTGTGTTTATGCCCTCCATGCAAACTCACCCAGTATCCATCATGTACAGACCTCAGAAGCCATGCTGAGATGAATAAAGTGAGGTTCTAAATATCTATTACAAACATCACAATATAAAAACACATTTGCATTCATAAAGGCTTATTCAGTACATTTAAATCCCGTCAAGTACTTAACCTCTTTAAAAACAATCATTTGTATTCAAAATCTCACAACGAAGATGGCCTATCCTTCATTAACCTCTTGGAGCTGTCATTCAAGCTATTAATTTACACCCCCCCCCCCCCTCGGCACTATGATAATGGCTGGCTGTGGAAGTAGTCAAGCAGTAATAATACTGTAATGAGGGTGTTGTACCTAAATGTGCGCAGTATACGGAACAAGGTAAATGAGCTTGTTGCGCGCATTGAAATTGGCCGGTACAATGTTGTGGGCATCACAGAGACGTGACTGCAAGGGGATCAGGGTTGGGATCTAAATATACAAGGATATGGGTCCCATCAAAGGACAGGCGGATTGGTATAGGGGGCAGGTTGCATTATTAGTAAGGAATGAAGTTAAATTGACAGCAAGGAGCGATATAGGATCAGAAGGCATAGAATCTCTGTGGGGAGAGTTGAGGAATCGCAAAGTTAAAAATACCCTGATGGGAGATATGTACAGCCCCCTAGCAGTAGTCAGGATGTGGGGCAGAAAATAAATCAGGAGATATAAAAGGCATGTAAAAAAAGCAATATTACAAGAATCATGGGGACTTCAATACGCAGGTGGACTGGGAAAATGAGGTTGGTAGTGGATCATAAGAAAAGGAATTTGTGGAATGTCAAAGATTTTTTTTTAGCAGCTTGTGACAGAGCCTACTAGGGAACAGGCATTTCTGGATTTGGTGATGTGTAATGAGGCAGACTTGATTAGGGAACTTAAGGTGAAGGAACCCTCAGGGAGAAGTGACCACAGAATGATAGAATTTATCCTGCAGTTTGAGAGGGAGAAGCTGGAATTAAATGTAATGATATTACAATTAAATAAGGGTAACGACAAAGACATGAGGGAGGAGCTGGCTGGAGTTGATTGAAAAAGGAGCCCAGCAGGGAAGACAGTGGACAGCAATGGCAGGAGTTTTGGGGGGTTATTTGGGAGGCACAACAGAAATTCATCCCAAGGAGGAGGAAACATGCTAAGGGGAGGACAAGGCAGCATAAAAGCTAAAGAAAAAGCACACAGAGTGGCAAGGATTAGTGGGAAGCCAGAGGATTGGGAAGCCTTTAAAAGCGAGTAGAAGACAACTAAAAAAGCAGTAAGGGGGAGAAGATGAAGTATTTGGGCAAGCTAGCTAGTAATATAAAAGATAGGAAGAGTTTTTTTCAACATATAAAACATAAGAGAGAGGCAAAAGTAGACATTGGACCACTGGAAAATATGGCTGGAGAAGTAATAATAGGAAACAAAGAAATGGCAGAGGAACTGAATAGTTACTTTGCATTAGTCTTCACAGTGGAAGACACCAGTGGGATGCCAGAGCTCCAGGAGAATCAGGGGGCAGAGGTGAGTGTAGTGACCATTACTAAGGAGAAAGTTCTGGGGAAACTGAAAGATCTGAAAGTGGAAAAATCACCTGGACTGGATGGACTACACCCCAGGGTTCTAAAAGAGATAGCTGAGGAGATTATGGAGGCATTGGTGGCGATCTTTCAGGAATCACTGGAGGCAGGGAGGGTCCCAGAGGACTGGAAAGTGGCTAATGTAACACTGCTATTTAAGAAGGGAGGGAGGCAGAAAGTGGGAAATTATAGACCAGTTAGCCTGACTTCGGTCATTGGTAAGATTTTAGAGTCCATTATTAAAGATGAGATTGCGGAGTACTTGGAAGTGCATGATAAAATAGGACTGAGTCAACACAGCTTCGTCAAGGGGAGGTCATGTCTGACAAATATGTTTTTTGAGGGGGTAACACTGAAGTTAGACAAAGGAGAACCAGTGGATGTGATTTATTTAGATTTCCAGAAAGCCTTTGACAAGGTGCCGCATAGGAGACTGTGAAATAAGTTAAGAGCCCATGGTGGTAAGGGTAAGATCCTGGCATGGATAGAGGATTGGCTGACTGGCAGAAGGCAGAGAATGGGGATAAAGGGGTCTTTTTCAGGATGACAGCCAGTGGTGTCCGCCGGGGTCTGTGCTGGGACCACAACTTTTCACAATATACATTAATGATCTGGAAGAAGGAACTGAAGGCACTGTTGCTAAGTTTGCAGATGATACAAAGATCTGTAGAGGGACAAGTAGTATTGAGGAAGCAGGGGGGCTGCAGAAGGACTTGGACAGGCTAGGAAAGTGGGCAAAGAAGTGGCACATAAGAATATAAGAACTAGGAGCAAGAATAGGCCATCTGGCCCTTCAAGCCTGCTCTGCCATTCAATGAGATCATGGCTGATCTTTTGTGGACTCAGCTCCACTTTCCCGCCCAAACACCATAACCCTTTATTCTTTTATTCTTCAAAAAACTATCTATTTTTATCTTGGAAACATTTCATGAAGGAGCCTCAACTGCTTAATTGGGCAGGGAATTCCATAGATTCACAATCCTTTGGGTGAAGAAGTTCCTCCTAAACTCAGTCCCCTTATTTTGAGGCTATGCCCCCTAGTTCTGCTTTCACCTGCCAGTGGAAACAACCTCTCCGCATCTATCCTATCTATTCCCTTCATAATTTTATATGTTTCTATAAGATCCCCCCCCCCCCCCCCCGCATCCTTCTAAATTCCAACGAGTACAGTCCCAGTCTACTCAACCTCTCCTCGTAATCTAACCCCCTCAACTCTGGGATTAACCTAGTGTATCTCCTCTGCACACCCTCCAGCGCAAGTACGTCCTTTCTCAGATAAGGAGACCAAAACTGCACACAATACTCCAGGTGTGGCCTCACTAACACCTTATACAGTGATGTGGAGATACCGGTGTTGGACTGGGGTGAGCACAGTAAGAAGCCTTACAACACCAGGTTAAAGTTCAACAGGTTTGTTTTGAATCAGTAGCTTTCGGAGCACCAGCGAAGGGCTAGAATAAAAGACCGTGATGTACTTCTGAGGCTGTATAAGGCTCTGGTCTGACCCCATTTGGTGTATTGTGAGCAGTTTTGGGCCCCATATCTAAGGAAGGTTATCCTGGCCTTGGAAAGGGTCAAGAGGAGGTTGACAAGAATGATCCCTGGAATGAAGAGCCTGTCGTATGAGGAACGGTTGAGGACTCTGGGTCTGTACTCGTTGGAGTTTAGAAGGATGAGGGGAGATCTTATTGAAACCTACAGGATACTGCGAGGCCTGGATAGAGTGGATGTGGAGAGGATGTTTCTACTTGTAGGAAATAGTAGAAGCAGAGGACGCAATCTCAGACTAAAGGGACGATCCTTTAAAACAGAGATGAGGAGGAAGTTCTTGAGCCAGAGGGTAGTGAATCTGTGGAACGCTTTGCCGCAGAAGGCTGTGGAGGCCAAATCACTAAGTGTCTTTAAGACAGAAATAGGTAGGTTCTTGATTAATAAGGGGATCAGAGATTCTGGGGAGAAGGCAGGAGAATGGGGATGAGAAAAATATCAGCAATGATTGAATGGCGGAGCAGATTCAATGGGCCAAGTGGCCTAATCCTGCTCCTGTGTCTTATGGTCTTATGATAAGACGTAGGGTTATGTCAACAAACATCTATTGAAACTGAAAGAACAAATGTTTTTTAACTCACAGACAATGGGCGCAATTTATCGGCCACGTCCCACTGGAATTGGGATGGAATGCATAGAACATAGAACAGTACAGCACAGAAGAGGCCCTTCGGCTCTCGATGTTGTGCCGAGCAATGATCACCCTACTCAAACCCACGTATCCACCCTATACCCGTAACCCAACAACCCCCCCTTAACCTTACTTTTTAGGACACTACGGGCAATTTAGCATGGCCAATCCACCTAACCCGCACATCTTTGGATTGTGGGAGGAAACCGGAGAACCCGGAGGAAACCCACGCACACACGGGGAGGACGTGCAGACTCCGCACAGACAGTGACCCAGCCGGGAATCGAACCTGGGACCCTGGAGCTGTGAAGCATTTATGCTAACCACCATGCTACCGTGCTGCCGGTGAATCTCACGACAGTCCTCATCTGGGATTCCTGTAGTTGTTACGCCCATGAGATATAACGGGATCTCGCTAGACGTTGCTATCTGGATCCCGCCCACAATGGCAGGATCGAGTCATGCATAGTTAACACCAACACCAGATTTAACTGGCCCCCAGGATCTATCGGCACCACCGAGGAGCTCCCAGTTGGGCACGGATTAGCACTGGTCTCCACAAACGGAGACTAGGCGAAACTACACTTGGGGGAGGTCTCCCAGGTGTTTGGAGTCCCCTGGTGGTTGGCCTTTAGGTAGGGTGGCATTCTGGCACTGATGCTAACTGGGCACCTTGGCCTTGCCAGCCTGGCACCAGATGCCACTGGGGCATCCTAGCAGTGCCACCCAGGTAGCAGGCTAACTGTCATTTTGGGGGGGGCCTGGGGCTTGTGCCAGGGGGTTGAGCGAAATGGTGTCCCAATCTCTTCCTACACTGATGAACAGAGATCCTCTGTGCAGGAAATGCAAGTGGGTGCGGCCTCGGTGGGGCGTTCCCTGCTGAGGCTCGAAGGAAATAACAGAGTGGCGTTAGATAGCGGGGCCATTTCTAGCACTTGTAGCACCAGGAACGACCCCTCTAACGCCACCCAAAATGGGACTCTGTTGTTTTCTCGTTCGACTTTTGTTTTGCAAACAGGTAGGGTGCAGGAGAGGGGGGTGGATTTAAATACTTTGACAGTTTGACAGTTCCGCAGATCTTTTCCACCCTTTCTGAGCATTTATATCAACTCTAAAATTTGTAACACAAACGCTGTGGTATAAGGCCCTTGCTCCAACGGTGCACTGAGTTCAAATGAATGCTGAGTTCAGACATCTGCCGCGTGTGTGTGAGTCACATCCGGGTCCTGTTCCCCTTCAAGCCTTTCTCCCACCTACCAATCCTGACCCAATCAAATTTCTTGTGTAAACAGGTTGATCCAGATTGTTAAATGAAAACAGGGCACTTCCATGGTATGAACACCCAACTGCAGGCTAGTAAGCCTCATCTCACCTGGTGGACAGGCCACCCCCTATGTTGGGTCCCAACTGGGCCATGGAAGTGGGAACGTTTGGCATAGGGAATCTTGCCCTTGGAGCCACCCTTTGATCTAGTCCTTATGGGGCTTATGGAGGTTTATCTCTTCACAACATTGACTGGAAAACTCCAGTATCAAATGGACCTGACTCTGGGTGATAAATGTGAGCTATCTACTGTGTAGCTCATTCACCAGCATTATCATTGAATGGTGCCCTCTTGTTTAATGAGGAGAGCCGTCATATTTCTCACTACATCCAGCATAACCTCTCAGAACTTGGTGAGAAACGTTATGATGTCAGATCCCTTTACTTGCATTGTGTTGTCTGCTGGTGCCCTTTATATTACTGTCTGCTATGAGTATTATGAGAATTTTAAAAACATAATTCATAGGATTGGGCATCGTTGGCGAGGCTAGCATTTAATGCCCATCCCCATTGAAGATGGTAGTGAGCTGCCTTCTTGAACCACTGCAGCCCATATGGTGTAGGTACACCAATAGTGTTGTTAGGGAGGGAGTTCCAGATGTTTGGGGCAGCACGGCAGCATTGTGGATAGCACAATGGCTTCACAGCTCCAGGGTCCCAGGTTCGATTCCGGCTTGGGTCACTGTCTGTGCGGAGTCTGCACATCCCCCCCGTGTGTGCGTGGGTTTCCTCCCACAGTCCAAAGATGTGCAGGTTAGGTGGATTGGCCATGATAAATTGCCTTTAATGTCCAAAATTGCCCTTAGTGTTGGGTGGCGTTACTGGGTTATGGGGATAGGGTGGAGGTGTTGACCTGAGGTAGGGTGCTCTTTCCAAGAGCCGGTGCAGACTCGATGGGCCGAATGGCCTCCTTCTGCACTGTAAATTCTATGATCTATGTTGACCCAGTGACAGTGAAGGATTGGTGATATATTTCCAGGATGGTGAATGGCTTGGAGGGGAACGTCCACATGGTGGTAATCCCATGTGGCTGCTGCCCTTATCTGTCTAGATGGTAGTGGTCATTGGTTTGGAAGGTGCTGTCTAAGAAGCCTTTGTGCGTTCATTTAATGAATGCCTCTGATGCAACCACACTTTGGGTGGGAACGTTCACAGACTAACAACACCTACATTCTTGAGTCCACGTGATACAAAGCCATTGTCTGGGCAGGTGGGCAAGAAGTCAAGATGAAATGCAATCATATGTGACCTCCTTCAATTGTTCTAATAAGTCAATCAATGTAACCTTTATAAACAGACCCCAGCTGAGCAAAGCCATTACTGAAACTTGAAGCTCAGCCAAACACCGATAATGAGGCTATCTGGAGAAACAGGTATCTGGTCCACTTGCATTAACCTCCACCAGTACAATTTTCCACTGCCTCCTGAGCAGTCTGCAGGGCCTCCTGCTCCTTTGTTGATACAGAATGTCTCTCCGTCTTTCCATGCCTTGTATCTAGAGCTCCAGTGCATTGTTGCAAACCTTCATGCTCATGTTGTCACACATTCAGACGCTCACATATCACATCACAGTCCAGATTCATTTTTCAAAAAATTCTCACTGCTTCTTGCAGTGGCAATGCACCTTTAAGGGGTGTGGATGGCCCTTAAGTAGCATTATGACTTGCGAGATCAGTGGGTCCCCTGTTGATATATGCAGCAAATGAACAGTACAGGGGCGGAATTCTCCGTCCCCCTGCAGGGTCGGGGAATCGCCCGGGGCCTTCATAAATCCCGCCCCCGCCGTGGCCAGAATTCTCCGCCAACCAGGAATCGGTGGGGGCGGGAATCGCGCCCCGCCGGACGGCGGGCCCCCCGTGGCGATTCTCCGGCCCGCGATGGGCCGAAGTCCCGCCGCTGTCAGGCCTCTTCCACCGACGTGGTTTAAACCACCTCTGGTGCCGGCGGGAGCAGGCGGCGCGAGCAGGCCCCGGGGTCCTGGGGGGGCGCGCGGGGCGATCTGACCCCAGGGGGTGCCCCCACGGTGGTCTGGCCGCGATCGAGGCCCACCGATCGGCGGGCGGGCCTGTGCCCTGGGGGCACTCTTTTACTTCCGCCGTTGCCTTGGCCCCCACCATGGTGGAGGCGGAAGAGACCCCCTCCACCGCGTATGCGCCGGTGGTGACGTCAGCGACTGCTGACGCTCCGGCACATGCGCGGACTCACGCCGACCGGCGAAGGCATTTCGGCCAGCCCTGATGCCAGTCGGCGGAGTGGGAGCCACTCCGGCTCGTGCCTAGCCCCTAAAGGTGCGGAGAATTCCGCACCTTTGGGGAGGCCCGACGCCGGAGTGGTTCTCGCCACTCCGGTACGCCGGGACCCCCGCCCCGCCGGGTAGGGGAGAATCCCGGCCCTGGTCTTACTGGCTGCATGCAGCTATCATTTAAAGCAACAGGCAGCATCAATTTAATGTACTGCCTACGATGTGATAAACAGGTTCAGATTAAAATTCTGTCATCCTCATGTCCATTTACGGGCATTAACCAATTTCACCCTATAATCCTCTATCATTAAAAGCTGTAAAGTTGGAAATTCCTTATTGTATGCAAATTGGGGTAAATGTTATATAAAGTAGTCTGCTGGCTGCATTGGGAACAGCTGTTTAATCTTAATAAATAGGATTAGCTCAGAAATTCCTGGGGAGACCTTTTGGGGCAGGTCTGGGCTGAATCAGAACTTTCTGGCAAAGTGTTGAAAGGTGCAGAATTTAAACTTGTTTTTCCGATGGTGTTCAATCGATCTGCTGTTAGGGGTGCAACCTGATAAATTCTACTCTGCTGGATCCTTGTGAAGTAACTTTAACGTCTTGGTGATTGTTATTTCAACTCAAATTGCTATGTTCGAATTTTGTTGGAAGTAAGCAGAACAGGTCACACACAGCATACCCAAAAGCTTGACCTTTAAACATTGCTGTTTGCTCATGTGAGGCGTGAGTCTTACTTTCCGATGATTATTCGCCAGCAGCCACTACTTCAGATACTTCCCATCTAATTACCATGGCGACCCAGCTCCTTTATGCATCACTTAAGATAGTCATGCCTCGTGCAGTGGGTAGAGGCAGGCATTCAGTAATTGTTTGGACCATCTGGAAATGTTCTTACAAAGGACGTGTCGAAAGTGTTACAGCTGTTGCCTGACCATTAGCTTCATGCCCTGGAAAGCCTGCTTTGAAGAACCTTTTTAAATTTGGAAAGAAGGACATGATGCAACGGTATAAATCATATTGGAATGCTACATTACAGAGCTTTTCTGCTGCATGGTAGCTAAGTGCACTGGCTGGCCTTATCATTGTCGGATATGGTAGGAATTAAAGGAGATTTTGGTACACGTAGGAATTTGGTACACGTAGCAAGCCTCCCACATTCCACCCTCGTAAACCAGAAATCACCCAAAACCCTGCTGCCCCCATCCCAATTTCCACCAAGTCCCGTTTATCCAACTTCCCTGTGCTTGCTAACTCCTGATCAAGCAATATCTTGACTTCAATATTAATACTAAAAGAGCACACATGAGAAATTAGAAGCTTGATGGAGAACACAAGGGAAACCCTAAGTTAGATGTTGCTCTTTTTTAATTGATGACAAAAGGAAATTACTTGCATGAGAAACATTTCAAAGAAGGTTCATCTCTTATGAGACAAGGTTGAAGAGATTGGGGCAATGCTCATTGAAGTCAGAAGAATGAGAAGTGACCTTATTGAAACGTAAGATTCTGAGGGAACTTAAAAAGTAGGTGCTGAGAGGATGTTTTCCCTTATAGGGGGCATGTAGAGAAAGGACGCAGTTTACAAACAAGGGGCGGGATTCTCCCGCAATCGGCAGGGTGGGCCGTACCGGTGCCAAAGAGTGGCGTGAACCACTCTGGCGTCGGGCCGCCCGGAAGATGCGGCATCCCTTGCACTTCCGGGGGCTAAGCCGGCACTGGAGAGGTTGGCGCCGCGCCAACTGGCAGCGAAGGGCCTCCGCCGGCCGGTGCGAGTTGGTGCATGCGCTGGAGCGCCAGTATGTTTTGGTGAATACGCAGAACCGCTGGCGTGATTTCTTTGCATGTGCAGGGGGTTTCTTCTCCGTGCCAGCCATTGCAGAGCCTTACACAGGCCGGCGCGGAGGGAAAGAGTGCCCCCACGGCACAGGCCACCCACAGATCGGTGGGCCCTGATCGCGGGTCAGGCCACCGTCCCGTCCCCCGTCCCCCGGGGTCTGGATCTCCCTGCGCCCCGAGAGGACTCCGCAAACCGTCCTCAAAGCCAGCTCCCGCCGGTATGGACCTTGTCTAATCCACGCTGGCGGGACTGGCCAAAAATGGGCGGCCGCTTGGCCCATCGGGGCCCAGGGAATCACCGGGGGGGCACTGCCAATGGCCCCCGACCGGCGCAGCGCGATCCCTGGCCCCGCCCCCACCCAGCATCTGAGCGGCAGGGCAGGATTCATGCCGTCCTTCAGCGATTCTCCTACCCGGCCGCGGGGGGGGGGGGGGGGGGTGGAGCTGGAGAACCCCGACCAAGGGTCTCCCACTTAAGATGAGGTGGAATTTCCCTCAAAGGATTGGAAATTCTCTTCCGTAGATACTGGAGGACGCTGGGTCATTGAATATATTCAAGGCTGGGGCAGGTAAGTTTTTGATCTACTAGGGCGCCAAGGGTTATGGTGGGTGGGGGGAATTCAGAGAGCAAAGTGGAGGTAAGGTCACAATCAGATCAGCCATGATCTTATTCAATGGAAAAGTAAGCTAGATGGGTAGAAAGGCCTAGGTCCTATGATCTTTCTTATAATCTTTCATTCCAGTATGATTTCTGTTTGAGAAAGGTTGGAATTTAATACTGCTATTATATATTTGTGTAAATTCTGGGCATTTTTAATGTGACATAGTATGAGAAAGAGTGTAACTTCCTTTTGTCATCAATTAAAAAAGAGCAAGATCCAATTTAGGGTTTCCCTTGTGTTCTCCACCAAGCTTCTAATTTCTCATGTATGCTCCTTTGATATTAATATTAAAGTCAGTGGGGGTGAAGTTGGTCTTCAGCAGAATTGTGTTACACCCGGGTCAATTTTCTCATTGGCTTTGAATGGCAATCCAACACTGTCACCAGCTTGAGAGGCCTGCAGCAATAGTATTGATAAATGGCTGTGCGATCAATACCTTCAACTATAGGCTAGTTAGCTTAACTTCTGTAGAGGGGAAAATGCAAGAATCTATCATCAAGGAAGAAATAGTGAGACATCTGGATAGAAATTGTCCCATTGGGCAGATGCAGCATGGGTTCGTGAAAGGCAGGTCATGTTCAACTAATTAATTGGAATTTTTTAAGGACATTACGAGTGCAGTGGACAACGGGGAACCGGTGGATGTAGTGTATCTGGATTTTCAGAAAGCATTCAACAAGGTGCCGTATGAAAGGTTGTTGCATAAGGTAAGGGTGTACAGTGTTACAGGTAATTTATTAGCACGGATTGAGGATTGGTTAACTAACAGAAAACAAACAGTGGTGATAAATGGGTGTTTTTCTGGTTGGCAATCAGTGCCTAATGGTGTGCCTCAGGGAACAGTTTTGGAACCGCAGTTGTTTACAATTTCATAGATGATTTGGAGTTGGGGACCAAGTGTAATGTGTCAAAGTTCACTGATGACACTAAGATGAGTGGTAAAGTGTGTAAAGGACACTGAAAGTCTGCAGAGGGGTATATACAGTTTAAGTGAGTGGGCACGGGTCTGGCAGATGGAGTACAATGTTGGTAAATGTGAGGTCATCCATTTTGTTAGGAATAATAGCAAAATGGACTTTTACTTAAATGGTAAAAAAATTGCAGCATGCTGCTTTGTAGAGGGACCTGGTTGTCCTTGTGAATGAATCGCTAAAGGTTGGTTTGCAGGTGGAGCAGGTAATTAAAAAGGCAAATTAATTTTGCCCTTCATTGCTAGAGGGATGGAGTAAAAAAAGGGAGGTTATGTTGCAGCTGTATAGGGTGCTGATGAGGCTACACCTTGTGTCTGTGTAGCTTTGGTCTCCTTCCTTGAGAAAGGAAGTACTGGCACTGGAGGGGGTGCAGAGGAGGTTCACGAGGTTAATTCCAGTGTTGAGAGGATTGGCTTATGAGGAGAGACTTGAGTTGACTGGGACTCTACTCATTGGAATTTAGAAGAATGAGGGGGAATCTTATCAAACCATATAAAATTATGAAGGGAATAGATAGGATAGAAGCAGGGAGGTTGTTTCCACTGGCGGGTAAAACATAAGGGGGAGCAGATTTAGGACTGAGTTGAGGAGGAACTTCTTTACCCAAAGAGTTGTAAATCTGTGAAATTCCCTGCCCAGTGAAGCAGTTGAGGTTACCTCGTTGGATGTTTTTAAGACAAAGATAGATAGATTTTTGAATAGTAAAGGAATTAAGGTTATGGTGAGCGGCTGGGTAAGAGGAGCAGAGTACACAAAAAGATCAGCTATGATCTTATTGAATGGAGGTGCAGGCTAGAGGGGCCACATGGCCTACTCCTGCTCCTAGTTCTTCTGATCTTGGTTGCTGTTTATACACAGTAGCCAGTAAGCCCCCAGTCTAAAGGTCCATTAAAGGCCTTATATAGATTAAAATATTAAATCGCCATTAGAGACAATAACATTGAACATCAACAGTAAGTATTTAAAAAACACTGTGGACTTCACCAGTATGTAACACATTGCATCTGACTTTGAATGAATTGTAGGGCTTGACTGTCTTTCATATATATATTTTGGAACAAATGAATACTACGGAAGTTAACTCAGTAGGAGAATGTTCCTGTTGTGACAGAGTAATTTCTATTCCTGGGTACCACTGAATAAATGGTCTTTAATTTTCAATAGAGGGACTACAAAGCATGAAATGTATAATACCAAAATAAGGCTCGCATTTTAGACACACTGAAGAAAATTAAATCAACAGAAATACTAGACAAAAATTACATAGGTATTGAGATAAAGCAGGACTGTACCCATTTACAATACAGAAAGAGGCCATTTGGTCCATTCTATCTGCATTGCCCCTTTACAGAGCAATCTAAAACTAATCACACTGGCCTGTTCTCTTGCCATATCCTTGTATCTTCTTCTGCTTTGTGGTGAACCACTGTGCACCTATATTAGGGGATGTACGGTAGGACCTGCACTACAGGTTCGCCGGTAGCCCCTGCCGGCAAGCTCCGCCCACAAGGAGCCGTATAAATATGCGTGTCCTCCTCCTGATCAGCCATTTCGCCAGCTGCAGTAGGAGGCCACGCATCTGACTGTAATAAAGCCTCAGTTATACCAATCTGAGTCTTTCGTGCAATTGATTGTGCTTCATGCTTCAAATATGTTTTCCAATTTTTCTTTCGAAGGTACAATGGTCTCTATGTGATGACACCCTGCAGTGAAGCATTACAAGCTCCAACAATTCCACATAAAGACATTTCGCCTAATTTACTTCTGTAATAATTTTAAATTGAAGACCTACATAGCTTTCAAATGAGCTAATGTGTTTATTATGCGCTTACAGTTACTGGTTATTTGCTACAAATCAATATTTACATATCTGGTAATTATTTCAGTCAGTGACTCTGTTGGAGATTATTATGCTGTTTTGATTTAGCGCGTGATAAAAAGGGTAATAATTCTTGCTGACATTCACACACTGTGACCACATTATGTAGCAAACTAAAAGTTACAGGGACATCTGCCTCTTTCAAACATTGTTTGTGATAAATGTGCTCCTGTGTCTACCTCCCCTTCGCCACCCCTGCCATTATATCAAGTTGATCTTTTCCAGCATTGGTCAGGCAACCATTTGAACTATGATTATTGTTGGTTATCCCTCGCTGGAAAGAATGATTGTCTTCCATGAGCCAAATAATGCCTGAGGAGGCCAATTCAGGATGAGTAAAAAGCAGATATCAAAAAATGATAGAGAGGCAGTGATATGGAACTGATTGTGGAGACTGAGGCTTAAGGTACAACAACCAACGGTGGTGTGAATGGGGAGGGGAATCTCAAGAGGCTGGAGTCAAATAAACACCTTGATCGGAGGAGGGGGTCCTGGAACTGGAGGTGGTTACAGAAATAGGGAAGGGGTGAAGCTGTGTGGAGCAGGATTAACCAAATGTTAGTAGTCCATCAGTGCTAATCATATTCCAACAATATGGTCTGAATTTTGCATTTGTAGGCTTGTGCACATAGCAGGCCCAGAAGCAAATGCAGATGTGATTCCGGTCACGATTGGTCCTGGAATGTGATGACCAAATAAAGGTCACTGCCTTTATAAAATAAATGTATTTAAATAAAAAGGATGGGGGAAGGGAGTGTGTGGGGGTGGGGGCGGAAAAGGGTGGGCACCAAGAAAAGTGAGGGTGCAGACTGGCACTTCTAATGGGTTCCCTCAAGTTCAACAGCTGCTGTGGAACTGTGTCAGGGAGCTGCAGACCTCGACAAATTAAATGTGGTGAAAAAATGCAGCGGCGAAAAATGCAGCAAACTATGTGTAGGCAGCACATTCAAACCTGGCAGCATAACACAGAAAACCTCAGTCCCCAGACAACTTTTACAATGTTATTTGACTCCAAACATTTCATCCTGCCCTGCATCGAGGTTGTAGCGTAAACATGAAGGCCAATTGGCCAGCCGCCAACCGTAAAAGTGGATGGGACACATAAAATCTCATTTAATTCATTCCATAATGCGATTAATTGCAGTTTAATTGTCAGCAGACACGCCCCCAACCCCTGCAAATGCCCTCCAACTGAAATACTGCAAAAGGTGCGATGACGTGGGGTTGTGTGCCCGGCATCTCTCTCGCAATTTCATGTGCTTTCTGGGTTCAGTGTGCACCCACCCGAATAACACAAAATTCTGCCCTAACCTCTTACTAAAACAAATTAAGCTGGGATGCTAGCACAAGGGCAGCACGTTAGCACAGTGGTTAGCACTGTTGCTTCAAGCTCCAGGGTCCCAGATTCGATTCCCGGCTTGGGTCACTGTCTGTGCGGAGTCTGCACGTTCCCCCCGGGTCTGCGTGGGTTTCCTCCGGGTACTCCAGTCTCCTCCCACAAGTCCCGAAATACGTACTTTTAGGTGAATTGGACATTCTGAATTCTCCCTCTGTGTACCCGAACAGGCGCTGGGAGTGTGGCGGCTAGGGCATTTTCACAGTAACTTCATTGCAGTGATAATGTAAACCTACTTGTGACACTGATAATTATTATTACTAAAGATTGGTGAAAATAGTCGATTATAACTATGGGGATTTCTAACTCCCAAAAGTGATGGATTTGGGTTAAGTGGGAATTAAAAGTGTAAAACAGTCACAAACTTGGGGGGGGGGGGGTGCCCCTGAGGACCCTTAATCAGTGAATTGGGGCTTGGGAGCAGTTTGGGGGTCACGTCAAGGGGTTTGGAGATTGTGACACTATTTGAAAATGGCGTCCTGATCCCTCTATGCTCTGAGGAGCTCCACTCGCCTGAACTCCTCAGTGGAGAAAACGGGTCTAAGTGTGGCCTCGGCCGCGCCTTCCCCGCTGAGGCCCCCTAATCTAGCTGAATGGCTGTTCGCTAGTGTGGTGTTTCTCAGCGCACTGAACGCTGGGAAACACCCGGCTAACTGCACGCTGTGGGACTCTGATCCCATTCGGGTAGATTGCACCCAAAGAGAATAAAGAGATGACCTAAGGTGTGTGATTTAGCGACCCCATTGTGCCCAGCGTGGATTTGGGCGCGACCAGTGAATCGTGCACAAACCCAAAATCGGGATCCTCACAGGGCACGAAGCCTTGCGCAAGTCACCCGACTCACTCGCCCGATGTGATTTGGATCTCACCCTCATTGGGCGAGATCCAGATCTGAATATTTAAATGATCCTTAGGGCTCATTTAAAAGCATGGATGCTGAATTCACCCAGCACTTTGACCCACTGGCCGTGAGACCTTGGCAGGGCTGTTTAGTTGTGGTCCACACTTGTGGACCACTAGTATTGGCATCTGGGGGTTTCTCATGCCACTGGAGACCACTGGATGGTTGGGACCATGGATGGGTGGCACCCTTGCACCCGGGCACCTTGATACTGCCAGCCTGGCATCCTGGCAGTACCAGCCAGGCACCCTGATCAGAGTGACACTCCCAGGATGCCCAGGTGGCACTGCCAGGGTGCCCAGATACCAGGTGGCATTACCAGGGCTCGGCTCGGGGGGGGGGGGGGGGGGGCTTGCCAGGTAGAGGTGGGTGTCAGGGTTTCCCAGGGGCTACCCCAAGGTTGCGTTGGGGAAAGAGAGGGTGGAATAAGCAGAGGGGGGCCTGGAAGTCAGGGAGGGGTGGGGGAAGATTTGGCTGCCAGTCAAAGCAGCCCCGATCTGCTAGGATGTTTCTTGACAGCTGCAGTGGACTTTAACTTGAGTCTGCTGAATCGCATCCAACGAGTTGGCAAAAGGATATTGATAGATTAAGTGAATGGACAAAAGTTTGATGGATGGAATATTGGCAGGAAGAAGAGGAAAGCAGCGCATTATTGAAAGGGAGAGAGATGGCAGAACGCTGAGGTACAGAGGGATCTGGGAGTCCTGGTACATGAATCACAAAAGTTAGAATGCCGGTGCAGTAAGTGCCTAGGAAGGGTTTGCGACAGTTGTTGGTAAGACCATGTGCGGGATTCTCTCAGCCCGGGGCTGGGCCGGAGAATCCGCGCGACCGGGCCACGCCGCCCTGACGCCGGCACGCGATACACTGCAGAGCGGAGAGTTGGCGCCACTGGCGCCGGCATGTTTGGATTTTCGAATGTCAAGGAGCCAGAAGGTGAGAGGGAGTTGACAGGCGAGTAGTGGTGAAGCCACAATCCGATCAGCCATGATCTTATCAAATGGTGTAGTAGGCTCGACAGGCCAAATGGCCTATTCCTGCTCCTAATTCCTATACTTTTTATTGACCTGCCCGCCTTTGATGTTAATGGATCCTGGATGGAGAAGGGACAGGTGGGGGAAGAGTGGAGGGTGCTGGCAACCAACTACTCCAAGGACAGTTGCTCACTAAATATTTTAAAGAGGATATGTTTTCAATGTTACAGTTTCAACTCTGGTTGCAGGAAACGAGGTAGACGAAAGGAGGTGAAGGGCTGGATTTTACCCCTCCACCTGGAAAGAAAGCCACAAAGTGCTGCGGTGGGCTAAACTAAGTGAGGGGGTGGGGGGGGGGGGGGGGTGGGACATCTGCCATGCCCCCCCCAACCCCCCTCCTTTCCCATCTTTTTTCAACATGGCCCACAAAATCAATTGATCTTTAACTCTTTATTTACATATGGCGGACAGGCTGCTAATTTTGGCTCCTGCTCACCTAATGTATTATGGGGACAGCTCAGGGGTGGGTGGGAATGGTGGTCGGCTGGGCACTCCTCATAGTTTGCATGTCCCCTGACAGGCGAGCGTAAAATCCAGCCCAAAGACTTCTTCGTGCAACAACACTGCCTGTGGGCTAGGAGGAGCAGGAGTGCTCACCTCACAGCCCACCAAGAGTACCACCCCAACCACCAGACGCATCTCCAGGCAATGCAATGCCCTCCACATAGCACCCATGGTCTGCCTCCGATGTCCTCCATGGGTACCCCTGAACTTCTCCCTCCCTCCTGCTTGGCTGTGGCCCAGTGTCACAGTTTTACCCACCTGACAACCAGCCAGCCAACCTCTCAATCTGGGGAACAGTGACCAGAAATGGGAACCAGATCCTGCTGTAAATTTTGGAAGGGCCTGAGGGAAACCTCCGTTGTCCAATTACAAAACTGTCCCTCCATTCCCTCCTGGCCTGCCCCTCAATATTGGGGTCTATGATTCTGAAGTGAAGAATCCAGGAGGTAATTCAGAGGGAGACTGGGTTGCGCAGAATATTAGTTGCAGTTGTAAAACAAATCATTGGCATACACCGAGGGTTCAACAGTCACGGAGGACGGAATTATTAGTATTTCTCATCATTAGTTGTTCTTTGTATCATGTGTGAAATGGCATGATGATCACAATAAAGTGTAGGAGGTGTTGGAAGTGATGAGGCAAAATTTGAGCTGGTTCCTAAATGCAACCTGTGAAGCTAAATAGAAAGTGGTGCTACCTTTCTAAACTAGGTACCGTGCAGAATGCCTATGGAATGTGCAGGGGTTTGATTGGTATTTTGGAATTTAAGGAAGAGATGTTGTCACCATTATTTACATCGATCTCTTAAAAAAACAGAACCACAGTGATAATAGGGCTTCTCTGCAGAAATGCTGTGATTGCCATTCCATTACAATAGTTTTCGATTACTCTTGTTCAATAAAACAGCCATGTTAATGCCCATATTTTGACATTTTTAATAATAAAAAGGAACGGATAAGTAAACCAAATTTCTCATTAATTCCAATTTTGAGCAATCTAATTAGATTCTGCCTCTTTAAGAACTTTAAGAAGATAGGAGATAAAAAGAAACATTTTTAAGTGGTCAGATTAATACTACTTATACTTGCTGCTGTTTAATTTTTAAAATTTTGGGTTACAAATTCTTTGGCATCCTTGTGCCATGACATTGACCTGCCAGTGACCCTATTCCAAATCTCCGAAGTGAAACTTCAATGCACCTTCACCTATCTCTGTGCACTGGGGAGGCTGTGAGGTGTCGGATTCACAGAGTGTCACACCAAGGGAGGGCTATAGTGGGATAGGGAGGCAGAGGTCAGGTGAAATTTTAAAAACAAAATCTCTTGCCAGGATTGCTTACAAGCAGGGGCTTCACTCAAACTCGATTGGAACCTCAAGTTGCATTGGAGAAAGAGAGAGGAAAGAGGGATTCCACTCAGGTCTTCTCCCACCAGTGTCTCAGCTGATTGTCCTCTTACTACAGAATAAGCAGAAGTTTAAACACACAAAGGCTGGCCAGTCACAGGAGCGACACCCCAGGGATTCAAATATGGTCATTACTAGTACATTCCCCCTTGCAACCTTAATCAGTTCATGCCTGAACTCCCCACCGCATGCCAGAATTACCCCAACAATGTGCAGAAAGTGATCCACAATTCCTGCTTTGGAAACGAACAATATCGAAAATATATTCAAAACACTAGCAGATCACCAACCGTGCTACTAATGATGAGCTGGAGGTTATGCACTTTCAATGAAAGTGGGGCTTGCTGGCTGGGGGAGTTGTATAAGGTCTCATCGGAAATAAATTCCAGAAAAACAAAGTTAATTGTGTTTTCCTTATTTATGTCAAGTATATGGATACATATAAAGGTCACTGTTACATAAGTGCCACTGTTACATAAACGAGTAAACCTCTGTATATAATCTTTGTCTTTGTTATCCATCTATTTAGGGAAAGCCTTGAATGCTGAAGATCAAAAAGAAATTTCAACGGTAAAACTTCCTCCTTTGCTGAATATCTCTACAATAGGACATATTGTTACTATATATATATATATATGTATACACATGTTCAAATCCAAACTTTTGTTTCAAACTTTCTTTGAACTTGGTTGGACCTATTCTCACGCTGCCAATAGCCAGGAATGGTGTTTTTACACCTTCTACATTGATGCCTATGCAATCATGGTGGGCAGAAGCACCACTTCCAAAAGGCCAACTTGGAAGTCCACTTTAAGATTGTGTTGGGTGTATTGGAGTTTTGGTCAAATTTGGCACACTTGAATGGGAGGAGGAGCTAGGCGGGGAAATGGAGGACGGGCTGTGGGCAGAGGCCCTGAGTAGGATAAATTCAACCGGAACATGTGCCAGGCTCGGCCTGATTCAATTTAAGGTCGTTCACCAGACCCACATGACGGTGGCTCGGATGAGCAAATTCTTTGGGATAGAGGACAAATGCGCTAGGTGTGCAGGAGGACCAGCGAACCACGTTCACATGTTTTGGGCATGCCCTAAGCTTAGGGGGTACTGGGAGGGATTTGCGGGCGTCATGACCCAGGTGCTAAAAACAAGGGTGGCGATGGGTCCAGGGGTGGCAATTTTTGGGGTTTCGGAAGACCCGGGAGTCCAGGGGGAGAAAGAGGCCGATGTTTTGGCCTTTGCTTCCCTGATAGCCCGGCGACGAATACTATTGACATGGAGGGACTCAAAGCCCCCGAAGACTGAGTTGTGGCTTGCGGACATGTCGAGTTTCATGGGTATGGAAAAAATTAAGTTCCCCTTGAGGGGATCTGTACAGGGGTTCGTCCGAAGGTGGCAACCATTTATTGACTTCTTTGCGGGAGAGTGAGCGTCAGCAGGGGGAGGGGGAGGGGGTAGAGTAGAGTAGAGTAGGAGGGATAAATTGGCGGGTAGTACCGGTGGGAGAGGAGCGGGCTTGTGCAGTATATTACGAATGAAGTATTGAATGTACGTGGATGTTTGGACATTTTTGCCTTTTTTGCTTTCTTTATGTGGATGTCTGTAACTGTTTACAAAGCCAAAAACTACCTCATTAAAATTGTTTATTAATAAAAAAAATTTTAAAAACAATTTGGCACACTTGGTGGTGTGGTGATATGCCTCATGGGCCATATCACAATTGGATGGTGTGAGACCTCCAAACAACAGGTGGCAGTACAGACACACCATGTGGTCTCAAAACCAAGGTCATGTGACCTGGGGACTTGTATATAAAGAGAGGCTCATCCGACCATCTTGGAAGGAACCAGGTAGAGGATAATAATATGTACGTGTAACAGGTCAGCAGAAGTTGTCAGTTGCAGAGGTGTAGCAAGACTCCATGGTGACATGCTCTGTATCAGATTGCCATCCTACTGCATGAGACACAGTAAAAGGATCTTGGTTGGACAGATCTAAATGTTTGGTGAGTTCATCTTAATGTACAAGGGACCAAACACAGCAGGTGGTGGGCACCTGCCAAAGTAGTCGACCAAAAAGTCTGTAGATTTGAGGGCCAGTTTCACTTATTCTCTGGCGATAGGCTGCTATCTTCATGATTGCAAAGCAAAACTGGCTCACTTGAGCGGCACCAAGCAACTGTTACTCATGTGCCACCCACTGGTACTTGTAGGAATAACAGTGCATCATTCTTTTACAAATATAATTTAGCCCCAGTCTGTCTGCAGGCAAACCTGCTTCAGAGGAACATGGGTCAGAGATAGGGCTACAATACTGTAAAGCTAATTCAGTGTCCTGCAATTAGAGAAGTGCAGATATCTTGGAGGGTTGTCCAACCAGAGGAGTTACAGAGTTAGGCATGCTAGGGCCATTTGCAAACAAGGATTTTTAAATGAAAGTGTTCCTTAACTGGGGGCCGATACATGTCAGTGGCACAGAGGTAACAGCTGAACTGGACTTGCTGATCCAGATCATCCGGTCTCTGATCCTCCCCACTGGGACACCTCATAAGTCCCGACGAGCTGACCCCATGAGAATTTCCCAGGAAATTTGAACTTCCAATGAGCAATTCCCCTGCTTCCCGGGACCCTCAAAAAATTCAGAGTCAGAGACTTTGGACAGTTCCATCTTGGTTACCTGCATAGTGACCCAGGAAATGTTAGATAGATAAATCCTAGTCTAACTCCTGAGTTAGGTAACTCTGACTTCCCCCTCAACCCCCTACAACCATCCCGACCCCCCCCCCCCCAAAAGACCTGACCCAATCACACCACCCAACCCCACCCCTGACCCTCAACTAACACCTGACCTGATCTAACTTGACCCCCCTGACTCAATCTGACCCTACCCCCTCTACCACTCCCCTCACCTACCCTAACCTCTTACTAACCTGCACATTCAATCATGCACTATCATACTGAAAAGCTGTTTAAATGTCTCAGCTTTGCATTGTGATAGTTTAATGACCAAGAAAACCAGATGTAGGAATCACAAGATTTATTTTAACCAAACATATCGTCTGTCCACGGCAGTAACCATTTGTTGACGGCAGTCCCTGTTGGAATAACCAACCCGCTAGTCCCTGCTTGGGCCGGCTTTTATGCTCGGTTTTACGAGCCCCAGTTGACTGGGTCTCTGCCCACTACGAGGGAAGCTTGTCTCGACGACCCCCATGGGGAGACCGATAACAGTTTCCCCGTGGGTTTCGTGGGGCTTATGACAGACAGTGAACACTTATCATAGATAATAGAATATACAGTGTAGAAGGAGGCCATTCGGCCCATTGAGTCTGCATCAGCTCCTGGAAAGAGCACCCTACCCAAGGTCAACACCTCCACCCTATCTCCATAACCCAGCAACCCAACCCAACACTAAGGGCAATTTTGGACACTAAGGGCAATTTATCATGGCCAATCCACCTAACCTGCACATATTTGGACTGTGGGAGGAAACCGGAGCACACGGAGGAAACCCACACACACACACGGGGAGGATGTGCAGACTCCGCACAGACAGTGACCCAAGCCAGAATCGAACCTGGGACCCTGGAGCTGTGAAGCAATTGTGCTATCCACAATGCTACCAGCTGGTGCTATAAAAAGGTGTGTTTTATCTTTCTCCCTGATGTTCCAGTGCTATGAAGAAGCTGTTAGATTTCAGGTACACTCCGGATTTCTGGAGATGCTGGGATGGGAAGTTGCAACCAGAAATGCGGAGCTCCGGCATGGTGCAGGAAAGTAGGAGCAGATGGGCAATCTGATGGCGATTGCCGTTCCTTGAAAGATTCGAGCTAATGAGAGTTAGACGTGAGCCAACAGATTTTTGAATGATCTCAAATTTTTGGAGGGCAGAACGTAGGTGATAGGCCTGAGTGCATTAGAATAGTGAAGTATAGAGATAACAAAGGCATGGATGGAAGAGTTCAGCAACAGATGAGTTGAGTCAGGTGTGGTGATATGTGCATAGGCATATCTATGTATAACTATACATAGTTTCACCAATGTGTATATTTGCATATTACAGCACCAGTATACATAGCCACTGATCAATACGTGTAGTGACAGTTATGACCTCCCGCCAGTAGGTGGAACCAGACACCCATAGAGACATATATATACCGGGGGACGGATGAGACGGGGCACTTGGTAGTACGACGGACAACGGGACAGTCACATCTCTCCTTAGCTTCACAGTAACGTACACGTAATTGTTTGTACATGGAACTGCATGGTTACCATTCTGCGTGTCAAGAATAGATACTTATTACAACCACATCTTTATGTTCTATGTGTATATTCATGATCAGGGGAGCACAACATCAGAGACAATATTAGAAGTAGAAATAGGCAGTCTTTTACAGTGTGGATCTGTGGTCAGAAGTTCATCACAGGTCAAATATGACACTAAGAGGGCAAACAGAAAGACCTATCAGGTGAAATGTGAATGGGGGAGCAAACAGGAAAATTGCACAAATGTTTGCCCAATTTTGATCGCTGTAATACCTCTTAAATATGCACAATTGGGATGTTAGGAAGTGGAAATGTGGTCAAATATCCCCATCCACATAACAAAGGCCAAGAAATGTCCTCACAGCAGAAATGCTGCCATTTAGAAAGCAATGCGATGATCCCATCTTCATACTGTAAGTACCTGCTTGTTAATTTAGTCCATATAACATTGAGTGAACTGATCTCCGCCTTTCATCAGAAAGAACAGCTTGTATTATACAAGTTTTCTTTCAAATTCCTTTGATATTTTTACTGGGTTTATTTTCGATCTTTTTGTTGACAGCTCCTGCTTGAAAGGGACTTGCAGCACAGATTCTGTTGCACCAATGTCTGCCAGTGTCACAGGAGGCATGTGTCAGTTTGACATCCCAGCTAGTGCCTCGTCTCAGGCACAGGCATTGGCTGACTAGTTAACACAAGTTTTTTTTAAATTATTTTTTTATTCTCCTCTTTTTTCCAATTTTACCCCAAATTTACATCCAACAATAAACAATAATCAGTAACGAATGTAATGTCAATCCCCATATCAATAACAACGATCCCATCTTCCCACCAAACCCCCAAACATTAGTCCGCATGTTAACATAAACAAATGACAAAGAGGAATCAGGAATCACCCATGGTCGCCATTAACACATGCAGTCCCCCAGCCCCAACCCTCCCAGTTCGATGTGATCCAATTCTCGAAAGTGCATAATGAATAACGCCCATGAATTGTAGAACCCCTCCATCCTTCCCCTCAGTTCAAATTTGACCTTTTCAAGCATCAAGAATTCCAGCAGGTCCCCCCGCCACGTCAGGCCACAGGGTGGAGAGGTTGATTTCCACCCTAACAGGATCCGCCTTCGGGTGATCAACAAGGCGAAGGCTACAACATCTGCCTCCGCGCCCGTTTCTAACCCCGATTGGTCCGACACTCCAAAAATGGCCTCCCGAGCGCCTGGGTCCAGTTTCACGTGCACCACTTTTAGAGATTACCCTAACCACCTCCTTCCAGTAATCCTCCAGCTTTGGGCAGGACCAAAACATATGAACGTGGTTTGCACCCACTCCCTCTCCCCCACAACGTTAGGTTGAAACAAGTTTTAAATTGCTACTAAAGTGATATTTTTCATTATATTGCAGCTATGGAATTTTTGCTCCATTTAGGAGGCATAAATATTGAATACTCTGTGTTATAATTCCTTCCATGCCTATTGTGTTATTTTGTGTTACAAACACAATGGCCAGGATTTATTGGCTGCGCTGTGCAAATCCCGCAATGGCTGCTGAATTTTGTGAGAGGCCAAAACCGGGATTTGCGCCAGTGAAATTTCTGAACGCGATCTTCCCATCCCCTTCCGATGACATGATCAGGTTCATGGCCAGGATGGACACAAGCTTGATAGTATAAATTGTAATATATTTTAATCTTATTAGCGGCTATAACACCATCACTCCACCCTCAATATATTGTCCCACCTTGCCAGTGTGATGGCATGCCGGCGCGATTCACCACTGGTTTTCAAAAACAAAGTCATGATGATCATGCCAGGGGTGCAGAGGTAAGTACAGACCCCGGGTAGTGAGGGATATGACCAGGCAGTGCCCTAGCACTGCCCCCTGGCAGCCTGGAACTGCCACCTGGCAGTGTCAACCTGGCAGTGCCAACCTGGAAGTGGGAAGTGCCAGGGGTAGGCCCTCTGGGGAGCCCAATTGGGGGGAGAGGGGGGGGGGGGGATGATGCATGTGGGGGAGGCAGGGGTGTGAGGGAGCACTTCCTAATGCCTGTGAGGGGGCATATTCCCCAATGCCCTCTTGCATGCATGGGGGCTGGTGGGATGAATTGTTTTGGGGAGCGTGTGTGGTGGTGATGATGTGTGTATGGTGGGAGGAGTGGGTGGTGGGGCAGTGATGTATGGTAGAGGGCGTGCATGGTGGGCGGGGGCGTACGTGGTTTGGGGGTTGTGTGTGGTGGGGTGTGTGCATGGTGTGGGGGTTATGTGTGGTGGGGGGTGTGCCTGGTGCTGGGGACTGTGTGGTGCAGGGGTGTGTGGTACGCATGATGGGGGTGCTGCGTGTGATGGGGGCTGTGAGTGATACGGGGTCTGCATGGTTGGGGGCATGCGCGGTGGGTGGGAATGGTGAGTGGGATCGGGTGTTGGGCATGGTGGGGAGGTGCGTGGTGGGGGTGGTGGGTGTACGCGATGTGAGATTGTGCATGCTGGTGTATGTGTGTGTGTGTGTGTGTGTGTGTGTAATGGGGGATATGTGTGGTGGGGTTGTGTGTGTGTGTGTGGTAGGGTTGTGTGTGTGTGTGTGGTGGGGTTGTGTGTGTGTGTGTTGGGGGTTTGTTCATGGTGTGTGTGTGTGTGTGGGATATGTGTGGTGGGGGTGTGTGCATGGTCAGGGTGTGTGTGTGGTGGGGGAATATGTGTGGGGTGTTTGTGTGTGTGTGTGATGGGGGGGTTTGTGTGTGGTGAGGGTGTGTGTGTGTGTGGTATGCATGTTGTGAGATAGTGTGCGTGGTGAGGGGTTGTGTGTGGTGGGGAATGTGCGTGGTTGGGTGGTGCCATAATGATGGTTTGGGGGGGGGGTGCTGCCCAGAAGCCTGTGTTAAGGGGGTGTGTGCGTGGTGGGGGAGGTGCTGTGAATGGTGGGGGCGGTGCCCTGATGCTTGTATGAGGGTGGGAGGGAGGTGCATGATGCTTGTTTGGGAGGGTTCCCTGTTGCTTGTGTGGTGGGGGAGGGTGGTGTGTACTTGGTGTGGGGGCAGTATGTGTTGGGGGATTGTCCATGCATGGTGGGGTGGGGGTGCCGTGCATGGTGGGGACGGTGCCCTGGTTCCTGTGTAGTTGGGGAGTTAATTTTTTGCACAGATCGGGGTGCCCTTTTAAAATGATACCTCAATCTCCGTGGGACTGGCCTTGCCAGCTCTAGCAGGCCCAACCCCGCCAGACAGACGGTACAAACCATGCCTCCAGATTCCGCATGCACTGAGTGCCAGAACAGCTGCAGTGAAAACTCATCAGTGCATCTGGAGTGACACACATTGGTTTTCCGCCTGACCCTGACACTTTGGGAAAATATTACCCAATGTTATGGACAAAACATTATAAATATTGTCACGGACTGAATTTATGGATATTTTTACTTCCCATGATCAGTGTATGTCGTATGTGATTTCTTGCCCGCATAATGATTGTCACAATTTAAATAATTCCAGCAGCAAGTATTTTGTGAATTTAAAAGTAAGGAAAGTTATTTGTTATCACACACATGACCCAGATGTTTAAAACTTGACATCCCACTCACTGGATTCATTCCCACCATCACTCATACAAAGATTAAATACAGATGAGGGAAAAATAATACAATTACAAAGGAGGATTGTCTGAGTCTCTCCTTCATGGCAGGCCGTTAATTTCTTAGGTGAGTCTCAGCTTCATCTAAAGCACTATAAGTGAAGCAGAGGATTTTCAGTAAGCCACCAAGCCTCTTGTGGTCTACTCCAAGACGTTGGTTCTGAGATTAACTTGAATTGGAATAGGCTGTGCAGAGTCCTTTGCCACCTTCAAGGCATGTTTGTCTATTACTTTGGCTGCTTAGTCAATATGCAGCTGGTTCAATGGGTGACAGAATGACAGGAAACTGACCTGGCTGCCTTACCATGTGACCATATGCCCTTATTCTTTTTCAAATAAGGTGGGTGTTTAGGCAAATAATGGACTTCACACTTTCCAGGTTTGAGACAGTTTGTGGGCAGGATGATTCTCCGTTGCCCAACGGTGATATCGTAATCGGCGATCGAGCGAAGAATCCATTCTGACACCCAAATCGGGGCCGGCCATGCTCTGCCCCCTGACAAGTGGCATAATCGCATCACGCGCCGCACACCATTGCAACGCCGTTGGCGTACCATTGGCAGGCCCTCCCGCAATGCTCCGCCCCGATGGGCCGAGTTCCCAACCACACGGTTGACCTGTGGTCTGAGCAGTTTGAAACCCGGTGTGGTGGCTGCGGACTGGGTCTGCGCACGGCCTGCACCATGTTGTAAGGCTCGACCGCTGCAGATCATCGGCGTGCACATGCGCGGCACCCGGCACCTCTGCTCGCCCCTCACCGGTCCCGGAATCGGTGAGGCTTTGGCTCCAATTTTGGCATCATAAAACATCCATGAATTCGCTATTTAAGCTGACACATAGCTGCAGAGACGGAGAATCCAGCCCAGGGTTTTTGTATCTGAAAGACGCCTTCAATCTGAAATTACCCTTTTGAATTAGTTTCAGGAATAGTCATTGAGCCAACGACAGTCTGGAAAGCTCCCATTGTTTAACCTCTTGAGAGAGGTGAGTGTTTAAATCCGCAAGAGAAGCTAGGTGATCTTCGGGCAGCCATCTTGTGGTAGCATTTTGCGTCTTTTACAAATATAAAGTATTGACTGAAAGTCCACAATGTACTGGAACATGAACAATACATTCCAAAGAAAGAGAATAATATAGATGTTAGCTATAACCATCAAAAGAGGACGGCTCTTCCATTAGGCAAGAATGAACACTGAAAATCGATAACCAGAAAGAAACCAGCAGGTTTCCTTTTCCATGAAAGAGGCACCGGAGAGCAGGACAATAAAAACAAAAGAACGGAAATTTCTGGGAATTGGTTGTTTCAAAAAACATAAAATGTTTGAAATGTACAGCAGCTCAGTTAGCTTAAGGATTTTAGATGTGTCTACTTTATCAATATTAAGAACAACGATTTATATTTCTGTAGAGCTGAGGCTTCAGGATTGTCTGGTTCAGTCACCTGAGGACATACAAATTCTGAAAACCGAGCAGACATCATCCTCATTCTGAGGGACTGATGATGACGATATTTATATAATGTCTTTAACGTGCGTAACAGTTTCAAGGTGCTTCACAGCAGCATTAAAAAACCGAGTATGACACCGAGCCACATAAGGAGATATTGAGTCAGATGACTCAAAACTTGATTAAAGAGATAGATTTTAAGAAGTGTCTTCAAGCAGTAAAGTGAGGTGAAGAGACATAGAGAGTGAATTCCAGAGTTTAGGGCCCAGGGTGAAATGATTGTATTGAGAATGTGTAAGGGCCAGAATTAGAGGAGCACAGATATTTTGGCGGGTTGTAGAATTGATGGAGATTACAGAGATGGGGAGAGGCAAGGTCATGGAGGGCTTTGAAAAAAATATAAAATTTTAAAATCAGAGTAGATTCCGATGAAAGATACCCCTGAATGTAACTTTCTTATTCATAGATTGTGATTTTTTTCTCGTACAAATTACAACACACTAACATGTTGACACAAACAAGTACTCCATGTTGATGTTCCCCTCCATGAGCAGTTATCTTAATCCCACCTGGTCTACTGTTTCCAATAGTAAAATCTTGTGGTGGTGTCGGTGGTCTCAGTTGGTGAGACCTCTGAGTCACCTCTTTCCGAGAAGCTCAACAGCGTCTTGTGCCAATCAGGCACTTGACATGCCCGGGATGGGCCTTCCCCTTGGATCAAGGGCCTGGTGGTAGAAGTCCCACCCACTAAGAGCTGCTAACCAATCAGAGGCCAGCAGCATTTTTTTGTTCTTTGGGGATGTGGGCATTTATTGCCCATCCCCGAGGGCATTTAAGCATCAACCACATTGGTGTGGGGCTGGAGAACAGGTAAGGATGGCGGATTTCCCAAGGGGTTTTTACCACAATTGGCAATGGTTTCCTGGTTGTCAAGAGGCTTTTCATTGCAGATTTTTCTTGAATTCAAATTTCACCAACTCCCCTGGTGGGGTTTGAACCCAGGTCCCCAGAGCATTGGATTACTAGTCCAATGACCATACCACTATGCCACTGCCTCCCCTTCTCTCCACAACTGTGCCACTGGGCAAGTGTTAGCTGCTGCTGGTACCACATTCATTTAGGTCTTTGAATCTATGAGGGACCAGGCACAAGTAATGACAGGGTGGTGAGGGGACTCTCAGGAAGGGCTAGGGAAGTGCCTTTCAGCATCTACTCCTTTTGCCAATGCCATGTCCCTTAATCAGACACCCGAGTACCTTTGAACGAGATCCAACATCCATATACCCTCCAGCCCGCGGAATTTGTAATAACTGTGCCCCATCCAGTCATCATATTAAAACCCTGTTTCAAATCACTCAGTAATCTTCTTCAACAGAAACACCCTCAATTCTTTAAGCCTTTGTATTTTCAGACCTTGACATTCAAGGGAATTGGATACAGGACACTGACGCCCAAAATCCCTTCCCCCTCACCCTGATCTTACATCCAAAAACTGAGTGCAATAACGAACAAGTCCTTCCCCTATTTAACTCATTGCTTGCAGCACCCTCAACACGTGCTTTGTCAATAAAGTCAGCGATCCTGGCACAGTCTGACTTCATAGTCATTTTCTAACACTTACTGGAATCCCAGCCTCCAAAGCACCGCACTCCTGCCCAACAAACAGTGTAACTACACTGTAAAGATGCTGCACCTGCATTTTTAAGCCTCTGTGTTGGAAATATTTACGCCCCCTCTCCAATATCTGCACTTCTGTCATGTTTCTACCGCTGCTTCAGAGAATTGGGGCATGTGCACCACAAGATTCACACCACAATGGAACACACACGCAAGGGTTCTGTGACGACATGAAGTTGCTAACATCAGTGTTCAGACCTGAAGACCACAGAGAGCCTTAAAGGAAATGTTGTTGAATTTGCTGCTTGTGTCTCCCATCTTTCGTTTGGTCAGTCCTCTCAAGGGACTCGCCTTCCTTCTTCAGTTTTGATGAACGGCCTCCACGTTTCAGATGCTGGTGGGACAACTGTGTATCTCCAAAATGTTCTGTTCTTTTTATATATTTTAATCATTTACAGGTTCTTCTTAAATTTCAGAAGTTACTAACAATTATTCAAATCTTTAACCATAATGTGGCACTTTGTATTCTGGAAATGTATACTGGCAAATGGTAATGCATCCAATATCCTTCGTACAACATGTTAAAATGCTATAAACTTCAAGCAGGTTTCAGCTTTAATTCAGGAACTACCTTTAAAGGACATACCTTTACAATAGTTATGGCAAGGGGACATATATGTTTAATGTTATACTGCAGCTAACACTATTGTACCATTTTAAAAATCAAAACTTTCAGTCTGATTATTGTTAATCTTCATTAATCTAATGTTCCATCCTTTACTCTGGAAGGGGATGAAGTCAAGCTGAAGATAAAAATAAAAATAAAAGGAAGGACCAAGTTTGAGTTATTCTAAGCACACAAGCTTACTTGCGATCTTTGACTGACATTTATACTTAAATTTCATGCAACCTTTGTCATTCGTAGCCAGGTTGACTGGGGAAAGCGGAGCACGCGGTAAAAAAAGATGTCCACATTTTAAAGACATTGAAGCCTACCAGCTTTCTCAGAGAAGTCACTCTGTGGCCCCACAGAAATCAACAAGGGAAGCAATATTCTTGGAAAGGTTAAATCATAGCATCATAGAATATCTAAGTGCAGAAGGAGGCCATTCGGCCTATTGGGTCTGCACTGATGGGGCAGCTCAGTGGAACAGTGGTTAGCACTGCTGCCTTGCAGTGCCAGGGACCCGGGTTCAATTCCAACCTTGGGTGACAGTGTGGAGTTTGCACTTTCTCCCCGTAACTGTGTGGGTTTCATCCGGGTGCTCCGGTTTCCTCCCACATTCCAAAGATGTGCAGGTTAGTGGATTGGCCATGCTAAATTGCCCTATCTTTGGACAATTTAAATGGTTGAAGTGCCCAATATGCATGATTATCGAATATAATAATGGGGCCGATGGGGTGGGAATGACTATCTTCCCAATGGTCCTTGTGCAGTAGGAGACTCAACCCCCTCCCCAGGGGCGAGGGACCCCTGTAAACCTTTGTATTAAAGGTTGGCCATAAGACAGCGACCAAAACAGGTATCCAGTAGGAATCTACTGGGCAGCGTATATATAATGTTATAAATAAAACTTTATTTAATTTACCCGGCGTGGACTTCCCGTATCCTTATTAAATCGAGGATGAATGAGTGAGGGTAATTTGAGCAGGGTCTTTGGAGGGGACTCAAATTAAATAAGCTTATTCTGCTGGCTGAAACCTGTTTGAATATATATTACAGCATGTTATAGTAAATTGTAATAAACGTTATATACAATTCAAATGACCAAATTCGGAATTCTTGTTTGCTCATAATTTACATGATGAACCTTCACCGTAAAAGGTGTGGTTGGATGTTTGTTTTTCTTTGAAAGGAATACTTTCCATTTTTAATCCGACTGTGTTCATCTTCAAAGTAGTGTCTGGCAGCTTTGTTCTTGAAGTAACAGATGTAGACATTCTGCTTCTAAAAACAGTTCCCAAACTGCTCAAAAAATATTTTTTTGTCTATGACTATGTTATTGATACAGCGGGGTGGCCTCTCACTAAAAGGGAAAGAAGATTACAGTTAGACTGGATAGCATCTTGGGTAACACTGTGCATTGTAATTGCCACTGCTGTTATAGAATCTGACAGTCAGTACAGAAGGAGACCTTTCAGCCCATCGAGTCTGCAGCGACCATCTGAAAGAGCGTCCTACCTAGGGCGATTCCCACGCAACCCTGTAATCACACCTAACCTTTGGACACTAAAGGCCAATTTATCATAGCTAATCCACCTAACCTACACAGCTTGGACTATGGGAGATCACCAGAGCTCCCAGAGGAAACCCGTACAGTTCACAGTATAACGATGTTGTGCCGAACTTTTGCCGAGATTAAGAACAAATTAATCTACACCCCATCATTCTACCGTAATCCATGTACCTATCCAATAGCCGCTTGAATGTTTCCGACTCAACTACCTCCACAGGCAGTGCATTCCATGCCCCCACTACTCTCTGGGTAAAGAACCTACGTCTGACATCCCCCTATATCTTCCACCATTCACCTTAAATTTATGTCCCCTTGTAATGGTTTGTTCTACCCGGGGAAAAAGTCTCTGACTGTCTACTCTATCTATTCCCCTGATTATCTTATAAACCTCTATCAAGTCGCCCCTCATCCTTCTCCGTTCTAATGAGAAAAGGCCTAGCACCCTCAACCTTTCCTTGTAAGACCTACTCTCCATTCCAGGCAACATCCTGGTAAATCTCCTTTGCACCTTTTCCAAAGCTTCCACATCCTTCCTAAAATGAGGCGACCAGAACTGCACACAGTACTCCAAATGTGGCCTGACCAAGGTTTTGTACAGCTGCATCATCACCTCACGGCTCTTAAATTCAATCCCCCTGCTAATGAACGCTAACACACCATAGGCCTTCTTCACAGCTCTATCCACTTGAGTAGCAACTTTCAAAGATCTATGAACATAGACCCCAAGATCTCTCTGCTCCTCCACATTGCCAAGAATCCTACCGCTGGACAGCACGGTAGCATGGTGTTTAGCATAAATGCTTCACAGCTCCAGGGTCTCAGGTTTGATTCCCGGCTGGGTCACTGTCTGTGCGGAGTCTGCACGTCCTCCCCGTGTGTGCATGGGTTTCCTCCGGGTGCTCCGGTTTCCTCCCACAGTCCAAAGATGTGCGGGTTAGGTGGATTGGCCATGCTAAATTGCCCGTAGTGTCCTAAAAAGTAAGATTAAGGGGGGGGGGTTGTTGGGTTACGGGTATAGGGTGGATACATGGGTTTGAGTAGGGTGATCATTGCTCGGCACAACATCGAGGGCCGAAGGGCCTGTTCTGTGCTGTACTGTTCTATGTTCTATGTTCTAACCCTGTATTCCGCATTCAGATTTGTCCTTCCAAAATGGACAACCTCACACTTTTCAGGGTTAAATTCCCTCTGCCACTTCTCAGCCCAGCTCTGCATCCTATCTCTGTCTCTTTGCAGCCGACAACAGCCCTCCTCACTAACCACAACTCCACTAATCTTCGTATCGTCTACAGACGAGGAAGAAAAGAACGTAAAGTTTTGAACTTTGAAGTGCTTGGGAGCAGACAGTGGGGTCGAGGCAGGGTGGAAAGAGAAGTCGACAGTGAGTAATCTCACTGACCCATTATAGGAGGGGTTTTGAAGGAGGAGAATGTGATGGACAATGTCAAAGGTAGAACAGAGTTTCATGGAGGTCAAAGAGGGAGAATCCACCAGTCATTGAATCCTAGAATCCCTGCAGTGCAGAAGGAGACCATTCAGTCCATCGAGGCTTCACCGACGCTCCGAAGGACACCCTACCTCGGACCACTCCCCCGTAAACCTGTAACTCCACCTAACCTTTGAGTAAAGGAAAAATTTACCATGGCCAATCTTCTTAACCTGCACATCTTTGGACTGTGGGAGGAAACCCATGCAAACACGGGGAGAAAGTGCAAATTCCACACGGACAGTCACCCAAGGCTGGAATTGAACCCGGGTCCCTGCCACTGTAAGGCAGCTGTGCTAACCACTATGCCGCCGTGCAGTCACAATGGATGCCACTCAACTCTTTGCAAGCAAAAGGTTCTGTAGCTGGTATGGAAAAAAGGTCTGTGATGAGTTGGACAAGATTGAATGACAAAAGGGTAGTATTGCAAGGTGAAAGGGGCTGGTAATGGCACAAGCAGCTGCATTTTTTTATCTTTGATGTGGAGATGCCGGCGTTGGACTGGGGTGAGCACAGTAAGAAGTCTTACAACACCAGGTTAAAGTCCAACAGGTTTGTTTCAAACACGAGCTTTCGGAGCACGGCTCCTTCTTCATCTCCGGGTCAGCATTCTACAAGGAGGCCTTCAGGAGACGCGACAACGCAAAATTGCTGAGCAAAAACTTATAGCTAAGTTCCGCACGCATGAATGCGGACTCAACCGGGATCTGGGATTCATGTCGCATTACATTCGGCCCCCACCAACAAGCCTGGACTTGCAGAGGCCTACCGACTGAACTGGCTTGGGACAATTCACACCTCTTTAACCTGGAGTTACCTCTCTCTCTGCATCTTTGATGATTTGATTGCCTGCAGGTGCTCGCATTCCGGGGCATCTCTGACTGTGTCTATATAAACATTTCTGGAACAAGCCTTTCCATTCACCTGAAGAAGGAGCCGTGCTCCGAAAGCTCGTGTTTGAAACAAACCTGTTGGACTTTAACCTGGTGTTGTAAGACTTCTTACTGTTTTTTTATCTTGATAACATAGAAATTGCCTTTTTAATACGCAGCAGAGGGACTTCTTTCACTCTCATTATAATCTTTTCTTTTTGCATCTGCTTTGGTGTGTAACGATATGAAATTCTACTCACCAAATTTCATCACAAGATGGTTGAGATTGAGAATTATTTGCATAAATAGACATGTATTATTTCCCAAATTCATGACGCGCAGGATTGGTACCCTATGATTTTTGTTCACTACTAATAGTGCACATCTGATTAGATTACTATTGCCAATAAAAAGGATAACAATTTGCATTTCTATAGCACCTTTAACATGGTAAAGCATCCCAAGGCACTTCACCAGAACCTTATCACAATACATTTGACACTATGGCACTTAAAGGGCTATTGGACAGCTGACTGGTCACAGCTTGGTCAAAGAGCATCTTAAAACTGCATCTTAAAGGAGGAGAGAGAAACAGAGGGGTTTAAGATAATTCCAGAGCGTAACATCTCTGCAGCTAAAGGCATGATCCCCAGTGGTAGAACAATGGTGGGTGAATGGGGGCAGAAATGGAGAGGTAACGAGTTTGCAGAACTTTATAGGGCTGAAGGAGGTGACAGAAATGGAGAGGGGAAAAATAACCGTGGAAGGATTGATAAACATGGGTGAGGATTATACATTCCAGACGCTATTTAACCACAAGTTGGTCAGAAATTGTTGGTCAGCAAGCGCAGGGATGACGGATGAATGGAATTTCATTTGGATCTGCATAAGGATAGCAGGACTTTGGATGAGATCAAGTTCATTTGGTTTGAAAGTAGGAAGGCAACCAGGAGAGCATCGGAATCGTCAGGTGCAGAGGTAACAAAGGTATGGGTGAGGGCTACAACAGCCAACCAGCTGAGGCTGGTGTGCAGGATACTGGAAGTAGATGGCCTTGGTGATGGAGTGAATATGTGGTCAGAACCTCATTTCCAGGTTAAATAGGATTGATCCCATTTGGTTAGGTGGATTGGCCATGCTAAATTGCCCGTAGTGTAAGGTTAATGGGGGGATGGGTATACGGGTTACGTGGGTTTAAGTAGGGTGATCATTGTTCGGCACAACATTGAGGGCCGAAGGGCCTGTTCTGTGCTGTACTGTTCTATGTTCTATGTTCTATGTTCTATCACCTACAGAAGAGCCAATTTCTCAAAATATTGCTTTGATCAGGGAGCCACATCTGATAGAAAAATCAAGTGATTTTGTTCAACTGCGATGGCAGCACTACAATAAGAACTAGAAAGCAAATGCTGACTTTGTTGACTCCAAGTTTATTATGTTCAATAATCACTTCTCCAATCCTTCACAGTGCCATCTGTATTCTCTTTATATGTATATATGTGTGCAGTCTATCAAACAATAAGTGTGGTCTATTAAACAATTAAAACTCCAATTCTAGCTTCAGCGCTGGGGAACAATAACTCTTTTCTAACAATTGTATGGTTCCATAAAATCTTCCCTTAGCAACAACTGTGCGAAACTACAAAGGACATCATTACGAGCTCCCTTATTGTTCTCTGAGTAAATTCAGGTAGTGCTGTAATATTTTACAGTAAAGACCATTATTGGGGCAGCAATATCCTTAGTGTCCTTAGGCTAGGGAGAGGAAAAATCAACTGAGCTCCCATTCAATGAATACTATCCAATGAGTGGGTGACACGGTAGCACAGTGGTTAGCACAGTTGCTTCACAGCTCCAGGGTCCCAAGTTCCATTCCCGGCTTGGGTCACTGTCTGTGCAGAGCCTGCACGTTCTCCCCGTGTCTGCGTGGGTTTTCTCCGGATGCTCGGGTTTCCTCCCACAGTCTATAGATGGCAGATTAGGTGGATTGGCCATGTTAAATTGCCCTTAGTGCCCATAAAGGTTAGGTAGGATTACTGGGTTACGGGGAAAGCGTGGAGGTGTGGGCTTAGGTAGGGTGATCTTTCCAAGGGCTGGTGCAGGTTCGATGGGCCGAATAGCTCCTTCTGCACTGTAAATTCTATGAATTTTCAAAATAATTCCCAACTCATTCAAACACACTACCAATTTTCACATATCAGGGGCTGGATTCTCCGAGCTTCCGTGCCGAAATCGCGATCGGCGCGGGGGCAGAGAATGGGCGTTTACACCAAAATCTGGCCCGTCCTTGGAGAATCGCTCGGGAGTCTCTCACATGCGAACTACATGGCGCGGGTAGGGGGCCATTGACAGAGATCCCCTCCCCGGTTCTTCGAGGAAAACTGGCCCAGTTCCCGACGGCGTGGTCCTAACAACCTATGGCGGCTATGGACTCAGCCTGTGGCCGCCCTGGTGGGGGACGGGGGGATCGATCACCGAGGGGGGGGGGTGGTGTGTCTCATGGACGGCCATGAAGGCGATCGGGCATCACGGACCCGCGGGTAAGCGCGATCTCGGAGGAGCATACATTTCTGGTGCTGCTCCGCGGTCCATGTCCGCCATGTCCCACGGACAATTGTTAGGAAACAGTTATTGCAGGCTGCCACCGTACGCATGCGCGGACTCCCGACCGGAAGTGTGGGACCCCGTATCCGCAGCCAGAGCTGCAAGAAGCACTCCGGGGCCTTGCCAGCCCCCTTTTCTTAAGGAAAGTCCAGAGTGATTCGCCAGCATTTGTACGCTGGGGTGGGGACGTAGCCCCATTATTGGAGAATCCTGCCCCAGGTGTGGCCACTTAGTTGAGAGCTGCTTACTCCATGTGGAATTATGCCCCGAATTAGTTAATTCATTAAGGAAATAAGGCAAGAAAGTTTCGGGGAAAAGGTTACATTATGATATCGTACCGAGCAACAGTGGCAATTGTTTACCTGTCATTCAAAGGGAGCTCCCTAATGCGTAATTTCTCAAAATGAATTGCATATCTTTTCCTGTGCCAACTTGACGACTGTCGAATAGTGATGGCATTCACGTTCTCAAACCAGGTATATGATATGACTTTTCTCATTGTTCTGCCATTTGATTGCTGATTAGGTCTATAAGGAAAACATAAAAGTGAGAGACCTGATGATGTTTAAAAAGCGGGACGTTGCAACAAATTATTTTTCTAAACTTTCTTTACAGTTGTCCCTATTGGCGGTGAGATAAGAAATGCACAAGCTGTGCTTGGGTTGTCTTGAATTGTGACTTTGGCTGAAATTCTGAATATGCCATTCGTCATTTCCTCAGCGCAGCCTCTGTTCCGTCCGTCACTGTAACCTGGCCAGAAATATGGTGGAAGCACTCTTTACTGATATAAATTATTGATATAAATGGGGCTTACACTTCACTTACAATGAATTTATGCCACGTTAGGATAGTTATCTATCCCAATATTGGACCAAATTTACTTGAGCCAGGTGCCTTTACTGTCCAAGGAAACAGTTAAAATGGTCACAGAGATAAATTAGCAGTAAAATCTATTCTCTCTCTGCCACTTTCCATTGGGTGCAGGATTTAGAAGTCCTCATTCACCCTTGCTTCTCAATGATAAGCTTCACTCCAGTTTGTCACTTCATCTGAACCATTTCATTTCTTTTCACCGACGAGGAAGTCAAAGATTATGGGTGGAATTCTTCACTTCCCACGCGGCGTGGGAGAATTGTGGGAGGGCCTCCCGACATTTTTTGCGCCCCCACGATTCCCCCCCCCCTCGGAAAAATCTGCGCTCGCCGTTTTTCACGGTGAACGGTGATTCTCCGAGCCCGATGGGCAGAGCGGCCGGCCCTTCACGCCCGTTTCACCACGGCAGCAACCACACCTGGTCGCTGCATTCGTGAAACGGGCGCCGGATGCCCGTTTGGAGCATCCAGGGGCCCGATTGGGACGGGAGCACCGCGACTGTGCTCCGGAGGGGACAGGCCCACGATTGGTGCCCTCCGCCCGCCCGGCAAGATCAAGCCGCCACGTCTTGCCGGGCGGTGGTGGAGAAAGACGGCACTGCGCATGCACGGGTTCGCGTCGTCTGCGCGCTGATGTCATCCGCGAAGTGCCGTTCGGGCGTCATTTCCGCGGCTGAGGTTGTGGCCGGGAACGACGGGGGCCCGCTCCTAGCCCCCCGGGTGGGGGTGATTTAGGTGCGGGGAGCGGGCCCCGAGGCCGTCGTGATCCTCGGCCGAGTTCACGACGGCCTCTGCGATTTTTGGAGCCGGCGGAGAATTCCGCCAATGGCAGGCAGGGAAATGGGGTTAAGGCCACAATCAGATCAGCCAAGATATTATTGAATGGCAGAGAAGGCTTGAGGGTCAAATGGCCTACTCTGCTCTTATTTCTTACATTCTTACATATTTATCATATTACATCCTTGTCATAAAGGTTTGAATATGCTATTGGTGTATTTTTCACTTCCAACATTAATACTACAATAACTATCGTATCACAGCAGAAACCTGGTGAAAATTTAATTAGTATTCATTGCAGGTTAGCATATTACTGGTGCTCTGTCAAAAGCTATTGCTTTTGAATTGGTTTATTCCGTGGAGCTGCCTGGTTAACATCCAATGTCGCAAATACATTGAAAATCCTTTACAAGGCGAGGTTACAGTTCAAATCGAGCGTCTTCAGCTTTCCAGCAAGCATGCAAATAATAAGTGTACGTTCTATATTTAAAAAAGGGCAAATTAAACACTTACATTGTTAGTTTAAGAGTTGATATGTTCAATTGGCTGTTGCTCAGGAATTTTATTTCAATACGCTGCTCATGAGGTCCGAGCTGTCTAAAAATTATTTCTACGAGAAAATGTTTCACTGGTGGGAGAAGAAGCAAAACGTTGGTCAGTCACACTATAGGGACTATAAGATTTTCTTTTGATTTCACTGCCATTTTATTCTCACATACCAAGGTGCATTGAAGAGGCCATTTTGATTTTTGCAATTTAGAATTTTTTCTGCTTTGGCTTCATATCAGTTTTACTTCTTGGTATTAGAAAAACAAATTTAGTTTTCAGGGATTTATATTTGTATTGGTAAATATTAGAAATAAGGTACAGTCTTAAATGGGTTTAATTTAATGTTTCTGTGGAAGAAGGCACAAATCTGTAGTTAGATTCATGCTGGGAAACGGTGTTTGTATGTGTGGGGGATTTATTCGGTTTCAACTGTGCTTCTATTGTACTTGGAGAAGGTGAAGTCTTTGCTTCAAACTGAGGGCCCTTTTATGGTAGAATGGCTTTTTGAATTTAGTTGTAACTGAATTTGTTTGCAGTTGGTTTAGAAAGCTAGAGAGGGGACATCTCTCTCAGCTTTGCTAGAAGAAAGCCATACCACTGTAATGGTTAAGAAAAAAGTGCAGAGAGCTGAAGTCCAGCATGTTCAGGAAACTAAAGAATACACATCCATAGAATTCATATAATCCCCACAGTGCAGAGGAGCCATTAGGCCCAGTGGAGTCTGAACTGAACCTCTGAAAGAGCACCTAGGCCCACTCCCCCACCCTATCCCTGTAACCCCACCTAACCTGCACATCTTTGGACACCACAGGGTAATTTTAGCATGGCCAATCCACCTAACCTCCACATCTTTAGGCTGTGGGAGGAAACTAGGGCACCCGGAGAAATCTATGCAGACACCAATGGAGAACATGCAAACTCCCCAGAGACAGTCAACAAGGGCAGAATCAAACACGGGTCCCTGGTGCTATGAAACAGCAGTACTAACCATTGTGTCATCTGAAGAGAAGTTTCCAAGAAGCTGGAGATTAACTATATTTGTTCATTAGCAGAGGGATTGAATTTAAGAGCCGTGAGGTGATGATGCAGCTGTACAAAACCTTGGTCAGGCCACATTTGGAGTACTGTGTGCAGTTCTGGTCACCTCATTTTAGGAAGGATGTGGAAGCTTTGGAAAAGGTGCAAAGGAGATTTACCAGTATGTTGCCTGGAATGGAGAGTAGGTCATACGAGGAAAGGTTGAGGGTGCTAGGCCTTTTCTCATTAGAACGGAGAAGGATGAGGGGCGACTTGATAGAGGTTTATAAGATGATCAGGGGAATAGATAGAGTAGGCAGTCAGAGACTTTTTCCCCGGGTGGAACACACCATTACAAGGGGACATAAATTTAAGATAAATGGTGGAAGATATAGAGGGGATGTCAGAGGTAGGTTCTTTACCCAGAGAGTAGTGGGGGCATGGAATGCACTGCCTGTGGTAGTAGTTGAGTCGGAAAAGTTAGGGACCTTCAAGCAGCTATTGGATAGGTACTTGGATTAGGGTAGAATAATGGAGTGTAGGTTAACTTCTTAAGGGCAGCACGGTAGCATTGTGGAAAGCACAATTGCTTCACAGCTCCAGGGTCCCAAGTTCGATTTCGACTTGGGTCACTGTCTGTGTGGAGTCTGCACATCCTCCCCGTGACTGCGTGGGTTTCCTCCGGGTACTCCGGTTTCCTCCCACAGTCCAAAGATGTGCAGGTTGGGTGGATTGGCCATGAAAAATTGTCCAAAATTCTATGATTAACCTAGGACAAAAGTTCGGCGCAACATCGTGGGCCGAAGGGCCTGTTCTGTGCTGTATTTCTCTAAATCTATACTAGAACAGAGAAATGTTCAGCAAAGGCAGGCAGAGCGGAGAAGAAAGCTGAGTTAAAGAGACAGCTGCTGTAACCAGATTTAAAGTGGGGAAGCAGACTTCAGAGGTAAATCAAAAGTTTGATGCCATCTTAATACAGTCTGGGACTCAATAGTTAAAACAATTATGAAAAATTTGTGCAACAGGCAAGACAAAGAAATCCCGAAGGGCAAGATGTGAAGCCTGGATGCTTGACGTTTTGTTAAAAGTGGGGCGGAAGCTTTGTTTCAAAGAGTAGTTTTGAAAACTTGGACTGGACTCGTAATGTAAAATGCTCATAGAAAGTATTGTGAGAGAGGATTTTAAAACATGTTTTTTTTCCAAGTGGAGTTCCGAGTGGGGATTTTGAAGAGAAATCCATAAAAATAAATCACTTGGGCTCAGGGCAGAGTGTGCCTTACCACAGCCAGATTGTGTGTTTAAAGGTACTGTATGTTACTGAGACCATTATAGCCTACGATATAAAAGCAAATTACTGCGGATACTGGAATCTAAAACGAAAGGGACAATGCTGGAAAATCTCAGCAAGCCTGGCAGCATCTGTAGGGAGAGAAAAGAGCTAACGTTTCGAGTCCGATGAATCTTTGTCAAAGCTGGACTTTTTGTCATAGCCTACAATATTCTTTGTAACCCATGTTAATCTTTAACTTTGCATATATCCGTGAAGCTAAGTGGGAGTTAAGGAGTATTGTATCATGATCAAACTTTTCATGTTCAATAAATGTTTTTTTTCTCGTTGTTAAAAGGAATTAGTGGTCCTGTGATTGTTCCTCCACATTTTCTAAAAAGGTTTTCATGCCCTTTTTGAGCCAGGGTTCTATTCTGGGATCCTCCTGTCCAGTTATAACATCAAATGGGATTGGAACATTGGTGATATGGTGGATTTGTCAGGATCTTTGGAATGCTGTTTAGTCAGTTTTGCAGAAAGTTTACTCTTGCATCGGAGACATGGATTTTCCAATGGGAATCTATCTGTGCCTGTGCTATGAAGGGGAGGCAGATTGAGGAAATAGAAAGGGCCCAACTGTCGAAAATTAGGGTGAGACATCACAGAAGGAATCTATCCCCTGCAGACAGGTACCAACTCACTTGGGTTTTCAGATCATGAAACCGTTACTTAAATTTCCCTTAACTTTGTTGCTTCAGAACACAATGCTACCTCAAGGAGGCCATTGGGCAACTTATCAACTGCTAATTGAAGACCTGTGGCCTGCTTCCACCAGGACAACCTCACCGTTGTGTTTGGGTTTCTTTGAGGCTAGCTCGTTCGAGACAGCATCTGGTGGTCTTAAGTCCAGCAGTAGTACACTATTGCACCCAGACTGATGCTGTATGAGTGGGCCATGAAATCTATTTCTTTGCCGATGATATCAGGGAAACAAAGAAAGATCTATGTAGTCCCTTAGGCCAGCAGAGTACTCACAGGTGCAAGGATATGTGACAGAATGGATGAGTGCACAAAGGCAAACAGGAAAGAAAAGTTTACATTTGATTAATGTGCAGCTCGTTTGCAATTCCAGTCACTATCTCCAGTATGTGAATGCACACTACATAGAAAATTGCCACGCTGCTTTCATCCTGTGGCAATCTACCATGCCAGTGCTCATGGCTGTCTTTTATGGAGATGGTTGATTTGTAATCAGCTCTATCCCCTGCGATGCCAATAAGGTTTCCACGGACAGATCTATCGACACTCTTGCTATTATAGAACAAAACTATAGAAGCGTAATTTTAGATTCATCGATAAATCTGGTGGAGCCCTGAAATACAGTCCATCGAGACTCTCCAAAATCATTGCAGCCTGTGGCAGCAACATGACAGTCAATGAAGGAAGATTTGCTGCTTCAAGGAACATAGATGAGACAATGATGAAGACAGAGCACGGTTTAGGGAGCATACACAGACAGGGAGGACATGGAAAAGGATCACCAACAGTAAAAGGATGGAGGGTGTAATTTGTAGCGCAGTCCCTTCATATCCATCTCCTCACAAAATCACTCCCTGTCAGAGACGTGCCAATCTCCTTCTTAAGACAGATGTTTACTCTTTCCCTGCTATCACCAAACTCTCAAAATTTGCAAGCGTACACGGAACCTAACTCAAGACTCTGTGATCAAGCTGTGTTTACAGAATGAAATTTGCTTAAAGGTGCCAGTAAATCAATTTATATTATCTACTGATACGCCTTAAAATGATGTTTACCTTCTTTGTGCTAGCTAATTACTCTTGCTCCTAGTCCATTTCTCCCCTGAGCTATTTCCTGAGTGAGACATGTTTTAGTGATGGGTTGCTGGGAAGGTTCCCCTGTACCCACAGAGGCTTGGGGTGATGTTTATTTCAGGGAAGCAGCTGCTCAGGAGTCAGCTTCTGATCTCAAAGTGTGAAGGGCTGCCGGTACTGAAGAGAGTGAGGGTACGAGCTCGTTGTTAGTTTACACAGATGAAACAACAACATCAACTACCCTTCATAGAACATAGAATATAGAACATACAGTGCAGAAGGAGGCCATTCAGCCCATCGATTCTGCACCGCCCCACTTAAGCTTTCACTTCTACCCTATCCCCGTAACCCAATAACGCCTCCTAACCTTTTTGGTCACGAAGGGCAATTTGTCATGACCAATCCACCTAACCTGCATGTCTTTGGAGGAAACCGGAGCACCCAGAGGAAACCCATGCAGACCCATGGGAGAACGTGCAGACTCCGCACAGACAGTGACCCAGCGGGGAATCGAACCTGGGACCCTGGCGCTGTGAAGCCACAGTGCTATCCACTTCTGCTATTGTGCTGCCCATGTAGTGGTTCCTTGTAGTGCAGGGCACAAGCTCAAAAGGGCTACTGGACTGGTGTCATCACAGACCAAATAGCCTCAAGCAGGTTTTGGAGGCCTTGCGAAAAAGCCTTGTTCAGAACATCTTTTGAAGCAGTGGTAGTTATGTGGTGGTTCAAGGACGATGTCACTTTCTCAGCAGCAAGGGCTTCAACTGAGAGAAGCTGAAGGAACTGCAGCTTCAGGAGAGAAGGCAGCATGGAGGGCTCCTATATTCACAGATAAATATATGTAAATGTTTCTGTCTTATGTAAGAGCTAGAAGGGATCATCTGTGGGCTAGAACGGATCATCTGTTGGACATTGAAGGCAGGAAACCCCTTTAATTGTGTGATTCGGGCCTTTTAGAGGGAGGTTACAAAAGGGGTATTTGCAACTTCCACCATCACTATGAGGGAGATACCATGTACACTTTAGTATCCTACTTAAGGGAATATTGTGGTGCCTGAACTAAGCTTCACAGACCAACTGAAACCCATGGGGTGGGATTCTCCCAGCCCCGCGCCGGGCCGGAGAATCCCTGCAAATGGGCCACGCCTCCCTGGCATCGGCACGCGATTCTCTGCAGTGTGGAGAATTGGCACCATTGGCGCCGGCGTGGTTGGCGCGGCGCCGGTCGCAGGCCGCTGTACGCGGCCAGCCCGCCAATTCTCCGGCCCAGATGTGCCGAGCAGCCATAAGAAAAGAGCCGAGTCCCGTCGGCGCCATTCTAACTTGCTCTGGGCCGGCGGGACCTTGTCGTGTAAGGGTCCGGTGACAGCCTTTGTGGGGGAGGGGGGGGGGGGGGGGGTCCGACCCCAGGGGGGGGGCTTCCAATGTGGCCTGGCCCGCGATTAGGACCCACCGGTCGGTGGTCCGGCCTCTGTGGCTGAGGCCTCCTTTCCTACGTGCCGGCCCCTGTAGCCCTGCGCCATGTTGTGTCAGGGCCAGCGCATTGAAGGAGGCCACTGCGCATGTTCTCGTTGGCGCCGGCGCAACTGCGCATGTGCGGATCCCGCGGCGCCCAGTTCGCGCCGGGATCTGCAGCTGGAGCAGCATTGAACCGCTCCAGCGCCGTGCTGTCCCCCTGTAGGGGCCAGAAGTAGACTTGGGAGCGGCCCGTTCACGCCGTCGCAAAGTGTGATGGCATTTACGACGGCGTGGACACTCTGCCGTGGGATTGGAGAATCCCGCCCATGAACCACCTCAACCAATAGCCTTTGGGATTTATTATGCACAATAACATGGGTTGCCACCTCCTCCCATTTACTTTGGTTTACTTTTCTATGTAGTCTTTGATACCAAAGATATCTGTCTCTTCCTGAGACACACCAGCTCTAACAGTAACGAACACTGGCGTCTGGTCTCATGGAACTTGTAGTACTGTTTCTTCAGCGTGTTCCAATGTAAATCATACCTCCATGAAACATACATCCCAGTAGATCCAGCTAGACTTTTAAACTCTACAGGATGCGAGGTTCCCTACAAGTGAGTTCCAAAATGCGTATTGCATTCGGGAGCTCACCCAGCTGTTAAACAAAGTGCATAATGCACTTAGAATATACTCTTTCTCCAATCTAATCCTCAGGGTGTGTCCTAGGCCCAACCATCTTCCGGTGCTTCATCAATGACCTCCCTTCCACCATAAGGTCAGAAGTGGGGGATGTTCGCAGATGATTGCAAAATTTTCAGCACCATTCGCGACTCCTCAGACAATAAGCTGGACAATATCTATTCTTGGGCTGACAAGTGGCAAGTTACTTACAAGTGCCAGGCAATGGTTAGACCACCTCCTACAAGAAAGGATCTAACCATCGCACCATGATATTCAGTGGCATTACCATTGCTGAATCCCCCACAATCAATATCCTAGGGGTTAACATTGATCAGAAACTGAACTGGACAAGCCATATTAAAATAAATAAAAACTGCTTATTGTCACGAGTAGGCTTCAATGAAGTTACTGTGAAAAGCCCCTAGTCGCCACATTCCGGCGCCTGTCCGGGGAGGCTGGTACGGGAATCGAACCGTGCTGTTAGCCTGCTTGGTCTGCTTTAAAAGCCAGCGATTTAGCCCAGTGAGCTAAACCAGCCTCTAATACTAATATTAATATTAATACTGTGGCTACCAGAGCAGGTCAAAGGCTAGGAAGCCTATGGAGAGTAACTTGCCTCCTGAGCCCCCAAAGCTGTCCATCGCCAACAAGACACAAGTTAGGAGTGTAATGGAATACTCACTGCTTGCCTGAATGAGTGGAACTCCAACAACACTCAAGAATCTCAACATCATCAGGACAAAGCAGCCTGCTTGATAGCTACCCCTTCCACAAACATTCAATCCCTCCACCACCAACGAACAGTGGCTGCCGTGTGTACCATCTTGAAGGTGCACTGCAGGAACTCACCAAGTTCCTTGGGGAGCACCTTCCAAACCCAAGACCACTATCATCTAGAAGGACAGGAGCAGCAGATACCTGGGAACCCCATTACCTGGAGGTTCCCCTCCAAGTCACTCACCATCCGACTTGGAAATATATCGCTATTCCTTCACTGTCGCTGGGTCAAAATCCTGGAACTCCCTCTGTAACAGCACAGTGGGTGTACCTGCACCTCGGGACTACAGCGGTTCAAGAAGGCAACTCACCACCATCTTCTGAAGGGCAACTAGAGATGGGCAATAAACGCTGGCCTAATCAGCGATGCCCACATCCTGTAAATGATTTTTTTAAAAAGCAGGTTGTCCCTTTGATGCTGTTTTGGTTTGTTCACACCAGCTGATAGGATTGCAAGCATTGCAAGGGTGTTTTCACATGGCAGAATGCTATTTTTCTCAGCATCAATAATGTAAGAGATCTTGTGATGTAGTTAACTGAATCATAGAACCTCTACAGTGCAGAAGGAGGCCATTCAGCCCATAGTGTCTTCACCAACCCTCTGAAAGAACACTCCATCCAAGCCCACTCCCCTGAACTATCCCAATAACCCTTTCACCTAACCTAGACATCTTTGTACACTAAGGGCCAATTTAGCATGGCCAATCCTCCAACCTGCACATCCTTGGACCATGGTAGGAAACCAGAGCACCCGGAGGAAACCCACACAGACACAGGGCGAACGTGCAAACTCCCCACAGTCACCCAAGGCTGGGTTGGGTGTGCAGTTCGCAAGCTATAAAAATGCACGGGGTGGGTTTTCCCGAGTCCAGAAGAATATTTGGCCTAGCAACTTTACGGAAAATAAAGCCTGTGGTGATATTGTTCTAAGCTGCAAAATAAAAACCCTAATAAACCAAAGTAACACAAAAATAGGAACCAGGGAACATAACATTTATATCTTGTGTGAGGGACTAAGACCTCACCCTCTATATCTTATAAAATATAGATATATATATATTGCTATCTCTCAAAATTTCAAACTCGCCAAGAACTAGAATGACTGAATCTATGATTACCTGTGACCCTGAAGAAAGGAAGCTACCTGTCGGTATCGAGGAAACTTGCACATTGTTATCTCAGAACAGCCATTAAAGACCCCATGCGGGCTGCACAGATCAAATTCAAAGAGAGCTATACAGGAACCAAATGCATTTCATAACTCAGGCTGTAAATCTTTCTTTTTCTGTCCCTCTTTTACTGTGTGAATGCAAAGGAGGGTTGTGACCCTTCTCCCGCATTTTGAGTGTGTGCGCAAATAAACTAACCCTCTGAGTTCATCTCATCTCGAGTTTGCTGCAGGGTTGTTAGCAGGAAATTGGCTCGCCACAAGGCGGAGAGATTGGAAATATACCATAGCTTATAAAGGGGGAAACAAATCAAAAATAGCTGATCACGGACAGGTGGTGAGAAGAGAAATCAGTACTGTTAAAAAATGCTTTTTATAAATAAATTTAGAATATCCAATTCATTTTTTCCAATTAAGGGGCAATTTAATGTGGCCAATCCAACTAACCTGCACATCTTTGGGTTGTGGGGGTGAAACCCACGCAGACACGGGGAGAATGTGCAAATGTACTGTTTAAATTAACCCCCCTCCTGTCCGTAATACTTGTCTGGATGTGAGCAATTTCAGGTCTCAGCTGTTCCATTGGAATTGAACCATTCAACCCAACAGCGAAAGACGAGGAATAAAGAAAGGTGAGTCATCTTTGGTATTCTGCATACACGCTAGAGGCGGGTATGAAAATACAGGACATCTTCTGTTCAGTTCTTGAAAAAAATGGTACATGAAACATATGTGTGCAATTGGTATATATTTATGTGTTTATAAGGCATAAAAAAGCAAATGTAAATGTCTGTTATTAAATTTGGTATGTATGGTTATCTATCGGTCAACATTCCTCCTGTTTTCATGCACTCTAAGCTTGATTACAGTTTACCTTCATTCCCACAGATCAATAACAATGTGAAAAAGAAAATGTGAGACTAGATAATCTAAAGCAATGGCTCGAAGTTATACTGGCTGGGATTCTCCATTTGGGAGACTGTGGGCGGGATTCTTCATTAGCCGCCGCCAAAATTGGGGGGTGCAAGTGGGCGGAGAATAGCTCCGGACGCCGAAATCGCAGCAGGTGGCAGTGTGATGCCGAATCGAGATGCTCCGCCTCCTTGAAAACGGGTCATTGCGACGCACGCGCACATAGTTGCAACACCGTTTGCATCTCATTAGTGGACCCACCCACGATACTCCGCCTCCGATGGCCCGCGTTCCCGACGGCGCGGTCCACGTGTGCTCTCACAAATCATGAACCTGGCGTAGTGGCTACTGAGAGAGAGAGAGGGCGTATGGAGAGTGTCCACCACCACCAGAATTTGCTGACAGCCATGCCGCTTGCCAGGGGGTTTCTGCCAGGGCTGGCGGGATGGCCAGGAGGTGAGCTGTGCGCTCGGGGTGGACAGGTAGACAACACTATTACCTCAGCCGGCAAAATAGCCATGTGGCTGCGCATGGCGATGCCACCCTGCTTTAAATCTGGTGTCCTGGGTCGTATAGGTGATCTCCCCGGGGCACTCCCCTGGTTGCCCTCTGCCCCCCCCCACCCCCGGGGTGCCCTCTGGCCCCAGCTGAACCATCAAAAATATGGGCGCTCCAGCACAACCTGTCCCATCTTTTCGGCCCCTGCAGGGTGTGAGTGGGAGTGTACTGATTAAGTGCGGCTGCAGCTTGTCGATCACGGACCCGCCGATTTCCACACCGTTTTTCATGGGAATCCCTCCCGGATTTCTGGAAAGTGTGCTGGCCAGGATGCTGGACGCAGTGGAGTAGAGGAGAGACACCCTCTTCCCACAGGTGGGCCACAGACTGAAGCTTGCTGTTGTCAACAGGGTGGGAGGAGGTGGCAGAGCGGTCAGTGCTCCCAGCCTGACGAGAAGGCCTGAAAACCAGTTCTGCAAACAGATGAATGACCTCCTCCGGTCAGCTCGGGTGAGTCACCACCTCTGTGGCATCACTCCCATCCTTACTCCTCACATCATCCCCCAATTCCCTAAAGACCAACCACACCCCACCTGCCTGCATCTCCCTTACAACCCATCCTCCACCAAACCCCAACACCTGTATTGTCCTCTTTGGCCAGGAGCCTTTCTCACACATTCCACCAGCATACAGACCCCGGTGGAACCTTCATCCATGTGTCTCACCATGTTTTATCTGTGTTCCCTGAGACAAGGCGGCCAATAACAGACGAGAGCACCAGAAGACTGAAGGCGGCATCCCTGACCTGCATGTCCAGGCCCCTGCGGTGCAGAGGGCAATACAGCTAGCAGGTAAGGCCGAGGAAAGGGTGGTGGTTGACATGGGGGTCGGCAAGCGGCCAGCAAATAAGAGACCAATGCAACACTGATGCCCCTAAGCAAGTGAGTCACTCCTCTTCCACAGACCAGACCATCCTAAGATGTCACCGTGCCTTTTGCCTTGCAGAGTCACCAACAGATGAGACCGAGCTGTCCGGGGCCACTGTCCTCGAGTCACATCACCAGCACACCCCAGGGCACCAGTCCGAGGAAGATACCGACTTCTCGTCACTACTGTCACCTGCACCCTCCACCATCACAGAGATTATCAGCTTGGTGGGCATTTTAGTGAAGAGGCTCCTGGGCCACCTTCTAGTGCGCACTTCAGATATAATGCAGCATAACAGGTGGAGGCAGGGTCTCCAGAGCGGACTGCCCACTCCCAGGGAACAACTGTAGTCTGCCCGGATAGGTGTTGCGCTTCTGGATGTGCACCAACTGCACAATCAGGGAGTGGAACCCGTTATTATTGATGAAGGGAGCCTCCTGTAGAACCGGTGTCTGGAGGGGTATATGCGTTCCATTGATCACCCCCTGGACTGAGAGCATGCCAACCAAGATGGTTAATCCTATAGCCCAGGCATCTTGATAGGCCTGGTCCAGATTGAATGTTATACAGTCCGCTACCTGGGCGCATAAGGCATCAATCACATTGTGGATGCACCTGTGTGCTGACGTCAGCGAGACTTCACACGGTATCCGCTTGAACCATAGAATAAACCAGAGGCATAAAGGTTCCGGGTGACCATCACCTTCACGGCCATCATGAATGGGCCATCAGGAGTGGGTATACTCCTCCATAGCCCCCTGGTGCCAGGGTGCCACCATCTGCCATGTATGGCGCATGGTCTCACTGGTTAGCCGAAGTCTTCGGCAGCACAGGCGGTCCAGCAGCTCCTTGAAGGACAGATGCCAATAATACACATGTGCCCTCACGTGGCACCTCCTTCGCACCTCCTCCTCGGCCTGTTGGAAGGCGGGCACTCGAGTCTTACTGAATGGCCTCTGCTCTTCTAGGGCAAGCTCCTCTTGTGCAGGGTCCTCTCTGAGCTGGTTCTCCTCCTCCAGCCTCCATGTATTCGCAACAACAGCTGCGGCCAAGTAGATAACGAGCATTGTCGGCTGTACTCTAAAATTCATTCTCTGTAGGGGGGAGGGAGAAAGAGAAGAAATGTTAGCAGGATGAGTAAACCCTTGCCCATCCAATGCCACCAAGTTACATAGTCACCCTGAGTTGTAATGCTGCGCCACCGTCAACATGTCCCCCCCAATCCGCACCCCATCCCCATCCCTCACCCGGCCCCGTCAATATGTTGACGTCCGCACTGCACCCCTGTCCCTATCAGTGAGTTGCACCGGGTCTGTGGTGTGGGGATCCTCTATCCTCACCACCCATCCCTGTCAACAGGGGTATGGGTGGCAGCCATAACCCGTGGCAGCGATAGGCTCTGTGGCCCTGCCTCCCCAGTGGGGTCTCCTGTGGGTTTCCTCACTGGGTGCGCCGTGTGTTATCCCACCAGAAAAGTGGCACCTGGTTTTGCAATGGAGAAGGTCATTGTGTGCCACCAATCACCTCCATGCTTAGAGGCTTGTATATGGGCAGGTCCTACAGATGGGGTTGATGCAGGGAAGTGTGTATCTGCAGGGAGCATATCTGCAGTGTGATGTGGGTCCTGTGACAACCTGACCGTGGGCAGGATGAATGGGAGCAGGGGAGCGGTGGGCAGGCAGTGCTTGGAGACAGCTGGGGGTCCTGAGGGGTGGACTAGCTGCTAGTGTCACTGGTGCAACATCTGCCCTGAGAGGGACAATGTGTCAGCGAGAGTGCCAAAGGCCATGATGCATGTGTCCTTTGTTTGGGGTGAGCTCTGCTATTCCCCTGCTTCTCCTGCAGTGGGGTTGAGCTTCTGATGAGCGCACTGAGGAGTGGCAGCACCTGGTGTGCCACTGATTGGGCTTGACCACACCCATTGGGGTCTGAGGATTTCCAGAGGGGCAGCCTGGGTAGGTTCCCAGATGACCAGAGGCTCTGTAAACATTTACAGGACGCAGTGAGCAGTCAGCAGAGTGAACAGCCAGGGGTCTGTAAGGAGCACCAAAGGGATACATTTAAATCACATACTGCAGCAATGGCAATCTGTGCCAGGCCATCCCAATCCCAAGGGGGGCATCCTGAGTCCATGGACTTGGCACCAAGTAGTTCCCCGCTACTCCCACCGATCCAGGTAGCTGCCCCTCAGCAAGTCCAACAACCTTGGAGAGATTTTAAGAGTTTTCTTACCTTCTCGCACTCCCTCAACAGCCATAGCACTCAGGTCCCACTTGTAAATACTTGCACCAATTTGCACCCGCCATCTAAGAGGGGTGGAGCATCGTGGAGGGGTGGAGCATGAAGTGTCCAACCGACTAATGATATTAAAATCCATGCAAATGATGATTTTGCGTGGACCCTCCGGCATGGGGTACAAACTTCAATTTTGTCACCAGCAAGGGACCAGAATATGGCGTTGGATTCAGTGTCAGGCACAAAATGGATTTTTTCCATTTTACATGATTCTCCCCCTGATCGCAATTCTCACTTCTGGCATAGCGAAGTGGAGAATCCAGCCTAATATTGATTATAAGGTGCAGTCCCAAAGCACATGTTCTTCTGACACAATGGGCCCGATTCTCCGCCCCCCACGACGGGTCGGAGAATAGCGGGAGGGCCTTCCCGACATTTTTCCCGCCCTCCCGCTATTCTCCCCCCCCCCCCCCCCCCCGCCCAACTCCCGACACGAATCGCTGCCGCCGTCTTTTTACGGCCGGCAGCGATTCACAGCTGTTCGATGGGCCGAAGCCCCAGCCCTTTACGCTGTTTTTACGAACGGCAAACAGACCTGGTCTGGCCGTTCGTAAAAACGGCGGGAACAACTCGCTTTTTATAACCATGGCACCGATTGGCACGGCAGTACCACGGCCGTGCCAAGGGTGCCATGGGCCCGCGATCGGTGGGCACCGATCGCGGGCAGCGGGCCCGATGCCCACGCACTATTTGTCCTTCCGCCGCCCCGCAGTATCCATTCGCGGGGCGGCTGAGGGGCATCCCGGCCCGCGCATGCGCGGGTTTCGCGCAAATACGCGATGACGTCATCCGCGCATGCTAGCCCCGACCGGGGACCAGAATCGGTTCCCAGTCGGGAAGGGGTGCGCTGGCATCAAACCCGCCCGGGTTTGACGCCAGCCTTACAATTTCTCCCGTTTTGGGAGAATCGCGCCCAATGTGCTGCCGTGGCAGTGGGTCTGTCAAAGGTACCATTGGAAAAAGCTCAGAAATGGTCAATCACACTGTGGTAAACACCACTGATCATACACTACGTATATTACAGTACTGCCATCGTACTCCAGCTATTACAGTAAATCCCGGCCTGCTGGCTCCACCCAGCAGGCTCTGTATAAAAGTGTACGCTCTCCTGCACTGCCCCCATTCTTGGTTCCAGCTGCAGGAGGCTTAACATCTAGCACAATAAAGCCTCAATAGTTCACCATTCATCTCGTAGTCATTGATGGTACATTACACACATCTTTTTGGCAAGGGATGGTAATGTGATGACTCTGGAAGGGAGAACAGAAATACCTTTCTGGACAGATCTTATAATGATCAATATTTTAGGATCTGGCATGAAGTTAAGGGCTGCATAACATTGAAACCCATTGGCAAAGCAGGGCCCTTAGGTCCAGAAGGCAGCAGGCTTTTTTGCAAGAGACTGGGAAGGTCTACAACAGCCTCCATGGAGAAGCTCAACCATAAGATGCACCAAAACTGAGTTGGGTATGGTCTTCGAAGAACAACCCCATCACCTCCCATCTTCTAACTGGCCCAGCTGCTTCTGTTGTTGCTGCTGCTCCTTTCCCTCCCCCCTCCCAATGAAACTGGCAATAATAGTACCCAATGATAAATAGATAGAGCTTACTGAGGGGCTGTAAGGCAAAAGAAAAATGAGAAGAATCAATCTGGAAGCTGGAAACTCTCCTGGTAATTCAAACAGCACGATAATATACTGATCCTGTGAACCAAATGCATTATGTGAGTGTCGCGTTAAATCCTGCTTCAGTGCTCTCAAAAGACCAATCCTGATTTACTAGTGCATTGGGAATTGTGTAAGACCTGCAAGATCACATTAACATGATGCAGGGGTCCTAATTTTATTGTGGAATACCAATTTGCATGTATTCACGAGGCCCAAGCCTGTCTCAGGTCGGTGTCTTTCCTGACCCCCCAAAAAATTTGTGGTTAGAACGGCAGCCGGCAGGACTGTAGGAATGATTTGGTAAATACTGTTCAGTGATTTTAGGGTTAAATTCAACCCGAGTCACAGGAAACCAGTGGGGTCTGGAAACAGAAAGCAGTCAGGTTCAGCAGTAGCATGCAGGGGTAAAGTTGGAATTATTTTATTCATGTAACGCAACCCATTGATATGTTCCCACTGGTTTGTATTACAGCGCGAGAACAGATTTTAATAAGCGAATCCAATCATAACTGTCACTCTCTTTATTCCTATGATGTTAAATGATTCATATCTGTCTTCTTCTTGCCAAATATTTTCTCAGTCCATCTTCGAAGCAATTTAAAAAGGGAGATGTGGAACAGTCACAAAGATCCAAGTCAGGTTACAGGGACAGCCTCCTGTTACACCTCTAGGGTGAGCTATTAGATGTTAGGAAGTACAGGCATGTTGCGAAATATACAATGTTCAGACCATTTATGCGAGTGACTCGCCCCACTGTGCCAATAAAATCCTGGACAGAGCCCTAACATTTATACATGCACCGCCTATTAAAAGATAAATATTATGAATAATGCCCTGAGCAGCAATTTATAGTCAGGAACCACAGTAGCTTTCAAAAAAATGATGGAAATTTTGAATTCTACCCATGTGTCTAAAATTGAGTTGTTTGAGATTCTACTCTGCGGGTATAATAAATAAAGGACTACTCACCAGTCACGGCGCATTACGAATCAATAAGTTCCAGTGGTACATCTGAGTTGTATATGGATTAATAAATTGCTGGGACTACATTACAACGTTGTAACACAATCAAGAGTTCAAATGACACCATAAATCATAACAGGAAAGCTTATTAAGTTCACACTGGCTTCAGGGTAATCCAGCACTATAATGGCCTCTGCGATGCACCATCATCCATCTATTATTAAAATGGATTCAAGTTTGGAATGACAAAACATGCATACATCCACGTGGAGGAACAATGCACTCACTTACCACAGAAAGGCGAGCCACTTGATGTCATCAGGTACACCTTAACTTCCTTTGGCTGCACATCTGCACTCAAACCCGCATGCTCCAAAAGTCCTAGATTTTGAAAACATTCTAATATATCTTACACAGATTTCCTAACGGAATTAAGTAAAATGTATAGATGTTCGAAATGGGTCAAAAGATGAGTTTTTGCATTTGTGGAAAACCGGTGACAGCAAAATGGTAGCCTGTTCTACTTCTCTCCTGACATTATTCCCAATAACTTCAATGGAAAGAAAGAAAATGGGCAGACATGCAAATCAGGTGGTTGATTTGCTTTTGTTCATTTTAACCTATTGCGCAGTCAAAATCTCCCCCCAAGCCCTCACTCCTATCCATTCCAGCATTTAATTATTTTACGATCTAAAACCTAAGAAAATTAATATTGCTGCCATAATGTTACTGAAGATCGCCGAGTGACAATTACTGAATTAGAAAATGGCACGTTTCAAAATGCTTGGAATCAAACAACATCAAGGGCAAGGATCCACCCCTTAATAAGGGAACGTTTTCAAAAAAATGTTATAATTTCAGTCTGTCTCTAGTCATTGTATCAAATAGACATGGTGATTCCTGTTTCAAAGTTAAATTTTCATGAAATGTTCACAGGAAGAATGACAAAACGCTGTAGAAATTATTTTTGCTATATTGTATAAACTATCAAAATGGAACAAATAATTGTTTCAGTGGAAGGGATAGCAATTACAGAGATGTTTTAAAATAATTAACTCTGTGAGTTGTTATAATTGTAGCATATTCAGAGGTAGCGATGTTTTGAGTTGACATTAATTGAGTGGTCTCCTGGGAGTATATGGGGCGGGATTCTCCCAGCCCGGGGGCTAGGCCAGAGAATCCCTGCAACCGGGCCACGCCAACCCAACGCCGGCACGCGATTCTCCGCGGAGAATCGGCGCCATTGGCGCCGTCGCGTTTGGCGTGGCGCCGGTTGCGGGCCGCTGTACGTGGCCGGTCAGCCGATTCTCCGGCCCGGATGGGCCGAGCGGCCGCTCTAAAAAGGCAGAGTCCCGCCGGCGCCGTCCACACCTGGTTGCAGCCAGCGGGAACTCTGCAAACAGCATTGGAGGGCGACCTGTGCGGGGTGGAGGGGGGGCTCCGATCCCGGGGGGGACCTCCGATGGGGTCTGGCCCGCGATCGGGGCCCACCGATCGGCGGGCCAGCCTCTCGCTCTCCGGGCCTTTTTCTCCCACGCCGGCCCCTGAACTCCTGCGCCATGTTGCGTCGGGGCCGGCGAGTTGAAGGAGGCCACTGTGCATGCTTGTGTTGGCGCCGGCACAGATCCCGCGACGCACAGTTTGCGCCGGGATGGGAGGCTGGAGCGGCGTGAACCACTCCAGTGCCGTGCTGGCTCCCTGTAGGGGCCAGAATCGGTACTCCCAGCGGCCCGTTCGCAACGGCGTTTTCGACGGCGTGGACACTCTGCCGCCGAATGGGAGAATCCCGCCCATGGTGTACTCTTTTCTGACCATTTGCTGCTTCTTTACGAATACTTAATATACATGGGCGGATGCATTAATATAGATTTATTATACCCTTTGGATGGAATCTCAAATCTTGACTTATTAACACGGATGTTGGGTCGTTTCAAGTAATTTCACATTTCTGAAAAGCACAGAGGGATGTGCTTTGAAAATGTTTATTCACGTGGGAACTCCAGATGGTCAGTATGTTTAAAACATTCTCCTGTATTTCTAATGTGTGTTCTACAAGAGCCAGTTTTAGAGAGAGCAGGAGAGGACAGTTGGGCAGTTCAAGAAACACAAGGTGGATTATAAGCAATATCTATCAGCCACGACAACAGGGGGATTCAGTCCCGGATCTGTGTCGGCTGCAATCCACACAGCAGCATCTGGATGGCACTCAGATGAAGCAAACTAAACTGCTGCATCATCTGGCACATCCAGCCAACAACAGGAGATATCACTCAGTTCAGTCAGCATGCAGGTCATTGCGGCATGATGGAAGGAACAGGCGCTTCCATTATGTAGTTGCAGACATCAAGTGCAGCACCACTTGGAGCAGAGAAACAAGTTCCCTGAACATTCATTAATGATGGTGCCTGATGCCTGCAAAAAATGGACTCAAAGTTTTTACTCTCCATCTTGTTGCCTGCCCCTTCTCAGATTCTCAGTCTAAGCAGGGCTAGATGCTTAAGGTGTATTTTTCTTGAGTGTCACTAAGGTAGTGAGTGTAAAATAAGGCAGGAGGTAATCTTACATTCATCCTTCCTCATTTAAGTAGGAGCTCCATGCTGGTTGTGGCAGGAATGGGGGAGTACCTCATTAATCAATGCAAGGGTCCTCTGATGTCCAAAGGGTTCCTATGCAACTTTTGGATACAAATAAATGGGGCATGTTCCATCCATGCACCATCTATTGGTACTTGGATAGAGCAGCCTAACCTGTGTTTCTTAAATGGAATCCATGCAGGCTGTTCAGAAATAGGTTAATTAAATACTGCGAAATAATAACAGAAAGTGTTGGAAAAACTCAGCAGGTCTAGCAGCATCAGCAGAAAGAGAAACAGAGTTAACGTCTTAATATGACTCTTCTTCAAAACACAGAATCATAGAATCCCTACAGTGCAGAAGGAGGCCATTTGGCCCATCAAGTCTGCACTGACCCTCTGAAAGAACACCCTATTGAGGCCCAATCCCTCACCATATCCTCGTAACCCCACCTAGGGCAATTTAGCATAGGCAATCCACCTAACCTGTACATCTTTGGACTGTGGGACGAAACCAGAGCACCCGGAGGAATCCCATGCAGACACGGGAAAAATGTGCAAACTCCACATAGACAATCACCTGAGTTCAGAATCGAACCTGGGTCTCTGGTGCTGTGAAGCAACACTGCTAACCACTGTGTCACCGTGCCGTCCAGGTTAATTAAAGATTTTGAATGATTTTTGTGAGAGAGAATGAACAATATTATTAGTAAACATATTGTAACAGAACAGTTTTGATGAAAATTTATTGACCGGAAACATGCTAAATCTCTGCCCAGATGCTACTTGACCTGCTAAGCATTTGCAGCATTTTCTGTTTTTGTTTATTGTACTAATAAAACATGTCAGTACTTCTTCCGTACCTATGCGTGGACAGCTCCGTAATGAATGATTATAGCAATCAATACATTCCCCATTGGTAAAGTGTTCATAAGTCTCACAAGGGAAAGCGACCAGTGGACAATGATTCTTTATGGAACTGATATACAGATAAATTGCTCTGATGTGATCACAGATTAAGTACTTGTACACTGCAAAAAAAGAGAGACATTTGTATGCAGTAGCAGTATTTTATGGTCACACCATCATTTTGAAACTAAATAACGTAATGCATTCATCACACTCTTTTACTTAAATTACTGTACAATGTACATTTCTTTTGAAAAATGACCCTACTTTGTTAAATAAAACATAGGAGGATATTTGATCTGGGAAATCTTTGTTTGAACAATTGAACTAAATAAAAGTGTGATTTTTAGCTTCACTTATAGTTTTCCTGAGATAGTGAGCTACGTAGAATTCGAGGCTTTCTGAGCCAGGGCAGCAATTGAAATGCTTTAAGTGGCCTCAGGATCCCCGGGCTAGCGAGAACAAGAAAGACAGGGTTGCTACCTTATCATCCTCTAGCTGGGTAGTGTACGTGTACGAACATGTGAGAAGGCATGGGCGAGAAGAGAATTAATTCCAGCTATTTTACCCTTCACATACCAGATTATCTGCCGACACCCGATAACCAAGCTCACACCCAAAGAACAAATATTTGGGTGAGGTTCTGTACAGCTGACCGTACCTTGGAACCTGCACCCCAACCATAGGGGAGGGGGGGTTTGATAATTGAAAAATATTCAAATGGCCAAAATATTCCTTGATTCCATGACTTCTGAATTACGATAAAGTCATAAAATGTTATAAACCAATAAGAAATTGGCTGGTTTCAATTGGTCAACAAGATCGTCATTTACAAGATGATTGGATAAAATGGTGACGTACCCCTCTAGTATTAGTAAACCTATACATCTTCTCTCAAACACCTTCAAACATGAACATAATCCTGTCTGCTGTACGATTCCTATATTTTTCATCATTGTTCAAACCAACCCATTAGTATGGCTAGTTATACTAGTAAAATGAACAAAAAGGCAATAGAAAATAAAGAGGGTTGATCACAATTAGAGATATAAAAGAAACATAAATTTAAAAAAATAGAAAATAGTACAAAGGAAAAACCTACAGGGCTGAATTCTCTGTCTTGGAGCATAGAATCCCTACAGTGCAGATGGAGGCCATTCAGCCCATCGAGTCTGCACCGAACCTCTGAAAGAGCACCCTATCTAGACCCACTTCTTCACCCAAACCCCGAAACCCCACCTGATCTGCATGCCAGGACACCAAGGGGCAATTTAGCGTGGCCAATTCACCTAAGCTACACATCTTTGGACTGTGGGAGAAACCTACGCAGACACGGGGAGAGAGTGCAAACTCCACACAGCCAACTGAGGCCGGAATTGAACCCGGCCCCTGGTGCTGTGAGGCAGCAGTGCCGCCGTGGCGCCCATTCACGGCAGCGGGATTCTCCGGTCCCACTGCAGTGAATGGGAGATTTGGCTGTGTGCCAAATTCTCCGTCCTCGCATGTTAGCGGTAGCGAAGCGGTCTTGCAACGGAGAATCCCATCCATAGAAAAGAAAAACAAATAGAAATTAAAATAAGACAATTAAACCCTGAGAAAGAATGTTTGGGATTATATACAAATTAATATAAAATAAAAAGATATTTGGATTGCATGATATGTGTGAATTTAAATAGAAATGTATAATTTATCGTTGTAATCAGTCACTTGTGTTCCAAGTTTAGAGATAAACTGTAGTAAGCACACTAACAAGATCTAGTGGTCAAAATTAGTACTGCACGGATGCAGGAACAAAATGCCCCAAAAAAGACCAATTGGCTATATCAAGCATCAATTCAAGCATGCCTCGCTTTGTTGATGTAAACTTTGCCTTCTTTAACTAAAGTGAAACAAAATGTATCAAAACCAATAAAGTATGCCACAACAGTGGAAAGATAACTTAAAATTTTCTATTGGCAATATTAATGGGGTAAATGCTAAACGCATTTATGTGCTATTACTTTGTCCACAACTACGAAGGGTGAAGCACTATTATCCAAATGTACTTGATGACTGTCTGTTAGTATTGCTACACATATGGAAAATTCTGGTGTATTATTTGCCTCTCGTCCTCAATGTTGTTGACAAATTAAGTACTTCGAACTGTTTATACCAGGGGTGGGCAAACTTTTCCGTGCAAGGGCCACATTCAGAAATTCACAATTTTAAAGGGCCGCATAGTATATTAATTAATAGTCCCGGTTGTAACCAATTAGCGTGCGGCATATACCTCAGCGTTTCCCCCGGCGGCATCCTGCCTTTAACCCTCTTTTTCTCTACTTTTCAAAAATGGCGCTTCACCCGGTTATGATTCTGGGCGCCTCATATAGAACATAGAACAGTACAGCACAGAACAGGCCCTTCGGCCCCCGATGTTGTGCCAAGCAATGATCACCCTACTCAAGTCAATGTATCCACCCTATACCAGTAACCCAACAGCCCCCCCATTAACCTTATAAAAAATAAAAACATTTTTTAAAAATAAAAAAAAAAAAATTTAAAATTTTTTTTATGACTTGATCTTGGTGGGCCGCATAAAAACCTTTGGCGGGCCGCATGCAGCCCGCGGGCCGTAGTTTGCCCACCCCTGGTTTATACCATCCTCAAACATTTACTGCATATTTAACATTCAAATCTTTGTTCTGCACAGGGACCATGGAATTCCAAGCCAAAGATGATAATTAGTTGAAGAAGTGTAATGCAGATTGTAAAATCACATTACTATACTGGAGTTTTGTTTTATTTGTAGCCGGGTAGGAGCAGGAAGAAATTTTGCAGAATATTCCTCAGCAAATAAAAGGAGTGGGTGGATGCCTTTGGCGCCAACTCTCGGGCTGGTGAGCACCGATCACTCGCCATCTTTAAAATTCTATCCCATGTGTTTTTGAATCCATAAAATCCTTCAGGAATAACACTTCTACTTAATCTCATGTAACTGAATCAATCATGACCGTGAGGCTAAACCATTCTTATTTAATTCTAAAATATTACCTGAGGATAAAGTGGGACGAGCACAACCAGGTTGGTCTTTTCCATCATTCAGGTAGAAATCAATATGCCCAACTGGCCGAGAAATCCCAAAGTCTGTAAATTACCAAAACGATGCATGAATACTGGATTAGCTACTGGCTAGAATATTAGAGAAAGGAAATCGGCACACACACTCATCTCAATATCGGGGTTTTGTTAAAAGGAATGATATCCGGGATTGACAATTAAAAATTTGCAGTTATCTGCCTACTGTACAGTTAATTTTCCATGATGTATTCCATAAGAATCATTCATTTTAAAATCTAGAGTTGAGGTTGCTGTTTAGTAGCTCTTTTAAACTTGAAAGTACAGGACTTCAAATATACTGATGCAGCTTTTGCAGAAGGTGGTTCCTGTAGAACATGGGGCGGAATTCTCCGCAACGGCCGACGCTGTCGTGAAACCCGGAGTGTTTCACGACGGCGTCGGAGGCCGCTCCTCACCCCCTATTCTCCCCCCCGGAGGGGGGGAGGGGGGGGGGGCTAGGAGCGGCGTTTCGTGGAACTCGGCCGCCGGGCCTTGATGCTGGCGTCAAGGTGGCACGCCGATAATGACGCGGCTGGCGGTGCCTTAGTGACGTCAGCCGTGCATGCGCAGGTTGGCCGGCTCCAACCCGCGCATGCGCGGTTGCCGTCTTCCCCTCTGCTGTCCCGCAAGACGTGGCGGCTTGATCTTGCGGGGCGGCGGAGGGGAAAGAGTGCGTCTCTTGGAGACGCCGGCCCGACAATCGGTGGGCACCGATCGCGGGCCAGTCCCCTCTCGAGCACGGCCGTGGTGCTCGATCCCCTCGCCGCCCCCCACAGGCCCCAAACTCACCTTTCACGCTATGGTCACGCCAGCAACGACCAGGTGTGGGTGCCACCGGCGTGAACAGGTCGGGAACGGCAGGCCGCTCGGCCCATACGGGCCGGAGAATCGCGCGTCGCCGTGATAAACGGCGACCCGCGATTCTCCGAGCGGCGTGTAGCAAAACGCGACACGCCATTTTGGGGGGGTGGGAGGGGAGAATCGCGGGAGGTGCCAGAGCGGCCCTCCCGCGATTCTCCCACCCGGCCTGGGCAGCGGAGAATCGGGCCCATGGTTTTGATCCATCAGGAGTGGAGGGCCTCCATTTCCCTCTCGGCCACTTTAGTTACCATGGTTCCTGGTTCCTGCAGAACATGGTTTTGATCCATCAGGAGTGGAGGGCCTCCATTTCCCTCTCGGCCACTTTAGTTACCATGGTTCCTGGAATTTTCTAGTTCATGATAGCGATCCAGATGTGCGGAAAGGAAGGGACAAGATCATGTGCCTCTGTTCCCTCAAGTCTTGCCCACCATTCACTTACCTGAATGGAATGAATGTGAAAAGGGTTCTCTAATGGATGAGCAATCCATTTAATCAGATTACCATACAGGGGAAAGACAAATAGGTACCCCAATTTCTTCTTTTACCAAAGATATCGCAGTCTTTGCTGTTACTTATTCTGACACCCAAGCTTTCCTGATATGAAAAATGTTAAATGTAATCTTCTAGACTGTACTAAGGGGAGGAGAACAATACTTGCGACACTTACGATCAGAATCACTGTGAATGGCTTCAACAAAGACTGCGTCACCAGGATCCAGCCGCTCATCGATACTTGCCTTAGAAAACTTGGGCCCAGCGGGATCTAAACCTAAAAATGGGAAATTAGGATAATTGCTTTTCTAGACCCATGGAGGAAGGACAAATAATTTAGTTATATTTAATTACGTTAAACATATATAGAAGCAGGCTATTCAGCCTATCCAGGCCCGTGTTGGTTCCACTCTTGCTTACTCCCATGTCACTGCATTAGATTATCCTTCTATTCCTTTCTTGTTTGTGTTTGTCTAGCTTTCCCTTAAATGCATCAACACCAGTCCCCTCAACTCCTCCCTCTGCTGGTGAGTTCCACATTCTAATCATTTCAAGAAGCTTCTCTTGAACTCCCTATTGGTTTTATTAGTTAGAATCTTATATTTATTTCATGTCTTAGAATTTACAGTGCAGAAGGAGGCCATTCGGCCCATCGAGTCTTTACCGGCTCCTGGAAAGAGCACCCTACCCAAGGTTAAAACCTCCACCCTATCCCTATAACCCAGTAACCCCACCCAACACTAAAGGCAATTTTGGACACTAAGGGCAATTTATCATGGCCAATCCACCTAACTTGCACATCTTTGGACTTTGGGAGGAAACCGGAGCACCCGGAGGAAGCCCACGCACACACGGGGAGGATGTGCAGACTCCACACAGACAGTGACCCAAGCCAGAATCGAACCTGGGACCCTGGAGCTGTGAAGCATCCACAATGGTACCGTGATCCCTGATTTTTGATCTCTCCCACTCAGGTCACTAATAAGTCTTCTCTATTCGAGTGAAGAGCCTGCTCAATCCTTCCAGGTAGATAGATCCTCTCAGTTCTGGTTACGTCCTTGTAAATGTTTTTGCAACTTCTCCAATGCCTCTATGGGCGTGATCCATCAACCACTTTGCATCCGGCACAAATCTGGGCGCGCTGGGTGAATAGCGTGTGAGGACAAAATCAAGATTTGCACTGGGCACCAACCATTTTGTGATTCACCTGTCCCACTCCCAATGGCAAGTTCCGGATTTTGCCCCAAAATGGCAAGAATATCATTACCCTAATTTGCATTCATTTCAATCTCATTAACAAGGTTGAAGTTGAATGCAACGGCCTCCCAGCAGGAAGTCATGCGAGCGACGTTTGGTACTCCTTTTCAAAAATGTGAAGCTGGCGCAATGGCTACTGAGGGGAAGTGAGGAGGGGAGTAGCATTTTCTGGCATGCAGCTCAAGGGCACCGGAGCTGCTGCCCTTGGGCATGGGGTGGGGTAGGGATTTCCGTCTGTGAGGCTTTCAAGCCATCTTTAAATATTGTGGAGACTAATAACAGGGGCAACCACAGCTGCAGCCTGTCTGTCCCACCAAACCCTCCCAGGACGGAGCCCTGCTACACCTTCTCTCCTGAGAGTCAACTTCAACCCCTTTGACTGTGAGCAGCCTCTAACTTCACAGCTGAAGGCTATTTCAAAGGAGGAATTAGCCTTGTTAGTTGTGAGAGCACTTCATAATCCTGAACTCCTCAAGTGCCTTCTCAAAGGCAAGAGTGCCATGTCTCAGAAGATGATTAGTGCACTGCATGTCCAGCATACTTTGATGCCTGAACAGGCAGCTGCCAACAATCAAATACAAAAGAATAGGGCTTCATCACTGAGGATCCTCTCATGGCCAAAGGTTAAGTGTCCGGATGAGTGGAGGGCAGCTGAGCACGACCTCCCTAATGTTCCTGGCAGAGATCTTTGATCTAGAGGCTCCTGATGGGCTGGGGGACAGTGTGTAGAGCAAAGTTTGCCAGTGCAACATGATCACTGGATGATACTCTGGGAGAAGGCCTGAGTTGGCACTGTCAGTGGGTCAATATAAAAGTCAGGAGAGTGATGACAACTCACTGTGAGGAAAGCTCTGGTGCTTCTCAGCATCTGATAAAGTCTGACTCCTATCTTTCTGCTGACAGTGCGCTCGCACCCATCCTCTGAACGGGGTCTGCACTGGGGCTTTTAATCTTAGACCACTGTGCCCAGGGAACGGCGGACAACGTGTGGGGGTGCAGGCAGGCCCACTGTGAAGATTGATATGACAGACACTTCACATTTAGGGCGTAACATGTTTTAGAACATAGAACATACAGAGCAGAAGGAGGCCATTCGGCCCATCGAGTCTGCACCGACCCACTTAAGCCCTCACTACCACCCTATCCCGGTAACCCAATAACCCCTCCTAACCCTTTTGGACACTAAGGGCAATTTAGCGTGGCCAATCCACCTAACCTGCACAACTTTGGACTGTGGGAGGAAACCGGAGCATCTGGAGGAAACCCACGCAGACACAGGGAGAATGTGCAAACTCCGCACACACAGTGACCCAGGGGGGAATCGAACCTGGAACCCTGACGCTGTGAAGCCACAGTGCTATCCACTTCTGCTACCGTGCCGCCCATAGTTTTAATAGTGAATATTTTACACTTCTATTCCCCCTAGCTACAGAGAGTGACCTACCAGTGATCACTCAGCCCCCGATGCAGACTCCTCACTCTTCTTGATCTTTTATGGCCGAGAGCTACACCTAAGTGTCCCCAGGATGTATATCAAAGGTGGCGGCAGGCTGCTACTTCCCGTGCTCTGTGCCCTTTGATACCCTAGGTGAATGTCCTCTGGAGGGCCTGGATCCGGAGGGCCCTGGCTGATTTACTGGTGTCACAGGCGTCGCCGTGCTACCATGTTCTGCCTGCTGCTCTTGAGATGCGCCGGTATCAGGAGGGGGGGGGATCCAGAAGAACTGGAGTCTGCCATAGTCTCCTTGATGACAGGTTCCAGTGATTTTTCCCTCCCTGAGGTTGTCCCTGGGGCCCGGGGGGAATCCATCGGATGGAGGGGCAGCTGGAGTGCTGCCCGCACTGATAGCGCCTCCACTGCCTCCCAGGTGGCATTGCGGCCTCTGCTGCTGGTTTCCAACCCCCTCAGGAGAATAGGGTGCCCCGCCTCTCGATGCGTCGAGAAGCCTGGTAAGTTCGGCATCACCAAAGCAAGGAGCAGGTCTGTGCGCTGCCATGCTTGTGTGTTGACATGGAGTGAGTGGTGAGGGTGCATTTAAAAGCAGCTCCCCCTTGTTAATGGCAATGGCACAAGTCTGGCAAATCAGACAGTGAGGGAGACAGGGTGTGATTCATGTGGGGGCTCATTCTGGCACTAAGTGCCATTGAACACAGGCCGTGATCTCGCCAACGGGCTGCTGAGTAACACCCCCCCCAAACGTGCCCAAAAGAGGCTTATGTTTATTTCTGCTGAATTGAACCCTATATTTTTTTTGCTATTATGTAGACTGAAATTGGGCACAGTTATGGTGACCAGAATAAATACATAACCCAGGAGACGTTTTGTACTGAATCATTGTTTCTCCTGAATCATAAACTAGATACCAAAATGAAATTTGTAATGTAAAAGTTTGTTTCAGCTACTTAAACTCTGTTTATGATGCTGATCCATTAGTTATTAAGAGAGCGGAGAATCGGCATCATTGGCGTCGGCGTGTTCGGTGCGGCGCTGGGATGGGCCGGGCGGCCGTAACAAAAAACTCGAGTCCCGCCGGCGCCGTCCACGTGTGGTCTTACCTGGCGGGACCTCAGCGTAGAAGGGTCCGGTGGTGACCTGTTGGGGGGGGGGGGGGGGTGGGGGTGGGGGGATCCGACCCTGGGGGGGGGGCCTCCGCTGAGGCCTGGCCCCTGTAGCCCATACCTTGTTGCGTCTGGGCTGGCGTGGAGAAGGGAGCCACTGCTCATGCGCGCGTCGATGCCACTGCGCATGCGCAGACTCCGCGACGCCCAGTTGAGGCCGGGATCGGCACCTGGAGCGGCATGGGTCGCTCTAGTGCCGTCCTGGGCCCCTGTAAGGGCCAGAATTGCTGATCCTGAGGCCATGTTGATACTGTCGGGAAACACGACGGCCTTTGCGATGGCGTCAACACTTAGCCTCAGGATCAGAGAATCCTGCCCCAGGTCCTTTGAATATGCAGACAAGAGGCCGATGCAAGTGTAAGTGTCTCTCATCAAGACTTCTTGGTTCTGAGGAAACCCATCATGGACTGCACATCAGAAAATGTCCCACCTAACCCCCATTACAGGAAGTGATCGCAGTCAGCCTCTTCTCAGCTTCACCTTCCTTGCTACTCCAAACACCTGATCCACCCCACTTGTGAACCCCCACTACCACAGACCTTGACTCCTCCATCATTGTCACTCCTGACCCTGGTGATCCCTGACACTGACTCCTGTGATCCCAACAGTGACCCTACGATTCCTGACCCTAAGGTTTGCAACCACAGGCTCCAACTCCTGTGATCCGCAGCACCGGCACCTGTGATCACTGTAATGATAAGCATAAGCAATTCTGTATGTTAACATGTCAGACCTCCAACCAGCAGGTGGCAGTAGGGATGTACCACGTGATACTGCAGCCTTGAGGAATCTGGGGTTAGCAGTCGTCGTGGATAGTCGTGTTTAGTGTTAACTCTCATATTATAGTTATCAACAGTTCACAGTTTAGTAGTATTAGTATTGTTTTCCTTCCCACGGTTGTCTTGTTATGTTCTTGGCATAGCATAAGCTGCTTCCTTGATGTTCACTCTGACAAAGGAAGGTTCAGATGTGGAGATAACATGAACACGTTTATTAAACTATTTACAATTCTCCTACTCGGATTCGCCTCTACTGTTAATCCTTCTATAGCTACTCAGACTGACGAACCAGTCTACTACAATCCACGGGGTGGGTGTGATGTTGAATCAACCCTGTGCCTGTACTCACTGAGTGTCTCCATTGGAAAGAGGAAGATCATGTGTGCTGTGTCCTCTATATATGGGTTGGTGTAGTTCCCACCTATGGTAGTGTCACCTCTGTGTGTATCGTGAATGCCCATTGGTCGTGTCCTATCTTACTGACCTATTGGTTGAGTGTCTGTGTGTCATGTCTCTGGTGCTCCCTCGAGTGTCCAGCTAGTCTACGTGAACTTACATTAACCCCATGTGTATCTGCAGTGATGCATATCACCACATCCCCCTTTTTTTGTGTTGCATATTTTCTGTACACTGTTAAAGAAAATTGAACAAAAAACAGGTAGATAAGCGATGCTCTGTACAACTTATGATAACAGTGATCATTAAACAATAAGTCCAACTCATATGTATTAGTCCAAAACCCATCAATTATCATGGTCGAATGTCTTTCTTGTTGGGTTGGTGAGTTGGTGATTTTGATGGTGGCATGTCCTTGTGAATGCCATCAGTGTCTAGCTAGTCTATGTGTACTTACATTAACCTCTTGTGTATCTACAGTGATGCATATCACCACATGGTATTGTAATTTAATAAATCTTTAACTAGTCATGAACTAGACGTTCTCTGGTGCACTGACTCAATCATTACAAAGCACTGAAACGTAACAATCTTCAATCTCCAGCTGCATTTTACCTCACCCCCTAATTTTTGGATTGCTGTTCCCCGGCCCTACATTCCCTCAGCCCACCCCAACCCCCGACCCAACCCATTCTAACTAAACTGGTGAGCCTACTTACCTACTGAGCTCAGGTCCCCTGATCTTTGCCATTGTGTGTAATGTTGTACGGCTCCTGAGAATAATATCCGAGTCTCAATATCTGAGAATCTGGGATGTCATCATTCTTGGGTAAAGATCCTGCATCCCATGTTCTCAACAATAGATAGGTCTAAAATTCTTAGCCATTTATCTCATTGCCATTTGCAGTAGCTTACATTGTGCAAATTATCGCAACTGCCTCGACAGTGTCTACAATTTAAAACTAGCTTATTGGATGTCACGCACTTTAGTAATCCTGAAGATGTCAACAGCCCAAAGGCCATGGTACACATATCCCATTTTGTTTTGTCTGGAAATGAGTACCTGTAATCTAGATAAAATTTAAAATGAGGAAAGAAATGGAATCAGTCGCATACTTCTCATGAAAAAAGGATTAATCAGATTCTCTACGTGTAAAGTTACCTGTGATTCGTCCTAGTTTTCCCTTGAACATACGACCCACAAATCCGGCCACATGCGCCCCTAGACTGACCCCAATCAGATGGAAAGAATCCTCTGTGCTTCCATGTGACTGAAAATATAGACATTATTCATTTATACGTCATCATTTTAACAGGAATATTAAAAAATGAACTGAAATTTATCAAGATCTTTATGATTTTGCTGCATGCTGAAAATAGCTTATATTTAATGTGGAACAGTGTTCAAGGAGGAAAACGTAATGTTGAGGAGTAGTCATAAAGTTAGTAGAGATGACCAAAAATGTGGTTGAATATATAGATTTTGAGGTAGAGGTGCTTGAAGATATTGTTCTGGTCAGTGAGGCTGAAGGCTCTGTTACTGGTGATGGAATGGAGAGAAGGAGCGATATGTAGGAAACCTAAATTAGACTTCCAAAAAGTATGGATGGGATGTAATCTTAGTGAAGGCTGCAGAGATTAGACAGCACTGTACCTTGGGAGGGTTATGGTGTTGAATTGGGAACATGGGAGTTGGATTTTTTGTTTCGTAAACACAATTGCCAAAGTGGAAATTGAGGATAAGTTAGAGATCCAAGTTTGCAAAGGATGTGATGTGCGACTTTTAGGTAATTGAAGTGGAAAGACAGCAAGCAAATAACAAAATATTTTACACAAGTGTGTGAATATAAAGTTTTGATGCACAAGAGCAAATCTGTGACATTTCATTGTAACTCTAAGTAAAGCCAGTGCAAAATCACTTTACAAATATACTGTTAGCTGGGTCAATATATATCCATAGAATCAAAAGAATTCATAGAATCCCTACAGTGCAGTAGGATGCCATTTGGCCCATCGGGTCTGCACTGACCCTGGTCCAATCCCACACCCTAAACCCACAACCTTTTAATCCCACCTGACCTACACATCTTTGGACAATAAGGGGGAATTTTAACATGGCCAATCACCTAACCTGCACATCTTTGGAACGTGCAAACTCCACACAGCCACAGTCACCCAAGGCCAGAATCGAATCCATTGACCCTGGTGCTGTGAGGCAGCAGTGCTAACCACTGTGCCGCTATGCGTCTGAATATATCAGAGATCAGTTATAAACCATCATTTTAGGAGGGTATTGTTGTAATTAATTTTATCTTCAGGGAAACAGATAATAATCTTGCAGTCATTTGACTGGAACAGGGCGAGTGGGTGAGGGTGAGCTGGCACATTTCCGACATGTTCCTGTCCCCATCATTTTCACTGGATTGACTACTTGAAAGGGGCTGGCTTAGCACACTGGGCTAAATCGCTGACTTTTAAAGCAGACCAAGGTAGGCCAGCAGCACGGTTCAATTCCCGTACCAGCCTCCCCGAACAGGCGCCGGAATGTGGCAACCAGGGGCTTTTCACAGTAACTTCATTGAAGCCTACTTGTGACAATAAGAGATTTTCATTTCATTTTTCATTTCACTTGGTGCAGTACTTTGGTTTCAGTATGGGATTCCATAGTTGATAATGTTTTAAAACGGTGTTAACATAGCTGCTAGTTTGGACATACACTTTCAGTTAACGTATTTATATAGATACTTACAATCAAGTTTACTATGAGGGTAGAAACATTAAATCCAAGCAGAGCGGAATTCTGCACTGCATTATGGTATATAGCTGTCGAACCAATAATCCAATCGACAACAACAACATTCACATCCATTGCACGAATCAATTCTTTTGCCAAGGTGTTAACCCAAGAAGGTTTGCTTCCCGTGATCCTCAAAAAAAATGACAAAATGGGGGGGGGGGGGGGATAATGAAACATCACTGTAACAATGTTCAAACACCTCACAATTATACCTGAAATTGTGTGTTACACCACTAATGAATAAACACTTAATGGATTTATCTGAATAACTTTCCATTGTGCAAATTTGGAGTTACAGTGCTCTTTCAAAATAAACTCTTCTCTCCTTTTTTTAAACGAGTTGGCATTCTTCATCAATGGACCATAATTTGTTGTCTAAGTAACAATGAGGCTAATGGTGCTATTATTACTTTTGTGCAAATTGTATAATAACTTCAGAAAATTGCCCGTTGCGTGGTTAAACTCAAATATCCAAACGTTGCTGACCTAGTTCTGTCTCTCCACTTTTAGCCTTGTTACTTAAAAGTCTGCCAACTACAGGTATTTAACTGCTGGAAGCCTCTTTCTTTGCTCCTCTCTTTCTTTCTCAGACTTTCCCCTGCCAAAGCGGCACGGTGGCGCAATGATTAGCACTGCAGCCTCAAGACTTCGAGGACCCAGGTTCGATCCCGGCCCTGGGTCACTGTTTGTGTGGCGTTTTGTATATTTTCCCTGTGTCCGTGTGGGTCTCACCCCCACAACCCAAAAATGTGCAGGGTAGGTGGATTGGTCACACTAAATTACCCCTTAATTGGAAAAAAAATGGACACTTAAAATTTAAAAAAGACGTCACCCTGCCCCCTGTCTGGGGTTTCGTGTCCCAGGCGGGAACTCTTCTTTTGGGATTGCTCCCTACCCTCTTCACCCTGTCCCCTGTCTGGGGCTCCTTTTTTGAGAGCTCCCACCGTCTGTGGGGTCTTCATGATTATCATTCGCCTTTCCCAGTCACATGATCTGGATTTGTGATCTTTCCCTCATGCAGGTGCACTAAAAGTCAGGATGAGCCATTCCCTTTACCTGTCGGATTGTGCAGACGCTGCCTACTCCACCCGCACATGCTCTAAACTCCCATGTTCTTCTCAGGCTTTGCACTCTTAATTTTCACAATCATTCAATCTGATTTAATGAAGCAGACAAACTGTTCTTGTCCTGTTCACTCAGCTCTCAGTACCCCTCACTGGGACATCATCAGCTCGCACACTTTCACTGGTTTGCTATGCAAAAAATATAAAAGCCGAAACATGTAAGGGAACTCTAACTAACAGCAAATTATGGCCCATTCAGTTTGGTAAAGGTGTTCCACAGTTATCAGATGCCAACCCCAGTGTCTCATAAATCAAGAGATTTTAAAAACAAAATTTGGTCTGAAAATCTGCTGCTATTTTTTTCAAACGTAAAACACGAATGGATTGCCAATCGGTTTGTTTGGCTTGTTTAATCTCTAATAGGTCAGAGCGCTCTGCAGAAACTAAGAATACTACACCTGGAAATGCTTTACAATTATTTTTTTTAATCATACCTGTTATCTTGGTATCCGAAGAGCTGAATAGAGGAAATAAAGGAATGTAAGGATACAACTCCCACAGTGAGAGTCAGTGCACGAGGACTGACCCATCTCCCACTATGGGCACGAATTTCTCTGGTTACACTTAGATTTCCAGACAGCTCATGCCCTCTGGCTTCAAAGTGCAGCCTGAGTGTAGGGTTCATTCTGACTGCAGTCGTCCTTCCCCCTGTTGAAGGTCTTCAGCCTTCCTGAGGAACGACCCCTTGTCAGAGTCCCCCATGCAGCCTGTCATCTTAGGGGACCTGACCCAGCGACCTCACTGTTGTCCCCTGTGTTTACCATGTGGATTGACCTGCTCCCACGCATGTTCCAGCTGCCACTCTGGATGGGCAATCTCTCAGCATTATATCGCCACAAGCCCAGCACAGAGGATTTTGGAGGCGCTACCAGCAGACCCCTGTAAACCTTGAGGCGTCCAGCAACGAAGGGCTGCTGGGGCCTGTGAGCGACCCCCCCCCCCCCCCCCCCCCCCCCCCCCCCCCCCGCCGAGATACCAAGACTGAATTACTCCCCCACTCAAGTCCCGAGTTGCACTTATCCGGGTCCCCCGTGTCATTTCCGGTGCCCCCTCTGCAAATGACACCCTGATGGCGACCTGAGCATTCACCTCCGATACCTGCTTCGGAGGTGATGTCACCAGGTTCTCCGTTTTAAACAGCTGTTGTAAATCGTGCCAGTGTGATGCCATGCTGGTGACTGATGAATATTCGGTAGGGGGAGGGGGGGAGGAAAGTACATAGAACATAGAACATTACAGCGCAGTACAGGCCCTTCGGCCCTCGATATTGCGCCGACCTGTGAAACCCCTCTAAAGCCCATCTACACTATTCCCTTATTGTCCATATGTCTATCCAATGACCATTTGAATGCGTTTAATGTTGGCGAGTCCCCTACTGTTGCAGGCAGGACATTCCACGCCCTTACTACTCTCTGAGTAAAGAACCTACCTCTGACATCTGTCCTATATCTATCTCCCCTCAATTTAAAGCTATGTCCCCTCGTGCTAGACATCACCATCCGAGGAAAAAGGCTCTCACTGTCCACCCTATCTAATCCTCTGATCATCTTGTATGCCTCAATTAAGTCACCTCTTAACCTGGTGGAAGGGCTCGCTAATGATTAAATTAGGTTGCCAACCTTCAATGGTGGGATTCTTGTTATGTCAATGACGAGGGGCCTGGGAAATCGGAAAATGTGATCTTGCCAGTGGGAATCGCATTTCCCGATCCTCTCCATATTTTGCACCTGTGACGCTGTTCCCATTGACTGCTAACGTGGCCTGAAAATCTCCCCTACAATTTTTATCTTTATACATTTGAAACATGACAATCTTATACTTTGTATTAATTCACAATTAAAGCAGACAACGCAACCTGCTGACTCAGAGGCAAGAGTGCGACCACTGAGCCAAGGCTGACATTGTCTGAGAAGATAGCAAGGACACCCACCCAAAACTCAGACGTTCTGTGCATATAAATCCATTCCAGTTCTCGTCCTGTACCTGGTGGTGCACTCAGATAGACTTTCCTCTGTTTTCATAGATAGTTATTCTTGAAGCAGGTTGATAGTCTGTCACCAGAGGTTTAGAGCTTGTAGGGTGCCACTCTACATCAAGCATGGCTGACCACCTGCTTTTACTGCCAGCCATTGGCATGTTTGGAAGGATTTGCAGGTTGGCACACAACCAGTTTCGTCGGGTAATGGATGCACCTTCGAGATGGGACTCGAACCCGGAGCATCTGGCTCAGAGGCAGTGTCACTACCCACTGCAAGACCTTTTCAAATAAATGTTAGGTACCAATGATATTATCGGGATTCAGCTGCAAATTCACTGGTGGCCTGAGTGTGGATGCCCCTGCAGCTTTCTCATCAGGGAAAATCAGCGTGAACACCCAGACGCAGGAGAGGTTCAAGAGAATGGCTCCCTGAGTTCAACAAGAAAAGCTTACACCAGGAGCTCCCCAATTTCTTAACATGAGTTCCCCTTGAGGCAATCCCGGCATTCATGTGGTGTCAATGGGCAACCTTTGGGCTCTAGGACTTTCCATCCCATTCCACCAATAATCCACCTAAAATGTGATTTATATGAGGGACATTTGGGAGGTTACAATAGGCTGGACACCATTTTCGTAGCGACAGGTGGGTTTCCAATTCACCTCATTAACACCTGCCCACAGTTAAAATAAGTTTATTGTAATTTTGCACCATAGGCACACAAAGAATAACATTTCCGGCTTGCTTGTGGGTATATCTTACAAGGGTTCGCGAAGAAAATCTGAAATTGTCTGATTACCTGTACCCGTGCATTATTAGCTTGGTGGGCAGACTTCCATTAAAGTTTGAATTTTGAATGTCATTGTTGTTATTGACAGGCTGGGCACAATCTGGGTTCCTACGGGTGAGCAGCATGAATTGGACACTGGGGTCCAACCTTTGTAAAACATTCCTCCAGGAAGAAGTTTGAAAGTCAGAACAGTTCTGTGAAATATTCCCATTAACTGCAATATAAACAAAGGTTTACTTTTTGACCTTGTAGGACGCATTATTTGAATCTGGTCTGTCATGTGTTCCAATTCTATTCCCTCACCTAGTGGTGCATTAAGGCAGACTTCCGTCTGTTTCTATAGCTAATTGTTCCCGGAACTGGTCACTGAGCGCTACCCTGCATCAAGCATGGCTGACCAGAGGTCTCGCTTGCTCTTCCCACCATCCATTGGTGTGTTGGAAGAACTTTGCAGTTGATACTCAACCTTGTTTGCACGCGTTATAAACGCACCTTCCTTGGCCATCTAGTCCTGGGGTGGGACATGAATCCAGAGCTTCTGCCTCAGAGGCAGGGACACGACCCATGGCACCACAAGAACTCTGGGCACGTGTGTAAGTAGATAATTGGGATATGTTAAGATTGATATAAATGAAAAATTCTGTTCCGATTTTAGATTGTTGTGATTTCAAGGATTATAAATGCACTAAATTGTTACTTCATTAGTGCAACAGTTAAAACAAAGTTGAAAAACTGGCTGTGAAAGTATGCTGACGAATAAACCACTGTCAAGTTAGCAATGAGGTTCGCTTATTTGCAGGCACTGCCGAAACCTGTCATCAACCCAGCTTCGTTGGCCCATGTTTATATGTGTCAAGGTGCCCTCCTTCAGTTACGAAGGTCAGTTGTTAAAGGATTATTTATCCAGTGCCGCACTGGAATGTGAATTGACTCTATGTAGATTGTTCTGCTGAACTAATTGCTGATAGAGTTAAGTGATTTTTTAGTATCTGGTTGGCAATGGATATCCAGTTGTCCGAAGGAAATATTGGTGGGGCCATGTCAGAGGGCAGTTCAGAGTTAGCCACATTCACTGGAGAAGCATATAGACTGGCTGAGTAAGGACTGCAGGTCCCCTTCCTTAAAGGACATTAGTGAACCATTTGGGTTTTTACAACAAGAGTTTATCATTCTCTGAAATAGTTCTTTATTTGAATGTAGGGCCATGAAAATCTGGGAGCACTGCCTGTGTGGCGGATGGCAGAGACTGTTGTCTTCTGGTGCTGCAACCTCTCTTTCTTCCTCAGCCTACTTATCCTGTTCCAGCTCAGCACTGCACAGTGATTCTACTAAAGCGTTCCCCTCATAGTCGCTGTCCCTATCTCCTGAGTCGATATAATTGGTCTGCTGAGAAGCTTCTTGTTTTTCCAGGGGATGGAATGGCTCTTGGCGGGTCTCATTTGGGCGGGGAGAACCGGATTCAGAGGGGGGTCCTACACAGGGAGAGGCAGGCTGGCTGGGGGGGGGGGGGGGGGGGGGGGGGGGAATGCTGGAGCGGCTGAAATTGATGTTTTGTTATTGGACAGCCATTGTGGAAAAGGTGTCAGGGTTGTGTGGTGACCAGGAAGTTACTTGGTACTTGAGTGCAGGTGCAATTGGGGTTGTGTAAAGGGTCGAGCTTCGAAACGCTGCTGGCGGCGACTCTGCCATTTGCTCCGGCGAAATATTCTTCAAACCCGATGGTTGTCTCCACTTTGAAAATATGGTGTCAACTCTGTCAGGATTTTAAACTGTGGGCAGTGACAACATAGGCTCCTATCTGTAGGAACCATTTGTTTGAGCCAGTGAAATTGGATGTCACATTTAAGGGGCGGAAAGGTAAGGAGCTGGAGGAGGGGGTAAGGGATTTGTTTCTGGAGGGACGGTTTGCCAGCTTGGAAGAGTTGAAGTAGAAAACAGGATTTGGGGGGGGGGGGGGGGGGGTTGGTGGATACATTAATGAGTTCTACCATAGATGACGGCCATTCATCTTGTACTTTAAGGAATTGGTCACGGTTATCTACTGGGGGTTTTGTTTGGGTTGTATTTCCATTAAGGGGAGGTATTGTTGTTGTTTTTTGGATTTTTTTCTTTTGTTAATGCATGTGTTAGTTTTGTTTTGCTTTGTAAATTTTTGAAATAAAATGTGAAAAGTTGAATAAAAATATTTTCTTGCAGGGTTGATGAAGTGGATCTATTTCCCACATTAAGTGGACTCGGTGATTTGCATGCAGATAAATATTAATACTTGAGGCCAGAACTATATTGCAGTACAATAGCTTACCTAACATATCTAAATTATAAAATATATTACATTACCTGCTCTGTAGCCCACCAGAAGGATTAGCGAGCCCAGTAGTAAAGCTTTGTCCCAGCGGTCAGACATTATCTAGCCAGATGCTATTCCTCTCATTTTCCACAACAGTATGTTCATATCTCCAAAAGCAAGCACACATTTCATCATTTAGCAATCTGTAACTCGCGTTAATAATTTATAACCTTATCCTTATGTTCAGAAACACTTTATCTATCTCACAGAAATGTTACCCTCAGCCCAACCGTTCAACTTCCAGGTTTCAACATTCTGTTGTGTTGCAAAGTACTGCAAAGACATTTTAGCTACAATCCATTGGTTTAATCAAAGTTCATGAAATAATTATAATGCTTTAAATATGACGATCAAGTAGAAATTATCCTATCACATCAGAATCATTAAATTAAACAGATAACAGTCACAGCATAACATTTGCCCCAAGGTTATTTCTATTGGGCAAAGTTTACAACTACATATCGGGAATGTTAAATGTCACATTCCTGCTTTGCCTTGAGCTCACTTCTAGAGTATTTTGATTAGCAGCAATTCCATCGAAAATAGGTCCAAACATTATCCCCATCCAAATTTTTTTTGACGAAAGAACGTCTCATTGAATTGAAACATGCGTACATCCACTGACATAAGATGAAGAAGCTTACAAGTTTTATTTTCAACAAATCATCTTCTCAAGGGCAATTAAGGACAGGCAATAAATGTTGGCTGAGCCAGCAATGCCCTGTGAATGTATCAATATATTTTTAAAAAGTCATTTACCTATTTGGCAAATCCGATAGAGTGAGATTGTTAAATGAAGGAAACTGGGCAAAGTGATGCATGGCGGCCCATGTGACGAGTATCGGTTTAAAAATTGTAACTATTAAAAATTCCAGAACAAATGCAGAGCCAGAGTGTTGTTCCAGTGAAAAAACAGATGACAAGCTAACTTGCAGCTCCGATGAATTCATATGTCATTTGCAAATAACTACATTTTGCTCAACACTGCTGAGTCCTAGGCCAATGAATTACATCAAACCACATACTGTTTTGACATTTTTACCACTCCTAATTTTCTCACTAGGATTTGAAAATCTTGGACTCCACAATCTGAACAATGGCAGGTAATGTTGGCGTCTTTTGTTCTACGCTTTGGCAACATCAGTGGAAGCAGTCCTGAGAGATGCTCTTTACCTGCTTGCAGTGACTCTTCCTGGATTGACTAATATTGTATACTGCTCATCGTTGTTTGCAGAATATGGTATCCTTTACTTCATGGCAATACCCAACTGGGTAGTACAAAACAAACTGGCTAATTAAACCAAGCCAAATAAACTGAGGGACAAGTTCTACACCTATAGGAAAGCCCCAGCGTGTGTAAGGAGGTAAATGACTGATGTCCCCATTTGTGGTCTTCAATTATTTCTTGTTTAAAAGCTGGCCTCATGTGGTCTAAATCATAAAATGACTCAACGGCATTTGTTTTGATGCTACACCATACCCTCAGCATCACCCTGTTCCCCGGCTATTACTTTGATGTAGTCCCACACCCAAGAGAAGTATCACATTCTGTACTTCTTCCAAATCACTAAATTATTCTCAAATGTGTGCATCTGTGCTGGTGCCAGCTTTAACTCATAATGAGTTCTGTGGTGAGGTGTGGTGAAGGCTTAACTTGCTGCATGGGCTGTGACGCCCATATGTATAAAAATAGGAAAAGAAACGCATGATAAGCACATAGTTCCTGCTGCACAGATAAGATATGTCATATTTCAAGATGCAACACTCTCAGCATTGCACTTACTAAAGCAGTTTGCATGTTTCATGTACGGAATTATATTTGTATGAAACATAAGTGTGATTGTATCTTTCAGCCTAAACATCATCCATAATACTCCTGGCGTTTGACCTCTGAACCTTCATTGTGGTCTCCGTCAGTGGATAATCATAGGATCCGTACAGTGCCTACAGAAAGAGGCCCATCGAGTCTGCATCGAACCTTCGAAAGACCATGTCCATCCCACTCCCATCCCCATAAGATCGCATGCTCTTCTGACTGAGCTAGCCAGGCACACAACCTGCACATTAAGGGGCAATTTAACATGGCCAATCCACTTAAACCGCACAGCTTCAGACTGTGGGAGGAAACCGGAGCACCTGGAGGAAACCCACGCAGACACGGGGAGAACGTAAAAACTCCACACAGACACCCCAAATCTGCAATTGAACTCGGATCCCTGGCAAGGTAAGGCAGCAGTGCCAACCACTATGCCGCCGTGCCGTCACTTGCTGTGTTTCAATGCCTGGTTGGCTAAGGTAATTGTGATCAAAAGCAAGTGTACGAGGAGATAACAATGGTACAACCATTTATTTTTATTGCCTGTTTTAGGTGATAGTGTAGATTTGTAGCCTCAATATAGTTTACTGTCTATAAACCACATTGCCTACAGAATTTTCACACCAACATTCCATTTAACACACTGACTGTAGTAGCAGGATTTTCACCCCCTCCTCCAAACATTTGCTGAGGGCATTGAAGAAGGTGAACTTTGTGCTCTGTGTGTATTGAAATATGTAACCTGTTTATAAAGAATGTGGTTAAAATGACTTCCCCCTCTGATAGCAAGCAAAGATATCAGCTCACCACCACTGCAGGTGTGTTTATCTCAATGGGAACATAGAGCAAGACAGGAACTAACCGTGAAGTGAACTAGCAGCGGGTCAAATTTATCTGTTCATTCTTCCCGCTCCAAATCTCAATTTCAACCACAGGCCATAGCCATTTAAATTCCAGGCTGGAGTCAATAGGAATAGTTGGTTCTGGACCAGGTTTCTTCAAAATATTTCTTCAAAATATTTAAAGCTGTGCCTTAGGGGCTGGTTTAGCACACTGGGTTAAATCGTTGGCTTTTAAAGCAGACCAAGGCAGGCCAGCAGCACGGTTCAATTCCCGTACCAGCCTCCCCGAACAGGCGCCGGAATGTGGCGACTAGGGGCTTTTCACAGTAACTTCATTGAAGCCTACTCGTGACAATAAGCGATTTTCATTCATTTCATTGTATATCTACGATTAATGTTCTAATTATAAATATGCCATTGCAATTGCCTGAAAAACTGCTGTGGTCTGAGGTAAATCTCTCCAGTTCCACCTATTCTTTCCATGGCACTCTGCAGCCTGTTTCACCAAATATTGCCTGGGTGTCCTGGTTGAGGAGGGTTTTTAAAAATTCATTTACGGGATATGGGCGTCACTGGTTAAGCCAGCATTTTATTGCCCATCCCTAGTTGACCTTCAGAAGGTGGTGGTGAGTTGCCTTCTTGAACTGCTGCAGTCCTTGAGGTGGAGGTACCACCACTATTCTGTTAGGGAGGTAGTTACGGATGTTGCCCCGGAGACTGCAAAGGAACAGTGATGTACTTCAAGTCAGGGTGGTGAGTGACTTGGAGGGGAACCTCCAGATAGTGGGGTTCCCAGGTATCTGCTGCTCTTGTCCTTCTAGATGGTAGTGGTCATGAGTTTGGAAGGTGCTTGGTGAGTTATTGCAGTGCATCTTGCAGATGGTACACAGGCTGCCCCTGTTCGTTGCTGGTGGAGGGATTGAATGTTTGTGGGAGGGGGAGCAATCAAGCTGGCTGCTTTGTCCTGGATGGTGTCGAGCTTCTTGAGTGTTGTTGGTGCTGCACTCATCCAGACAAGTAGAGAGTATTCCGTTACACTCCTGACTTGCGCCTGGTTGATGATGGACAGGCTTTGGGGGTGGGGTGGGGGGTGGGGGGGGGGGGGGGGTGGTCAGAAGGTGAGTTACTCACCATAGGTTTCCTCGCCTTTGACCTGCTCTGGTAGCCACAGTATTAATATGGCTAGTCCAGTTCAGTTTCTGATCAATGGTAACCCCAAGGATATTGATTGTGGGGGATTCAGCAATGGTAATGCCATTGAATGTCAAGGGGCGATGGTTAGATCCTTTCTAAGAGGAGATGGTCATTGCCTGACACTTGTTTGGTGCAAATGTAACTTGGCACTTGTCAGCCCAAGCCTAGATATTGTCCAGGTCTTGCTGCATTTGGACATGGACTGCTTCCTATTTGAGGAGTCACAGATAGTGCTGAACATTGTACAGTCATCTCCACTCTGACCTAATGATGGAAGGGAGGTCATTGATGGAGCAGCTGAAGATGTTTGGGCCTTGGGCTCTATCCTGAGGAACTCCTACAGTGATGTCCTGGAGCTGAGATGATTGACCTCCACCCACCACAACCATCTTCCTTTGTGCCAGGTATGACTCTAACCAGCGGAGATTATCTCCCCTGATTCCCATTGACTCCAATTTAGCTAGGGCTGCTTGATGCCATACTCGATCAAATGCTGCCCTGATGTCAAAGGCAGTCACTCTCACCTCACCTCTAGCATTCAGCTCATTTGTCCATGTTTGAACCAAGGCTGAGGTCAAGTAATGAGGTCAGGAGCTGAGTGACCCTGACAGAACCCAAACTAAGTGTCTATGAGCAGGTTATTGCTGAGTAAGTAACATGTGATAGCACTGCTGATGACTCCTTCCATCACTTTGCTGATGATGGAGAGTAGACTGATAGGGCAGTAATTGACTGGGTTGGATTTGTCCTGTTTCATGTGTACAGGATGCACCTGGGCAATTTTACACATTGCTGGATAGATGCCAGGGTTGTAGCTGTACTGGTTCAGCTTGGCTATGGATGCAGAAAGTCCTGGAGCACAAGTCTTAAGTGCTATTGCCGGAATATTGTCAGGGCCCATCGCCTTTGCAGTATCCAGTGCCTTCAGCCATATCTTGATATCACGTGGAGTGAACCATATTGGTAGACGACTGACATCTGTGATGCTGGGGACCTCCAGAGGAGACCAAGATGGATCATCCATTCGGCACTTCTTGCTGAAGGTTGTTGCGAATGCCTCAGCCTTGTCTTTTGCACATATATGCTGGGCTCCTCCATCATTTAGGATGGGGATATTTGTGAAGCCTCCTCCTCCAATGAGTTATTCATTTGTCCACCACCATTCACGGCTGGATCAGGCAGGACTGCAGAGCTGAGACCTGATGCATTTGTTGTGGAATCGCTTAGCTCTGACTATTTCTTGCTGCTTATGTATGTTTGTTTGGCACACAAGTAGTCCTGTGTTGTAGCTTCACCAGGTTGACACCTCATTTTTCCGTATGCCTGATGTTGCTCCTGGCATACTCCCCTGCACTCTTCATTGAACCAGGGTTGATCTCCTGGCTTGGTGGTAATGTTAGAGTGAGGTATATGTGGGTCATGGGGTTGCAGATTGTGGGTGAATACAATTCTGCTGCTGATAATGGCCCACAGTGCCTCGTGGATGCCCAGTCTTGAGTTGCCAGATCTGTTCGAAGTCTATCCCATTAGCACGGTGGTAGTGCTACACAACACGATGGAGGATATCCTCAATGTGAAGATGGGACTTTGTCTCCACAAGGACTGTGTGGTGGTCACTTCTACCTATACTGTCATGGGCAGATGCATCTGCAGCAGGCAGGTTGGTGAGGGTGAGATCAAGTATGTTTTTCCCTCTTGTTGGTTCCCTCACTATGTGCTCCAGTGCCAGTTTTGCAGCTTTGTCCTTTAGGACTTGACCAGCTTAGTCTGTGGTGGTACTACCAAGCCACTCTTGGTGATGGATATTGAAGTCCCCTACCCGGAGCATATTCTGTGGCTTTGCCACTGTCAGTGCTCCAAGTGGTGATCAGCATGGAGGAGTACTGATTCATCAGCTGATGGTAGTCAGTGTGGTAATCAGCAGGAGTTTTCCTTGCCCATGTTTAACCTGAAGCCATGAGACTTCATGGGGTCCAGAGTCGATGTTTAGGACTCCCGGGGCAACTCCCTCCTGACTGTATCCCACTGTGCCACCACCTCTGCTGGGTCTGTCTTGCCGGTAAAACAGGACATACCCAGGAATGGTGATAGTGGTGTCTGGGACATTGTCTGTAAGGTATGATTCTGTGTGAATGACTATGTTGCTCAACTAGTCTGTGAGACAGTTCACTCAACTTTGGTACAAGCCCCCAGATGTTAGTAAGGAGGGCTTTGCAGCATCGTCTGGGCTGGGTTTGCCGTTTCCGGTGCTTGGTCCAATGCCGGGTGGTCTGTCCAGTTTCATTCATTTTTTGTGTTTTCATAGCAGTGGAATACAACTGAGCGGCTTGCTAGGCCAATTCAGAGGGCATTTAAGAGTCAACCATTTGCTGTGGGTCTGGAGTCACATGTCGGCCAGACCAGGTAAGGGAGCAGATTTCCTTTCCTAAAGGACATTAGTGAACCAGATGTATTTTTAACGACAATCGACAATGTTTTCATGTTTTATTGAGTTTAAATTCCATCTCTTTCTATGGTGGGATGCGAATCCGGGTCCCCAGGTCATTATCCTGGGTCTCTGGATTACTAGTCTAGCGACAATACCACTATGCCATCACCTCTCCATCGATGCCAGGTGGCACATTCTCATGCTCATGGATGGCAAGTGAAGCCCTCTCCACCTTATCCGGTCAGAGGTTACCGCCCAGGTTAGTGGGCTCGACAATGGAACAAACGTGGTGTGCACACGATGTGGTGTGCCGCATGTGGCTTCAGTGTTGCAAAAGGTTCAATGATCTCCTGTGGTTGGCAAGGGTAAGTGCGGATATGGTATAGACCTGTGTGGAGAAATGTAGTTGGATGCCTGTTCCTCTGTGCCTTCAGGGGTCTGAGTGTGTATGATAGCTGGCATTGAAGCCTGCCCTGCCAAGGTTGGAATATCAGCACAATAGGTCTCAGTGCATTGAAGGGGAAAGTGTGCCACAGTGAAATGGCCCTCTTAAGGCCCAGGCAGGTGGAAGAGATCTGGAATGGACCTTCAGAGAGACAGAACATTAATGAGGCTTTCTATTGATCCCTATCAGGAGTAGGCAAGGTCCAATGCAGCAGAGCACTGTAGAACCAGTTGGTGAGTCTTAAATCTACTTGTGCTGGTGCTAACAAAGCATGAAAGAAATACACTGAATTGGAGTGTCTCCATCCAGCTTGCTCCTCCAGTCGTGGTGAGACGGTGGTCTGGGATAAAGGTAAGAGTGAAGGTCCCAGATACGTGCGCCGTGGGAACAGGGCACATTATAGGCTCCTCCCATCAGAAAGTGAGCTGTTGCAGCCACCGTGCCCATTGAAGTTCCTCTGCTGATGCCACCATGAAGCAGGTCTCCATTACCTCCTCAGCCTACCTAGCATACATATTGACTGATGATTGATCTTTAGTCTTCCTCCTGCAGATGCGCCATCTGGAAGAGCTGCCAACGAGCCTGAGGACTGCCCGTTAAGCACCTAGGAAGACATTGCTCCTACACGTGTCACGCAGACTCTCAGATCCAGGCACCAGTGCAACTAACCACACATCGGTGGGCATTAGGTAGACAGTGGGAGCTGTGCTGGAGACCAGGACCGTACTGACTCCGAGGCAGATGACAATGCTGGATGTTCAGTGGATGTATATGGAGATCTGACAGAGATCCATGAGGGTCTGCATGCCATGGTCTCCATCATGGAGGAGTCCATGTGGAACATGAATACTACATTGACTCTTAACACCAAGCACACAGCCTCCTCCATTGAGAGAGTGATGACTCTCATTGAGCGGCAGCTCCAGGAACAGAATCAGGGATTCCAGGGGTCGCACTCAGGCCTGAAAACCAACACACTGGCTGCTACCTCAGTCTCTCTGCTAGATGCCTGTCCATCAATGGTGAGCAGTGAGGTCCAGATGCACCTCATGCTAAGGGTGGGAATCTCCAATAATGGGGCTATGTCCCCACTCCAGCGCCAAAATGCGGGTGTTTCACTCTGGACTTTCCCGAAGAAAGTCGAGAGTGATTCTCCTACCTGAAGGGGGCTAGCAGGGCCCTGGAGTACTCCTTGCAGCTCCGCCTGCCAATACGGGGCCACGCACTTCCTGTCGGGAGTCCGCGCATGCGCATGGTGACGGCCTTTGGTGGCTGCACCATGCGACATGGCGGACTCACACCGCGGATCGGCCCGAAAATATAGGCCCCTTCAGGATTGTACGCGTGCCTGCGGATCGGTGGCCTCCGATCGCAAACCTGGCCATCCGCGAAGCCCCCTCGGTAAAGGACCCCCCACCATGGCGGCCCCGGACTGACCCCACAGCTGCCACTGGTTATTCCCGACTGGCAAAACGTAGTTAGAACCACGCCGTCGGGACCTCGGGCAGTTTTCGTTGGGGAATTGCTCTGTCAATGGACCCCGATCTGCTCAGCGTAGATCAAGTGCGCGCAATTCGCGGCGATTCTCCCGGGCCCGGAGAATCGCGGGAGCGCCGTCGGACCGGATTCCGGGGTTGACGCCTATTCTCTGCCCCCGCGATGATTGCAATTTCAGAGCAGAGGCTCGGAGAATCCCGCCCCAGGTTTCCATTTTTAAATGCTATTGGCTGGATATTCCAGAACTCAGGAAACACGGCAGGTAAAAGGGAACAAGGAAGGCTGGATCCATTGGATATCTTTACAGCACTGCTTGTGGGCTAGGAGCAGCAGGTGTGCCTGAAGAACTTAAAGCCTTACAAAAATCAATCAAAGCACAATAAATAGGGTTCCCCTGAACATTATGATCTTATGTAAAGCCACAATGATTTCTACACATTGCTCATTCCAGGAAAATTCTGCCTATTTCTTTCTGCTCTGTTGTCTTTCACAGCATTTGATACCGAGAAACATGGCCTGAATTTTACCCATGTCGGGTGCGCATGGTGAGCGGGACCAGAAGCACCTGAATTTTCCACTTCCATCCAAGAGCGACCAAAAGATGTGCCACCACGCTGGCTGGCCAATTAACAGGCAGCCAATGTGAAACACGCACCAAGAAAGGCCCACACTGCCAGGGGATGGGAGGGGGTGGGGGGGGGGAACAGGAGGGGTGCTAAGATAAGAGAGGGCTCCCTCAAGGCGGATAGCTGCTGTGGAGCTGTCTCTGAAAAGAGGTAGCAAAGCGTGACGAGGCAGCACGTTCAAACACAAACCTCAGTCCACCTTTTAAAGTTTTATTTGAGCCCTGACATTTCACCCGCCCTGGATCTGGATTGAGGTTGTAGCTAAAATCATAAAAGTAGATAAATAGCTTTCAGTTGGCCCTGTACTGGGCTTAATTACCCACTTAATTGTTGGCGCGGTTCTGACTCCCGCATGTGCCCACCAACTGAAATATTGCGCCAGTGCGTGATGACATTGTGATGCTCCTCCAAGTAATGTAAAATACTGGCCATAGAAACTAGGAGCAGGAGGCGGCCTTTTGTCCACTCGAGCCTGTTCCACCATTCAAGATGATCATGGCTGATTCTCTACCTTAATGCCACAATCCCACTCTCTCCCTATACCCCTTGAGGCTTTTCATGTCTATAAATCCAATTCCTTCTTAAATATACTCACTGATGTCATAATATACATCCAGGTATATGATGGAGTGCAGACAGGCAGTGATTGACACACAGGATGACCAGTGAGCACACAGAACACAGCAGCCAATCACCAGACAGGACACGACCACTACAAAGCCAGAGGGCACTGGTATTCCCGCTCTCTTGGGATCCAGCCTCTGAGACAGTCAGAGACCTCGTGAGCAGCAACTAGTACAAACACCATGTGGTAGTCAGATAGTCTGGTCAGGTTAGCCTCAGGTCTCCAATCAATCAGCATAGTGTCAACCCACAGTTAAGCATGTATTATAGTTAGTTGTTCAATAAAATCGTGTTGCATCTCTTCAAGTGTTGGAAGCCTGTCTCTCTCTCTACACTGCATCAAACACAGTCCACGTAGACCCAGCATACCCAACACATCATAGTACCAATGAGTCATGCTCGAGTTTGACGGACCTACCTTGAGATAATCTGCCTTTGACCAGCAATCAGCCATCCGGTAACATGGACAGCGTCCGCCCTCCCCCACAGCTCCGCATCGCCGGCAACCTCGGTGCAAACTGAAAGATTTTCAAGCAGAAGTTCCAGCTGTATCCAGAAACCACTGACCTCGAAGCCGCATCGGATGCCAGGATGATCGCACTCTTCCTTTCTATAGCCGGGGACCACGCTATCCACATCTACAACTCCCTCACATTTGCTGAAGGTGAAGACAAGGCAAAGTTTAAAACAGTCCTGCTGAAGTTCGACAGCCACTGCGACATTCAGGTCAATGAGAGCTTTGAACGGTACGTTTTCCAGCAGAGGCTTCCGGGTAAGGATGAACCTTTTCAGTCCTTTTTAACTCATCTCCACATCCTCGCGCAGTCCTGCAACTATGACTCGACAACCAATTCCATGATCCGGGATCAGATCGCTTTCGGGGTCCACTCCAATTCCCTTCACCAGCAGCTCCTAAAAGTTAAGCAGCTCACTCTTACCATCACTATTGAAACCTGCGTCCTCCACGAGCACGCTAACAACTGGCACTCCCACATCAGGGCAGCAGAAATGGCAAGGCAAAACCCCCACGAAGCAGAACGGGTGCAGGCCATCAAACAAATGCAGGGCCTGAGTCTGGATGAGAGTGGCCATTTTGCGCGCTTTTCCCGGGCTCCAGCGCATGTGCGCCATGACCGAGGGGACGGCGAGACCGACGACCAGCCCGCGCAAGTGCGCATGTCATTCGACCGTACTGCGTATGCGCGGTGGCGCATGGAACGACCTGCCGTCGGCGTCATGACATGGTCCAATTGTGGCTCCGCCCATTTAAAGCGGCAATGTCCGGCAAAATCTCGACGCTGTCTCCAGTGTGTCAAGCTTGGCCACTACCCAGCCCTTTGCAGATCTGCTCCACTGCCCAGCACACAGCGATCCCAGTCACAGCGCAGGAGCATCCGATCAGTACAGCAACCCGTGACAGACTCCGACCCCGACAGTCTACCAGATCTAGACGCTGAGGGCCTCACATCCCCATTCCGGGTGGGCATCATCACCAAGCATGCGTTGCCGTTCTCAATGATGGTGAAACAACTTCCAATTCTGAGCATTAATCCGGACGACGAGTGGTGTGCCACCCTTATGGTTGCCATGATGTGGAGATGCCGGCGTTGGACTGGGGTGAGCACACTTATGGTTAACAAGGCTCGCAAACATTTCAAGCTGGACACCGGCGCTTCAGCAAACCTCATTTCAAAGTCTGACCTCGACACCATCCGCGTCAAACCAAGCATTCTTCCACTGGCCTGCCAGCTCCTCGACTACAATGGCAATGCCATTGCTGCCAGTGGCTCATGCCAGCTTGCGGTGTCCATTAGGTCATTAAAAGCAACGCTGTGATTTGGAATCGTAGGAACCAACAGAGCTTCCTTGCTCGGTGCTCGGGCATGCAAACTCCTGAACCTAGTGCAGCGGGTTCACACCATGTCGTCCGCACAGGCAACAGCCTCGTCAGATGATAACTTCCAGGCTCAACTCGATGACATCATAAGGCAATACAATAGCGTGTTCGAAGGTATGGGCACACTCCCATACCGATACAAAATCCTATTGAAGCCAAATGCCACCCCTGTTGTTCGCGCACCGCGTCGGGTGCCGGCACCCCTCAAGGAGCACCTCAAGCAGCAGCTGCAAGACCTCCAGGACCAGGGCATCATTTCAAAGGTCACGGAACCCACGGACTGGGTTAGCTCCATGGGTTGCTTCAAGAAGCCGTCAGGGGAACTTCGAATCAATATCGACCCCAAAGATTTGAACCACAACATCATGAGGGAACACCACCCAATACCTAAACGAGAAGAGCTAACCAGCGAGATGGCTCATGCCAAATTCTTCACGAAGCTGGACGCCTTCAAGGGGTTTTGGCAAATACAGCTGGACGCGTCCAGCCGAAAGCTGTGCACATTCAATACCCCGTTCAGTCGCTACTGTTACAACCGAATGCCCTTTGGCATCATCTCCGCCTCTGAGGTGTTCCACCGCATAATGGAACAAATGATGGAGGGCATCGAGGGGGTGCGAGTGTACGTCGACAATGTCATTATCTGGTCCACAACTCCTCAGGAGCACATTGATCGCCTCAAGCGAGTGTTCCACAGGATGCACGAGCATGGCCTCCGACTCAACAGAGCCAAATGCTCGTTCGGTCAACCAGAATTTGTCGTTCGCCACAGAGACTGAATATATAGACTGAATGTTGCATTACCTTGTTAGCTCATCGTTTACACATCTGTACATATCGTTTTTTCTCATGTGTTATCTGCCCTCTATCTGCACTAGACACCTTCCCATGCATATAAGTTAGCATATTCTGTATATAGTCAGGTTCCTGTACACATATTCATTATTTATTGACCTGAACACATATTTTTTACAAAAAAAAGGGGGGAGATGTCATAATATACATCCAGGTATATGATGGAGTGCAGACAGGCAGTGATTGACACACAGGATGACCAGTGAACACACAGAACACAGCAGCCAATCACCAGACAGGGCACGGTCACTATAAAGCCAGAGGGCACTAGTTTCCCCGCTCTCTCGGGATCAAGCCTCTGAGACAGTCCGAGCTCGTGAGCAGCAACTAGTACAAACACCATGTGGTAGTCAGATAGTCTGGTCAGGTTAGCTTCAGGTCTCCAGTCAAGTCAGAATAGTGTCAACCCACAGTTAAGCATGTATTATAGTTAGTTGTTCAATAAAATCGTGTTGCATCTTTTCAAGTATTGGAAACCTGTCTCTCTCTACACTGCATCAAACGCAGTCCACATAGACCCAGCTTACCCAAGACATCAACTGACTTGGCCTCCAAAGCCTTTTTGTGGTGCACCTTAACAGCCCGAAGAATTAACAAAACCACTTCTAACATCAGCAAAGATCCTCCATAGTATTCAAGCTAAATAGGATCTGTTTTCTCATGAGGTTGGAAGGGCAGATGGGTTTTCAAACATGGAAGGGAGCTGTGCCTCAAACAGAATTTAATTTGTCAGCCCCAGGAGGCCAGTTCAAAGGTAAGTCAGCTATTTTTGCCACTTCTCTCCACTGCTGTTTCCTCTGCCCCAAAGTATCACAGCTATGTAAAAATTTGGCATTAACACAGTCTAGATTGATCATGATGTCATTATTTCAGTGGTGCAATCGCAGGCACATTCCCTTCCTCACGTTTTGTCGACCTTCAGTCTGTGTAGCATACGTCACCAACTTTTGTGCAGACCCGTGTTTATTACACCCGGCTGAGTCAACATTCATCACATCGTTCCATAACTCATCCTGGGCCAATCAGTCCTGGATCCAAGCTAGCTTCATTATACAATGATGGGGCATTGCACAAAGCCAATAGAAAGCTACCGTCCAGAATTTAACGTGAAAATAACAACAGGTTTAATGGCACTGAGGAGGTTTATCATTCCGCACTGCAACCATTTTGCTCAATAAACTCATTCCTACAGGTAGTAAATTATAGTTAGAGATGTTTGAAATTTCAATACTTTTCCTCCTCTTTTTTTCTGTCCCTCAATTAATCCAACTTGCCTGATTTATTTCTCTTCCCGTACCTGAATTAACTCTGATTCACCCTATTTCCACTTCTGTCCGTTTTCCGTTCTTTGTCTATTGGTCAGCATTGGCAATTATTGTACGACTGCCCATCAAACAGGGACTGGTTTAGCACAGGGCTAAATAGTTGTCTTTTAAAGCAGACCATGGCGGGTTCAATTCCTGTACCAGCCTCCCCGAACAGGTGCCGGAATGTGGCGACTAGGGGCTTTTCATAGTAACTTCATTTGAAGCCGACTTGTGACAATAAGCGATTTTCATTTCATTTTCAGTTTCCAGATGCCCCAATGCCCTCACTGCACCATTATCAGCTCAAACTTTCGGGGATGTACTATACAAAAAAAGTTTGAGCTGAAGCATGTGTCTAATGAAAAGGCCAAGTTATTACAATCAGAGAAGTAAGACAGGATGAAAGACAGCAAGACAGCAAGACAAAATAGGCAGCTATGTCTATATTTTGAAGAGATATAAGATATGCCAATCTGGGTGAATTTGTTCATCTCTCGCTGATTTTCTCCTCTCCACGTCTGACTGCTTTTCATGGATCACAATCAATGCCATGTTTTCATTCAAAACATATATTTACTTGCCGGGAAAGTCCTCAAATCCTATGCTTAGTTCCCTACATTGAAGGTGGAATTTTCCACTCTGGAGACCATGTCCTGTGGTGGGTGGGAAAGTCAGTGTGATTCCTGCTGGGTGGTGGGGCAGGTTCAAGTCCCTTGAGAGATTCCTCGAGGCAGTAGGCAGTCTGTGGACCAGCAGGAAGTCCTATGCTCTCAGGATGGGAGGTGGAGACCAGTAACCTCACCATAACTGGTCTGGGATGATGTCGCCAGGGAGGTCAGTGCACATGGATGTCAGAAGAGGAACGCCCTGCAGTGCAGGAGGAGGATGAATGATCTTGTCCACTCCGCCAAAGTAAAGAAACCTTTGTCTCTCTCCAAACCTGTACTCTCGCGGGCCATTTGGCATCTCATGGGTTGCAGTACGCAGGGAGCTCACACACGAACAATAGATGGGACATCAGCACTGAATGGCTGACAAACAATTTAAAATTACCATCTCATGTAACGTCTTGCATAAATAGCATCTTAATGGCACGGTAGCACCGTGGTTAGCACTGTTGCTTCACAATGCCAGGGTCCCGGGTTCGATTCCCAGCTTGGGTCATTGTCTGTACGCTGTCTGCACGTTCTCCCCGTGTCTGCGTGGGTTTCTTCCGGGCGCTCCGGTTTCCTCCCACAAGTCCGGAAAGACGTGCTTGTTAGGTGAATTGGACATTCTAAATTCTCCCTCTGTGTACCTGAACAGGCGCCAGAGTGTGACTAGGGGATCTTCACAGTAACTTCATTGCAGTGTTTGTTTTTAAAACAGTATTTTTTTATAAAGTTAGAGTACCCAATAAATTTTTCCCAATTAAGGGGCAATTTATCGTGAACAATCCACCTAACCTGTACATCTTTGGGTTGTGGGGGCGAAACCCATGCAAACACGGAGATAATGTGCAAACTCCACACGGACAGTGACCCAGAGCTGGGATTGAACCTGGGACCTCGGCGTCGTGAAGCAGCAGTGCTAACCACTGCGCCACCGTGCTGCCCTTTCATTGCAGTGACACTAATAAAGATTATTATTATTATTATTGATTCCTTTCTGGGGAGCAGCACACACAGCAGGCATGTATGTTTCTCATCTTCTCTTTCATCCATGGTGCTCACAGCCAAGCCATCTGTCTTTGTGCAGGACAAGGCATCCCCCAATAACAGCCAAGACCGGAGGGAAGAGCCTGGAGTTGAGAACACTCTTCCCCCCCTCATCAAGGAACAGATGGCAGAGCTGGCTGGCGAGGACAGAGTCCAGCGTTCCCCAACAAGCTAATGAGGGTCCATGCAGTAGGCAATGGCCTCACATGGACACTGACTGTGAGTGTCCTATAGTGTAGGTGCCTGTTGACCCAATGATTAATTACCTCTTTTCACTATTCCAGCCACCAAGCAGAAAAGGCGAGGCGGGGGAACGGTTCAATGGAAACGTTTCTAAGTGTGGAAGCGAGCGGGAATCGCCGCGAGCTTCCTGGCACTCGGCCCGCGAGACCGTCACTGTAATCCAACGTTAGTTGGTCCACTTCAGGAAGCTTCAATTTGCAAATAAAAGCTCGCCAGCCGATGCACCAGGACCGTGCTCGCCAGAAGCCAACCAACAAGGTAGAGCAGCACATAAACTGCTCTTGCAGAACCAACCCCACTCAGTGGCATGGCGCCGAGACGACCTGCCTCACGATTTGAGGCTGCAGACTTGGGGAGGCTCCTAGAGGTGGTTGAGGCCAGGAGGTACCCCCGAGGTTCTCCAGTCCTCCGGGACATCACCTGAAGACAGTGAGGATCCAAAGATTTCTGTCAGGGCCTCAGCAATTTCCTCTCTTGCCTCCTTCAGTATTCTGGGGAAATCCCATCAGGCGCTACAAACTTATACACCTTAATATTTTTCAAGATGCCTTAACACCTCGTCTTTTGGATATCAATGTGACCCAGGCAATCTACACACCCTTCTTCAGACTCAACATCTACCAATTCCTTCTCTTTGGTGAATACTGAGGCAAAGTATTCATTTAGTACCTCACCCATTTCCTCTGGCTCCACACAGCTTCCCTCCCTTCAGTGGGCCAACCCTTTCCCTGGCTACCCTCTTGCTTTTTATGTATGTGTAAAAAGCCTTGGGATTTTCCCTAACCCTATTTGCCAATGACGTTTCGTGACCTCTTTCAGCCCTCCTGACTCCTTGCTTAAGTACCTTCCTACTTTTCTTATATTCCATATAGGCTTCGTCTATTCCCAGCCTTCTAGCCCTGACAAATGCGTCCTTTTTCTTTTTGACGAGACCTACAATATCTTTCATTATCCAAGATTCCCAAAGTTTGCCATATTTATCCTTCTTCCGCGCAGGAACATGCTGGTCCTGAATTCCTTTCAACTGACATTTGAAAGCCTCCCACATGTCAGATGTCGATTTACCCTCGAACATCTGTCCCCAATCTAGGTTCTTCAGTTCCCGTCTAATATTGTTATAATTAGCCTTCCCCCAATTTAGCACATTCACCCTAGGTCCACTCTTATCCTTGTCCACCAGCACTTTAAAACTTACTGAACTGTGGTCACTGTTCCCGAAATGCTCCCCAACTGAAACTTCTATCACCTGGCCGGGCTCATTTCCCAATACTAGGTCCAGTATAGCCCCTTCCCTAATTGGACTATCTACATATTGTTATAAGAATCCCTCCTGGATGCTCCTAACAAACTCTGCCCAATCTAAGCCCCTAGCACTAAGTGAGTCCCAGTCAATATTGGGGAAGTTAAAGTCTTCCATCACAACAACCCTGTTGCTTTTACTCCTTTCCAAAATCTGTCTACCTATCAGCTCCTCTATCTCCAGCTGGCTGTTGGGAGCCCTGTAGTAAACCCTCAACATTGTGACTGCACCCTTCTTATTCTTGATCTCTACCCATATAGCCTCACTGCCCTCTGAGGTGTCCTCCCGCAGTACAGCTGTGATGCACTCCCTAACCAGTAGCGCAACTCCTCCACCCCTTTTACCTCCCCCTCTATCGTGCCTGAAACATCTAAATCCTGGAACGATTAGCTGCCAATCCTGTCCTTCCCTCAACCAGGTCTCTGTAATGGAAACAACATCATAGTTCCAAGTACTAATCCAAGCTCTAAGTTCATCTGCCTTACCAGTTATACTTTTTACATTAAAACATATGCACTTCAGGCCACCAGTCCCACTGTTTTCAGCAACATCTCCCTATCTGCTCTTCCTCGAGCCATCCTGGCCCTATTCCCTAGTTCTCTCAATTTTTTTACCTTCTGACCTATTGTTCCGGTACCCACCCCCCTGCCATACTAGTTTAAACCCTTCCGTGTGACATTAGCAAACCTCGTGGCCAGGATATTTATGCCTCTCCAGTTTACATGCAATCTGTCTTTCTTATACAGGTCACACCTTCCCCGGAAGAGCTCCCAGTGGTCCAGATAATTGAAACACTCTCTCCTACACCAGCTGTTTAGCCACGTGTTTAGCTGCTCTATCTTCCTATTTCTACCCTCACTGGCACATGGCACGGGGTGTAATCCCGAAATTACAACCCTAGAGGTCCTGTCTTTTAACTTTCTGCCTAGCTCCCTGAACTCCTGCTGCAGGACCTCATCCCTTTTCCTGCCTATGTCGTTACTACCCATATGTACAACGACCTCTGCCTGTTTGCCCACCCTCTTCAGGATGCCCGCTACCTGTTCGGAGACATCCTGGCCCCTGGCACCAGGGAGGCAACATACCATCCTGGAGTCTCTTTCACGTCCACAGATGCACCTATCTGTGCCCCTGACTAGAGATTCCCCTATGACTATTGCTCTTCTGCGCTTTGACCCTCCCTGCTGAACATCAGAGCCAACCGTGGTGCCACTGCTCTGGCTGCTGCTGTTTTCCCCTGATAGGCAACTCGCCTCAACAGTATCCAAAGGGGTATACCTGTTCGAGAGGGGGACAACCACAGGGGATTCCTGCACTGACTGCCTGCCCCTTCTGGTGGTCACCCATCTCTCTGCCTGCACCTTGGGTGAGACCACATTTATATAACTGCTATCTATGACGCTTTCCGCCACCTGCATGCTCCTAAGTGCATCCAACTGCTGCTCCAACCAAACCATGCGGTCTGTGAGGAGCCCCAGTTGGGTGCACTTTCTGCAGATGTAGCCGTCCGGGACGCTGGAAGCCTCCCGGACCTGCCACATCTCACATTCAGAGCACTGCACCCCTCTAACGGACATTGCGTTAACTAATAATAAATTAAATTAAAAATACATTTTTAAAAAGTTAATATTAACTAGATGTTTCCTCACACTAGATTTCTACTATAAATGTAAATGCTAAATACAGTACTCTCCAGTCTCTGGCTTCGATACGCCTATAAATTATGATTAAGTAATTAATTAATTATGTTTAATTAGTTTAACGACGTTTAATTTTTAAATTTAGTGCAGATTCCCTACCAGCCAATCAGGTCACAGCTTTCCTGTGTCGTCACTTTTCAGAGACAGAGGGTGATGACAGACGGCTGCTTTAGTGACTGAAAGCCAGTGTTCAGTGGTGTACCACAGGGATCAATGCCGGGTCCCTTATTATTCGTCATGAATATAAACGGCATAGATGACTATGTTAGGGGTAAGTTCAGTAAGTTTGCGGATGCCACAAAGTTTGACCGGGTGGTTAACAGTGAGGTTGAGTGTCTTGGCTTACAGGAAGATAGAGACGGGATGGTCAAATGGGCAGATAAGTGGCAGATGGAATTTATCCCTGAAAAGTGTGAGGTGTTACAATTTTGGAAGGAGTAATTTGACAAGGATGTATTCAATGGTGGCATGATTGACTTCCGGTGGCGGCCATGGAGTGAGTGGTTGCACACAGGACTGCTCCTGTGAGGGGCTGGTTTAGCACACTGAGCTAAATTGCTGGCTTTTAAAGCAGACCAAGGCAGGCCAGCAGCACGGTTCAATTCCTCTACCAGCCTCCCCGAACAGGCGCCGGAATGTGGCGGCTAGGGGCTTTTCACAGTAACTTCATTGAAGCCTACTCGTGACAATAATTGATTTTCATTTCATTTCATTTTCATTTTCATTTCCTGCTTGAATGTGTTGGTTTTGGCCCTTTTCATCTGTGCTTTAGGTAGATTGGGCAGATAAGTGGAGCGGAGAGTGTAGGGGAAGAAGTTATCCCCTGGATGGGCATGTTCACGGACTATCAGGCCCAGCTGGAGACAGTGAAAGACCTGGCGGAGACTCACGCCGCAGCACCAATTACGAAAATGATGGAGGGGGAAGGGTCTCCGTCGATGGGAAAACTGCAGATTGAGCAATTAATGGGCTTCATTAAAGAGGAATATCTGCAGCAAAGGAAGAAAATGCAGAATGACTGGTCGAAGGCAATTGAGGGGGCAGTGGCACCTCGTTGTGGGTCCCTGGGACAGGTGATAAAGTGCCTCAAAACACAGGGAACGACGATCCAGGAAGTGGAGAAGGTGGTGGCTGACCAGAGTGACCGAATTGTGTCTTTAGAGGTGGGGGTGGCGATCCTGGGGGATCTGTGCAAGCCGCTGCAGTCAGATATGAAGGACCAGGAGAATAGGTCCAGGCGACAAAACCTGTGGATTGTGGGTCTGCCGGTGGGAGTGGAGGGGACAAGAGCCACAAACTATGTTGTGAGGATGTTGGCAGGTTGTTGGAGGTGATGGTGTTGGACAAGGCCCCAGAGGTGGACGGGCCCATAGGTCCATGAGGCAGGTCGAGAGCGGGGGAGCCATCGCAGGCAGCGATTGTGCAAATGCACAAGTTTCTGTACAAAGAAAAGATCTCGAAGTGGGCCAGGATGAGACAAGTCTGGGAATGGGAGGGAAATTGAGTCCAGATTTATCAGGACATTGGAGCGGAGTTGGCCAGGAGGTGAGGGGGGTGAAACAAGGCCAAGGCCAGGAAATTGGGTATATTTCAGCCACATCTACCCAAAGCACGGGTGGCTGTCTGTGTGGAGATTGCACGTTCTCCCAGTGTCTGCGTGGGTTTCCTTCATGTACTCTGGTTTCCTCCCGCAGTCCAAAATGTGCATGTTAGGTGGATTGGCCATGCTAAATTGTCCCTTAGTGTCCAAAGGGTTATTCTGGGTTACGGGAATAGAGTAGAATCATGGGCTTATTTAGGGTTCTCTTTCCAAGGGCCGGAGCAGACTCAATGGGATAAATGGCCATTTTCGGCACTCATGGGGATTCTTTGGTATTTCAATTAAATATCCCGTGACCTGTTCCATTTCCCACCAAGCTCAGACCCTTGTGAGAGTCATATGTATAAAGGGACTTGTCTATCTTTCAATTTCCAATTCTGATGAAGGGTCCACACCAGAAACGTTAATCAGCCTTGTCTTTCAAAAACCTTTCCCTGTGAAAAGCAACGGGTTCTTCTGAGCCACACCTGAGCTTGACATATTCAACGGGGGCTGTCAACTTCCACTTTCAAGTTTGGGCTAGTTGACCTCGGTCAAATTTAGTCCATTTCGTTCGAAAAACAGTTTGGTCATTTTTGTTGCAAAAGATGTTTCATATATTCCAGGTGAAAAATGTTTGTATAATTACAGAGGATTAGATTGTTATGTTTACGGGCCTGTGACCTGGAACTTCTAACTAACTGGTGAGGTGACTCAGTTATGTGAGCTACTTCATGGTGTGTGGAAAGTACTAGCTATCACAGCAAAACAACTGTAAAATATCAAGCATCATCGGAGTTGTTTTCAACCTCAGAGAGACATGAAAACAAAGATATCATAAAGAGCTAGGTGGGTGTGGAAAAGGGAAGACGTTTGTTATAAAGCAGGAGGGAGGCTGATGGCATTTTTTAAACTTCTGGTCATTTCTCACACTAGGTGACAATGAATGTGAGTTCCCAGTTGCGGAACCTATTGTAAATTCATTTGCGACATGACATTAGCGTTTCTGTAAAGTGAGATTAATTTGGGATTGTGAATCAATTTTGATGCTGCAAACAATGGTTTTTCTGTCAAGTGCACCCAACAGTTTATGCAGACATTATTTCCAGTTTATGGGGAGTTTTCTTGATAGCCTGGTGCATCTACACCTCCCACCACCCTGTGTCAGTTTCCAACCTATTTTACCCCACTATTTATTGTAATGAACTTGTTTTTCATTAGGTACATAAATGAGGATTATGTATGTTATTTTGTTTGCATTCAAAAATTAGTTTTAGTTTTAGATCATCAAGTCCCTTTGATTGTCATTTTACGTGAAATCTCCTGCAAGGAAAGTGACATTTTATTTTCTAATTTACCCAGCCAGAAGACGGGAAGGAAAATATACATCTATGTCAACCTGGCTACTCGTTGAAATTATTATTTTTATTTGAAAAAAATGGACAAAACTAGCCGTGTCTCATACCTGAACAATTTCTAACCTTCATACAAACAACAGGGACCTTGTTATGTTTAAAGAGGTGCTAATGTCCCCTGTGACGACAGACAATCAAATCCCAAAGAAATGCACCCACCCCCTTTACATTTCTAAAGCAGAGCTTCAGCCAATGGTGATGGTATATCTGAAAGGAAAAAAGGAACATCGACTCCTCTATTAAATGAAGAGGTATGTTCCAGAAACATATCTATAGACAAAAGTCAAAGATGCAAGATGATGCTTTGAATGCGAGCATTTGCAGGTAATTAAGTCTTTACAGATCCAGAGAGAGGGGTAATCCCAGGTGAAAGAGGTGTGAATTGTCTCCAGCCAGGACAGTTGGTAGGATTTTGCAAGCCCAGGCCATATGGTGGGGGGTGAATGTAATGCGACATGAATCCAAGGTCCCGGTTGAGGCCGCACTCATGTGTGCGGAACTTGGCTATAAGTTTCTGTTCGGCGATTCTGCGTTGTCGCGCATCCTGAAGGCCGCCTTGGAGAACGATTACTCGGAGATTGGAGGCTGAATGCCCTTGACTGCTGAAGTGTTCCCCGACTGGGAGGGAACATTCCTGCCTGGCGATTGTCGCGCGATGTCCGTTCATCAGTTGTCGCAGTGTCTGCATGCTCTCGCCAGTATACCACGCTTCGCATTCAAAGCATTGTCTTGCGTCTTTGACTTTGTCTATATATATGTTTCTGGAACTTACCTCTTCATTCACCCGAGGAAGGAGCAGTGCTACAAAAGCTAGTGATTTGAAACAAACCTGATGGACTTTAACCTGGTGTTGTAAGACTTCTTGCTGTAATATTGAATCCAAGTAGTCTACCATCTTATGCCCAGCAGGTAGTAGCAGAACAAGCTCTGTTCAGGTTAAGTTCCTGGTCCTCATCTACACTGTCTACCGCTGGAACATTGGGACTTCTGTATTGGTGTTTATAAGAGTAATTAATCTTTGTGTGCTTTCTTCCATCATGGAAGTCCTCGGTTCTGGAAAGGCAAATCATCCAGCAATAGTTTCAGCCTGCAGACCTCTGAAGGAATACGTCACTGGACTTTTGATTCTGGACTCATATGAAACCTCAACTCTTATTTTTATAGCGGACTTGCCCAATAGCCCTGCTGTCCCTTATCCATCTTTTATTGCATCAGTGCAAAAAGGAGCAGATATTGCAAAACCCCATCCTGTGCTTTGTGGGCAAAATAAACCAACCCTCTTATTTCATCTTATCTCGAGTTTGGTGCGGAGCTATTATTAAAGGATTGGATCACACCAAACTGAAGGGTTGGGGAAAATACACCACCACTTATAAAGGGGGAAATCAGAAATAAAAAAAAACACCTTTCTGTTTACCGACAGGAAGCAAGAGGAGAAATCAAGTTGGTTTAAATTAATCCCCCTCCAGTCCGTAACATAATATTAAGAACTGAACTTGATTGAGGTGAATTAGGTAAAATTTGTACTGGGTTGGTTAAGCACAATTGAATACGCCAAAGTAATATAACTTTATATCTGTAAATAGATGCTGCATCATTACCAAGCTTATTTTAAAAATAATTTCCCATACAGGATCAAAACCATTCATGGCGGGAAGTTTAACACAGCACAATAAGTTAAAGAAAATTGAGAGTAATGTCATTGGTAATTCCTCCGATCTCCTATATTAGCTGGAGAAACAATTTAAACTGATTTTCTGCCCAAATTATAAAGTTAGCATATTAAAACTTGATCTGCTGAGTTTGGCAAGTTTGGTGGTAACAGGCAAGTCAGATTATCTGCGGGGTGAGATGAGTTGGAATGTTGGGAGGTCAGGAGGCCAGGGAGTAGGGTATGGGAAATATAGTGAAAGGATATGAGGGAAGGCGGGAAAAGGCTACCGAGTTGGATGATCAGCCATGATCATAATAAATGGCCGAGCAGGTTCAAAGGGCCGAATGGCCTCCTCCTGCTCCAATTTTCTATGTTTCTATGAAATGAATCAGGATTTCATCAGCATTGGGAGTGAGATAGAGGTAGAGATTTGTGATGTGCCAGGGTAGAGGTTGGATAGTTTGGTGTTGGACTGGATGGGAGCTTAATGCCTGGCTCAGGGACAAACACCATCAATTTCCATCCTGCTTTATTCAGCTGTTCATCCTCCAAAGAACCCAGCTGGAGACAATGGAAATTTGTGTCATATAATTAAGCAATAACTTCCATGGGAGTTCTTGTGTTTACTTTTTTTCTCCCGGGTTTCCATCAATCTACAGCCAAAGTTATGGTGGGAGATTAGTGAATCAAAGCAGGAATTCTGGAGTTGTTCAAATCATTCAATGTCAATTCAATTGTTAAGAGCTCAATGTGCCCCTCCAGCAAAAATAGGTAGGAACATTCCCAAATCCATGCCCAATTCCCATAACTCCATGTTTGAATCCCTCCAGTTAGATGATAGGCCCTGCCACAGTCTTGAAACAGTCCTAATCAAAGTCACAAATGACAGTGTGACTGCATGTGGTACATAAACTTTATTCATCCTTCTTGACATGTCTGCAGCCTCTTGTATGGTTAACATTACCATCCTCCTCCAAAGCGGCACCATCTGCCAGCTGAATGGAACAGTCCTTGACTGATTCTGTTCCTGTTTATCCAGTTGTAGTCAGAGAATCCCCTGCAATGGCTGCTTGGAAAGGTCAAATCATAGCATCATAGAATATCTAAGTGCAGAAGGAGGCCATTCGGCCTATTGGGTCTGCACCGATGGGGCAGCTCAGTGGCACAGTGGTTAGCACTGCTGCTCACAGCGCCAAGGACCTAGGTTCAATTCTAGCCTTGGGTGACTTTCTGGATTGAGCTTGCACATTCCCGCTGTGTCTTGTGGGTTTCCTCCGGATGCTCCGGTTTCCTCCCACAGTCCAAAGATGTGCAGGTTGGTGGCGTTACAGGGATAGGGTGAGGGAGTGGACCAAGGTAGGGTGCTGTTTCGGAGGGTCAGTGCAGACATGGTCCCTTCCAATTCCTCAGCTACATGATGTCCCTCGATAGCATAATTTGCAACACACCAGGTTCTACATATAAGACATTGGAGCAGAATTAGGAGCAGAATTAGGCCACTCGGCCCCTCAAGTCTGCTCCGCCATTCAATCATGACTGATATTTTTCTCATCCCCATTCTCCTGCCTTCTCCCCATAACCCCTGATCCCCTTATTGATCAAAACCTATCTATCCCTGTCTTGAAGACACTCAGTGATTTGGCCTCCACAGCCTTCTGCGGCAAAGCGCTCCACAGATTCACCACCCTCTGGCTGAAGAAATTCCTCCTCATTTCTGTTTTAAAGGATCATCCCTGTAGTCTGAGATTATGTCCTCTGCTTCTAGTTTTTCCTACAAGTGGAAACATCCTCTCCACATCCACTCTATCCAGTCCAAGCAGTATCCTGTAAGTTTCAATAAGGCCCCCCCTCATCCTTCTAAACTCCAACGAGTACAGACGCAGAGTCCTCAACCGTTCCTCATACGGCAACCTGTTCATCCCAGGGATCATTCTTGTGAATCTCTTCTGGACCCTTTCCAAGGCCAGCACATCCTTTCTTACATACAGGGCCAAAAACCGCTCACAATATTCCAAATGGTGTCTGACCAGAACCTTATATAGCCTCAGAAGTACATCCCTGGTAACACCCAGTTCTACCTCAGCATAACTTATCTCGATTGGTTCATTCTCTGATTTATCACAATGCTTGTCTGACATCTAATACTGGATGAGCAGAAATTTCTTCCAACTAAGTAATTGGTCTCCACTTTAAACTCCGTTCCCTAACCACCAGCACCATCCTGTCACCGGCCATTGTCCAAGACTGAACCATATCACCTGCAACCTTGGTAATATATTTGATTCTAAGTTGGGTTTCTGACCCCCATATCCACTCCAACTCTAACATCGCCAAGTTCAACCTCATAACATCCATCTCCACCCCTGCCTCAGCTCATTTGCTGCTGAAACCTTTCATGTCTTTGTTACCCCGACAGTATTTGACTATTTCAATGCTCTCTTGTCCATCCTCCCACTTTTAACCCTCTGTAAACTTGCTGCCCATATTGTAAAATGCGCCAAAACCTCTTCATCCATCATCCCTGTGCTCGCGCACCAACATTGGTTCCCATTATAATTAAAAAAGGAGAATACTGCAGACGCTGGTGATCTGGAATAAAAACAGAAAGGGTGGGTCTGGCAGCTTCTGTGGAGAGAGAAACAGAGTTAACATTTCTCGTTCAATATGACGCTTCACCCAGTCTGGCAATGCTTTGGCTTTTAAACCCTCATCATGGCTTCCAAATGCTTTCATGGCATTGTTCTTCCATAGGTTTGTAATCGCTTCCAGCTCTACAACCATCTGAGATCTGTGCTCCTCCAAATGTGGTTCTCTTATTATTATTACTTTGTTTAATCATTCCTCTACTTCAGCTGCCAAGGTGCTAAACTCTGAAATTCCCTCCCTAGACCTTTCAACCTCACCACGTCTCCTTCCTCCTTTAAGATATTTCTTATAAACCTACCTCTTTGGCAACACTGACTACCTGCCCGAATATCTCATTATGTAGCTTGGTGTCAACTTGTCGTTGGTAACACTCTTTGTGAAGCAACTTGGGTCCTTTACTGTGTTAAAGATGCTAAATACAAATTGTTGTTAAGAAACTTTGTCCTGCCCTTGCTTATATTTCCATTAAGGGAACAAAATGCCCCATTGTCCTCCTGAATAAGCCTAACCAGGTTTCAAACACCAGTTCCTGATTTGTCTAAATAAATAATAAGTTTTGGAAGGTAGAAAATTCAGAACGTTTCAGGGCCTCCAGGATGAAAATGCACTGATATGAGGTCAAAGGGGCTGGTTTAGCACAGTGGGCTAAACAGCTGGCTTATAATGCCGAACAATGCCAGCAGCGCGGTTTCAATTCCTGTACTGGCCTCCACGAACAGGCGTCGGAATGTAGCGACTAGGGGCTTTTCGTAGTAACTTAATTGAAGCCTACTTGTGGCAATAAGCGATTATTTTTATTAAGTGTCAATGCAGGAATGTGTTCACTGGGAATCTCTGCTGCTGCTTGACTATGGGAAAATGTGGGATTTGGGGCAGTTCTTTTCATTTTTGCAAAATTTGTGTGAGCTCACAGCACAATGTCCAGATCTCTAACACCTCCCAGAGCAAGGGTAAGGGATCAAGAGAAGTGGCAGAGATCAGTCACTCCAGACAGCTTGACATGTTACAGCTCTAGCCCCAGTCCCACCCCCAGCCCTGACAAGAGACCAGAAGTGCTTGATTTACTGACAGATTCTGTTTGGGGAGTATGACCGCCAGATGAAACTTGCATTGGCTGATTGGCCAATGAATTCCAAGCTGCAAAACACTTCAGGTCTGAGGAATGCAGGATGTTGCTTCCAAATCAGTGACATACCGGTAAACCAGCCGTCAAATCAGACCTATTATAGGCCGGGATTCAACGAGCCCACGCCGGTTGCCGGTGAATCGGCGCAATCGGCCCATGTGGTCGCTGCGGAGCCGGTCGGGGGCCATTGAATGCAGCCCCCGTGGCGATTCTCCGTGCTCGATGGGCCGCATGCCTGCCGAGTCCCGCTGGCGTGGTTTATATATGGTCCCACCCGGCGTGACCTCGGCGTTCTGGCTGCGGGGGCCGTCCTCGTTGAGGGGGGGGATCCGACTCTGGCGGGGGCATTCACGGTGGCCAGGCCCCCGATCGGGGGCTACCGATCAGCGGGCGCGCTCATTTCGGGGGAGGGGCCTATGTTCCTCTGCGCCGGGCCCCTGTAGGTCTCCGCCATGTTGCCGGCGGGGGGCGGTTTTGGCGTCGGCGTGAACACGTGGCTGCGATATCGGTGAATCCCGGCCATAATGTACCAGGTAAACCTGAAGTGTACCTCCATTGCACCAATGATACATTTTCCTTGTCGTTTTTAACATTAGCCATCTTTGATTTCTTTGATACCAGGAACAAATAGTGCTGAATAAGAAAGTAATGTAATACTGTGGACCTGGAACTGGAGTGAGAATACTCAAAAGAAATTCACCAGTAGGATCCTCATGGGGAGACTTACAACCAATCTTTCTGGGCTCGGTTTGCACTTAAATCCTAAAAGAAAACAGTGGTTTGCTTTAGTCCCCACTGCTTAATAGGTTTAGTCTCAGTCAAAGGCAATCAATGCAGTTGGCTAGCTGTGAATGTTAAGATTTAACTGGAATTTGGTTGTCAGTGAGCAGAGCTTTTCACATCCGAATCAGTATATATCCTGGGGCTGGGCGACAGCATTAAAGTTAAACAATATTTACTGTCGTATTGACATCATTAATATCATAATTTCAGTCCGTATTAACTATATAAGTGCAGAGCCAGATTCTGAACCAAAGTTCCAATTGGCCTGGTTTTTAAAGTAGACACAAAATATTTTTCTGTGCATGTGTATCACTTTCCATCACACGTTTGTTGATATATTTGTTAGGTGAGCAGTTCCCACTTGTGGTTTGAGCCACAGTGGAAAATGTAAATATGTTTTTACATTCATCAATATTTTTTAGTTAATAAAAATGCAACTATTGGACGCCCCACGCTATTGGGTCTGAGACAATGAACAGTTACACATTTTTTAATATATATTTATACTAGAGGTTTATAATGTTTTACAAGTAATACAGCAAAACTTTCAAGGCAGAAATGGTACAGTACGGAACAAATATTTCTGAAAATGTAAGAACAAGCTAGTCATGATAAATTCAGAACACTGGTCCTTAATAATAATAATAATAATCTTAATTGTTGTCACAAGTAAGCTTACATTAACACTGCAAGGAAGTTACTGTAAAAATCCCCTAGTCGCCACTCTTCGGCGCCTGTTCACGTACGCGGATGGAGAATTCAGAATGTCCAAATTACCTAACAGCACGTCTTTCAGGAGGAAGCCCACACAGACACAGGGAGAATGTGCAGACTCCGCACAGACAGTGACCCAAGCCGGGAATCGAACCTAGGACCCTGGTGCTGTGAAGCAACTGTGCTAACCACTGTGCTGCCTCCCAAGAACTAGTGCCTCCAATTTTAACACCGGATCAATCCGAATATGAAGGAGGAAAAGGATGAGGCCACATAAGCAAGACAGGATAATATAGCAAGCTGCATACCTTTATGCAATTTATACCTGTATCGGGGCTGGTTTAGCACAGTGGGCTAAATAGCTGGCTTGAAATGCAGAACAAGGCCAGCAGAGTGGGTTCAATTCCCATATTGCCCTCCCCGAACAGGTGCCGGAATGTGGCGACTAGGGGCTTTTCACAGTAACTTCATTGAAGCCTACCTGTGACAATAAGTTATTATTATATGTATAGCAATATCACAACTTGCATTATGGCTCATGGGAAACCTTGCAGAAGCAGGTCAGACGAAGTGGAGATGGGAGTCCCATTATTTACAGAATGTATTTACTAGAATAGAGCACAGGTGCCAGGAATTCCATAGGGATACATTCCATGACCATTTTATGTCAACTTTGAATTGAAGGATACTTGTCACTGATCCAGGAGCAGAGGATATTTTTATGCGCTGAAAAAGTAGGATGTTATATAGGCTTTTTTCCATTAACATCAATAATTCTGCAATCTGATGGACCCAGGATTAGGAACAAAGGATCAAATTCTAAGGCCCTGCCAGATATCCTCCTTACCTACACCAGACCAATAGGATTGAATCTTGACACAGGACCATACAAAGTGTATGAAACCACCCTCGACTAACAAGCACTTTCGGCATATTGGGGAAAAACCTGTTTCTCAAACTCGGTGTGATGCAAGCGATGCAGTATCTGGAACTGCATATCCTTTGTTCTTGTGCATGCCAAAATCTTATGAGCATAATCGCATTTACTACACCGGTGTTTTTCAAACTTTTTTTCCGGGGACTCATTTTTACCAACCGGCCAACCTTCGGGACCCACTCCGGCCGACTTCCGCGACCCTGCTGGCCGACATTCGCAACCCATGACGACGGACCTACGTGATACACCATTTTCTCATACCTTTAATGCGAGAGGTGAGCCTGCTTAGTCCGAACGATCTCACTCTAATCAGGTTCACAGGAGGAGAGGTAAGACATAGCTGGCATCAAAGTTTCATCAGCAAATGAATCAGCCAGAGAGGACAATTTCTTGAGGAGGAAAGTGTGGATTTTGAACCTCGGTTCTTAAACTCTGGCTAGCTCCCCTATTGACTGATCATTACAGCAACTCTTCAAAACTGTTTCGAATCAATGCTTTAATGTAGTCTAAAAGGTCAGCAAGAAACTTATAGCCACCCTTCAGTACACAGAGGGCGGCATTGTGATGATTTCCCATGGCTTTCATTATATCCCTTGCCAAACGTTCAGTTCTGTCCATGATTAAATCATGGGGAATATGTGCTCTCTCCAGATGATTTGAGTAATGTTTAGGGATGCAAAACAGATTGAGTTCATAGCCTTATTCATCATCGGTGACCACCACGCAGTCAGCCGCCGCCATGGCACTTTGAGCCCGGGATCAGGTCCCAACACACCTGGGCCGCATGCGCACTGATGGGCGGGCACGCATACGCAGTGTGCCCGCATCTTTTTTTAGCTGGTCGCAGCTGCCGTTTTAAAATCCGCTCGCAGTCGGCATTGTTAAAATCCGGCTGCTGCGCGGGAATTCCCGCGATCGGGAACGCTGCGATGGCTGGCTCCGCGACCCTCCCGACACCCGCCCGTGATCTACCCGTGGGTCGCGACCCCCACTTTGAAAATGCCTGTACTACACCGTATCTCTTCAACAATATTAGTTGCCTGTTGCCAAGTCTCTTTCCCAAGATCGTAAGGTACCCAAGGTTCTAACACAGGATCTAGAACACAAGGTATCATGAAACCTTATAATTAACTGTCTAGGCTCCGCAGAAATTAGGGTCTTTTATATCGGGGAAATAGAAAAGTCAAGAGCAAAGTTGTCTTGTTAAGGACAAAGTCTGCAAGTTGCAGATATTTTAAAAGGGAGTGTCTCAGAATGTCAATGTTGGCATCGCTGCTCAAAGGATGACAAGGCAGAACAATTGGACATAACGCCCAGCCCACAAATGCCTCTATTTCTCAAAATATCGAATCCATGGTCCAAAAGACCTGATGGGAAGTCCTGACTCTCCTGAATGGGAGAAAGAGGGGAAGTCAGTTTAGATCTCCCTTCTAGTTGATGGATCATCCTCCACGCTCTAAGAGTATTAACAGTATTAGGATTTCCGCACCTGGCAGAACCCTACCTAAAGTCCCCATAAAATAACCTGCAGAGGGAAAGCCAACGGATCTGTTTCAATATCAAGTCAAATGGAGGTAGTGTCCTTCCTGACCTTTTAAGACCCAAGGTCAGAGGCTAATTAGTACAGTCTAATATTTGGGACCTTGAACCCCCCCCCCCCCCCCCCCCCCCCCCTCCCCCCCCACCGGACCATGGGAGCTGAAGCTTGGTGAACGTCAGACAACGGTTATTTTTATTCCAAAAAAAACAAGCTAATAATTTCATTAATCTCCTTTATGACTCTAGCAGACAATAAGATTGACAACATCTGCAAGGAATACAGCCACAGCATATATAAACAAGATAGGAAAATATGCCAAGTTGCACTCCTTTGTATATAGCCAGATCGTGACGCAATATGGCTCATGGAGCAGGTCAGTCAATGCGGGGCCTATACATTTGAGATAGGAGTCTCACACTTTACAGAATGTATTAGGCATAGAATGGATCTCATTCGTTAGGAATTCCATCGGGATACATTCTACAACTATTTTATGTCAGTTTTGAATTGAAGGATACTTGTCACAGATCCAGGAGCAGAGGATATTTTAACAAGTTACAAAAGTTAGGATGTCATACAGCCTTTTTTCATTAACACCAATAATACTGCAATCTGGAAGACCCAGAATCTAGGCAACACATTCATCTTAATCAAAGGAGACCTACCCAGCAAAGGGATAAGGGGCAGTCCCCACATCTCTCTCTGAAGGCCAAAGTTGTCAGATCTACTGTATAACCGTTTGTGAGCAATGCTGCCAAAGGCCTATGAGACAACACCTGAATTCGCTTAACATATTCCTCAGCCAGCCCAAATTTCCACAACGTAAAAATTAAGCAATTCCACTCCACCCTGCCAAAAGCATTCTCTGCATCCAAGGAGATGACTAACCCATCCAATGCCTACTTCTGAAAAACCTCAAACACATTTAGTAGCCTTCTGACATAGTTAAAAAACCGACCCCTTATGAACCCAGTCTCGCCCCCAACCCACCATTGCCTCCCCCAGATGATCAATGGGAAAATTCCACCAACACCTTAGATAACAATTTCAAATTAACATTCAAAAGCAAGATTGGCCTATAGGAGATATATTCCTCCGAGCTCTTGCCTGCCTTCAAAACCGGGAGCTGGATCCTCCGTTTCTGCGACAAAGTGTTGACGCCAATGGAGAATCTGTGGAATTCTACGACAGGAAAATCGGCGCCGCACCTGCACCGATTCTGCTACCAGTGAGGGGCTAGCACCGGTGCCGCGTGGAACACCATCGAATCCCATGAAAAACAGTGCGGGATTCGCTGAGTCCGTGACGGACACTCTCAGGGCTGATAAGCTGCAGCCGCGCTTAAACAACACACTTCCCACCAACACTGATCAAGATCGAAAAGATGGGACAGGCTGTGCTGGAGCGTGCCCATACAGCTGACGGGTGGGCTGGGGCCAAAGGGGGGTGCCTTGTGGGGGGGGGGGGGGGGGGGGGGAGGATGGGGGAGGGGGTCACCTATATGACCAAGGGCACCAGGTTGAAAGCAGGCTGTCAACAGCATGCTGCCTTGCCGACTGCGGCAATAGTGCTGCATACCCATCCACGCCACAGCCCACCCTCCATTACTCCCCCAGCCCTGGCGGAACCCCCCCGGCCAGCGGCACGACTGTTGGCGAAGTATGGCAGTGCTGGACACTGTCCATATGCCCTCTCTCTCTCCCAGCAGCCACCACACCAGGTTCACAATGTTTGAGAGCACACATGGACCCCGCGCCATCGGGTCCTCGGCCCATTGGAGCCAGAGAATAGCGGGTGGGCCCACTAATGATATACAAACGGTGATTAGAGTACGCATGGCGTGCATCTCATTGACGCCGTTTCCGAGGTGACGGAGCATCGCAATTCTGCACCAAACCGGCGCCTGCCGCAATTTTGTCGTCGGGAGCTATTCTCCACCCAATTTAGATGTTGACTAACGGAGAATCCCGCAAAGGGAAATATTCGCTTCCCTGAGCTTCGGCTGTCCCAAAAACAAATGACAGTACATATCAAATACAGGCCCTAAAATTCCCTGAAAAGCTCACACCCAAAACCATCTGGCCCCAGGGGCTTTGACAGATGAATCTCTCTAACGGCCCCAGTCGCCTGGTTCCACTTTTTTTGACAGTCGTTCAGTTCTTGATTTTTAAAATTTATTTACAGGATGGGGGTATCACTGGCTAGGCCACCATTCTTTGCCGATCCCAGTTTCCTTTGAGAAGGTGGTGGTGAGCTGCCTTCTTGAACCTCTGCAGTCTATGTGGTGTAGGTACACCCACCGTGCTATTAGGGAGGGAGTTCCCGGAATCTGACTCAGCGACAGTGAAGGAATGGAGCTATTTTTCCAAACCAGGATGGTGTGTGGTTTGGAGAAGATCTTCCAGGTGGTGGTGTTCCCATATATCTGCTGCACTTGTTCTTCTAGATGGTAGCGGTTGTGGGTTTGGAACTATGGAACCTTGGTGAGTTCCTGCAGTTAATCTTTATACACGCTGCTGCCACTGTGCATTAGTGGTGGAGGGAGTGAATGTTTTTGGGTGGGGTCAGCGGGTTGTTTTCTCCTGAATGGTGTTAAGCTTCTTGAATGTTGTTGGAGCTGCACTCATCCAGGCAAGTGGAGAGTATCCATCATACTCCTGACTTGTCGATGGTGGACAAGCTTTGGGGTGGGGGGTCAGAAGGCAAGTTACGCGCTGCAGGATTCCTAGCCTTTGACCTCTTCTGGTAGCCAGAGTATTTATATAGCTAGTCCGGTGTCCAGTTCAGTTTCTGGTCAATGGCAACCCCCATGATGTTGATTGTGGGTGATTCAGTAATGGTAATGTTATTAAATGCCAAGGAGTGATGGTTAGATTCTCTCTTATTGGAAATGGTAATTGGCTGGCACTTGCAAGGTGCGAATATTACTTGCTAATTGTCAGCCCAAGTCTAAATATCGTCCAGGTCTTTCTGCACTTGGACATGGACTACTTCAGCGTCTGTGGAGTCATGAATGTTGCCAAACATGACGCAATCATCAGCAAACATCCCCACGTCTGACCTTATTCAGAAGGAAGGCCATTGAGGAAGCAGCTGAAGATGGTTGGGCTTAGCATTTATACATCAGGTGGGATTTAGTGGCCACATTAGCCGCAGGTGAAAATCCCGTCATGGCCGCTAATCTCACACAAGGCCAAAAAGCAGGATTTGCGGCAGTGGGATTTCTGATCACTATTTTCTCAGGCCCTTCTCAATGTCGTAGGCCGTGCACCTGATTTGCATGAATTTGAGTCCATTATCAGGTACTGAGCATGGTTAACATTATACCTTCAACCCTCATTGAATCTTCCCTACCACCAGGTGTGGTGTCAGCAAATTATTACTGCCTTTTAAAAATGGGAACCAGGGCCATGACCTCCAAGAGGAAGGAAGGAGGTGAGCACCATTGTCTCCATTGAGCACCAGGGAGTCCAAGGGGATAGAACCCACTGCCCGGCTCCGGAGAGGGGTTTGTAGGGGCCCTGGGTGTTCAGGGAGGCTTGGGGTTCTGGAGGAGGGGGTTGGGCACTTGGAGGGTGAGAGGGAGGAAGCTATCGGGACATAGGGTTATATTAGCGCAGCGGGGTGGAGGTCAGGATTGATGTAGGTGGTCCTGAGGTTTGCTGTCTGTTGTTTAAGTTAGCTTTTGATGCTGTGATAGTCTGCTGTCCGTGTTGTTTAAATTATGTTTTAGGGTTGTGCATGTTTGCTGTTTGTGGAATGGGAGTACGGGCCAGAGGCGGCTGCAGGACACTTGGGGTGGGGGTGGGGCATGATGGGAGTCAAAGGACCTGATAGGCTGGGGGAATGGCACCCTGAAAGAGAAGGCAACATGGTCCCCACCCCTTGGGAGCACAGCTTTGTGAGTAGCTGGCCAGGAGACTTAGGTGTGGCATGGCAACAATGAGATCTTGGAACGATGCAGTCTAAGTAAGAACAGCCTCCAGCAGCAGTGCAGCAGCACTGAGGGAGAGCCCTGCAGAAGGAGACCAGGGGGCCACAGGGCAGACCCAGGGGCCAGAGCTGACCAGCCATACAGGGGACACGAAGACGCAGAAGGAGACCAGAGGTCCACAGGACTTATGTGTCCTTCATGGAGCCTTTGGGATAAATGTGCTGTAGAAGGCTCCGCCTCATGAGAGGGGCTGAGCAGTACCTGTGCCACGCCCTTACAGACTTGGTGCCACATTATGGCAGAGGACAGCTGGCAGGTTAGATTTCAATGATACCTGGCATGTGTGGGGACTGGGCTTAAGCAGGGAGGTATTCTGATGAGGAATTCCGTTGTGTGAGGAAGCTTGTGAGGGATTGGGTGCTGGGGCCCTGTGAGGTGGCAGCATGTGGGATTGAGGTGACATTCCGAGTGGTGATGGTTAGATGGAATTAGACAGGAGACAGGGAGCACTTATCTTGGCAGACGGAGCAGGTCATTTATTTTTTTTCTGCATTCCATTCCCATCCTCTTGGCCAGGTTGCTGACACTAACCAGTGCTGCAACTATCTCCCAAGCAAGATTCGTCACCTTGCTTGTGAGTCTCCTCCCAGCCCAAAGGTATATTGTTGCCTGCCTCTCTAGTACAGATTGAGGGCCCCCTCTGTGAATCGAGGTGCTGGCTTCCTCACTGCCGTCCTGATGGCTTGATTGACAGCAGCTGTGGAGCCGTTTAAATGTAGCATCTCCTTTGATGTCCGCAGATGATCCCTGGGATTGGCGAATCAGACGCTTTGCATCTCAGGCACGTCCTTTTCATGCGGGGAAAAAAAATTCTAAGTGCTTGAAAATTGCAGTCTGGATCACGCCGCCAGGGCCAAAAATGACACTTATTAATTTTTCGGAAAAAGCCACCCACCATTTATACATCCAATCAAGTATTTTGTTGTTCGAATCCAACCCAGAAACTGACTACTTCACAAGAAGTAATCTTGCTTACTTAAGTTTCTTACTCACCCTTGTTTTTTTGACTGGCACAGATGCGATGGGCCGAAGGGCCTTTTCTGTGCTGTCAGCCTCCATGACTCTGAGATTAAAAAGAACTGTTGTTACTCTGTTTGGTCCATTGATAGAGCAGTCTCTTTCTGGTAAACAATTAAAGAGGAATAATTGGCTGTGTGGTGGTGATATATCTGTTTAATCTGAATTTCTGGCTCTCCAGTAATGACTCGCAATGATTACTCCTAGTTAACGGAGATGCAACACTCTTCTTTTATGGAGAACATTATTTTTAAAAGATCAATTAATTTTCTGTGCACTTAAGAGTTTCTGATAGGTACTTCATAAATAAGCATCAATAAATGGAATTTAATTTCCATGAGTGTCCCAGTTGCTTGTCTATGATGAGAAGAGTATTAGATTTTTAATGTACTGCCATTTAAAATAAATTTAGAATGTGTTTCTTCATTCTCAAAGACAGGGATGATAGTAGAAACAGGAAGAGCATAAAAAACCGCCTGATTGACGTTCTGCTCTCATTCTGCAGTCTTTGATGCTAATCTATTCTTCTGACCAAGGGAGAAGGACACTCGCTAGAAAGTAATACCTTCCCTGCCCTGGGCTCCTCATATTTTGTGGCCCTTCTGAAACACTCTTCCATGACTTACCTGAGTGCTGGGTACTATTGAATTGACGTCTGGCCGAATGCTCCTGCCACCCGACATCACATTCCCACTGCCAGCCAACTATATCTTCCTGCTGGTTTCAGATCAGCAACTACAGTTAAAATTGCTAAATTTGGCCTCGTGCTAGATCTCTGTATCGGCAATTCCCCCACGTCCCCCCATCCCCGCCTGGCCGATTAATGCTGTGTGTTAAAATCATGGCTCGAGGTTGAGCAGACCATCTATAAGATGCACTCCAGTAACTCACCAAGGCTCCTTAGACAACACCTTCCAAACCCACACCACTACCAGCTAGAAGGACAAGAGTAGCACATACCTGGGAACCCCACTATCTGGAGGTTCCCCTCCAAGTCACTCACCACCCTGACTTGGAACTATATCGCCGTTCCTTCATTGTCGCTGGCTAAAAATCCTGGAACTCCCTCCCTAATGGCACAGTGGGTGTACCTACATCTCAAGGACTGCAGAGGTTCAAGAAGTCAACTCACCAACACCTTCCAAAGAACAACTAGGGATGCTGGCCTAATCAGCAAAGTCCACATCCCTTAAAATGATTTTTTTAAAAAAAGACCTTTATCCTGCCTATGGTGCTGGGATTTTAATCTCATTTCTAAAGGTGACTGGATCAGCAACACGGTAGCTGGCGAGACTGCGGCTTTTGCCAATGTGGGGAAGAGAGTCTCTGCCCAAATAACCATATATTGCAAAATTTCTACTGGTCAAAATTCCGAGTTTCAGCTCAAGGTCTATTCCTGTTGCCCATAAATCAGGTAGTAAATCTGGAGAAAGGCCTTCAAATTTAGACACTACCCTCTTTCTCCAAACTGAAATTACTCACAACATGTACAAGGGGTTAAAAAAAAACACATGGCACCCGTTGCACAATCCTTCTTTGTCGGAAACAGAAAGTAAACAGCGGCTGCTCACAAGCCCTTGATTATGGTGACGTTCATGCCTCTCACAATATAATCAATTCCTCGTAAGCAAATGTTTACCACAAAAGTTTAGAGATTGATCAAACTCCAAAAAGGCTAAAGATCATGGAATGAATTGTAAATTAGGGAGCTGGACTAAACTGAAGGAGGCATGTAAAAATGAACAAATCTTGTCTGATCACACTTTGGACATTTTATGTCAAAGGTGCTTTATATGTATGCAAGTCATTGCCATTGTTTAAAAATTAAGTTGTACTAATAGCTGGTTAAGAACTTGACCGTAGGTTACAGAAATAAGTAAAGGTTTAGAATGTCACAAACTCAGTGAGGTTTAGTTTGTCTTCTGTGTGCCTGCACAGCAGAGTGCATCGGCCCCTCTGGCAGTGAGGGGGTCCTGGGATTGAGGGCCCAGACTCATTTAAATCTGGTAGGCAGGCTATCGGTCACCAAACAGATCAGCAGCCGCCCCAGCCCGACTTTGATTCAGTGAATTTTATTTTATATTTGCTGCAGCCAAAACCAGTATTTATTGACGATGGATAATTCGCCTTGAGAAGGAGATGGTGAGCCACTTCCTTGAACCATTTTAGTCCTTATGATGTAAGCACACCCCCAGTGCTGTTTGGAGGGTAGTCCCAGGATGTTGACACAGTGACGATGACGTAATGGCGATATTGGCCGGGATTCTCCCCTACCTGGCAGTGGCGTGAACCAATCTGGCTTCGGGCCGCCCCAAAGGTGTGGATTTCTCCGCATCTTTAGGGGCCAAGCCCTAATCTTGAGGGGCTAGGCCCGCGCCAGAGTGGTTGGCACGCCGCCGGCTGGCGGGAAAGGCCTTTGGCGCCACGCCAGCCGGGGCCGAAGGGACTTCGCCGGCCGGCTGAAGTCCGCGCATGCGCCGGAGCGTCAGCGGCTGCTGATGTCATCCCCGCGCATGTCATCATGAAGGCAATGGCGAACGCAGAAGGAAAAGAGTGCCCCATGGCACAGGCCCGCCGGCCAATCGGTGGGCCATGATCGTGGGCCAGGCCACAGTGGGGGCACCCCCCGGGGCCAGATCGCCCCGCACCAACACCAGGACCCCGGAGCCCGCCCGTGCCGCCTGGTCCCGCCGGTAAGGTAGGTGGTTTGATTCCCGCCGGCGGGACTGGCATGACAGCAGCGGGACTTTGGCCCATCGCGGGCCAGAGAATCGCCGGGGGTGGGGCCCGCCGACAGGCGCGGCGTGATTCCCGCCCCGCCGAATCTCTGGTGCCGGAGACTTCGGGAGACAGCGGGGGCGGGATTCACGCCAGTCCCCGGCGATTCTCCGACCCGAGAATCCAGCCCATTGTTCCTAGTCAGGAGTGTGTGTGGCTTAAAGGGGAATTTGCAGATTGTGTTCCCATGCATCTGCCGCACTTCTTCTTGGTGGTAGAGTCTGCAGGTTTGGAAGGAGTCTTGGCGAATTACTGTTGTGCATCTTATAGATAGTATACATCACTGCTACTCTGCATGGTGGAGGGGGGTTGTATGTTTAAGGTGGTGGCTGGAGTGCCGATCAAATGGGGTGCTTTGCCTCGGATTGTCTCAAACTTCTTGCATGCTGCTGGAGATGCACTCATCCAGCCAAGTGGACATCACACTCCTGACTTGTTTCTTGTCGATGGTGGACAGACATTGGAGAGTCAGGAGACAAGTTGCTGCCTGCAGAATTCAAACCCAACCTCTCTGCTGTTCTTATAGCTCCAATATGTATGTGATTGGTCCAGTTACATTTCTGGTCAATGATAACCACCAGGATGTTGATCTTGGGGGATTCAGTGATGGTAATGCTGTTGAATATCAAGAGGAGATGGTTAGATACTCTCCTGTTGGAGGTGGTCATTGTCTGGCACTTGTGTGGTGCAAATGTTACTAGAGACTTAAAAAATTCATTTATGGGATGTGGGCGATGTGGCGAGGTCAGAATTATATTTGCCCATCCCTAATTGCCTTTCAGAAGATGATGGTGAGCTGCGTTCTTGACCCGATGCAGTCATATGATGTCGGTACATCCACAGTGCTGGTAGGGAGGGAATTCCAGGATTTTGACCCAGCGACATTGAAGGAACGGCGATATATTTCCAATTCGGGACGAGAGTGTCTTGGAGAGGAACTTCCAGGTGGTGGTGTTCGCATGTGTCTGCTGCTCTTGTCCTTCTAGATAGTAGCATTCGTGGATTTGGAAGGTGCTGCCTTGGTGAGTTACTGCAGTGCATCTTGTAGATCAGTGCGTCTCAAACTATCTGATGTGGCGGACCGGCAGTTTTTTTTTTCAATGTGCCAGGGACCGGTGAGCAAACAATCCAATCCAGGATTACTGTCTCTTTCTTTTCTGGAAACACTCCACGTACCGGCAGACGATGGCTCGCGTACCGGCACCGGTACGCGTACCACACATTGAGAAGCACTGTTGTAGATGGTACACACGGCCGGACTGTGTATTGGTGCTGGAGGCAATTATGTTTGTGTAAGGGGAGCCAATCAAGTCAGGCTGGGCCTTTGGGGGGGGGAGGGGGGGGGGGGGGGGGTTGGATTAGGCCAAGCCCTAGGGGATGGGGAGATAGTGGCATAGTGGGATTTTTACTGGACTAGTAATCCAGATACCCAGGTTAATTCTCCAGTGACGAGAGTTTGAATCCCACTATGGCAGATGTTGAAATTTGAATTCAATAAAAGTCTGGAATTAAAAGTCTAATAGGAACCATGAAACCATTCTCATTGGCCTAGCAAGCCACTCTGTTCAACGGCAATTAGGGAGGGACTTCCTGTGGTGGCCATGGAGTGAGCGGTCGCTGGTTGCTCCCGCTCAAGGTGGAATTTTTCGGTCCTTTCCACGTCTGATGGGTGGAATTTTGGATGGAAAGAGGTGTAGGAGTACCTGGAGAAGTTGTAACTCCTCTGGTGTGGCTGGTGGATGGATGCACGAACTAGGAGTGGGTTGAGAAGAAGGGAGTTATGGGAGCAGGAGAGTATCGAGGTGCCTCACAGATTAAGATGGTCGGGGGCAAGGGGCCTGTTCTGCCAGCCCACTGGTCAATGGAGCAGCTGGTGGACTTTTTAAATGATAAGTTTGGCCAGCAGAGAAGGGAGACCCTGGAGGACCTGGCCAAGGTGGTAGAGCTGCTCAAAGCAGGGATTGACCGAGTGGAGCAGAGGTTGAGTCCGAGGGCCGGGCGATCCAGGAAGTGGAGGAGGTGGTGGGGAAGCACGAGGAGCAGTTGGCCTCGTTGGTGGCTGAGGTGGGGGTGATGCAGAAGACCCAAAAGAAGCTGAAGGAGAAGGTGGAGGATCTGGAGAACAGCTTCAGAAGACAAAATTTAAGGATCGTGAGCATGCCCGAAGGCATCGAAGGAGTGGGGGCTGGCACGTATGTAGCCAAAATGCTGAAGATGCTGATGGGGGAGGGAGTCTTTGACCGGCCCCTGGAGGTCGACTGAGTGCATAGGGCGTTGATGAGAACGCTGCAAGTGGGTGAACCACCAAGGGCGGTTGCACCACTTGAATGTGGATGTAAAGTTGTTGCCGAAGGTGTTGGCTTTGCAAATTGAGAACTGTGTCCCGGGGTTAATAGGTGAGGACCAAACAGGGTTTGTGAAAGAGAGACAGCTGTCGGCAAACGTGAGGAGTCGGCTTAATGTGATTATGATGCCCCTGGAGGGGCAGGAGGTGGAAGTGGCAGTGGCGATGGATGTGGAGAAGGCTTTCGACCGAGTGAAGCGGGAGGACCTGTGGGAGATGCTGGGGCGGTTCGGGTTCGGGCAGGGGCCAGAGTAAAATGAAGCAGGATCTGGCCAAGGTAAATTGGAACAAGTTACTGGTGGGGAGATCTACAGAAGAGCAGTGGGGGATATTCAAAGAGGAAATGGGGAGGGTACAGGCACAACATGTTACCTCTGGGGTAATAGGAAGGAGCAACAAGCCTCAGGAACCATGGATGACCAGAGATATATCAGGATACGATGAGAAGGAAAAGAGAGTCCTTTAATAAGTACAAGGGGAGCAAATCAACAGAGGCATTAGTGGAGTAGAGAAAGTGCAGACACTTGTGAAAACGTGCACTGGTCATGTTGGGGACTGTAACATATGTATGCCAACTAAAGGAGGGTCATGGCCACAGCAAAGGGAAGGCAATTGCCTGTAAACGTATGTGCTAATTTCTGTTTGTCTTTCTTATTTTCCATTTTTTGACCCTGTTTTTGTAATATGGAATCTTGGAATTGTTACATATAAGGGGCTGGATTCACCAATTGCCGACGCCAAAATAGCATTCGGTGATTGGCTGGAGAATCCGTTTTGATGCTGAAATCGGGGGCAGCACCGTCTTTTGAATGCTCCGCCCCCTCCAAAACGGCGCCATCGCTGAGAAAGCCGCAAGCCACTGGTAAGGCCTCAGGAGGTCATCTGAGGCCCTCCCCCGATGCTCTGCCCCCGACGGGCCGGCTTCCCGGCAGCGTGGGGCGTGTGTGCTCACATTTTTCGGGGACCTCACATGGCGGCTGCGGACTGTGTCCAACTTCGCCACAGTCAGGGTGGGGGGGGTGGGGGGAGCTGTTCCACTGGCCGGGGGTGGGCTTGGCAGGAGCTGGGGAATGGGTGGGGGGTGGTCCGGAGTGGCGAGGGGGGGTTCCAAGAGGCACTATTTGGCAGGCCGGATCCGGTCGCGCCATGTTGTACGGAAGGCTGTGGACTTGGCAATTCTCCGTCTATATCTGCAGGTAAAGCCGTGGGCTTTACGTGCCCGGCTCCTAGCCCCTCACCAGACGGAGCATTGATGCGGGGGCGCCGCCGACATTTTGGTCATAAGACTAGATACATGCTCCGGACATTGCCTCAAAATCGGATAATCCAGCCCAAGGATGTGAAAACCCATTAAAAACACATTTTTTAAATAAAATACTTAATTGACTGTAAAGCACTCTGTGAAATCCTGTGGTAATGAAAGGTGCCGCATAAATGCAAACTTTTCTTTCAATAGTCTGTGTTCTATTTTTGCAGGGTCTTTGTACCTCAGTGCTGTTGGGTTTAAGAGAATAGAGAGTCCTTTCATCTCTGCAAGATTAAACCACTCCAAGGAACGGTCTGCCCATTGTAGTTGTCAAATGTAGTTGTGAGATGTTATGAAATTTAATTATTCAAAAACTAGATGTTGATTAATGAACATCAATAATGCCAGTCTGGTGGTGATATCCGTCAGTAATGTTGTCCACTGGTGAATAAGAGGTAAATGTTTTCTGAAGGAGGAATTTGCTGTACGAGGCATTACGTTTATGTAACAGGTTTTCACATTGATTGAATAAATCTTCTTGCTTCGAGACCAACGTGACAATGCATTTTGTGATACATTTTATGAAGTGCCATTTTTACATAAAATGGAATATCACTTTCACAAGAAAAAAATGACACTGGTTAGGTTATAAAGAACTGACAGCACGACTGCTATGTTAAAATTATTTCACTTGATTGTAAATCTATCAGCAATTCACCCCGTCATCAAATTCTGCTGGATAGTAATTATTCAAATGAACCTGATGGAAAGAGAGGGTTTCAGGAGTCTTCAGACACCCAGACATTGTGAACAAAATGACAGTTACTTTTACCACCCATTTTGCAAAAGGAGCATGTTTTTCACAGACAATGTGGGTTCTTTTTATGAAATTACAGTAAGTGACATTTTTAGACATTGCCAGCCAGTGAAACATGAAACAGGGGCTGTTGTGGTGTCATGGAATTTATAATGAAACAAAAACAATTCTCCCAAAACGCAAATCAAATGTTTGTTACACCATCGATTATGCATTTTACAGATGAAACCTAAAAATGCCATCCCGTTGAAGTTTTTATTTTAAGTGTGGCATCACTAGATTTTGTGTGACAATTTTGAAACACTATGAAATTACTTTTCCCTTTCTGTGTTTCTCTGGCAGAATGTTTTTTTTAAAGTGGAGCTTCTCTCGTCATTGAGGTTAGTGATGTGATGTGCTGTTTTTTCTCGCTCCTCTTCCTTTGAGAGATTTAGCATGTTCATAAGTAGGGAGAAAGCCACGGTAATTTAGTATAGTTACTCAAAGATGTGATTTATCCTTCACTTTCTTGTGAAGCAATTTTGCAATGTATTTGTTGCAGCCATCAGTCCAAAGGTTGCTATTACAGGAGGATAAAACATTGTTTGTGTGTATTAAACTCTCTGCCCCTTCACCTAAATCATCGTATGCTGAATATTTGAGATGTCTGCCACACCCCACCAAAGAATGAACTCTTTAACTTTACTCTGCGCCTTCTAACTCCAATGAATTACTGACCCATGTTACCGCCTAGGGAATTGGTTATTTCCAGTTCCATGCACTGCTGCTTGTTGTTGCTAACCAGCTGGACCTTTCTCTCTGTTAGAGAGGAGCAAATGGCTAACTGGTCCCCCAATGTCTCTTTTTACACAAATGGAAGTAATTTCTCCTCCACCAAATGCAAAATGGCGACAGGACTTTGGTAAAGATATGTCTCCTGCTCAGGTATTGTAGGGCTCTATTAACAGCAATTATTGAGTAATCCACAGCCTAGACTATTATGTAAAAAGAACAGTGGAGATAAGTAACATGCAAGAGAAAATAAGTCATCAAGCGGGTGTAACATGGTGCCAGATATCAGGATTTCTTTTTTCAAACGTTTGTTTGCCCTTTTAATATTGCTCCAAAACAACTCCTACGGCAATGACACATAGCATCCGGGATTTCTATCTAAGATTAGAGTGGGAGAGCAGAAAAATGTACCTTAGTTACCGGTAATGCACATTTTCCTATTTCAGGTCTCTGTACGCTTCTGTGGGCTCTTTGTTGCAGAGATTAACTTGGCTACAGTGTAGAGAGAACCCAGGAAGACAGATGAGAGGTTATTAAGTACTCACTAAGATGCACTGTTACTTGTTGCCAATAGATTGCTAAAGATTCATGTCCAATGTACAAAGATATTCTTCTGTCACTTAAGTTAAAATATTGGACAATAGTGAACAGGTGCACAGGCAACAACTATTCCAGTGGGATACAGCGACTGTAATTCCAATAACAATCCTCAGCACTTGAGGTAGAAGGGGGCTGGGGGCAACCTTGTGATTGATAAGAGTAACTGATGTTTGACCCAAAATCGCACCAAGTAATGAGCTACATAACTCTTTTATATATCGCAATCAATATTTTAGTGCTGGATCTGTCATTGATAATACCCCTGCCGTTAGAAAGTGATGTTGTGCAAGAACAAATGTTGGAAAATTCTAAATGTCCATGACTTTTGAGTAAAGACAAACATTTGAAAGATAACGGAGGGATAGAATGTTTTTAAATTTAGAATTTTTGTTTTTTTACACGCCAAGTGGAAGGATGGAAACCTCTTTGACCTTTAGCAGTTTCAGCTAAAGCCCAGGAGATTAGCTAATGGCTGTTGCTAAGAAGGATGGAAAATGAAACACCGAGATAATGAAAGAAATAAACTAACAAAGACTGGGGATGTGTTTTACTGAGATAAAATGACTGCAGAGCAATCCTGTTGCCAAGGTAACATTGACCCCGACGGCCAAACATGATTTTGTACTTGTGCGTTGAACTTAAGAGGCTAGAATCAGCAATGTTTACTCACTCCTGTTTCTGGTTTTAGTGCTCCTGTCTACTGAAGGTTCATTTTGAACTCCAGTAGATACTTTCCTGGTGTCTGACTGGCCCAATTACAACTGTCAAATATCTCTACACAAGTCATTACAGGGCAGAACATATACAAATTGTTGAGATTGGGATAAGACAGCATAGAAACCTGATGGGTAATAGGATAGTGAGTCCCCGCACCTCAGAAACCTGAGGCCATGGCATTGAATTGGCAGCATTTTCCTGACCCTGGACTGGAGGTCTGAGAGGTAGGGGAGCTGGTGGTGGGGGCGGGAGGGGGAAGGAGTGGCATAGCGCCAGGAAAACTGAGAGTCGCATCAGAGTGGCTTTCTGACGCATTCCCGCCACTGGGAATGTTTCCTGGAGATGAGATTGGATATGGATTGCCTGCCCACTGAATGGTGCTGGCTAGCCAAATGAAACAATCAAAGGCACTATTAAGGGGACTTCTGGTGCAGCATGTAGCGGAGCAGACGCCTCTGTGGCCACTCCCGTCGGACATTGTAACTTTGCTTCCACGTGTCCGACCGGCATGGAAATTGATCCCGATAGTTTTTAAACTTGATGTCTAAGGTATCCCACAGCAATGTGATGCCAAATAAGTGCCCATCCAGGCAACCGCAATAGCAAGAAACAACTTCGAAGGTTGAAGCATCGTGTAACTCGGAGGGGAGGGGTGAACAAAACAGCGGCAGAGGCAATCCCACTGCCAGGGTTTTAAGGGCTAGGATATATGACCTTGAAGATCAGTCAAGACAGAATTTGAGGGTGGCTGGATTGCTGGAGGGGCTGCAGGGCCCAAACCCAATGAAATTCATGGCACAGGTGCTCTGGAAGGTGGAGGGTAATGGCGGCCCCTCCTGAGCTGGATCGCCGCCACGGTTCGCTGAAACAGAAGCCTCATATTGGGGAATCACCTCGGGTGTTTATGGTCCAGTTCCACAGTTACTAGGACAAGGAAAACATTTTAAATTGGGCAAAGGAGCATCGGAATAGCAGATGGGAGGGTCACATAGAACAGAGAACATTTACAGCGCAGTACAGGCCCTTTGGCCCTCGATGTTGCGCCAACCTGTGAAACCACTCTAAAGCCCATCTACACTATTCCCTTATCATCCATATGTCTATCCAATGACCATTTGATGGGCGTAACGAGCAGCAATTCGATCCTGCCTCCATGACCCTTCTGACACCAACTCGTGACCCATCCCCGGGTTGCGACCCTACTTTGAAAACCCCTGTTCTACATGGTAGTGGTCATGGGTTTGGAAAGTGGTGCCCAAGGAAACTTGGAAAGTTACTGCAGCGCGTCCTATAGATGGCACACATGGCTGCAACTGTTAGTCGGTGGTGGACGGTTTGAATGTTTGTGAGAGGGGTAGCAATCAAGTGGGCTGCTTTGTCCTGGATGGTGTTGAGTCACGGGGTGAGAATACATCAAGATGTTGGTTCAGAGCTTGCTAGAAGGTGTGCAGCCTTTAACAACGCTGTGGTTGGTGGATGCCATCTTGGAGATGGACCATCAATACTGAAACAATCAGACCCTGGAATTGCTGGTCACTAGGAAGAAGCTACAGTCAGAGTTTGGGCTTTTATCCATGGATAGGGCGGTGTGCCTGCTATGATGTTCAAGGGAGGCTCTTTATGAACATGGGAAAAAGGTTAGTTGCACATTCGCACACCAGCTGAGGCGATAGGTGGTCTCTCGGGAAATTGTGCAAGTTAGGGATGTGAAGTGTAGACCGGTTTCAACCTGGGGCAATATTAGCAGGGTGTTTGAGGTGTTGTGTTGGAACCTTAATGAGTCGGAACCCCCCGGAGGATGAGTCATCAATGTTTGAGTTTTTGGACAGTTTGGCCTTCCCGGCATTGGAACAAGAGAAGAGGGAGGAGCTGGAAGTTCCTCTGACTCTGGAGGAGATTAAGGAGGGTATGGGTTTGATACAGTTGAGGAAGGCACCGGGGCCAGATGGATTCCTGAATTAATTTTGTGGAACGTTTGCTGGGTTAGTGGCCCCGATGCTAATTGTGATGTTTGAGGATTCTCTGACTCGGGGGATATTGTCAGCCTCTTTGGTGCAGGCGACGATATCCTTGACACTGAACAAAGAAAAGCAGCGGAATGTGGGACATAGCACCCCACTTCTTTATTGAATGCAGATGCAAAGTTGTTAGTGAAAGTCTTGGCTAGGTGCATTGAACCCTGCCTCCCAAGGATTATATAAGAGAAGCAGATGGGATTTATCAAAGGGAGACAGCTGTCGGTCAATGTCCTAAGGCTGCCTAACCTAGTTCTGTCCCCTCTCCATCCTCTGAAATGGAGGTGATTGTTTCTCCAGATGCGGAGAAGATGTTTGATTGGGTGGAGTGGGGCTATTTATTTGAGCTCTTGGGTAGGTTTGGCTTTGGGCCTCTATTTATTTCTGGGATCCGGCTTTTGTATAGAGCCCCCACTGTGATGTGACCATCAATTCACTCGAGACACGATAGGAAGTAAACTGTGGCTTTAATAGACTTACAACTGAGCCTGCCTGTGACCAGAAGAACTGAGGTCAGACTCACAAGGCTGCACCACTTTATACTTCCGGTAGTGGGAGGGGCCATGGGTGGAGCCATGGGCGGAGCCAAGGGTGGAGCCCTGTACAATCTCCTCATCTCCCCCTGTGGGCAGAGCCACGCAATGGCTCACAGACAGAGCCCACAAGGACACAATGCTATACAGTGTGAATTAAGCATTCACCACATTCACCCCCTGTAAAAATAAATCAAGTCCGGCGGGGGTGACGGGTCTACAGGTTCAGTCGGTCCGGTGGCCGAGTCGTCTGTTGGGATCGACGGAGCACCGGGGTTGCAGCCGCTTCGGATGGCTGAGTGATGGCGGGCGGTGTGGATCTGAGGGTGGACTCCGGGGGGTGGTTCGTTCCGAGCTTCGTTCCTGACCAGTGCGACGGGCGAAGGGGGGCGCAGGAAACCTGTAGGTATGGGGGCGCAGGGCATGAGTGGTCGGGTGGGGTGTAGTGTGAGGGGTACCTCTGCGGCGGTGGTGGTGGTGGTGGATCCTGCAGGCGCCAGGTTCCGGAGGGAAACGGTGTCCTGACGGCCATCGGGGTGTTCTATAAAGGCGTAGTGTGGGTTCGAGTGTAGCAGTAGTACCCTTTCTACTAGTGGGTCCGTTTTATGTGTCCGGACGTGCTTCCGGAGGAGAACCGGGCCCGGTGTCCTCAACCAAGATGGAAGCGAGGCCTCCGTGGTAGTGCCCCTAGGGAAAACAAATAATCGATCGTGAGGGGTCTGGTTAGTGGCCGTGCACAGGAGGGACCTAATTGCATGGAGCGCGTCGGGGAGGGCCTCCTGCCAGTGGGAGGTCGGGTGATTCCTGGACCGTAGGGTCAGTAGGACGGTCTTCCAGACCGTCGCGTTTTCCCTCTCCACCTATCCCCGTTGCCCCTGGGGTTATAGCTGGTAATCCTGCTTGAGGCAATGCCCTTGTCGAGCAGGTACTGACGCAGCTCGTCGCTCATAAAGGATGAACCCCTGTCGCTGTGTATGTAGCTGGGGAACCCGAACAGGGTGAAGACACTGTGCAGGGCTCTGATGACTGTATGGGAGGTCATATCGGGGCATGGGATAGTATATGGGAAACGGGAGATATTGTCTATGACGTTGAGGAAGTACACATTTTGATTGGTCGAGGGTAGTGGCCCTTTGAAATCGATGCTCAGGCGTTCAAAGGGCCGGCAAGCCTTTACCAAGTGGGCCTTGTCTGGTCTATAGAAGTGCGGTTTGCACTCCGCGCAGATTGGGCAATCCCTGGTGATGGCTTTTACCTCCTCGGTGGAGAAAGGCAGATTGCGGGCCTTGATGTAATGGGCGAGCCGGGTGACCCCCGGGTGGCAGAGGTTATTGTGGATAGCCTGTAATCGGTCGTCTGGCATGCTGGCGCATGTGCCGCAGGACAGGGCATCTGAGGGCTCGTTGAACTTCCCCGGCCAATATATGATGTATTAATTATAGGTGGAGAGTTCGTTCCTCCACCTCAAGATTTTATCGTTTTTTATTTTGCCCCTTTGCGAGTTGTCGAACATGAAGGCAACCGATCTCTAGTCGGTGATGAGGGTAAACCTCCTACCTGCGAGGTAGTGCCTCCAGTGCCGTACGGCTTCCACAATGGCTTGAGCTTCTTTTTCAACTGAGGAGTGTCGAAGTTCTGAAGCGGAGAGGGTTCGAGAGCATAAAGCTACTGGTCTCCCTGCCTGGTTCAGAGTAGCGTCGCTCTCCACCTGGAAGGGGACAGATTCATCCACCGCCTGCGTGGCGGCTTTGGCGATGTCCTCCTTGATGCAGTTGAAGGCCTGGCGGGCCTCTGCTGACAGTGGGAAGAGTGTGGTCTTAAATAGTGGGCGGGCTTTATCCGCATACTGGGGGACCCACTGGGCGTAATAGGAGAAGAATCCCAGGCACCTCTTGAGGGCCCTGGGACAATGAGGGAGAGGGAGTTGTAAGAGGGGGCGCATACGGTCCGGGTCGGGGTCCAGGACTCCGTTTTCCACGACATAGCCGAGGATGGCTAGTTTGGTAGTGCGGAAACCGCATTTCTCCTTATTGTATGTGAGATTGAGTTTCTGGGCGGTTTGGAGAAATCGGTGGAGGTTGGCATTGTGGTCCTGCTGGTCATGGCCGCAGATGGTGACGTTATCCAGGTACGGAAACGTGGCCCGCAGCCCGTACTGGTCCACCATTCGGTCCATTGTTCGTTGGAACACCGAGACCCCATTCGTGATGCCAAAGGGGACCCGGAGGAAATGGAAGAGGCGGCCATCTGCCTCGAACACCGTGTAGTGGCGGTCCTCCGGGCGGATTGGGAGCTGGTGGTAAGCAGACTTCAGATCCACCGTGGAGAATATGCGGTACTGGGCGATCTGGTTGACCATGTCTGCAATCCGGGGGAGGGGGTACGCATCGAGGTGCGTGAAACGGTTAATGGTTTGGCTGTAATCAACCACCATCCAGAACTTTTCCCCGGTCTTGACGAGCACCACCTGAGCTCTCCAGGGGCTATTACTGGCCTCTATAACTCCCTCACATAGGAGCCGCTGGACTTCAGCTCTAATGAATACCCTGTCCTGCAGGCTATACTGCCTACTGCGAGTGGCTACATGTTTACAGTTAGCGGTGAGATTAGCGAAGAGTGGAGGGGGGTCCATTTTTAGAGTCGCTAAGCTGCATATCGTGAGAGGAGGTAGGGGTCCGCCGAAGCTGAGTGTGAGGCTTCTAAGATTGCACTGAAAATCGAGCCCGAGTAGGAGGGGAGCGCAGAGGTCTGGGAGTACATACAGCTGGAAATTAGAGTAGCTGGTGCCCTGTATCGTTAGGGTCGCAACGGTGCCGAGTGCGAACCCGAGGTGAGGGAGATAATTTGCCGGGCAGGGAAGATAGGGAGCGAACAGCGTCTTATCAGGTCTGGATGCATGAAGCTCTCGGTGCTCCCGGAGTCGAAGAGGCACGGTGTCTTGTATCCGTTGACCTGAACGGACATCATCGAGCTCCTGAGGTGCTTTGGCCACGACTGGTCCAAAGTGACTGCATTGAGTTGCGAGTAGTCGTGGCTCGATCAGCAGTGCTGGAGTGGCTGCGTGATGACTGTCCGTGGAGGTCGTAGTCGTCGAGGTGAACATCGTGTGATGGCCAAGATGGCGGCCCCCGTTGATCGCATATGGCGGGCGATGAAGAAGATGGCATCCAAGATGGCCACCCCCGTGGATCGCACGTGGCGGGCGGCGAGGAAGATGGCGCCCAAGATGGCGGCTCCCATGACTCACACATGGCTGGCTGCATGGGGGAGGATTTCCAAGATGGCGGCCCCCATGAGTCGCACATGTCGGGCGGAGGCGGAGTCGGCAGACACGCTGCAACATTACGGGGTCTGCGGGCCTGCGAGTTGGGGGAGCGATTGCTCTGGACCACGGGGGGGTTAGAGGGTTTCGATTTCGACAGGCATACCTTGGCATAATGTCCTTTTCGACCGCAGCTGCTGCAGGTCGCGTTGCGGGCCGGGCAGTGCTGCCGTGGGTGTTGGGGCTGACCGCAAAAATGGCACGCTGGCGCTCCATAGTGGGTGGGTGGCCGTGCGGCGCAGGCCTGGGGCAGTCGCTGGTCGGGGGTCCAAGATGGGGTCGCGTGGTCTGCGGGAAATGAGTTAAGACTTTGAAAAGCAACTTCCATTGAGGTTGCTAGCGCTACCGTGTCCTCCAAGTTCTGGGCCCCTTTTTCGAGGAGCCGCTGGCGCACATATTTAGACCGTACACACCACGGACAGCGAGTTCCATATGCTGGGAGGCAGTTACAGCCTGAAAGTTACATTCCCGTGCAAGGGCTTTTAGATCGCGCAGGTAGCCCTCTAGTGACTCTGCGGGGCGCTGGTGGCGGGTAGCGAAAATATGCCATGCATAGACTTTGTTTACAGGCCGCACGTATAGTCGGTCGAGCATAGCGAGGGCCTCGGAGTACGAGTCGGTACTGTTGAGTTGTATAGAGATGCGATGGCTCACCCGTGCGTGCAGTAGACTGAGTTTCTGCTCATCAGTAGTAGCATAGGTAGTCGACGCAGCCAGGTAGGCCTTGAAGCACTGAAGCCAGTGTAGAAAGATTTCCTTCGCTTCTGCAGCCTGCGGGTCGAATTCTAGTCGATCAGGTTTGAGGGCTGATTCCATAGTGGTTTTCTTAAGTCTATGAAATTGATGTGACCATCAATTCACTCGAGACACGATAGGAAGTAAACTGTGGCTTTAATAGACTTACAACTGAGATTACTACCTTTGAGGTCCTACTTTTTAACTTATCTCCTAACTCCCTAAATTCTGATTGTAGGACCTCATCCCGTTTTTTTACCTATATCGTTGGTGCCTATATGCACCATGACAACTGGCTGTTCACCCTCCCCCTTCAGTATGTCCTGCAGCCGATCTGAGACATCCCTGACCCATGCACCCGGGAGGCAACATACCATTCGGGGGTCTCGTTTTCGACCACAGAAACGTCTGTCTACTCCCCTTACGATTGAATCCCCTATGACTATAGCCCTGCCAGTCTTTTTCCCGCCCTTCTGTGCAGCAGAGCCAGCCACGGTGCCATGAACCTGACTACTACTGCCTTCCCCTGGTGAGTCATCTCCCCTAACAGTATCCAAAACGGTATACCTGTTTTGGAGGGAGATGACCGCAGGGGACACCTGCACTGCCTTCCTGCTCTTTCTCTGCCTTTTGGTCACCCATTCCCTGTCTCCTTCACCAATCCTAATCTGCGGTGTGACCAACTCACTGAACGAAATGAAATGAAAATGAAAATCGCTTATTGTCACGAGTAGGCTTCAATGAAGTTACTGTGAAAAGCCCCTAGTCACCATATTCCGGCGCCTGTCCGGGGAGGCTGGTACGGGAATCGAACCGTGCTGCTGGCCTGCTTGGTCTGCTTTAAAAGCCAGCGACGTGCTATCCACGACCTCCTCAACATCGCGAATGCTCCAAAGTGAGTCCATCCGCAGCTCCAGAGCTGTCATGCGGTCTAACAGGAGCTGCAGCTGGACATACTTCCAGCACATGTAGGAGTCAGGGGCATCGGCTGCGATCCTGAACTCCCACATTCAGCACGAGGAGCATAACACGGGTCTGGGATCTCCTGCCATTTTTACACTTTACCTTAACTGATTACAAATATATTATCAAATAATGAATAAGTGAAAGGAATAAAGATTTTACTTACCAATCACAATTCTTACCAACGCATGAAGAGTTAAATTTTTCCCAGCTTCTGCTAATTGGAGCACTTTCCTTACCAGCCAATCAGGTCACTGCTTTGCTGTGATGTCACTCTTCAAATTTATCCCCAAAGACCCTGTGGCCGCTGCTTAAGCAGCGAAGCAGCTCCGCCCACTCCAACAGCTGAATTCCCGCCGAAAAGACTCGAATTCGCGAAGCAGCTAGTTTAAATACTCACTGCTCGACTCTGTAGCTCCGCCCACTCCAACAGCTGAATTCCCACCGAAAAGACTCGAATTCGCGAAGCAGCTAGTTTAAATACTCACTGCTCGACTCTGTAGCTCCGCCCACTCCAACAGCAGAATTCCCGCCGAAAAGACTTGAATCCGCGAAGCAGCGAGTTTAAATACTCACTGCTTGACTCTGTAGCTACACCCACTCCAACAGCAGAATTCCCGCCGAAAAGAGTCAGGAATCCTCCCTGTACACACCTGACAAAATCAGTTCCATCCAAATAATTTGCACGAAGGAGGTTCCAGTCAATATGAGGGAAGTTGAAGTCACCCATGACAACAACTCTGTTCCTTCTGCACTTTTCCAAGATCTGCCGCCCAATCTGTTCCTCTATCTCTCTGCTGCTATTGGGGGGTCTATAGAAAATTCCCAATAAAGTGACTGTTCCTTTCTTGTTTCTTACTTCCACCCATACTGACTCAGTAGACAAACCCTCCTCAACTACCTCCTTTTCTGCAGCTGTGGTGCATTCCCTAATTAACACTGCCACTCCCCCTCCTCTTCTACCTCCCTCCCTATTCTTCTGAAAACATCTAAACCCCGGTACATCTAACAACCATTGCTGCTCCTGTGAAATCCATGTCTCCGTAATGGCCACAACATCGTAGTTCCAAGTACTGATCCATGCTCTAAGTTCATCTCCCATATTCCTGACACTGCTTGCATTGAAACAGACACACTTTAACCCATTCCACTGAGTGCAACGTTGCCCTATCAAGTGTCTATCCTTCCTCACAGACTCGCTGCATACTATTTCTGCCTGTTAACAACTATCCTATCCTCTGATCCATAGCTCTGGTTCCCATCCCCCTGCCAAACTAGCTTAAACCCTCTAGAAGAGCTCTAGCAAACCTCCCACCCAGGATATTGGTGCCCCTCCAGTTTAGGTGCAATCTGTCCTTCATGTACAGGTCCCACCTTCCCCAAAAGGTATCCCAATGGTCTACATGTCTGAAGCCGTCCCTCCTGCTCCAGCCCTGTAGCCACCTGTTCAGCTGCACTCGCTCTGTTCCTAGCCTCACTTGCATGTGGCACCGGTCGCAATCCTGAGATCACGACTCTGCTTGTCCTGCTCTTTAGCTTCCAACCAACTCCCTAAAATCACCTCATCCCTTTTCTTACCTGTGTCGTTGGTGCTAATGTGCACCACGACTTTTGGTTTCTCACTCGCCCCTTAAGAATCCTGTAGACTCGATCCGAGACATCCCTGACCCTGGCACCCGGGAGGCAACAGACCTTCCGGGAATCTCGTTTGCGACCACAGAATCTCCTATCCATTCCCCTAACCATTGAGTCTGCTATCACTATTGCTTTTCTATTCTTTGCCCCTTCCCTTCTGAGCCACAGAGCCAGGCTCAGTGCTAGAGAGCTGGCCGCTAGGGTCTACCCCTGGTTGGTCATCCCCCCCCCCCCAACAGCATCCAAAACGGTATACTTGTTTTGAAGGGGAACGGCCACGAGGGATTCCTGCACTGTCTGCCTGTTCATTTTCCTTCCCCTGATTTAACTCAGCTACTCTTGTCCTGTACCTTGGGTGTGGCTACCTCCCTGTAACTCTTCTCTATCACCCCCTCTGCCTCCTGGATGATCCGAAGTTCATCCAGCTCCAGCTCCAGTTCCCTAACGTGGTCTCTGAGGAGCTGGAGTGGGTGCACTTCCCGTAGGTGTAGTCAGCGGGGGCACCGGTGGTTTCCCTCACCACCCACATCCTACAGGAGGAGCATGCAACTGCCATAGCCTCCATCCCCTCTGATATGAATTCACAAAGTGATTTAAAGGGGGAAAAAAAAGAAAAGATTAGACACCCATTAGGCCCTTTTAAAATTGGTGATTCTGTGAAATGATACAATGATAGCCCAAAAACAAACACAAAAAATAAAATTTTAAAACAATTAAAAATTCAAAAACCCCAAAACAACCAACTCTGAACCAGCTGGAACTCCGCCCTCCAACTCTGCTCCCAGTCAGCTGTACTCTCTGTAAACTCCCGACTCCCTTAATGCTCTTTGAGGAAGTGTAGGAAACTAAATTAAAGGAGTACCTTGCTCCCTCCTCACCTAACTCCCTCAGTCACCAAACTCTCACTATAGCACTCAAATACACCCAAATTCAGCACTCGGTACAAACAAAGTCAGCACTGTAAGCTGGTTCACCTATATACTGTCTAGTCTCTGAAAACTGGCCTAATCAAATTAACTAATACAAAGCTCCAGTTGCAAGTAGTTGCAAGTAGAACCTCTGTTCAAACTGATTGAAAACGTACCTTCTAAATCTAAACGGCAACTTTCAAGTTAATTAAGTAAATAAAAGAAAGACTAGACTTTAGATAAAAAATGAACCCTTAATATCCCTCAGTCGGCTTCCGGTGGCTGTGATGGATCAGTAAGCCACACATTTGGAAGCTCCCGTTTTAAAGAGATTTTTCGGCTCTTTTGAGAGCCCAAAACGGAAATTTTTCGACGTCTCCCGGTGGGGGAAGGTGTGCTGAACGACTTTCCCTGCAGTCCATGACTCGAACTCGGAGTGGAAAGGGGGAAAAAACAGCAGCAGCTCCTCAGAAAAAACGGGGGAAGGGATCCAAGATGGCCGCCGACAGAGCTCCAGAGGAATGGAGACTCTGGGCCCAGGAACAACAAACTGATCTCCTGCGCTGCTTTAAAGAATTCAAGGATGAAGTACTGAGCTCTCTGCAGGAAACGAACAGAAGGCTGTCAGAGATTCAGTCCACCCAGGGTGCTGCCATCAAGAAGTTGCAGACGCAGGCCATTGAACGAGAGGAGGAGGCCGTGGTCCTCGTGAGTAAGGTGGAGGGGCACAAAGCACTCCGCAAGAAGTGGCAGGAACGCTTTGAGGAGCTGGATCACCGCATGAGGCGGAAAAACCTGCGGATCTTGGGCCTTGCAGAGGGGCTGGAGGGATCGGACCTGACAGCCTATGTGGCTGTAATGCTGAATTCGCTAGTGGGGGCCGGATCTCTCCATCTGCCCTTGGAGCTGGAGGGAGCGCACAGGGTGCTGGCCAGGAGGCCCAAGGAAGATGAACCCCCGCGTGCGGTGCTGGTGAGGTTCCACCGGTTCAGTGATTGGGAGTGTGTGCTGCGCTGGGCCAAGAAGGTGAAGAGCAGCAATTGGGAGAATGGGGTAGTGCGGATCTACCAGGACTGGAGTGCGGAGGTGGCTAAGCGGCGGTCCGGGTTTAATCGGACGAAAGAGGTGCTTTATAGAAAAAAGATAAAGTTCGGAATGTTGCCGCCCGCGCGCCTGTGGGTAACTTATTTGGACCAGCACCATTATTTTGATTCCCCGGAGGAGGCGTGGGCCTTCGTGCGGACGGAGAAACTGGACTTGAACTAGGGGTTGGGGGTTGCGAGGTCGGCTGTAAGATATTAGTGCTGGATTCTGCTGTTGCTGTGTTCTCTTTTTCTTCTGTTGTTTTCTTCTTGTTTTAGTACTTTTGCAATTTTGATATGGTTATTTACGGAGGGGTTATTCTGCTATGTTTTTGTTTTTGTGCTGTGGGACATTGTCTGGCTGTGTATCTTGAGGGGAGGGTCGGGGGGGTATGTTGTATTCTATGCCGGAGTGGGGGTATGGAGTGGGGCTGATATTTGGGAGCTGCGTCAGAAGGGTGTGGTGGGGCAGTGCAAAAGCGCGGGCTTTCCTCTGGTTTCCCGTGCTGCGGGGCTGGGGGTGGAGATGGTGACGGGGGAGGCGGGGCCTTAACTGGTTCTTCCCCGCGCTGGAGCGGTGCCTGGAGGAGGGATAGATTGGGGGATGATCCCACTTCGGGAGGGGTCGGGCTATTGGCGGGAGTTTCCGGGGTCAGCAGAAGTTAGCTGACCCACGGAAGTACAATGGAGGACGGTTCGCGGCTGGGAGGGTTCCTAGCCTGGGGGGGAAGGGAGGGGGGGAAAGGGGAATACCGGGTTGCTGCTGGTAGGGTCAAGAAGGAGCTGGTGGGGGCTGGGGGGACAGAGGTGAGGGGTTATCGCTATGGGGACGGGGTCGAGCAGGGGGTGCTGGCCTGGGGCGGGCAGTCAATGGGCTATGGCTAGCCGACGGGGGAGGGGGGCAGGACGCCCTCTGATCCGGTTGGTCACCTGGAATGTGAGAGGGTTGAATGGGCCGGTGAAGCGGTCGAGGGTACTGGCTCACCTGAAGGGGCTAAAGGCGGATGTGGCAATGCTTCAGGAGACCCACCTGAGGGTGGCGGACCAGGTCCGCCTGAGGAAGGGATGGGTGGAGCAGGTTTTCCACTCGGGGTTGGATGTGAGGAACCGGGGAGTGGCGATTCTGGTGGGGAAAAATGTGTTGTTTGAGGCATCGGAGGTGGTGGCGGATAAGGGGGGTAGGTATGTGATGGTTAGGGGCAGGCTACAAGGAGAGAAGGTGGTACTGGCTAGTGTGTATGCCCCAAATTGGGACAATGCGGGCTTTATGAGGCGTATGTTGGGACGGATCCCGGATCTGGAGGCGGGAGGTCTGATCATAGGGGGGACTTTAATACGGTGTTGGATCCTTCACTGGATCGGTCCAGCTCTAGGACGGGTAGGAGGCCGGCGGCGGCCAAGGTACTGAGAGGGTTTATGGACCAGATGGGTGGGGTGGATCCATGGAGGTTTGTAAGGCCGAGGGCACGCGAGTACTCTTTCTTCTCCCACGTACATAGGGTCTACTCTCGGATAGATTTCTTCATGGTGAGTAGGGGACTGATTCCGAGAGTGGAGGAGGCCGAGTATTCGGCCATTGCAATCTCCGACCACGCTCCGCATTGGAGTTGGAGATGGGAGAGGTGCGAGACCAACGTCCATTGTGGCGGTTGGATGTGGGGTTGTTGGCGGAGGAGGAGGTGTGTAGGAGGGTCCGGGCAAGTATTGAGGGGTACCTTGAGGTGAATGATACGGGGGAGGTTCAGGTGGGGATGGTCTGGGAAGCCCTGAAGGCAGTAATTCGTGGGGAGCTGATATCCATCCGGGCACACAGGGAGAGGAGCGAAAGGAGTGAGAGGGATAGACTGGTGGGAAAGATGCTGGAGGTGGACAGGAGGTATGCAGAGGCACCAGAGGAGGGACTGTTGGGGGAGAGGCGCAGCCTGCAGGCTAAATTTGATTTGCTGACCACTAGAAAGGCGGAGGCACAGTGGAGGAAGGCACAAGGGGCAGTGTACGAACATGGTGAAAAGGCGAGTAGGATGCTGGCTCATCAGCTGCGTAAGCGGGATGCGGCTAAGGAGATTGCTGGAGTGAGAGATAAGAGTGGGAATGTGGGGCGGAAGGGGGTAGAGGTGAATGAGGTCTTCAAGGATTTTTACGGGGAACTGTACCGGTCGGAGCCAACGGGGGAGAGGAGGGGAATGGAGAGGTTCCTTGACGGGCTTTCTTTCCCGAAGGTGCAGGAGGAGAAGGTGGAGGGGTTGGGTGCGCTGATTGAGCTGGAGGAGCTAGTTAAGGGGATCGGGCAGATGCAGTCAGGGAAGGCACCGGGGCCGGATGGGTTCCCGGTGGAATTTTATAAAAAGTTTGTGGATCTAGTGGGCCCCTTGCTGGTGCGAACACTCAATGAAGCATGGGAGGGGGGGACTTTGCCCCCGACGATGTCACGGGCGCTGATCTCGTTAATTTTAAAGAAGGACAAGGACCCCCAGCAGTGTGGTTCATACAGGCCCATATCTCTCCTCAACGTGGACGCTAAGGTGCTGGCAAAAATCCTGGCCACCAGGATAGAGGACTGTGTGCCAGGGGTTGTGCACGAGGACCAGACGGGTTTTGTGAAGGGAAGGCAGCTGAACACGAATGTGCGGAGATTGCTGAATGTCATTATGATGCCGGCGATTGAGGGGGAGGCAGAGATAGTGGTGGCACTGGATGCGGAGAAGGCCTTCGATAGAGTGGAGTGGGGGTACCTATGGGAGGTGTTGGGGAGGTTTGGATTTGGTGAAGGGTTCATTAGATGGGTAAGGCTGTTATATGAGGCCCCGATGGCGTGCGTGGCTACGAATAGGAGGAGGTCGGAGTACTTCCGGCTTTACCGAGGGACCAGGCAGGGTTGCCCCTTGTCCCCCTTGTTGTTTGCACTGGCAATCGAGCCGCTGGCGATGGCATTGAGAGATTCAGAGAGGTGGAGAGGCTTGGTGCGAGGTGGAGAGGAACATAGGGTGTCGTTGTATGCCGACGACCTGTTACTGTATGTGGCGGACCCGGTGGGAGGGATGCCAGGAGTGATGGAGTTACTAGCCGAGCTTGGGACCTTCTCAGGTTATAAATTAAACTTAGGCAAGAGCGAGGTGTTTGTGGTGCACCCTGGAGACCAGGAGGAAGGAATTGGTAGGCTCCCGCTTAGGCGGGCAGGGGAGAGCTTTAGGTACCTGGGGGTGCAAGTGGCCAGGGACTGGGGGACTCTCCACAAGCATAACTTTACCAGGCTGGTAGATCAGATGGAGGAGGAGTTCTGGAGGTGGGACATGCTGCCATTGTCGTTGGCGGGGAGGGTGCAGTCCGTCAAAATGACAGTGCTTCCGAGGTTCTTGTTCCTTTTTCAGTGCCTGCCCATATTTATCCCCAGGGCCTTCTTTAGGAGAGTGACTAGCAGTATTCTGAGTTTTGTGTGGGCACATGGGACTCCGAGAGTGAGGAGGGTGTTCCTGGAGCGAGGAAGGGATGGAGGTGGGCTGGCACTGCCCAACCTTCTGGGGTACTATTGGGCAGCCAATGTGTCAATGGTGCGTAAATGGGTGATGGAGGGGGGAGGGGCGGCGTGGAAAAGAATGGAGATGGCGTCATGTAGAGGTACGAGCCTGGGTGCCATGGTAACGGCACCGTTGCCGCTCTCCCCTAAGAGGTTTACCACGAGCCCGGTGGTGGCGGCGACCCTAAGAATCTGGGAACAATGGAGACGGCATCGGGGGGAAACAGGGGGCTCGATGGAGGCTCCACAGGGTGGCAACCATCGGTTCATCCCGGGGAACACGGATGGGGGATTCAGGGGGTGGCAAAGGGCGGGCATCAGCAAATTGAGGGACCTGTTTATTGGCGGGAGGTTTGCGAGCCTGGGGGAACTGGAAGATAAATTTGGCCTTCCCCAGGGGAACATGTTCAGATACCTGCAGGTAAAGGCGTTTGCTAGGCGACAGGTAGAGGGATTCCCTTTGCTGCCCTCGCAGGGGGCGATGGACAGAGTGCTTTCGGGGGTGTGGGTAGGAGAGGGGAAGGTGTCTGACATCTATAAGGTAATGCAGGAGGTGGAGGAGTCGTCAGTGGAGGAGCTGAAGGCTAAATGGGAGGAGGAACTCGGGGAGCAGATAGAGGACGGGACTTGGGCGGATGCCTTGGAGAGAGTCAACTCTTCCTCCTCATGTGCGAGGCTTAGTCTCATCCAATTTAAGGTGCTGCACCGGGCCCACATGTCCGGGACTAGGATGAGTAGGTTCTTCGGGGGTGAGGACAGGTGCACCTGATGTTCGGGGAGTCCTGCGAACCACGCCCATATGTTCTGGGCATGCCCAGCACTGGAAGAATTCTGGAAGGGGGTGGCGGGGACGGTGTCGAGGGTGGTTGGATCCAGGGTCAAACCAGGGTGGGGACTCGCGATTTTTGGAGTTGCGGTAGAGCCGGGAGTGCAGGAGGCGAAAGAGGCCGGTGTCCTGGCCTTTGCGTCCCTAGTAGCCCGCCGAAGGATTCTGCTCCAGTGGAAGGATGCAAGGCCCCCAAGTGTGGAGACCTGGATCAGTGACATGGCAGGATTTATAAAATTGGAAAAGGTCAAATTTGCCCTGAGAGGATCAATTCAAGGGTTCTATAAACGATGGCAGCCTTTTTTGGACTTCCTGGCTCAGAGATAGGTAACTGGGTCAATAGCAGCAGCAACCCGGGGGGGGGGGGGGGGGGGGGGGGGGGGGTGCATTATTGTAGTGTTTATTCTGTAACTTCATAGTGTGTTAATATGCGTTGTTGTTAAAATGCTGGGTTGTTCATGGGGATGGGGCGAATGTATATGATTGTTAATATTATTGTTATTTTCGGTATTTTACTAAGGTGCGTCAATGTTGTATAAAATCAAAATTTCTCAATAAAAATTATTTAAAAAAAAAAAAAAATATCCCTCAGTCACCAAACTCTCACTATCACACTCAAATGCACCCAAATTCAGCACTCAGTGCAAATCCCAGTGATATATATGTAGTACAAAATCGTAATATAACATGGGAGCAGGTCAAAATAAGGTTTAAGAAAGACTAGTAAGTAAATTCAAACAAAGAAGATAAAGTTCCAATACCGACTGTTCGACTGGTGAGGTAATCGAAGCAAACGAATCCTCAATAGCAAATCGACTTCAATGGACCACATGTAGGCTCCCAGACATCTGAAGACAACCGGTAACCTTAATCTAAATTGTAAACTGATTAAGCAACAATTCCAGCTTTATCTTGAAGCTAATAATTTAAATACTGCTTCAAAAGCTAGACGAATCGCTTTGCTTCTTTCCCTAGCAGGCAGCAAGCTATTGAAATCTCCAAATCATTTATTTTTGCTGCAGGCAAAGATAAAACTAAATTTGAACTGATAATCGCTAAATTTGATGATCACTGCGGGATTTTGTTGGTCATTCTCATCCTGCAGGGGTTTCATTTTGAGGGCAAAGGATATGCGAGTGCCCAGGAAGGTAGTACTCCTCTGGTTAGTCTGGTGCATGAATCAGAGGACAAGAAGTGCCACAGGAAAGAGTGCAGCTGGAGCAGAGCAGTTTTCATAGTGCGCCACCGATAAAGATGGCGGAGGGCAAGAGGGCAGCACTGCCCACCCAGTGGTCGACGGAGCAGCTGGTGGAGGTTTTAAATAATACATTCCAGCAACAGAGGAAGAGGCCTTGGAGGACCTGGCTAAGGTGGTGTAGCTGCTTAGGGCGGCGATTGAGAAAGTGGGACAGAGGGTGGAGGCTCTGGGCCTAGCGATTCAGAAAGTGAAGGAGGAGGTGGGGGAGCACGAGGAGTGGTGGCCTCGCTGGTGGCGAAGTTGGGGATGGTGGTGGGCAGCCTGCGGGAAAATTGTACCCAGTGATCCGAGTGCAAGCAGTGAGTCCAAAGGTTGCTGAGAGTCACCAGATTTAGATTGGAAGAGAGTCCTTAAACTTAAAAACAGCCGAAGGTACCTTTGTCCTTTGCTGACTGGCAGCATTGCCAATCACCCTGTACTAGCCTGCACGGGGCGTACGGGTGGGAATGATTATCTTCCCAGTGATCCTTGCGGAGTACGAGCCCCCCTGCTAGGGGCAAGGATTCTCTACCCTTTGTATAAAAGGTCTGCCAGTAAGGCACCAACCAGAACAGGAACCCGGTAGAAATCTACCGGGCTGTGTATACATTGTGTTGTATGTTTCTTTTAATTGAAATGGACTCCCCACGTCCTTATTAAACTGGCGGTAAGGAGTAAACTGGTTTGCTGTCGACGCTGTCACCTACTCGGCTGAGCTAACTCCCTGATTTTCTCGACCCAGGTTTGGATTTACTTAATTCGCCATGCCTCTGTTTGGGTGGTTAGATGCATTCGACACCGGTGTTGAAGACTGGGACCAGTACACAGAAAAGACGCGTTACTTCTTCCAGGCCAACAATATCACGAAGAACAAGTGTTAGACGGTCATACTGTTGGTGGCCTGCGGAGCGTACATGTTCGGGGTGATCCGGAGTCTCACATACCCAGCGGTGCCAGCTACGCAATTGTTTGACTAACTGGTACCACTTGTGGCGCAACATTTAACCTGACCCCGTCAGTGATCGTTCAAAGAGATCGGTTTAACAATGTGGAGAGGTTCCCCCGGTGAGTCCGTCACTGAGTCCGTATCACAGCTACGGAAGATAGCTGAGTTTTGTGAGTATGGAACTGCTTTATCAGATATGCTCCGCGATCGTTTGGTCTGTGGTGTAAACAATATGGAAACACAGGAAAAACATTGGACGAAATCTTCCTGACCTTTCAGCAGGCACTGCAGATCTCCTTGTCCTGAGAAAGCGCAGAATGTGGCATCCAGGAGATGGGGCGTTATCCCTCACGTGGTATCTCCATAGCCCAGACCAAACGCCCTAGCGTTCTGGCCTCTGGGCGAAGAGACAGCTGCTGAGATGTGCGAAGTCACTCGACTCGGCTGAAGACGATTCCGGCCTGTGTGTGATGTGTGGACGTCATTCTAGGCGTCCTCGCAGACAACAGGAGAGACAGCACTCTAGGCACCCCAGTTGAGGTAGGCGTCAGTCTCTGTCCGGGCCTTGCATCCTGATGACCCAAAAGAGGCCGAGGATGAGGCTGAGATGCAGCTGAACTATTTGGCATCTCTCCGCTTGGCCCCTATTCGCATTCTGAGACAGATAAATGCCCGTATGCTCCAAACGGAGTTGGATACGGGAGTTGTCATTTTGTGGTGGCACAGAGCACCTTTGATCTGATAAAATGGGGTGAGCGTGAGCATATCTTGACTTTGGCTGACACGGCGGCTCATTTGGCCACTTATTTGGGGGAATGACTGAATATTGTGGGATCCACCCTTGCTCCGGTAGTTTCTGGGCAACAATCAGTTTGCCTTCCCCTCATTGTTGTGCAAAGAAGCAGCCACATCCTGTTGGGCCGTGACTGGCTACACCAGCTGCAATTGGATTGGCAACATATCCTCCAAGTGGAGTCTGGCGGTTTGTGTGCGGTACTAAGCACATTCCCCGAGGAGGTCCACAAGATGGTGACAATCACCTCCTGGGTGACCATTGAGCGATTGCGCATTTCTTTTTCCACCCACGGAACTCCTCAGGTATTCGTGACAGAAAATGGAGCCTCTTTCACGAGTGAAGAGTTTGCCACTTTTGTGAAAAGCAATGGGATTTACCTTGTGCGCACTGCCGCATTCCATCCAGCATCAAATGGCTTGCCAGAGAGGGTGGTGAAGATGGTTAAACTGAGACTAAAGAAAAATACTTCAGGCTCGATGGACACAGGCTGGCTAGATTTTTATTCGCATGCAGGACCACACCGCAAGCAGTAACTGGGTTATCCCGCTGAGATGTTAATGGGTCGTAGGCTTCATACGTGCAAATGTGCGCCGCAACCAGGATTTGCAATGGTGTTGCCCAATTCAACATCTTCGGCACTTCACACCTGACAACGTGGCGTTCGTTTGCAACTTCAACGATGGTGCTTGCTGCTCTCTGGGATTGTTGTTTGCCAAACAGGACCAGTCTCATACCAGGTTCCAGTCCGGGGGCAACTGATGCAACAATATTTAGATCACATTCTCTCACGGTGGTTACTGCCTCGTGAGGTTCCTGGAAAGAAATCTGTCCTGGATCCTCCAGCTTCATTGCTGAATTAGCCTGCTGTGATGTCTCCAGTCTCTCTCGACGCTGACATGCCCGACGTGAGTCTTCCGTTTCTGAAATGAAGACCTCTGAGGTCTCGAATGCTGATCAGCCGCCTCCCGCCATTCACCCATCATGGCATTCCTGCCACAAATTACGTTCACCAGAAAGGTATACGCTGACTGGTCTGGCGCATTAGCCACCTGACAATTTGCCAGAGCCAAAAGGAATCTGACGTACTCCGGCTATTCCTTCTTCTCCACCTCATTGGTCATCGAGGGGATCTCTGGGCTTTGCGGGGGAGGAATGTTATAGCCCGCATGGGCCTTCGGGATGGGAATAATTATCTTCTCCATAGTTCTTGCAGAATACGAGCTCCCCTGCTAGGACCAGGGGATCTCTAATAAATCTTTGTGTAAAAGGTCGGGCAGTAACGCTTTGACAAGAGGAGGAACCCGAGAGGGATCTACTGGGCTATGTGTGAATATAATATATATATATATCAAGTAGTAAATAAGTCTATGTTTCTTTATTTTACTTGCTGTGGACTCCCCATGTCCTTATTTAATATCCCTTTCTTCCTCTTCAGCCCCAATCCCTAATTTTAGTCTCCCTCCCCACAGAATCTTCTTGATACCAATAAACCTCTTCTTCATTTAGACCCTGCAAACCGATATAATGTGTATTGGGGGTGACTGGGGAGGAATTTGAGTATAGCGAAGTGTAGTTGTATTCAGAAAACAGAGCAAGTCCAGGTTTTCCCATGTGCTGTGCAATTGCGACTCCACAGTCTGCAAAATTTCACAGTGGATCTTTTCTTGTTCCAGCAGTTTCCTGCCTGCAGCGCCACCCTGACTGATTGGCTTGACTCCCTGTTGGGTGCGGAATATTCTGGAGGAACTGCAGACTAGGGGTGGGTCGAAGCTGCAGCTGGGATGGTAATAGCATGAGGGTGGAAGGTGATTAGCCAGGAGATGTCAAAACGCATTCTGAAAATATGCACATGATTTAGAGACTTCACAGTCTTGAAGAAGTCGATTGAAAACGTAGGGAACTTTAAGATCCATCTGAGCTTTAGAGATTTACTGCAAGTTGAATTTGGGGCAGATTTTGAGGTAATTTTGGGAGTCCAACAAGGGGATCCCACCTATTGGAAATTTGGGTACACAGTCTCCACCACTGAAAGTGTGTTTTATTTTTTTTTTAAATAATTTTTATTGGAATTTTTTACAGAAAATATAACAAAAAGTATAGCAAAAAGCAGTAATGTGCAACTAACAGCCCCATAACACCCACAATTCCCCCCATACCGTAACATCACATGTATCACATACCCCCCCCCCCCAAACAAGAGAACTTAACCATAAATTAAAATTAGATAAATCAAATTTAAATAAAATAAGCTAACACAATCAACGTCCCCCCCCCCCCCCACCCCCCCCGGGTTGCTGCTGCTACTGTCCCAGTACCCTATCGTTGAGCCAGAAAGTCGAGGAAAGGTTGCCACCGTTTAAAGAACCCTTGCACCGATCCTCTCAGGGCGAATTTAACCTTCTCAAGCTTAATGAAGCCCGCCATATCATTGATCCAGGTCTCCACGCTTGGGGGCCTCGCGTCCTTCCACTGTAGCAAACTCCTTCGCCGGGCTACTAGGGACGCAAAGGCCAGCACACCGGCCTCTTTCGCCTCCTGCACTCCCGGCTCTACCCCAACCCCAAAGATCGCGAGTCCCCATCCTGGCTTGACCCTGGATCCCACCACCCTCGACACCGTCCTCGCCACCCCCTTCCAGAATTCCTCCAATGCCGGGCATGCCCAGAACATATGGGCATGGTTCGCTGGACTCCCCGAGCACCTGGCACACCTATCTTCACCCCCAAAGAACCTACTCATCCTCGTCCCAGTCATGTGGGCCCTATGCAGCACCTTCAATTGGATGAGGCTAAGCCGCGCACACGAGGAGGAAGAATTTACCCTCTCCAGGGCATCAGCCCATGTCCCGTCTTCGATCTGTTCCCCCAGTTCCCCCTCCCACTTCGTTTTCAGCTCCTCTACTGACGCCTCTTCCTTCTCCTGCATAAGCTTGTAGATATCGGATATCTTCCCCTCCCCGACCCAGACCCCCGAGAGCACCCTGTCACTCACCCCCTTCGCGGGGAGCGCAGGGAATCCCTCCACCTGCCGTCTAGCAAATGCCTTTACCTGCAGATATCTAAACATGTTTCCCGGCGGGAGCCCAAATTTCTCCTCCAACTCCCCCAGGCTCGCAAACCTTCCGTCGATAAACAGGTCCTTCAGCTGTCTAATGCCCGCTCTATACCATCCCCGAAATCCCCCATCCATGTTCCCCGGGACGAACCTATGGTTCCCCCTTAACGGAGCCTCCATCGAGCCCCCCACTTCTCCCCTATGTCGCCTCCACTGCCCCCAAATCTTCAGGGTAGCCGCCACCACCGGACTCGTGGTATACCTCATGGGAGGGAGCGGCCACGGCGCCGTTACCAAGGCCCCCAGGCTTGTATCCCCACAGGACGCTCTCTCCATCCGTTTCCATGCTGCCCCCTCCCCCTCCATCACCCACTTACGCACCATCGACACGTTGGCCGCCCAGTAGTACCCCGAGAGGTTGGGCAACGCCAGCCCCCCCCCATCCCTACTCCGCTAAGTGTGTTTTATTATGCTTCATTTATTATAATTTTTTTTTTTACAGCACAGGAACAGGCCCTTCGGCCCTCCCAGCCTGCACCGATCCAGATCCTTTATCTAAACCAGTTGCCTATTTTCCAAGGTCTACTTCTCTCTGTTCCCCACCCGTTCATATATCTGTCCAGATGCATCTTAAATGATGCTATCGTGCCCGCCTCTACCACCTCCGCTGGCAAAGCATTCCAGGCACCCACCGCCCTCTGTATCCTCTAACATATTGTTAGCAGCACCACAGAGACCTGCAAATTTTTATCATAAATACATAAGGATGATAAGACTGATTCTAAACTCCTGAACTTCCATCGAGTCCTGCTCTTCCCTCTGGATCTCACTGGCATTCCAAATAATCATTAATGTAACCTTAGCCGGAAAGTATCCTTTAGAAATTATCTAACCAAATTAGAATTCAGAAAATATTGCTGATATGAAAATGTAGTTCAAAAGTTTTATTCATGTACCTCCATTATAATATGAACAAGATTCTTTGTAATCCCATCGGGAGGGCAGACTCATACAATTGCCACATTAATATCAAGCTAACCTACAAAGCCCTTATTGAGGATTTTCTGCTGTTATGGAGTGCACTATATGAGAGGGGATGGGATATGGCTGTAACAGGTCACAGTGTATCAAAGCCAGCTGCTATTGTGTTCTCTATTTTGCTTTACCTGGATGGCTTGGATGCATAATGTTGAAGAAAGAACACAAAGCTTTGTTAACAAACAAAACTATAAATTTATTACACTACTAACTAAGATTCGATCACATTCCTGAAGTAGAAGGTATCTCTATTAAACTATGCTATCTCTAACTTGCAAACTTTCTCAAGTATAACTGCTCTCTCTCTCATGCCTCACTATCTTATCCAACTCTCTCCTAACTCGAGACTCCCAGAATCCCCAAAGTCACATGATATATATATATATGACTGTTCTATGGTTCCCTGTGGTTGGTAAGAAGCATTATCATTGACTTTTTAACTCTTTACATCCCAGTCAATATACATATTGTTAGAGCTGCTTTCAGGGCTCCCAAGTAGGACATTTTGTTGTTCAAATTTAATTGGGGAGTTTCAATCGATTCAACACCCATTTTAAATGTAAATCCCTTTGCGTATCATTGTATGGGCATTGCTAGCACTTACGTTAGTACAGCGGAGATGATGGAAATTAGTTAGATGATGTCAATGGAAAATCCTGACAGTGATGGAGAAAAGCTGGGATACATTACTTTGGGAATAATGATCACAATTCCGTAAGTTTTAGAATATTCATGGACAAATACGAGAGTGGTCCTAAAGGAAGAGTGCTAAATTGGGGAAAGGCCAAGTACAACAAAATTCAGCAGGAGCTAGGGAATGTGGATTGGGAGCAGCTGATTAAGGGTGAATCCACATTTGAAATGTGGGAATCTTTTTTTTTTTTTTATAAATGTTTTTATTCAGTTTTCATATTTTATATTGAACAAATTACAAATTGTTAGGAGAGAAAAAGAACAAAAAAAAAAAAAAAAAAAAAAAAAAAAAAAAAAAAACAACAAACAAACACGCAAAAATTAACATACATATTTACAGGTAAGCATCTTCGTAGTAGTAACTGCGCCCGCCCCCCCCCCCCCCCCCAACATGTTTATTTAGTTTGGTTTTGGGCCTTAGCTAGCCATCGAACCCCCGTACCGAACCTGTAGCCCCTCCCGCTACCTTCCCCCGACTATTCTTCCTCTTGTACATTGGCCACAAATAGGTCCCGGAACAGTTGCATGAATGGCTCCCACGTTCTGTGGAAGCCGTCGTCCGACCCTCGGATGGCAAATTTGATTTTCTCCATTTGGAGAGATTCCGAGAGGTCGGACAGCCAGTCCGCAGCTCTGGGCGGTGCTGCTGACCGCCAGCCAAACAGGATTCTACGGCGGGCGATCAGGGAGGCAAAGGCAAGGGCGTCCGCCCTCCTCCCCAGGAATAGATCTGGCTGTTCTGAAACCCCGAAGACCGCCACTATCGGGCATGGCTCCACCCTCACTCCCACCACTTTGGACATAACCTCGAAGAAGGCTGTCCAGTACTCCACGAGTCTGGGGCAAGACCAGAACATGTGGGCGTGGTTGGCCGGGCCTCTTTGGCACCGTTCACATCTGTCTTCCACCTCCGGGAAGAACCTACTCATACGGGTTCTTGTTAAGTGGGCTCTATGTACCACTTTTAGTTGCGTCAGGCTGAGCCTTGCGCACGTGGAGGTGGAGTTGACCCTATGCAGTGCTTCGCTCCAGAGTCCCCACCCTATCTCCATCCCCAGGTCGTCCTCCCATTTCCTTCTTGTTGCGTCCAGTACGGTGTCGTCCCTATCTACCAGTCGGTCATACATGTCACTACAGTTCCCTTTCTCTAGGATACTTGCGTCCAGTAGGTCTTCCAGTAGTGTCTGTCGTGGCGGTTGTGGGTACGTCCTTGTCTCCTTTCGTAGGAAGTTTTTGAGCTGCAGGTACCGTAGCTCGTTCCCCCCAGCTAGCTGAAACTTCTCTGTCAGTTCGTCCAGTGTTGCGATCCTGTCGTCCGTGTATAGGTCCCTGACTGTCAGTGTCCCCCCGTCCTGCCTCCACCTTTTGAAGGTGGCGTCAGTCAGTGCTGGTGTGAACCTATGGTTGTTGCAGATGGGAGCCCTGTTCGACATTTTGGTCAGGCCAAGTTGCTGCCGCAGTTGGTTCCAGGATTGGAGGGTGGCTGTCACCACTGGGCTGCTGGAGTGTTTTTTGGGTGGGGATGGGAGTGCTGCCGTGGCGAGGGCCCGGAGGGAGGTTCCCATGCAGGAGGCCTCCTCCGCACGCACCCACTCAGCCTCTGGCTCCTGGATCCATCCCCTTACTCGCTCGGCTGTTGCTGCCCAGTGGTAGAATTGTAGATTCGGGAGGGCTAGCCCTCCCCTGGTTTTTGTTTTTTGTAAGACCTTCTTTGGGATCCTAGCATTTTTACCCCCCCATACGAACGCCATGATGAGTTTGTCCAGCGCTTTGAAAAAGGCCTTGGGGATGTAGATCGGAATGGATCTAAACAGGAAGAGGAACCTGGGCAGTACGTTCATTTTGATCGTCTGAACTCTCCCCGCGAGGGAGAGCGGGAGTGTGTTCCATCTTTGCAGGTCCTTTTTAACTTCCTCCGTCAGGCTGGTGAGGTTCCATTTGTGGATCCCTTTCCAGTCATGGGCTATTTGGATCCCCAGGTAGCGGAATTTATGTCATGTGGGAATCTTTTAAGGAAAGGTTGATTAGAGTGCAGGACAGACATGTCCCTGTGAAAATGAAGGATAGAAATGGCAAGATTAGGGAACCATAGATGACGGTCGGAATTGTGAGACCAGCTAAAATGAAAAAGGAAGCATACATAAGATCCAGGCAATTTAAAACTTATGAAGCTTTGGAGGAATATTGGGAGAGTAGGACAAATCTCAAACGCGCAATAAAGAGGGCTAAAAGGGGTCATGAAATATCTTTGGCTAACAGGGTTAAGGAAAATCCCAAAGCCTTTTATTCGTATTTAAGGTGCAAGAGGGTAACTAGAGAAAGGATTGGCCCACTCAAAGACAAACAGGCATACAGCGTGCTTGCCTTCATCGGACGGGGTATTGAGTACAAGAGTCGGCAGGTCATGTTACAGTTGTATAGGACTTTGGTTAGGCCACATTTGGAATACTGCGTGCAGTTCTGGTCGCCACATTACCAGAAGGATGTTGATGCTTTACAGAGGGTGCAGAGGAGGTTCACCAGGATGTTGCCTGGTATGGAGGGTGCTAGCTATGAAGAAAGGTTGGGTAGATTAGGATTGTTTTCGCTGGAAAGACGGAGGTTGAGGGGGGACCTGATTGAGGTCTACAAAATTGAGAGGTATGGACAGGGTGGATAGCAACAAGCTTTTTCCAAGAGTGGAGGTGTCAATTACAAGGGGTCACGCTTTCAAGGTGAGAGGGGGAAAGTTTAAGGGAGATGTGCGTGGAAAGGTTTTTACACAGAGGGTGGTGGTGCCTGGAACGCTTTACCAGCGGAGGTGGTAGAGGCGGGCACGATAGCATCATTTAAGATGCATCTAGACAGATATATGAACGGGCGGGGAACAGAGGGAAGTAGATCCTTGGAAAATAGGCGACAGGTTCAGATAAAGGATCTGGATCGGCGTAGGCTGGGAGGGCCGAAGGGCCTGTTCCTGTGCTGTACTTTTCTTTGTTCTTTGTATACCTCACCCAGTCATTGTGGGGAGTAGCACACCAGCGGAAAATCTTGTACACGGTGGACCATTTTTTAACCTAAGAATTTGCATCTTTTGCAATCATTGCAATTTTTAAAATATCCACTCTGAAGAACCGCATTTTATGCAAAGGTGCTAAAGGTCGGCTGGACAGATTAACAAAGCACATTGGCCCCATAACCTCGTTTCTGCAGTTATTGGCACAATTACCCATCAATGACTGAGAACAACTGCTTAAGCTTGCTCGGAATCAGCAAAACTATGTCAACTGCATCAAGAACACTATTAGTCAAATTGCAACATTGGGACAGCTTTCATTGCCCTTAGCTGTTATATTTGTGGCTCGTTCTTAGCTAGTCTTAAATTATCAACTAATGTAGTCCACACAAATGGATAATTGATGCAGCACTACCAGCAAATTTGCTTCCTTTCCCAGTAAATAACATGAATTTACAGGAGGACAAATCATTCAGATTGCCCATGCAGTATGTTCATGCTAGCAATAATCAAGAACAAATCTCTACAAACCACATCAGGGTATCGAAGGAGATCTCTCTTTGTTTCTTCAATTTCACTGCAGAGGCAATAGCCATTTGCTGTGCGGTGACGTGCGACCTCAAGGACAACTTGGAGCTATGAAGGTCACAAGCTTATTAAGTTTTCACAAAACAAAATCCTCCCTGGCTTCTGCTGGGGACATTTCCAGCCAAGCTAGTTTCAGTGCACTCCAAAATAAAGTATGTGACTTGTGCCATGTTTTCCAGGAGAAGAAACATTTAACACTGTAAGAGAGACACAGGGTGCGATCTAATCAAAATAAATGAGTCCACTCTGAGTGGGATTAAAGGGGTTGTTCCCCCCGCTTTTAGCCTGGGAACGAGCCTTGGAACGCCATTGTGTTTTCGGGCCCAGGCGGGGAATGCTCCCTGAGGCTGCACTTAGCATAATTTCCTGCACTGAGGGGCTCCGATGAGCAGAGCTCCTCAGTGCCTTCAAGCCCCCCAGAACCCACCTCTTAAGGGCAGGGCACCCTGGGCCCGATTCCTGGCACAGGCAAAATGCAACCTGCGTACCTTGGCATTGCCAGGGTACCCAAGTGGTACTTCTAGGGTGTCAGGTTGGCAGTGCCAAGGTGCCTGGGTGGCACCCTGCCCAGGTAGCAGCCTCCTGGGGCCTATGATCGCTTGGGAGACACCCCCAGTTCCGTAGTGCCTAGATGGGGCCCAGCTGGGGTCTCCTTGGCGAGGCTGGTTATCCCAGGAGCCGGTTCCATTAGCTGTCGGCAGGGTTAAGTGAGCTTTTAAACTCTGCAAGGCTGTGAACTGCCCCAGATCCCATCCTGATTCCAATGGGATGCGGCCGGTAAATCGTGCCCATTACCTTTTATTGTCTGCATGTTTCCCAAGAGTCTGAAGCATTAGAGAGAGAGCAAGTCTTGCCTGCACACAGTGAAACATGAAGGTACACTATTGTATGTACTGGCCAGGTGGTTTAAACCCATCCCATAGAGATTCTACACATTAGGTCCCACTCCCATTGCACGTCCTTGTGTAAGTGCAGGAGATGCAAGACCAGCCCCTCCTGCACTTCTTTCGATTTAGCCTAATGTATTTGCTGCTCACCTTGTGGTCTCCCCCACATCAGGGAGACCAGACGCAGATTGAATGATCATTTTGCAAATCATCTCTGTTCAGGTTCTAAGTGTGATCCTCAGCTACCCGTCATCTGCCATTATAATTCTCACTGTGACCGCTCCATGTTTGGCCTCCAGCACTGTCTAAATGAAGCGCTGCAGAAGCTTTTGGTTGGGCACTTCACAGCCTCTTAGACTCAAGATCAAGTGCAGAAATGTCAGCTCACAACCAACTCTCCCATTTTTGTGGAAAGCACATGTTCATAAGAAATACTGTTATTGCCATTTACACCTCCACTAGACCGACCTAGTGGGTAGAATTTATCATTTTTTTCAAAGTGTTGTCTTAAGTGGGAAAAGTGGACGACAGGCTTCCACCTGCCTTGCTGGCTGTTCCTGCTAAATTTTCAAGCACTTTGGGGGGGAAATGAAAGAGGCGGGACCCATGATATCACGTTGGCAGGGTGGGCACTGAATGAGCCTGCCCCGCCAACAACCTCGGCCCCTGATAGATTGGGTGCTTGTTTTAATGATAAAAGTAAAGAAAAGACTTCCCCCATGGACTTGGGCTCCCCCCCCCCACGGGACTACAGTGCCAGGAGGCAGTGCCAGGGGATGGTGCATGGGCATTACAAGGGTATTATCCAGCATGACTCTCTCCCCTTTAGGAACTGTACTCACCTCTGCGCCCCCGGCTGCTTCTCTTTACCAGGTCCCTGTTTGTCAGGGACGTCAGCAGGCACGGAATTCCTAACGTGGAGGAATAATACCGCAGGGAAGCCCGCTAATGATATTCTAATGTATGGTAATAGGGTTCCCGTGGGAACTCCCATTGCATCACTGGTGGTGTAAGGGGGCTGATCTGAATGGGAAATCTCGCTGGTGTAAAAGCCTTTGGTCACTCCTATTGGATTTGCCTGCCCCACCGGCTTTCCTGCCTGCACAAAATGGGGGTGGAAATGCCCGGCCATTGCCTTTACTCGTCCCATTATGTTTTTTGTGTGTTTTTTTTTAAATTTAGAGTACCCAATTCATTTTTTTTTTTCAATTAAGGGGCAATTTAGCATGTTCAATGCACCTATCTTGCACATCTTTGGGTTGAGGGGGTGAAACCCATCCAAACACAGGGAGAATGTGCAAACTCCACACGGACAGTGACCCAGAGCCGGGATCGAACCTGGGACCTCGGCGCCTTGAGACTGCAGTGCTACCACTGCGCTACCGTGCTGCCCTACTCGTCCCATTATTAACTCCTTTTGACTTAGCCATCATTCCTTTTGCCATTTAATCTCATCCTTCTATCTTATCTCAGATCTTCCGATTGTTCATTCCTCTCTTCTCCCATATCCAGTGGTGTGCAGAGGGGGGGGGGGGGGGGGCGACGGTGCATTGGCCCCGGACATCCATTGGATGGGGGCATTCAATCAGAGAAGGAAATAATTTTTTTTATTTTTATTATTTATTTATTTTTTTTAATTTAGATTACCCAATTATTTTTTTCAATTAAGGGGCAATTTAGCGTGGCCAATCCACCTACTCTGCACATTTTTTTGGGTTCTGGGGGCGAAACCCACGCAGACACGGGGAGAATGTGCAAACTCCACATGGACAGTGACCCAGAGCCGGGATCGAACCTGGGACCTCAGTTCCGCGAGGCGGTTGTGCTAACCACTAGACCACCGTGCTGCCCCAGAGAAGGAAATAACATAGTAATTTTAAAATTTCAGCGGTGATAAATCAATTTTTGAGGCTCACCACACTGCAGAGGCAGTTGTTAGCCCTTTATTCCTTTAACATGGTGTACCCTTTCTGTCTAGAGAAAATGGTGCTTCTCCCCATCCCCCCACACACATGCGCATGATGTACGTGGTGCAACCATCAAAAGCAACAAGCAGACGTGGCTGTTCGTTCCTGCATTTCCTCGAGTCATAACTCGTCTTTTCTTCAGCCTTTTGTGCATCTAGATTAGTTCTTTTACCTACTCAGGTCAGTGAATAGCTCTAGAACAGGTGCAACTGCGTTTTTATAGGTTTTTTGGTGATATTTAATGAAATATTTACGTGGGATGTAGTAAGAGTGAAGCCTGGATGATCAGAGGACTGCTATGGCATTTAATCTCGGAATAGGAGACATGTATTCCTTAACATGCTAATATTCGAATACAGATACCACTAATTTGCAAGTCTATGATATAAATTGCACAAAATTATCAGTGGAGAATCAGTGTGAAATAATTTGATACGAAGGAACAAAGAAATGAAATATGGTTTATCCGTCTGCAACTGACCGATTGTTTACCATTTTCTTCCCATTTTCTCATGCGTCTTACGGTTTTTGAGATAGAAAATGAAATGTTACGAGTATTTCGTGTACAACCGAGTGGAGCACAGAACAGGAAAAAAAAGAGGGCCAGAGTCGAAGAAGAGTCCCATCAAAGAGAGTCATTAGATGCATGGATAAAAAGAAGTAAAGAAGAAGTAGGAGAACCTGGAGAAGTAAAAGATGATGTGGGTGCAGAGCTCGGTCAAAACATAATACTCTCTCTCCTCAGTCTCGTAGTCAGGATGATGATCTATGTGACGAAAATAAAGAAGATTTTAGCATATTTTTGCAAAGAAGCGATTTTGGCTGTTTGAAGAAACCAATTCCAGATCATTTGAAGATGACAATATTACAACATGGCCCTGAAAGATATCAGAATAAAAGTGGTCCATTTTCTGAGAAGGATGGGAGATCATTTTCCAAACAGTGGTTTGATAAAGTTTCCACAAACGGAGAAATTGTGGAGAGAAAATGGTTGTTATACTCTCCATATCGGAAAGCATGCTACTGTTTTGTTTGCTTTTTGTTTTCAAAGGAGCATTTGTCGTCTGTGTCAAACTTTGGAAAGGAAGACGGTTTCTCCACTTGGAGAAAATTAAATCCAAGAATACCTGACCATGAGAAAAGCCCTTCTCATAGAGCTCACATGAGGGAATACCTGAACCTCGTAGTTCGACTCCATCATTCAACTATGATAGATGCTGAACTTCAACAGCAAATGTCTGCTGAAAAGAAAAGATGGAAAGCTATAACTGAACGGATTGTCGAGGTTATATCCTTTCTGGCAAAACAGAATCTGGCCTATCGAGGAGAAGGAATATCTGGGTTATCAGAGCAGTAAGTGAAAATACAGGAAACTTTCTAGCAACAATCAGACTTTTCGCCAAATATGATGACATCTTAGCAAAACACTTGCAGAGAGGGAAAGAGAAACCAAAAAGTGTCACCTACTTGTCCAACAGAATTCAAAACGAAATAATCAATCTTCTTGGTGAAACTGTCAAAAAAAATATAATTTCCGAAATTAAGGACCAAAATATTTTAGCATAATGCTGGATTCAACTCCAGATATTGCCCATGAAGATCAGGTTTCTGAAATTCTGCGTTACGTTCATATTGATGAAAACAGAAAAGTAGAAATAAAGGAGACATTTCTGGGATTTTTTCAAGTCAACAAGAAAGATGCAGTCAGCCTGGTAAATAAAATTCAGGAAAAATTGGAAGAAGACAAAATTTCCATGAATGACTGCCGTGGTCAAGCATATGATAACACAGCAGTTATGGCTGGAGTGAGAGGAGGTGTTCAACAAAAAATTCTTGAAGTTAACCCAAAAGCTGTGTTTGTGAACTGCGAGAACCACAGCCTCAATTTGGCCTGTGTTCATGCAAGTGAGGTGCAACCCGTTGTTGTTACATTTTTTGGCATTCTAGAAAAACTCTTTATTTTTTTTTCTTCATCTACTTCTCGTTGGGAAGTGTTAAAATCATTTGTCACTCGGACTGTGAAAAGACAGTGTGACACAAGATGGAGTTCCAGCCATGATGCTGTGCAAGTAATCCACGAAGAGTGTAACAACGTTATTGCAAGCCTTCAACACCTGCTGGAAGGAGAATTTTCAAGGGAAACTAAATCTGATGCAGGATCGCTACTGAACTCTATTCAACAGTTCCCGTTTATAGCTTTATTAAATTTTTGGTACTCAGTTTTATCATCAGTGTGGAAAGTCTCAAAACGTTTGCAGGATCTGAAAATGGGGTTCCATGAAGCTTCTTGTGATCTGAGAGGACTTATTCATATCTTGAATTTGAAGAATGACAAAATTATCCACAATGCCAATGAATATTGTGAAAATTGGGGAATACCAATTGCACGAACAAGGAGAAGAAGAATAATGCCTGGAGAGTCAGCAAGAGATAGTGGACTGATGGCACAAGAAGAAATGAATAGAGTAATGGTAGAGATTGTGAACAGATTAAAAACTGAAATTGAAGACCGCAGTGTCAGTCTTCAAAGACTCAGTGACCGATTTTCTTTTCTTCTGAACTTGAATTCAGTAGTGATTGAAGATGAACAAGAAAGAGAGAAATTAAAAAAGGAATGTTCAGACTTTGCAAATTATTATGACAATGATGTGGTTGCAATTCAGTTATATGACGAAATTATTGATTTTGTGATGCTCCTTCGAGCTGGAGGGAATAGAGTTCCCCCTGATCCTAAAGATGCTCTGGAGTCTTTACTGCAGTATGGGAGGGATGTCTTTCCGACGCTGTGTGTTTCATACAGATTACTGCTTACAATCGCATTTTCAGTCGCAAGCTGTGAAAGGTCATTTTCAAAACTGAAATTAATAAAAACATATCTGAGGTCTTCTATGTCACAGGAGCGACTGACCAACCTGACTTTAATAAGCATTGAAAAAGAATTTCTCACAGCTGATGTAAAAAGTGAAGTAGTTCAGGTGTTTTGTGACAGAAGGTATCATTTGGGGAAAAGAACTTAATAAATTTGATTGATTTATATTAAAATCGAATAAAGCATTTATTTCATGTTTCATCTGTGTTTATATATTCAAAATGTTTTCCTTTCTCATAATATTTCTCAATATATTAGGCCTTATACTTGAGTCTTTGGGGCATACAATCAAGATTTGCCCCGGGCATCACCAGACCTCTGCACGCCACTGCCCATATCCCAAACCTTTGTACTTTGGAAAACCGTTCCGTAACTAACTTTTTAGGTTTCTGATGAAGGGTCATTAACCTGAAATGTCAACTTCGTTTCTGTCTCCACAGGCCTGAACTGCTATGTATTTCTAACATCTTGTTTTTATTATGTATTACACGTTCTTATCAACAAAGATTAAGATCAAAGTGCTGAGATCCATTTGAAGGAAGAGAAGACCTGATTGGGAAAACGCTGGGCTCTTCCAGCTGTGCTACCATCAGCCTTCCATGGCATCCAGGAAGCGGCAGTAAGGGAGACAGGCAGTTGAAAATTAGGCAAGGATGCTCCCTCTTTCCAAGGTCGACAGTGATGGGGCAGTTGACAGGGTTTCAGGAATAAAAATTTGGGTTGAGGCAGGTGCCACTTCTTTCCTGTCTTTTCCAAGGCTATCCTGATCACTTTGGATCGGACAATTCAGCCCATTCTCTCTAATAGGTGCACAATTCATCTATGGATCATGCCAGCCATAAGAGGGTCAATCAATTCTCCTATGCCCCTGCTGGTGGGATCAATGGCACGTGGGGACAGGTGGGTGAATTGGGTGGGAGACACAAAAATTAGTTTCACCCTAGAGTGAAATTACAGCTGGGTCTTCCAATGCTGCCTGTCATGGCGGTTTGGTAATCCCTCTGGAGCCGGCATGAAACCAATTTGCATCCCGCTAATGGGATGAAGATGAAGGCCTGACTGAAATCTTCCCACCCACCCCCACCCCCTACACCCCTACACCACTGGGAAAACAAACCACGCAGAACATGTCTGGACCAACTTGATGTGCAGAAGTTGTGAATTACCTGAAGGAGGCCCGGGGCTACCTCTGGATTTTGGGATGGAGGCCACCAGCAACACTGGACCACCTAAACAGTGGGTGGAGGGAATGTCTACCAGCTGGATCTTCCAGCTTCAGTGCCATTGAGGAGGTCCATCTTACAGCCTGAGAGTGTTCTTGGCAATCCATCTTCTTTTTCAAGGGCCCCATCTTCTTTCTTTCACAGTAGGTCAGTGACGTTGGGTGCCTTTTAAATATGGCGTACCATCGAGCCCACCTGCCAACAGGAGATGGCAGGTAAACCCCCGGATGCATAATTAATTATACCATGCTGGGAGGTATGGCCTGATTTCCTGTCGCCTATGGAAACTGGAAACACTCCCCATCCCTACCCATGCCATCGGACGTAGTCCCAGATGGGAGAATTCCGCTGCGAGTGTCAAAAAGAGCAACATTTTGGCTTGAGGAAACTGCTCAGTCAAGGCAGGGTAAAGATAGTCAGGTATCATGGCAAACTAAAGTAGGTGCAGACGTGAAAATACTTCCATCGCATTAGGGTGTTAAATTCAATAAGTTGAAGGGTTGAGCAGCTGAACTCGTTTTCCTAAAGATACAAAGTCACACAGGTTAGATTTTCAATGATGTTTATGCTGCTCACACTAGCCCTACAACATCAGATCACACTGACACCCAAACGGAGTGGTCTTCCTCCACTTTTCCATTCCAGACCCAGTCCGGCTCTGGTTTCTCAGATCCTCCCATTAGCAAGCGGTGACAACTGGCCAATTACATTGAAATAAGGCCCGATTGTAAAAGTGGTCCAGGCTTCCGATGGCCTCCAACCGGCCCCTGCTCATTGGAAGCGGCCTATGAAAAGCTACCTCCCATCACCCTCATTGTTGGTTTGTGTAATAATGAAGCTCAGTAGTAAGCTGGGTTGTGCTTTTTGCTTCAGGCAGTATCTCTTACACGGTACGTACATCGTAGACAAAAAGAATAATCAACAGAGTACATTGACAAATAGTACATCGGCAAACAGTGATTGGTTGCAGCGCAGAAGAAGGTGCCAAGCAAAGCAAATGCATGAGCAAGAGCAGCATAGGATGTTGTGAATAGTGTTCTTACAGGGACCAGATCAGTCCGAGGGGGAGTCGTTGAGGAGTCTAGTAGCTGTGGGAAAGAAGCTGTTCCTATGTCTGGATGTGCGGGTCTTCAGACTTCTGTATCTTCTGCCTGATGGAAGGGTCTGGAAGAGGGCAAAGCCTGGGTGGGAGGGGTCTCTGACAATGCTGTCTGCCTTCCTGAGGCAGTGGGAGGTGTATACAGGATTAATGGGAGAATGGCAAGCTTGTGTTATGCGTTGGGCTGAGTTCACCACACTCTGCAGTTTCTTGCGATCTTGGGTTGAGCAGTTGCCATACCAAGCTGTGATGCAGCCGGATAGGATTCTCTCTATGGCACATCTGTTGAAGTTTGTTAGAGTCGATGCAGACATGCCAAATTTCTTTAGCTTCCGTATTAATTGGTTATTTGATTTCTTCAAACTAGTAGTAAGCTGGGTTGCACTGTATGGCAATCCATAGAGCGGTGCAACTTTTATTGGCAACACAGAATTATAGATATGTGGGAATGGATTTTATAATTTTTAAACAGGAATTTCATTTTAAGTCGCAAGAATTGCAAACCTGCTACAATAAGTCAGTATGAAGGCAGCTATGTGAAAAATATTTTGGTAATTCTGAAAATGGTTTGTTGGGTGATCTTGCAGCACTGCAGTCCTTCTGGGCATGGTACTCCAGTGATGATCTTAACATAGAACTCAAGAATATTGAACTATTGATCAGATCATAGAATTTACAGTGCAGAAGGAGGCCATTCGGCCCATCGAGTCTGCACCGGCTCCTGGAAAGAGCACCCTACCCAAGGTTAACACCTCCACCCTATCCCCATAACCCAGTAACCCCACCCAACACTAAGGGCAATTTTGGACACTAAGGGCAATTTATCATGTCCAATTCACCTAACTTGCACATCTTTGGACTGTGGGAGGAAACCGGAGCACCCGAAGGAAACCCACGCACACACAGGGAGGATGTGCAGACTCCGCACAGGCAGTGACCCAAGCCGGTGACCCAAGGATTGGTGCTTAATGTCCAAGTCAGGTTAATGTGCGGCAATTGGAGGAATTCATAATTATAGTCTTCCCGTTGCCTTACTATATGTATCATAGACAATGAGGTTTACCTTTGACTACAGACTCATTTTAGACAAAGATAGAAATATGCAAACCTGGTTACTTAAGCTGGGGGTAAGGCCAATAGAACAAAATCCTGTGTTTACGTATGAATTGTAAAGAAGCAATACCACAATGATCCGTGTGATCCATCTGCAATACGATTTGGTTACCTAATTTGTTTCCTTCCCGAATCCTGACCTCCTTTACAAATCTAGAACAAGGAAATGGTGTAGAAGATTTCTTGAAGCAGTTACAATGTGGTGAAACAATAAAATCTACAGTAAACTGACACCTAAGGTTTCAAAATTGATTTTGTAATTCATAATATTTTTATTTTTATTACGTGGTGTTTAATCAATTTTGGACCATTTCTTCTGACTGACCTGTCATCGTGGGCACCAAGCATCAAAGTTAAAAATCGTAACAAATATAACTATTTATGTATTTTCATTGAATTTGCTTTTTAGTTCACCTGAAAAAGAGGGCATATGTGTGAATAACTAATTGAGATAACAGGCCAATAACATAAGGAAAACAAAGGGGGCTGGATTCTCCGATTCTGCAGCTAAGTGCTGACTCCAGGGTGGGAACTGTGGCATTTTACGATGCCAAAATTGGTGCCGAACCCTCACCGATGCCAGGACCGGTGAGGGGTTAACAGTGGCGCTGGGTAAAACTCTCAGCTCCTGCGCTGAAAACGGCCAGAGAATGGCAGGGTCTGTGGCCACGCATGTGCAGAGCGAGATCTGCAGCGGTCGTGCTGTACCACATGTTGCTGGCCGTGTGTGGACCCTACATGCCAGTTAGTGTCCCCCTGGACCGCCCCTTGCCACCCTTGGACTCCCCAGCCCTCACCGAAGCCCCACCGGCCAGTGGCATGGCCCCCCCCCCACCCGACTATGATGGCGCTGGGCACAGTCCGCAGCCGCCACGCGAGGTTCACAAAAACTGAGAGCACAAGTGAACCGCGCCGTAGTGAACTCAGCCCATCGTGGGAGGGCCTTCAGGAAACATCCTGAGGCCACCCCCAATGGCGTGCGGCGTACTCCCCGGTGATGCCGTTTTGAAAAACAGCATCTGAAAACCGGCGCCACTCCTGATTCGGTTGTAAAAAGGAATTCTCCGTCCGTTCACCGATTACAAAATCGCCGTTGGAAAGCGGAGAATCTCGCCTAGGTAGTTTTAAGGGAAATAATGTATAGTTTTAAGTGTGCTTGATTTAATGTTTTGTACCTGGAACGGTAAAACCTATCATTAGATTAATGCTGTAAAAAGTGTTTGTATGTGTGGGGGTTGATTAAGTTCCAACAGTGTTTCTATTGTGCTTAGAGAGTACTAAAATGTGAAGAATAAATAGACTAGCAGAGATATGTGGGTGTTGCTCAGCAATTGGGACCTTGTAAGGTAGAAAAGCTTTCAAGTATAAGTTTTAATGAATTTTTGGGCAGTTGGAGACTGCGGGCAGATTTCTCCGTCCCGCCACAACAGATTTCCGATGCGGCACACCATCGGGATTCCGCGTTTCGCCAGCTGGTCAATGGAGTTTCCAAACGTGGGCCAGCCCCATGCCGTCGGGAAACCCCTGGGCTGCCGGCACAATGGAGAATCCCGATGATGGAGAATTCAGCCCAGGATCTTTGGGAATGAAAATAAAAACATAAGAACATAAGAACTAGGAGCAGGAGTAGGCCATCTGGCCCCTCGAGCCTGCTCCGCCATTCAATGAGATCATGGCTGATCTTTTGTGGACTCAGCTCCACTTTCCGGCCCGAATACCATAACCCTTAATCCCTTTATTCTTCAAAAAACTATCTATCTTTACCTTAAAAACATGTAATGAAGGAGCCTCAACTGCTTCACTGGGCAAGGAATTCCATAGATTCACAACCCTTTGGGTGAAGAAGTTCCTCCTAAACTCAGTCCTAAATCTACTTCCCCTTATTTTGAGGCTATGTCCCCTAGTTCTCTCACTCTGCCGAAGCAACACTGGACAGGACAGGAGCTGCAGGGAGGCAGGCTTCCTAAAGTACCAGTTGCAGTCCAGATAACCAGGGAATTGGGACAGAAAGAACATTTAAGACACCTGAAGTTGAGAGAACAGAAGCTAAGGTATTGTTTAGAAGAGTTCAAGGACGAGCAACCAAAGTGTTCTCGGTTAAAGAAACAATTGCAGTAACTAGATTTAACTTAGGATGGCAGATTTCAGAGGTAGATGAAACGTCTGATGCCATTTTAATTCAGTCTGGGATTCAAGAGTTAATACTATTGTGAGCAGTTTGCACAGCAGTCAAGACAAATAAATCCTAAAGGGGATGGTGTGGAATCCTGGACAGAATTTGCTGTTAAAAGTGGAGTGCAAGCTTTGTACAAGACCTGGTCTGGATTTCAGAATGCAAATAAATAAGGGAAAGCATACTTATGAGAGATGATTTTAAGGTCTGTTTTTGGGAGTGCAGTTTGGAAACTCTCACGTGACAAACATCTGGGGGGATTCTGAGGAAACATCCACAAACCTTAATTTGGGGTTCAGAGTGGAGAATGTATTAGCCCACAGCCATCTTGTATGTTTAAAAGGGACTTTGTGTATTAATTAGACGATTGTAGCTTACGATGTACTTTATGGAGGAACAGAGTCACAGGAGCACTAATTAGTCTCAATACCAAGAAAAAAAATTATTAAGCAAAAAGTTGGATTATTATACAATCCTCCTTTACTCCCCTCCCCCCCAGTTTAACAATTCCACACAGGTTTTAGGATTAACACTGATTATAATAATATAGATTATTCTGGATGTTTCATTCAATGAACAAAACTAAATCAAAAAAATTAGGTGGAGTAACCTGCCAGAGAAAGTGACAGCAAAAGAGATCCAGGGTTAGTTTAAATGTCTTTTTGACTATGTATCAAGTTTAACTAAAATAAAGCAAAGACATAATAAATTCATAAATTTGTTATCAGTACATAGATCTGCGCGTTCGGAGCCTCTCGGCAGTACACACGTTCAACTGCTAGCCACTTCCTGAACACACAACAGAAACCTAGTCACTGTGCACTGTGAGGAACAAAAGGCCTGAGTGGAAAAAAGCAAGGGAAGAACAAAGAAAAGAAAATGAAATTTAAGTGGATTTGTGCCACAATATGCCTCGTCACTGAATTCCACCTTGCTGGTAAGATAATTTCCCTTTAAAAAATAGCCATAATTTAGAATTAAAAAGTGGATAAGATGTCACACTCTTTGGTCAAGGTCTGAGGAAATTGTCCAGAACATATTTTTTAACACTTCATATTAATGGCCAAGCAGTCTGACCACACTGTTACGTGCACACTGTTACGGGAGTGAATTGTTGTTCTGAAGCAAAAGTGTGTAAAAGAGTTTGAAAGAATGAGCATGACATGACAATCATCTAATCAACCAAAAGATGATGCAGTTTCATGATTCAGTTTGAGGGAGGACAAAAAATAACTGCAGAAATACTAGTTTATTTTATTACTTCTGGATACTATGATGCTCTTCTTGTCTTATTAAATGGTTGCAAAATTCTAATTTAATACTTATCAAAACAAATATACTCAAGAAATGGAGGAGCAAGTGATTAATTCAGAATCAAAACCATATACTTAAGGATCTAGGAGTCTTCAGTATTACTGTACTTACTTCTTGTAAATGCTTCAATAAAATGTACCCGTTTCTAAGCCAGTCCAAATTTGACAAAGTTACTTTAACTGGATTCTATGAAACTGGATGTATTAGTAGAGTAGGTTTGATGTTCTCACTTTCTAACACATCCAACACATCTTTACGATATTTTGAAATGAATTAAACTTACACATCTGTTTGTTTCAAACCTGAGCCTCATTTGTGATGAGAAAACGTCAGTTCAGCTGAACCAGCATGGTGTAACTGCACATTGATTTGGCAAAAACCTGCTTTCCAACAAATGTTTTGACATCTAAAAACTGGGCAATATTTGTTATCCAATAGGAAGCTATAGCATGTTTGATAACATTCACTCTTCATTCTGGTGCAACGTAATAGTCACCCGCAAATACTCTCTCGTCAAAATTAATGTGTCCAGTTTTGAAAGCAAGCCTAGAGAAAGCAACGAGGTGTTTCCAAGCAGGATTTTCATGATTCTAGATTCTCTGTCCGCAAGGTCAACATAGATACAGCAACTATAACTAAAATAAAATAATGGTTAGTCGTAATAGACTGTGGGGTATGGTAAGCTTACGTTTTAGAAAAACGTGATTAAAACTCATTGCCAGAAGAGGGGCCTATACTTTCTGTGCTGTTATGATTTGTTGTGTGCACTTCATACCTTATTTTGGATCTCTGTTATTCCTTCACTTTAAATGGTAGTTTCTTAGGCTAAATGTACTATTCTTGATTTTTGAATTAATATGTATGTATGTGCGTTGAAGTGTTAGTTTTGATTTTGAAATTGAAATAACCTTGGTGTACATAGCGAATCAACTACCTGTATTACCCAATGGTAGCAACTCTTCCACATGCATTCCAGCTGTCAGTTTCATGCTTGCACATGGAAAGCAATTCATTATGAATGAACTTTGATACATGCTGTATAGGTGTCATATAAATGCTGTAAGGTAGAAATTATGATTGTCACATATGTACGCCTTTTAACATTTTTACAATGAATGAATCACGTTTGCCCAAACTGGAAAGAAAATGTGGCCTCACTCATTGATTCTGTCCGTTGATGCTCATGGTATCTGAAGTCAATTCAATCAATAAAAATAAAAACTTTTCTGTTTTGCACTCTTAAACCATAAACCAATTGTAATGAAATATTGGATCTTAATTAAAATAACCGCATCAGAAATTGTATTGAAATTGAATGTCCACTCAATTAGCTGCATGCAGCCTACTTAACTATGTTGTAGATTTCCCATTTTATCTACTTGTTGAGAATATAATTTAAAGAAGAGTCTACATTAGTGAACTATCTTGGCTTCCAAAGCGACAGGATTGTTGCTGAGGATTCTGTAAAAGATTTTCTTTTTCCACTTTCATTGTTCAGTGAAATGCACATTAACATCAATTGGAATATATTAGGCTTTTTGGCAAAGTTGAACACGTTGATTTTTTAAACGCGTTTATTTATGTTGCAAGTACGGAACATCGAAGAAAATTGACCATGCTGGATAAAACTGGTCCAAACAGTCAGAAATAAGTTAACCTCAGAAACAGACTTAGAAATCTGTGGTGGAATTCTCCCCCACGCCGGGTGGGAGAATCGCCGGGGCGCCGCGCGAGTCTCGTCACGCCGCCCCGGCACCCGTACGCGATTCTCCCACCGCCCCCCCGCCCCCCCAAACCAGCACGGTGAGAATTGCGGCTGGCCACTCGGAGAATCGCCGCTCGCCGTTTGCAAAAGGCGAGCGGCGATTCTTCGGCCCGTATGGGGCGAGCAGCCGCCCAAACAGGTCCCCGCCGGCGCCCACAACAGGTCCCCGCCGGCGCCGTCCACATCTGGTCGCTGCCGGCGGGAACTGAGCGAGAATGCTGGGGAGGGGGGGGCGGCCTGTGGGAAGGGAGGGGGGTTCCTGCACTGGGGGGGGCCTCCGATGGGGTCTGGCCCACGATCGGGGCCCACTGATCAGCGGGCCAACCTCTCTAAAAGAGGACCTCCTTTCCTCCGCCGCCCCACATGATCCATCCGCCATCTTCTTGCGGGGCAGCCTCGGGGAGGATGGCAACCGCGCATGTGCGGGTGACTTCATTTACGCGACACTGGCCGCGTCATTTACGTTGCGCTGCTTTTTATGCGGCGCCAAGGCCCAGCGCGCGTAAAATACGCGACACCGCTCCTAGCCCCCCCCCCCCCCGGGGACGGGAGAATAGGGGGCTGGAAGCGGGCTCCGACGGCGGAGTGAAACACTCCGGTTTTCACTCCGGCGTCAGGACTTTGTCTCCATTTCGGAGAATCACGCCCCGGATTACTGAGCCAGGCAGCTCTGAAGTTCCAGGTCATTCTCAGACAGTCTAGTTCTTCCAATGAACCCTGGATGAGTAAACCTGACTATTAGAGCTAATACTTTCTACACAACTTGAAAGCCTTTGCCGAAGCATACAAGTGTTCTGTGCCAGTGGGCAGTGCAGTGTTGCTTGGTTAAATTTTCTCCATATCCCCAAATCTTGCACTGCCATCCTCAGCCTAAATTCCCTAAACTTAGGTCGAAACGTCTATGGGGAAACTGCATGCTCTGTATCAGACACATGTGAACTGTACTTGAGTAAATTTCTCAGTAGCTAGGATTGGAAACTCTTGACCATGGCAGTGATTTTTCATGTCTGTACGGACAAGTTATCATTAAAAAAAAAGAATGAAGCACCGCGGATCAGAGGGACCTTGGTCTGCATGTACACTGGCCCCTTAAGGGAGCAGGGCAGGTAGATACAATGTTAAAAAGCCATATGGTATTGTTGCCTTTATTAGCCAAGGCATAGAATTTAAGAGCAGGAAGGTTATGTTGGAACTGCATGAAATGTTGGTCAGGCACAGCTAAAGTATTGTGTGCAGTTCTAGAATCCACGTTACAGGAGGAATGTGATAGCGTGGGAAAGGGTGCAGAGGAGATTTACCATGATGTTGCCTGGGCTGGGCGGTTTGAGCTATGAAGAAAGATTGGATAGACTGGGGTTGTTTTCCTTGGAGTAGATGAGATTGAGGGGGGACATGATTCAGATGTATAAAAGTATGAGGGACATAGGTAGAGTAGACAGGAAGAAAATGTTCCCTTTGGTGGAGGGATCAATGAGCAGGAGGCATAGATGTAAGGTCAGGGGCAGGAGGTTCAGAGGGGAGATGTGAGGAAAAACGTTTTCACACAGAGGGTGGTGGGAGTCCAGAACTCACTGCCTGAAAAGGGTGGTGGAGGCAGAGACCCTCATAACATGTAGATATTTATATGTGCACTTGCAATGCCAAGGCACACAAGGCTAAGGTCAAGTGTTGGAAAATGGGATTAGAATACTTAGGTGGTTGTTTTTGAATGGCACCGACATGACGGGCCTTTTCTGTGCTATGGACCTCTATGACTATGGCTTGCATTTATATAGTACCTTTCAAGTTGACAGGTTAATTATGAGTGCTTTACAGTATATTTTTAAAATGTGGTCATTTTTGTAACATAGGAAACACAGCACCCAGACATACAGAAAGAATACAGGTGCGGTTTTGCACTTTGGTAGTATTGGGTTACTGTGTCCACAGCAAGATATCCAGATATTAAAGGCGATAAACACAGCAAGGTTCCACAAACAGAAATGCAATCATGTCCAGATCCATGAGAAGTCATTTGCAAAAAAAGTACTAAATTCCACCCTTTCGAGATAACCTTTGCTTTGTATACAATATCAAGATGGAAAAGGAGCATAAACAGATATGCAAAGAATAACATTTGCACTGTCTGTACCCCATTGTTGCTGTCTCCTGAGGTATTGAACCGGCACATGAACTGAAAATAATAATGTAATGATTTCCGTGATGGCAAGATTGGGAGAGTTAATCAGCTGTTTAAGTGCATCAATCACAACCCAATATGCCTAAGTAAAAATTACTCTTACTATTGCATAATTAACATAAGGTTTTATTAGAATCTAGAATTTGACCTGTCTACAGTTCAAGAAAATAGAACACACCACTTTTGCCCCTTGGGCCTGCTGTAAAACAAGCCGCCAATTTATTTGTAGCCATTTTGCACTTCTGCTAAAAAAAGACTGGAATCGGTTGTACTGCATGAGGATGAAATCATTTTCCATTTCTGCTTACTATCACAGTTTCCTACAACCAAATTCCATTTAATGAATCCACGATCACTGTTTGATTAGATAACGTCACTAAATGGTATCAGTTTTTATGGATCGGTATTTTCAGCCTGTACATTGTTACATGCATTTTATCTTCTCATGCCAGTCAAATGCAGCTTTTCACAGTTCTTCTGAATGGGAAATGTAATCGACATCACATCAACAGAGCAGTAGCTGTCACTGCAAAAAGTGACTGACATCTTCTTGTTCTTCCAAATGTTTAATCTTGGAGAATTCTTGGGGCAATACATTTGAACCTATTGTGTTTGGTGCTGGTGAACGGAAAGTAGGAATGACTGGAGCTCGGACATATATTTTTGAATGCTGCAGCAGACTCTTAATGAGCAGTTTAAAGGGACTTAGTTCTCTAAGGAAAATTAGTTTTGGCGATGAGGCATCTCACTTTTATATTCCATCCACATTTTAATTTCATGAAAACTCGTAGGGATACTTAATTTACAACAGAAGATATCCAACATTTAAACTGGGTTTTGGAAAAGCAATCAGAAGCAGCTTCATTTATTCCCACAAGCTGTCAGCTATGCAAAAATATTGGTGCTCATTCGGCAATATTGAGTCTACTGCAAAATACTCAGGTATTGAGGCAGTACAGAAAAAGGCAACAAAACTGATACCTAACTTAAGGCATATGAGTTATGATTGAGCAGCTTGAAATTATTTACTCAGAAGTGCTCAGGAAAGAGGTTATTCAAGACTTCAAGATTTCTAAGATAAATTGAGTTCCAATAATGTACCCGAGGGAGTCTGGCTAGCTTAGTACTAGACGACTAGCTGGTGGATCAGATTAATGGCAACAGCACGGAGTTTAATCCCCATTCTGGCACAGGTACATTTGGGACTTGCCTCTTTACTCGGCCATTAGTAAAGATATCATGGTTTTGGCGAATAATTGCCGAGGATCTGCTTTCAGGTAGAGGACTGAAGAACATGAAGAATGTGCCTGAGACTGCCACAAATTGTGGAACAGAGGACATAAGAATAATTTAGTGAGTTCCCTAAGTTTAATAGATTTAATTATTTTCATGTATTTGTTTTAAAAGGGTGCAACTTCTGCCTAATCTTTAACACCATAACATAACTATGTTTTGGTGTTGCATTATGTGATCCTTAAAAAGAAAAGTATTTCTATATTGGTTCCTCTGATTTTTAGATTTTATTGTCAGTGTATACTTTTGCTGTGTTATACACTTAGGCATTAGACTCACAGGCTAGGTTCACATTGGATCAATACTCATCCTGGTGTGTCAGTTTTGGAGAGCCTGAAATTCCAGGATTCTTGCTCTGCCACTGGAAGTACAATGGAGCGGGATTTCTTGTTACCTGCTGAAGAAAACATTTCACAATTGGTGGCTGGCCCATGGCTGCAGAGGTTCTGAAGAGCCATACTTCCCCTGTAATTTTGTAGCACAGAAGGAGGCCTAGCTCGGGCTCTCTGGAAGAGGTAACCTCTTACTCCCATTTATGAAAAAGGAAATTATGTTTAACAAATGTTTACCCCCTTTCCTGTTAAATTCCAATCGGCACCTATCATGTTTCTAATAGGGCTCTCCAAGTCCTAAGATCCAGCTGTGTGAAAGGAATCTTCCCAAGCTCTCACCCTCTCGCTTCATTCCTTGGATGATTATCTTCAATTTATGCTCACTAATTGCTGACTCCCTGAACTGAGCTTCTCCCTGTTTTCCAAATGCAAACCCCTCATAATTCTGAACACTTCTGTCAGATTTCTTCTTAACCATCGTTATCCTTGTTTATGGAGGTTCAGATTCTCTAGCCTCCTATTATTCGAATCTCAGTGGATCTCCTCTGTCTATAGCTTTCACATCTCTCCCAAGGCAAGGACACCAATTGTTGCCTCAGCAATGATTTGTATAGGTTTAGCTTCATCCCTCTTGGTGCTTTATGGTGTAAATGTCGCAGGAACCTTCTGCTTGGTGGCAAACTGCTGGTTACATTTCTTTATCCAGAGCTTCCATTGTCTGGATTCACTGGGAAAATTTCAAAGTGCAATCTCGGGCATGTTTGGCGGGGTTTTCTGCAATGGTTGTAATGCCGAGATGGGGACGGCTGTTCAATGGCACTCAGCTTTCAATTAGGCCTGGGGAGTTTCATCCCGTCGAGGTCACACGTTGGAATATTTCTGGCACTGTGTGAGATGAACCCACCAGGTGGACCAACTTCTCAGAGACCAGGGCACCATGTTGAAAGGCTGTGCTGATTTTTACACCCCCTTTCAGGACCCCCCCCCCCTTCAACCGCCCACGACCTTTCTGCAGCCCCTTCCTACCCCCTCTCATCCGCCTCTCATGATCTTAACCTCCCCTCGCCCTGACCCTCTGCAGTGCCAACCTACCACCCAGGAACCTTGGCACTTCCAGGCTGTGTGTCCCTGGCATCCCAGCAGTGCCAGGTTGGCACTGCCAGGGTGCCTGGGTGGCATTGTCAGGGTGCTAAGCTGTCAGTGCCAAGGTGCCTGGCTGCTGGGAGACTGCCAGTGTACTACCCTGCCCTGTCCCTGACCAGCTGGTTGGGCTCTCGTGGCCTCCCTGACCCCCCAGAGGTGCCATCAAGCCTGGTCCACGCTTGTGGAAACCAGTACTAATTGGTGCCCAGTTGATGCCTCGCAGGACAGCTGTTAATTCCTGGGCACCGGGTGAAAGTGGCATTGGGATATTTAAATGAGCATAATGATTAATTTAAATGTCATTATCTGGAACACGCCCAGCGAGGGCATAATCCAGATTGCGCCAGGCACCTCGAGTCAGGTGACCTGCGCGAGGTTCTGCACCCAACGCAAAGCCCAATTTGGACCTCTCCCACCATTCACCCGTTGCGCCCAGCTCCGCACCGGGCATAAGAGGTGGGAAAATCACGGCCAAATATTTCAGATCTTCAGCATCCGCAGTATTTTTCTTTTATGTTACCCTATTACCTGTGTACTGTAATCTGTGTGATACACCTCCAGTGTCTGAGGCTTACTATTGAGGACTGTCATTAGAAGATTAATCAGATTGGCATTTTTTCGCTATTCTTTCATGGGATTGGGAGTCGCTAATGAGGGCAGAATTTGTTGCCCATCCCTTATTGCCCTTAAACTGTGGCTTGCTAGGCCATTTCAGAGGACTGTAAAGAATTAACCACATGGCTGTGAGTCTGGAGTCACATGTAGGCCAGACCGGGTAAGGATGGAAGATTTCCTTCTCGTCAGGACATTAGTGTGCTATCATCAGTCCTGTACTGTAAAAGTCTGGCAATGAGAATTATTTTAAATTTTCCCTAACTTGGTTTGAGAAATAGAACTTCACAGCACATTAATTAATAAATAGAATGATGACATTATAGTGTAACATGATTAAAAATACAACTACCCACTTAGAACTCGGGTTCACATGAAAGGGGAGGTTTTTTAAAGTACATTCTGGTAGAGTCCCTGCTGCCAGCTTGCACTTGGAAAATTACTACCAAAGAATTGCTTTCCCTACCGAGTTAAATGAATCACATTCACATGAAAAGTATGCATATTTGTTATTATTTTATTGCTTCTTTATATATTTCTTTACCAGTACGGTATATCATTGCCCATACCATGATAATCTAATAAGATAGTTTATCAGCATTAAAAAAGATGTAAGTTTTAAGATTGGCTGCTTCTTTGATGAGTAATTAGATAATTTTTGTTAATCAACCCGAAAGAGACATATTTTAGCACAAACCTGACATATGAAATATATTCCAGTTGACTGCACAGTTGCAGCAGACTGATACTCTTTCCCTTCTTTGGAAATTTGGTCTCATTCAAACTCATTGGCCGGGATTCTCCAATCCCGCGGCCAAGTTCTGACGCCAGCGTGAAAAGCAGCGTGAGCCACTCCGGCATCAACGGGCTTCAAGCGGCAGGTATCCACCCCTTCCCCGGGGGCTAGTATGGCACAGGAGTGGTGTCCGCAGCTCCGGCGCCCAAAAGTCAACGCTCCACGGTCAGAGCGAGTCTGCCCATGCACGCCACGGCTGGCGCAGGTTAGCGCATGCGCGTGGGTTCCCGTCTCCACGCCGGTCCCCGGGCAATATGGCAGAGCCCTACAGGGGCCCGGTGCGGAGGAACAGAGGCCTCCAAGGAACTACCTGCCCACCGATCGGTAGGCCCCCCGATCGTGGGCCAGGCCATGGTGGAGCCCCCCCCGGGTCGGATCCCCCCCCCCCCCCCCCCCCCCCCCCCCCCACCAGGACGGCCCCTGCAGACAGAACTCTGAGGTCCCGCCGGATAGGACCTCTGAGGTCAAGCTGGCGAGACTCGGCCGAACTTGGCGGGCACTCGGCCCGTCGAGGCCTGGAGAATCACTGGGGGAGGGGGCCGCTTTCAACATTCCCCGATCGGCGGGCTGCGATCCTGCGCGTGCCCGAGAATTGGCGCCGGAGATTCGACGAGCCGGCATCGGGGTGGCGTGGCGCGATTTCCGCGCCCCTCCGGCAATTCTCTGACCCGGTGCGGGGTTAGAGAATCCCGGCCCTTAACTCCCTGCATGTACACAGATCACTATAGATTGACAACTTTTAAATCGAATTTCCAATCAAGGGGCAATTTAGCGTGGCCAATCCACCTACCGTGCACATCTTTTGGGTTGTGGGGGTGAGGCCCATATAGACATGTAGTTAGCACTGCTGCCTCACAGCGCCTGGGACCCAGGTTCGATTCTGACCTCAGGTGACTGTCTGTGTGGAGTTTGCAAATTCTTCCCATGTCTGCATGGGTTTCCTCCGGGTGCTCCGGTTTCCTCCCACAGTCCAAAGATGTGCAGGTTAGGTGGATTGCCATGCTAAATTGCCCCTAGGTGGGGTTGCGGGAATACGGTAGGGGATTGGGCCTAGGTAGGGTGCTGTTTCAGAGGGTCGGTGCAGACACAGTGGGCCGAATGGCCTCCTTCTGCACTGTAGGGATTATATAAACGTGCAAACTCCAACGGACAGTGACCCGGGGCCAGGATTGAACCCGGCGCCGTGAGAAAGCAGTGCTAACCACTGCACCATCGTGCCACCCTTAGATTGCCATTTTTGGTGGCTTCCTGCCATGTATTCACATCAAAATCACCTTTCCAGCTATCCCCATATCTCCTTTAACTGCTCGCCAACACCTGGTCACATGGTTCCCCACAACCTCCGAGGCTTTTTTCAGAATTTTCAGTTCACCCTCAGCAAGTGGACCAATACAGAGACACAACAGATACATTACCAAAGCTTCTTTCAAAAGTGCACAGAGATCTCTTTTTTGGAGAACCACCCCCCATAGCCCCTGATTCCTGATTATTTTCAGCCACCTTTTCCTAAAAGGGAGAAGATGAGATGTGTGTAAGGTAGGCTGGTCTCATGCATTACTGAACGAATAAAGGAAACATGTACCATTATTTACACTGCAAGGTGTATATGTGAATGTAGTAATATAAATTAGATGTGATGTTGAAGCAACTTATATCTGAACACTTCCAGTATTTACATATTCCCTGTTTATCCAACACCGCTTCAGTTGGTATTTTGAAAATGTCCTTAGTGGGAACAAGATATCCTCAGCTCAAAAGAATAGTTATTGCATCACTAAGCCACCAAGCTAGACTGACATGTTAATGAGGCCATAAGACACAGGAGCAACTAGGCCATTCGGCCCATCGAATCTGCTCTGCCATTCGCTCATGGGTGATATAATGTAATAATAATCTGTATTAGTGTCGCAGGTAGGCTTACATTAACAATGCAATGAAGTTATTGTGAAAATCCCCTAGTCGCCACACTCCGGCGCCTGTCCGAGTACACTGAGGGAGAATTCAGAATGTCCAATCCACCTTTCAGCACGTCTTTCAAAACTTGTGGGAGGAAACCTACGCAGACACTGGGAGAAAGTGCAGTGTCGCACAGACAGTGATCCAAGCTGGGTATCTAACCCGGGCCCCTGGCATTGTGAAGCAGCAGTGCTAACCACTGTGTTACCCTGCCGCCCATGTTCCTATGTTCCTCATCCCCATTCTCCTGCCTTTTCCCAATAACCCCTGATCCCCTTATTAATCAAGATGGTAATTCTACATTAATATGAAACATTGTAAAACACTTTCTGAAGGCAGATTTTGATACTGGAACATAATTGTTTGAAATTGAAGGCAATAAAGAGAATATTGCGCCTCTAAAAGTATTACAATTTGTAAAGTTTAACCAGTTTTGCCATTTTCTCACTTTTGTCCAGTCATGTACATGCTACTTAAATTATAAAATGATTAAATCTAATTCCACATAGCCCCGCACATCTTGCCACTGCTAGCACAGGGTAAAACAATCTTTATCAAACTAACACATATTCCATTTATTTTCAAGGGCACAAACCTTCAGTCATATGGGACACAAACTCTGCTTATTACAATGTTTATGCCGTAAAGTATTCTATTTGTGTCAGTGAGACCATTTCCATTACTTCAGCATTAGTCATTCTGTCCTCCAACACAATACTCAAGTCCCTTCTTTTGCAAAGCATTAATCCTGCTCTGTCTTCATTAGGATCCAGTTCTCAACCTTACAATAGTCAATTAATATTAACCTCATGCGTTCTTCTTCCGAATTGTACACCATAGTGCACCAGGTTTGTTCCCCATGTTCATCAAAAACATTTACAGCCAGAATGATGCGTCTCTTATCTGTTGCTGTCAACAATTTACAGTTACATAGAGCAGGTGCCTCTTCCATGGAACCTCAGCACTGATGATACTGCATGAGAATGCAGTGGTCTTACATTCTGAAAACTCCTGCCAATGTTAGACGCCAACCCTCCACACCCTCGCCCCAAGAACCAAGATGCCATCCATCTGAGCAGAAGTGTGAGCTGCCACGGAAACTGTCAGAGGTGTCAGTAGGTGTTCTAACATGGTGGGCACAACCATTGAGTTCATGAAACTGGGTACTTGGTCCCTGTTGGATAGAATATTCTCTGTACTTTACGCAGAATTTGGAACTGGATTCATGTATGTTCTGAGCCATTGCTCAAGCTCACTGGCCAGTTGACCATAGCACCTTGCATTTCCTAGTTCATGCCCATCAGCTTTTGACAGTAACCTAGGTAATCAAACTCTGCGTCTTCTGCAGCTGAGCTAGTATATGATCTCTCTCTCCAGCATCCTTGCCCCCTGCCCGCCTTGTTTTACATTGTTGACTGGTAATTCAATATGTGAAGACCCATCAATAACCTGCCCTCTGATGTGCACATGATACCAATCTCTGAGCTGGTGCTTGCTAGGATCAGGCCAAGTGACTCTGTATTATCATGAAGAAAGAACAGTACAGCACAGGAACAGGCCCTTCGGCCTTCCAAGTCCAGCCACTGCTCCACCGCTGTGATAGTGAGATGGCAACTCTACCATCTGATGTGTTGGGAAAGCTGGGTCTGTGAGGACTGCGTTTACTGCAGCAGTGAGAGAGACAGGCTTCCAACACTTGAAGAAATGCAACTCGATTTTATTGAACTCTTAACTATCATACATACTTTAACTGTGGGTTGACACTATGCTTACTTGACTGGAAACCTGAGGCTAACCTGACCAGACTAACTGACTACCACATGGTGGATGTTCTAGTTGTTGCTCACGGGCTCTGACTGTCTCAGAGGCTGGATCCCAAGAGAGCGGGAAAACTAGTGCCCTCTGGCTTTATAGTGGCCGTGTCCTGTCTGGTGATTGGCTGCTGTGTTCTGTGTGTTCACTGGTCATCCTGTGTGTCAATCACTGCCTGTCTGTGCACAATCATATACCTGTGTGTATATTATGACATCTCCCCCCTTTTTTTTTTACTTTAAAAAAAAAATGTGTGTAGGTCAATAAATAGTGAGTGTGTGTGTGTGCAGGAGCCTGACTATATACAAAGTATGTTAACGTATTTACATGGGAAGGTGTCTAGTGCAGATAGAGGGCAGATAACAAATTAGGAAGAAACAATATGTACAGATGTGTAAACGGATCACAAGGTAATGCAACATTCAGTCTATAAATTCAGTCTCTGTGGCGGGCGACGAATTCTGGTTGACCGAACGAGCATTTGGCTTTATTGAGTCGGAGGCCATGCTCGTGGATCCTGTGGAACACTCGCTTGAGGCGATCGATGTGTTCTTGAGGAGTTGTGGACCAGATGATAACATCATCGACGTACACTCGCACCCCCTCGATGCCCTCCATCATTTGTTCCATTATGCGGTGGAACACCTCCGAGGCAGAGATGATGCCAAAGGGCATCCGGTTGTAACAGTAGCGACTGATCAGGGTGTTAAATGTGCAGAGCTTTCGACTGGACGCGTCCAGCTGTTTTTGCCAAAACCCCTTGGAGGCGTCCAGCTTCGTGAAAAACTTGGCGTGAGGCATTTCACTGGTTAGCTCTTCTCGTTTAGGTATAGGGTAGTGTTCCCTCATGATGTTACGGTTCAAATCTTTGGGGTCGATACAAATGCAAAGTTCCCCTGAAGGTTTTTTGACACAAACCATGGAGCTAACCCAGTCCGTGGGTTCCATGACCTTAGAAATGATGCCCTGGTCCTGGAGGTTTGCAGCTGCTGCTTGAGACGGTCCTTAAGGGGTGCCGGCACCCGATGCGGTGCATGAACCACAGGTGTGGCATTCGGCTTCAGTAGTATCTTGTACCGGTATGGGAGTGTGCCCATATCTTCGAAGACGCTGTGGTATTGTACTATGATGTCATCTAATTGGGCTTGGAACTTGACATCTGGCGAGGCCGTTGCCTCTGTGGACGACATGGTGTGAACCTGCTGCACAAGATTCAGGATTTTGCAGGTCTGAGCACCGAGCACCAAGCTCTGTTGGTTCCTACAATTTCAAATCGCAGGGTTGCTTTTGAAGAACGATGGGATACCGCAAGCTGGCATGAGCCACTGGCAGCAATGGCATTGCCATTGTAGTTGAGGAGCTGGCAGGCCGGTGGAAGAATGCTTGGCTTGACACGGATGGTGTCAAGGTCAGACTTTGAAATGAGGTTGGCTGAAGCGCCAGTGTCCAGCCTGAAGCGTATGCGAGCCTTGTTGACCGTAAGGGTGGCACACCACTCATTGTCCGGATCAATGCTCATCACTGGGAGTTGTTTCACCTTCTTGGCTGAAAGCAGCGTATGCTTGGTGATGATGCCCACCCGGAATGGGGATGTGAGGCCCTCGGTGTCGGGATCTGGAACCATGTCGGAGTCGGAATCTGCAACGGGTTGCTGTACTGACCGGACGTTCCTGCGCTGCGGCTGGGATCGCTGTGTGTTGGGCAGTTGAGCAGATCTGCATAGGGCTGCATAGTGGCCAAGCTTGCCACACTGGAGACACCGTCAAGATTTTGCAGGACATTGCCGCTTTAAATGGGCGGAGCCACAGTTGTTGCACGTCATGGCGCTGACGTCAGGACGCTCCGTGCACCACCGCGCATGCGCGGTGTAGTCGAACGATGTGCACACCTGCGCTGCTCGGTCGTCGGCCTCGCCGTCCCCTTGGTTGTGGCACACATGCGCAAGAGCCCGGGAAAAGCGCACAAAATGGCCGGCCTCATCCAGACTCAGGTCCTGGAGCTGTTTTACGGCCTGCACCCACTCCGCACCGTGGGGGCCTTGCCGCGCCATCTCTGCCGCCTTGCTATGGGAGTACGGTTGTTAGCGTGCTCGTGGAGGACGCAGGTTTCGATGGCGATGATAAGGGTGAGCTGCTTAATTTTAAGGAGCTGCTGGCGAAGGGGTTCGGAGTGGACCCCGAAAACGATCTGGTCGCGGATCATGGAGTTGGAAATGGAGCCGTAGTTGCAGGACTGCGCGAGGATACGGAGATGGGTCAAGAAGGACTGAAAAGGTTCATCCTCTGCTGGAACACATAGCGTTCAAAGCTCTCATTGACTTTGATGGCACAGTGGCTCTCGAACTTCAACAGGACTGTTTTAAATTTTGTCTTGTCCTCGCCTTCAGCAAAGGTGAGGGAGTTAAAGATGTGGATAGCGTGGTCCCCGTCTGTAGAAAGGAAGAGAGCGATCTACCTGGCATCCGATGGGGCTTCGAGGTCGGTGGCTTCAAGATACAGCTGGAACTTCTGCTTGAAAATCTTAAGTTGGCACCGAGGTAGCCGGCGATGCGGAGCGGCAGGGGAGGGCGGACGCTGTCCATGTTACCGGATGGCTGATCGCTGGTCAAAGGCAGATTATCTCAAGGTAGGTCCGTCAAACTCGAGCATGACTCACTGGTACCACGATGTGTTGGGAAAGCTGGGTCTGCAAGGACTGCGTTTACTGCAGCAGTGAGAGAGACAGGCTTCCAACACTTGAAGAAATGCAATTTTATTTTATTCGATTTTATTGAACTCTTAACTATCATACATACTTTAACTGTGGGTTGACACTATGCTGACTTGACTGGAGACCTGACCAGACTATCTTACTACCACATGGTGTATGTTCTAGTTGTTGCTCACGGGCTCTGACTGTCTCAGAGGCTGGATCCCAAGAGAGCGGGAAAACTAGTGCCCTCTGGCTTTATAGTGGCCGTGTCCTGTCTGGTGATTGGCTGTTGTGTTCTGTGTGTTCACTGGTCATCCTGTGTGTCAATCACTGCCTGTCTGCACATCATTATGTACCTGTGTGTATATTATGACACCATCGAGTGCGGCCTCATCTCCTGTTGCAGAATGGAATGTCGCTGTCTGCAAATTATCTGTAAATCTATGTGCATTCAAGGGGAGGTTTGATGTGTACATGGATTAGAAGGGAATAAACGGGGCAGGATAGGAAGGGGTAAGTGAAGTGGGAGGAGGCTCACATGATGCTGAAGCTCCAACATGTATCAGTTGGGTTGGGTTGAACTGCGCTATAAATTTGATGGAGAGCGTTATTTCACGGAAATGGTACAGAGTCCCATGTCAAGCCCACTGGCAGTGCTGAGAACTATTAAATGGGACACTGCTTCATTTCTGGGCCTCAACGAGGAACGCCTCGCCGCGGCCACATTTGAAGACGTTTCCTGCACTAACAATCTCTGCTCGTCAGTGTAGAAAGAGATCAGGGTGCCATTTTTAAATGCCTCCCCGATCTCTAGACCTCCCTCACAGTGGCCCCCATCAGGGTGCCAGGCAGGTAGTGCCATGATGCCTGGGTGGCATCAAGAGTATCACCCTGCCCAAAGCCCGACCACCCAGGGGCCCCTGATCACCTGGGAGGCCCTCTCCCCAAGTGCTGGTACGCCTGGTCCATTTTTGTGGAAACCAGTGCTAAACAAGGCCCATTAGGGATTTCCGAGGTGAGGCGGTTAGGTCCCAGATGCTGGGTAGATCCGGCATAGACATATTCAAATGAGACTGACTTCGCACTTGAATATGCAAATCTGAGTCCTGGCCTCAATGGACGGGACCAGATTGTGACGTCTTGCGAGGTCTCAGATGCAGTGAGTCTGATAGATCGCACCTGTAATTCTATATTTTCTGTCCTTTTCCCAGATTCTCTTTCCCAGCTGAAGAGGCAGTTGCACTGGGGAGGCAGTTACACAGTGGTATTTCCACTGGACTAGCAATCCAGAGACCTGGGGTAATGGGTTCTGGAGACCTGGGTTCGAGTCTCACCATGGCAGATGGTAAAATTGGAATTGAATAAAAATCTGGAATTAAAATCCAATGAGACTTCCGCTGGTGGCTGTGGAGTGAGTGGTCACACTTTTGGTGGCTCCCACTCAATGTGGATTTTGTTGGTCGTGCCGCACTGGTATGTGTTTTTTTTTGATTGCTAAAGGTTTGCGAGTGCCCAGAGAAGGTAATACTCCTCTGGTGAGATCGGTGTATGGATCAGAGGATGGGAAGTGCCACGAGAAAGGGAGATCAACTGGATCAGGACAATCTTCGTGGTGCGGCACAGGCTAAGATGGCAGAGGGCAAGGGGCAGCTGGTGGAGGTTTTTAATGGAGAATTCCAGCAGCAGAGGAAGGAGGCTTTGGAAGACCTGGCTGAGGCTGGTGGAGCCACTCAGAGGTGTCATTGAGAGAGTGGGCCAGAGACAGGAGGCTCAGGGCCTGGCAATTCAGAAGGTGGAGCAGGTGGTGGGGTAGCACGAGGAGTGAATGGCCTCATTGGAGACGGAGTCGGGTATGGTGTTGGACAGCTAGAAGAGGTTGGGAGAGAAATTAGAGGACCTGGAGAACCGTTCCAGAAGACAGAACTCATCGGGATGCCTGACGCATCAAGGGAGAGGAGACCGCCAAGTATGTGGTGAAAAGGATCCTCCTGAAGTGGCATTTCTGGCAGCTGAAAGTGAAAGGAGTGTTTTACTGTTACCGTAGAGCAGGAAATACATAGTTGGTGTAATAACTGAAGTTTGTCATGCAGTGTAGGAGAATAAATGATCAGGTTTGTGCAGAAATTTTATCTCCTTCTGCCTGTGATGGATAGCATGTTATCTTTCACAGGGGAGGTGTTGAGCAGATAGATTTGGCATGATAGTATAAGTATGGATTGTGTAAGATATGATGTCTGTGGAAGTGAGGATTGCAATAATAATTGTGAGTATTATAACAGAGGAGTGATGTGTGCTGCAGTGATCTTCTGTGAAAGGGAGGAAGCAAGGAGGGGAGAATTGTGAGTTGCAAGGTTGGAGGTAGGAACAGAGGGTAAGAGAGCAACTTTCATACCTTTGCTGCTCTGGTCAGATAATTGAACTTCTTTTGGTATTGCAGCCGTGTTCTGGGAAGTAAGATCTTGCCATTTACTTGCTGTACAATCTCCCTGGGGGGGAAATCTGGATTTCCTGCCAGCTGTCCACCATTTGGGGAATGGCCTCCAACTTAATATCAAAAAGTCCGAGTTCCCTGTCTGGGCCTCTGCCAGCCATTTTCAAGTTTTTCTGTTGCTTGCAGCCAGAGTGCACTTCCTGTTAAAAAGGTCCTGGCTACCTTTAAATAATGTCAGTGATGCCCGATCTCTCACTCTCCTATCCCCGCTCCAAATCCAAGATGCCAAGCCTTGGGTAAGGCTAGCTGAAATTTTGATATAGTCCCAGCAACTTCATGGCACAGTCGGGTTGTTCTCCGCTAATGATGTGTATAAATCAGGAAAACATTTTTCTTCAAGAAACCATTTGTATTTGGTTATAATAAAAGAGCTGTTCGTGGATTTTAATTACTCATGACAAATTTTATGAGCTCATTGACTGATATATTTTGCATAGTTGCCATCTATATGAAGTACTTAGCTGCAAAATAGGTTTATGTCTATATAATATATTCAAGAGGTGGCTGGATATAGCACTTGGGGAGAATGGGATCAAAGGCTATGGGAGAAAGCAGGATTAGGCTATTGAGTTGGATGATCAGCCATGATCGTGATGAATGGCGGAGCAGGCTCGAAGGGCCAAAAGGCCTCCTCCTGCTCCTATCTTCTATTTATCTATGTATGTCTAGAAATATCAACTAGCAGCATTAGGCCTCACCATTGCTGTAGAACTGATATATTTGATAGCTGTAATATACTCACTGTTTAGTCCAAAAAACAGTGAAATGCTAATGGAAAACAAAAGATTGAAAAACGACCTTTTTTCTATATTTTATACAGTACCACTAAACCCTCATTCCCACTTAAACTGCTTCAGTAAATTGATTTTTTTAGTGCAAAGCAATCTTTGGCTTAATTAATGGCAGAGGGATGAAACTTGCTGTTATTCTTTTTTTTGGCTTAAGACCTCAGAAATGAAGATTAGGTGCCAAAAACGGCTTTACAAAATTTGCTTTTAATTACCGACAGTTTAGAGAAGGAGTCAGAACTTCATCTTGGTTTTTTTCTCTCGTTTGACCCAAACTGCAAACAAATTGTATAGGTATATAGGTATGTCAGGAATAAAAGAATGACTAGGGTAAGAGTAGGGCCAGTCAAGGACAGTGGTGGGAAGTTGTGTGTGGAGGCTGAGGAGATAAGAGAGATACTAAATGAATACTTTTCGTCAGTATTCACTCAGGAAAAAGATAATATTGTGGAGGAGAATGCTGAGACCCAGGCTATTACAATAGATTGCATTGAGGTGCGTAGGGAAGAAGTGTTGGCAATTCTGGACAAGGTGAAAATAGATAAGTCCCCGGGGCCTGATGGGATTTATCCTAGGATTCTCTGGGAAGCCAGGGAAGAGATTGCTGAGCCTTTGGCTTTGATTTTTATGTCATCATTGGCTACAGGAATAGTGCCAGAGGACTGGAGGATAGCAAATGTGGTCCCTTTGTTCAAGAAGGGGAGTAGAGATAACCCCGGTAACTAGGCCGGTGAGCCTCACGTCTGTTGTGGGTAAAGTCTTGGAGAGGATTATAAGAGATACTATTTATAATCATCTAGATAGGAATAATATGATTAGGGATAGTCAGCATGGTTTTGTGAAGGGTAGGTCATGCCTCACAAACCTTATCGAGTTCTTTGAGAAGGTGACTGAACAGGTAGATGAGGGTAGAGCAGTTGATGTGGTGTATATGGATTTCAGTAAAGCGTTTGATAAGGTTCCCCACGGTCGGCTATTGCAGAAAATACGGAGGCTGGGGATTGAGGGTGATTTAGAGATGTGGATCAGAAATTGGCTAGTTGAAAGAAGACAGAGGGTGGTGGTTGATGGCAAATGTTTGTCATTTTTATAAATGACCTAGAGGAGGGCACAGAAGGTTGGGTGAGTAAATTTGCAGACGACACTAAAGTCGGTGGAGTTGTAGACAGTGTGAAAGGATGTTGCAGGTTACAGAGGGACATAGATAAGCTGCAGAGCTGGGCTGAGAGGTGGCAAATGGAATTTAATGTAGAGAAGTGTGAGGTGATTCACTTTGGCAAGAATAACAGGAATGCGGACTATTTGGCTAATGGTAAAATTCTTGGTAGTGTGGATGAGCAGAGGGATCTCGGTGTCCATGTACATAGATCCCTGAAAGTTGCCACTCAGGTTGATAGGGTTGTGAAGAAGGCCTATGGTGTGTTGGCCTTTATTGGTAGAGGGATTGAGTTCCGGAGCCATGAGGTCATGTTGCAGCTGTACAAAACTCTGGTACGGCCGCATTTGGAGTATTGCGTACAGTTCTGGTCGCCTCATTATAGGAAGGACGTGGAAGTTTTGGAACGGGTGCAGAGGAGATTTACCAGGATGTTGCCTGGTATGGAGGGAAAATCTTATGAGGAAAGGCTGATGGACTTGAGGTTGTTTTCGTTAGAGAGAAGAAGGTTCAGAGGTGACTTAATAGAGGCATACAAAATGATCAGAGGGTTAGATAGGGTGGACAGTGAGAGCCTTCTCCCGCGGATGGAGGTGGCTAGCACGAGGGGACATAGCCTTAAATTGAGGGGTAATAGATATAGGACCGAGGTCAGAGGTAGGTTTTTTTACGCAAAGAGTGGTGAGGCCGTGGAATGCCCTACCTTCAACAGTAGTGCACTCGCCAACATTGAGGGCATTTAAAAGTTTATTGGATAAGCATATGGATGATAATGGCATAGTGTAGGTTAGATGGCCTTTAGTTTTTGACTTCCCATGTCGGTGCAACATCGTGGGCCGAAGGGCCTGTACTGCGCTGTATGTAAATTCAAATAAAATCACTGAAGTTATTATTTAGTTGTCAAAGCCCTTTGTAAGGTATCAGATTCACCTTTTGATGCTCCTTGGGAATTATGTGATAACAGGTTTCAGTCATTAGAGTGCAGCTAAACTGTAAATGGAGCCCCTTCATAAGCATCAGTGTGTCTTGTTTGTGTTGCCGAGATGTGATTGATGCTGTCAAATCCAAGGGAGAGCTGTGCATGAGCATGCCTTTATGTTTCATCAGAACTCAGCCAGGAAATTGTTACTGTTAGAGTACCTGGGCAGGAATGTCCAGATGCTCAGCACATTTGAGCAAGGACTGAGTAATTTTAGAGAACCTAGGAAGTCAAAGATATCCTTTCAACACTTTGTAAATTCAGTTTGACACTGGGGTTACTGGGTTAACTGCCTCTGACGTGGCCCAACAGGCCACTCAGATGTATCAAGCCACAATAAAATAAAATCTAATAAGGATAAAACTGGACCACCTGGCATAACCGCACCTTACAGCTGATGTCCCAGGCTCCTCTATCACCATCCCTGGTATGTCCTGTCCCGCTGACAGGAAATTATAGAGGGATTTCCCTACCGTCCTCAATTACCTCCTCCTCGCTGAGTCTCAATGCGGCTTCCGCTCGTCAAGAGGCTCAATGGAAATGACCTTCAGGGCGCAACAAATCCAGAAAACATGAGGGAGCAGCACCGATACTTGTACATGTGTCTCACAAAGGCCTTCGACTCCGACAACCATCATGGAACGCCCTCATCAAATTTGGCTGACCGTAGATATTTGTCACCATTCTCCATCTGCTCCACTAGACATGCAAGTCGTGATCCTTATCAACAGATTCACCACAGACCCAATATGAGTGCAAACTGGGGTCAAGCATGTTGTGTTCTTTGTATTGTTCTTCAGGATGGTGAAGGTTGTAGTGTTGACAAAGAACAGCAAGCAGTGTTTAACAAACAAAGCTAATGTATTACACTGCACTTAATTAGATTCAAACATTTGCTAAGGAATTAGATAAGTGAAGTATATACTACACATCTACTATACTAAACTCTGCTATTAGCTAAACTATCTCACATCTACTCGGTCTGTCTCCCTTCCACTCTCTTCTAGATGTCAAGGAGGCATGTGAGATTTATATGGTTGCTCTACAGCACCATCTAGTGACTAGAGTAGTAACATTACATTAACCTTTTATGTTCCTTACAATGTCCACATATTGTGACATCCCCCTTTCTTTGAAAATTTTTAATCTTACATTCAAATTTACATATAGGCAGTGTATGGGCAATGTACAATAATGAACATTATTAAAATTACTCAAGAGTTAAATCAGTGTTTTACAGTTCATAGATTGAGACGATCAGGTTTCTTTCTTGATCTTGTTCATCTTCTCAACCCCACTGTCATGTAGTCAGAATTCTCTTCTGATGAATACTTCTATCAGTCAGTTGAGCAGACTGGTTAGTTTGACAAATGTCACATTCAGAACTATCATTTTCAATATCAGAATTTATGCCAGGTCAATACACGGATTGCCTCGCGCGTTGCTTACATTTCTCAATACCCTGGTGTCGTTCATGGATCTGGGTAAGAATCTGTTCTTCTCAACTTTGTAGGAATGACTATTCTATCCAGTTTGAGTAAAAATCCATTCATCACAGACAGGTCATCTTTAACACTTCTGGAGCTGGAACAGCTTGCATTTGGTCATCCATCAGTCATTTGATGAATCACTCACTGCAAAACTTCATCCTTTGCAGTTTCTGCTTTAACGCGTCTCAATTTGACATCAGAAACAGGTAGTGCGTCAGCGAGCATGTCAGCTTGAGGTTCTATCACCTGCACAAGATCTGCAATCTTATCTTCATGTTCAGTAGCACGTAATAATGTATCTGCAAGGATTAGATCTTTTCCTTGAGTGTATACTAGACACAAATCATATCTTCTCAGTTTCATTGGCATTCGTTGCAATCTGGGCGACATGTAATTTAGACTCTTGTGAATTATATGCACAAGCGGACTAATTCAGTCTCAATCACAAATGTAGGTGACCATAAATATAATACTGAAATGTTTCAACACCCGTCACCAGACCAAGACATTCTTTTTCAATCTGTGCGTAGCTTTGTTCTGTGAGCATCATGGCTCAACAAGCATATGCAACCCGTCTCCACAAATCTTCTGAAGTCTTCTGTAGAAGAACAGCTCCTGTCCTGTCTTGACTAGTATCTGTCGAGACCTTTGTCTCCTATGTTGGATCAAAAAAATTGAGCACTGGGGTTGTGGTCAGTGTGAATTTGAGGTCGGACCAATCCTTATCATGTTATGAAGACCAAGAAAAAGAAACATTTTTCTTGCCCAGTTGTTGAAGAGCTGTCGTCCTAGACAAAAGATTCTGAATAAATTTTCCAAGAAAGGGGCATGGGAACCTGGATTGTAGTTTTGGGGTAAGGGAGATTGAGAGTATAGAGGTCAGGAGCACAGATTTGACTTCGCAGGAGGGTGCCAGTGTTCAGGTAGGTGGTTTGAAGTGTGTCTACTTCAATGCCAGGAGTATACAAAATAAGGTAGGGGAACTGGCAGCATGGGTTGGTACCTGGGACTTCGATGTTGTGGCCATTTCAGAGACATGGATAGAGCAGGGACAGGAATTGTTGTTGCAGGTTCCGGGGTTTCGGTGTTTTAGTAAGCTCAGAGAAGGGGGCAAAAGAGGGGGAGGTGTGGCGCTGCTAGTCAAGGACAGTATTACGGTGGCGGAAAGGGTGCTAGATGGGGACTCTTCTTCCGAGGTAGTATGGGCTGAGGTTAGAAACAGGAAAGGAGAGGTCACCCTGTTGGGAGTTTTCTATAGGCCACCTAATAGTTCTAGGGATGTAGAGGAAAGGATGGCGAAGATGATTCTGGAAAAGAGCGAAAGTAACAGGGTAGTTGTTATGGGAGACTTTAACTTTCCAAATATTGACTGGAAAAGATATAGTTCGAGTACATTAGATGGGTCGTTCTTTGTACAATGTGTGCAGGAGGGTTTCCTGACACAATATGTTGACAGGCCAACAAGAGGCGAGGCCACATTGGATTTGGTTTTGGGTAATGAACCAGACCAGGTGTTAGATCAGGAGGTAGGTGAGCACTTTGGAGACAGTGACCACAATTCGGTGACCTTTACGTTAGTGATGGAAAGGGATATGTATACCCCGCAGGGCAAGAGTTATAGCTGGGGGAAGGGCAATTATGATGCCATCAGACATGACTTAGGATGTGTAGGTTGGAGAAGTAGGCTGCAAGGGTTGGGCACACTGGATATGTGAAGCTTGTTCAAGGAACAGCTATTGCGTGTTCTTGATAAGTACGTACCAGTCAGGCAGGGAGGAAGGGGTAGAGCGAGGGAACCGTGGTTTACCAAAGAAGTGGAATCTCTTGTTAAGAGGAAGAAGGAGGCCTATGTGAAGATGAGGCGTGAAGTTTCAGTTGGGGCGCTTGATAGTTACAAGGAAGCGAGGAAGGATCTAAAGAGAGAGCTAAGACGAGCAAGGAGGGGACATGAGAAGTCTTTGGCAGGTAGGATCAAGGAAAACCCAAAAGCTTTCTATAGGTATGTCAGGAATAAAAGAATGACTAGGGTAAGAGTAGGGCCAGTCAAGGACAGTGGTGGGAAGTTGTGTGTGGAGGCTGAGGAGATAAGAGAGATACTAAATGAATACTTTTTGTCAGTATTCACTCAAGAAAAAGATAATGTTGTGGAGGAGAATGCTGAGACCCAGGCTATTAGAATAGATGGCATTGAGGTGCGTAGGGAAGAAGTGTTGGCAATTCTGGACAAGGTGAAAATAGATAAGTCACCGGGGCCTGATGGGATTCATCCTAGGATTCTCTGGGAAGCCAGGAAAGAGATTGCTGAGCCTTTGGCTTTGATTTTTATGTCATCATTGGCTACAGGAATAGTGCCAGAGGACTGGAGGATAGCAAATGTGGTCCCTTTGTTCAAGAGGGGGAGTAGAGACAACCCCGGTAACTATAGGCCGGTGAGCCTCACGTCTGTTGTGGGTAAAGTCTTGGAGAGGATTATAAGAGATACGATTTATAATCATCTAGATAGGAATAATATGATTAGGGATAGTCAGCATGGTTTTGTGAAGGGTAGGTCATGCCTCACAAACCTTATCGAGTTCTTTGAGAAGGTGACTGAACAGGTAGATGAGGGTAGAGCAGTTGATGTGGTGTATATGGATTTCAGTAAAGCTTTTGATAAGGTTCCCCACGGTCGGCTATTGCAGAAAATACGGAGGCTGGGGATTGAGGGTGATTTAGAGATGTGGATCAGAAATTGGCTAGTTGAAAGAAGACAGAGGGTGGTGGTTGATGGCAAATGTTCAGAATGGAGTTCAGTTACGAGTGGCGTACCACAAGGATCTGTTCTGGGGCCATTGCTGTTTGTCATTTTTATAAATGACCTAGAGGAGGGCACAGAAGGCTGGGTGAGTAAATTTGCAGACGACACTAAAGTCGGTGGAGTTGTAGACAGTGCGGAAGGATGTTGCAGGTTACAGAGGGACATAGATAAGCTGCAGAGCTGGGCTGAGAGGTGGCAAATGGAGTTTAATGTGGAGAAGTGTGAGGTGATTCACTTTGGCAAGAATAACAGGAATGCGGAATATTTGGCTAATGGTAAAATTCTTGGTAGTGTGGAGCAGAGGGATCTCGGTGTCCATGTACATAGATCCCTGAAAGTTGCCACCCAGGTTGATAGGGTTGTGAAGAAGGCCTATGGTGTGTTGGCCTTTATTGGTAGAGGGATTGAGTTCCGGAGCCATGAGGTCATGTTGCAGCTGTACAAAACTCTGGTACGGCCGCATTTGGAGTATTGCGTACAGTTCTGGTCGCCTAATTAGTAGGAAGGACGTGGAAGCTTTGGAACGGGTGCACGGTAGATTTACCAGGATGTTGCCTGGTATGGAGGGAAAATCTTATGAGGAAAGGCTGATGGACTTGAAGTTGCTTTCGTTAGAGAGAAGAAGGTTAAGAGGTGACTTAATAGAGGCATACAAAATGATCAGAGGGTTAGATAGGGTGGACAGTGAGAGCCTTCTCCCGCGGATGGAGGTGGCTAGCACGAGGGGACATAGCCTTAAATTGAGGGGTAATAGATATAGGACAGAGGTCAGAGGTGGGTTTTTTACGCAAAGTGTGGTGAGGCCGTGGAATGCCCTACCTGCAACAGTAGTGAACTCGCCAACATTGAGGGCATTTAAAAGTTTATTGGATAAGCATATGGATGATAATGGCATAGTGTAGGTTAGATGGCCTTTAGTTTTTGACTTCCAATGTCGGTGCAACATCGTGGGCCGAAGGGCCTGTACTGCAGTATCATTCAATGTTCTATGTTCTATGTAAAGTTGACAACTCTAAGCATTTTTAAGATTGTTTTTTTGTCTGTTGGAATAGGCATTTTGTGTATAGCTTTATCTTTATCATTGTCCGGTTGTACACCATCCTCAGAGATCTCCCAAAATCCTCCGTTTGGACATCCCAAATTGACATTTGGATTTATTGAGCTTCAATCCATTCGAATCAATGCATCGTAGCACTTGTAGTAGTCTGGAATTGTGCTCTTCTGGTGTTTCAGAACAAGTGATAATATCATCGACGTACACCCTTACCCTATCAATACCTCTGTTATGGCTTCCATTATGCTATGGAAGATTTCTGAGGCAGAGATAATTCCAAAAAGCACGCGACTGAAACAATGGCCAGGATTCTCCCTTCTGGGGACTAAATTCCCCACGCCGACCGGAAAACCAGCGCCAACCACTCCGGCGTCAATGGCCCCCCAAGGTGAGGAATTCTCACCTTTCTAGGGGGCTAGGTGGACGCCGGAGTTTTTGGCACTGCTCCAGCTGGCGCAAACGGCCGGCACAAGTTTGTGCATGCGCGGAACGACTGGCGTGATCTCGCGTATGTGTGGAACGGCCGGCGTGGGGGGGTTCTCTTCTCCGCGCCGGCCCCTGGTCAATATCGTGGAGCCCTACAGGGTCCCGGCGCGGAAGAAAGAAGTGCTCCCAAGGAACGAGCCCGCCTGCAGATCGGTGGGCCATGATCGCGGGCCAGGCCACCGTGGGGCACCCCCCCCGGGGTTGGATTACCCTGCGCCCCCCCGAGAACCACCCACGCATATTCACCGGCCAGGTGCCGCAGTGTGGGACCTGGGTAACCCACGCCGGTGGGACTGGCCTAAAATGGATGGTCGCTCGGCCCATCGGGGCCTGGCTGCCAACGGCCCCCGACCAGCATGACGTGAATCCCACCCCGCCCGTAGAACGGTGACGGAGAATATGGCAGCCGACGTCGGGGCGGGATTCGCGCATCCCCCAGGGGATTCTCTGACCCGGCCGGGGGGGGGGGGGGGTTTGGAGAATTCCGCCCAATATCTTCCGTTTGGTGTGTTAAAAGTACAGAGCCTTCTGATGGACTTTTCAAGTTGTAACTGTCAAAATCCTTTCGAGGCATCTAACTTACAAACTTTTTTCACACGTGCCATCTCTCCTATAATCTCTTCACACTTAGGAATTGGATAGTGCTCTCTTCTCATATTCCTGTTCAGATCCTTTAGATCTATGCATATTCACAGATCTCCATTAGGTTTTTGTACACATACCATGGAACAAACCTAATCTGTAGGTTCAGGTATCTTGGATATGATGTTCAGTTTCTGCATTTGATCCAGTTCCTGCTTGAGACATTCTTTGAGAGGGGCTGGTACTCTTTTTGGGGATGTATTACTGGTGTAGCATTTTATTTAAGCTGTGTTTTATAGAGTAAGAGTAACATACCCATTCCAGTGAATACATGTGGAAATTTAGCAAGAATGTCCTCTGTGTCACCTTACTGTGAACCAATACATTGATTGGCACTATGAATCCTTTTCACAACAGTCAGCATCAAAGAAGCATCAACACCTCTTAAAGACGGTTTATCAGCATCAAGTATTTCAAATTGCACTGGCAGGTGAATTTCATTGTTGCTTACTGTTAGGCAACACAATCATCTTGTGCTAATGATGTTGCCATTGTCATCCCTCAGTTGATATTTAGTAGCTTTAATTGATGGGGATACTGTATCTTAGAGTGGTCTGATTCAGTGATCAGATTTGTATGAGCTCCAGTATCTAACTTAAACATTTGTTTTGACCCATTTACTTTTACTGGTATGTTCCAATCTTTCTTTAAATGAACAGATGATATCTGCTTTAACTGTTGCTTGTCAGCAATGTCAATCTTGTTGACTGAGTTGACAAAGAATGTGTCTTTCAAATCGTATTCTTTTGTTTCAATATAGGAGTGAGAATTTGTTTTTTGCATCTGAATCGTTTTGCACACGTATCTTTCTTGCCTTGTTAAAAAAGTTTTTTATATTACTTGGAAGCTTTTTTGTACTTAAATGGCATGCAAAGTGTACTGTTTCATTTTGCCATAGTTCGCGCCTCCTTTCCCGATGGCTGGGCATTTCCTTCTTTGGTGGTCGTGGCCACAACATGCACACATCACCACGCTGCTTACGTCATTTTCAAAATGGCCACTAGCTGCAGCGCACCTTTTATGAACTGCGCCACAGCATTAATGGTGTCAGCCACATGGTCTTCTTTCGCACCTTTTTCCCGGGACTGTATTTCATATTGATTCGCGGCTAGCTCACTCGCCCGACATACACTTAGCGCATCTTCTGACAACAAATTGTACTGCCTAAGCAACGGCTCACAAGGTTTTTCATTTTTTACTCCAAACACGATTTGGTCATGGAGGAGGGAATCTGTTAGCATTGAAAAATTGCAAGTCTGTGCTCTTCCTGTACCAGCCTCCCTGAACAGGCGCCGGAATGTGGCGACTAGCGGCTTTTCACAGTAACTTCATTGAAGCCTACTTGTGACAATAAACAATTATTATTATTATTATCACATTAAATTTTTTCTGATTGTCACCATTTTCAAAAGTAAATGCATGAAACAGTTCTATGGCTTGTGGCCCAGCCACAGTGAGAAACAGTGCAGTGTTCCACTGGTCACTGGCTGACTCAAGAGCTGAAGCCGAGAGATATAATTGAAATTGCTGTTTAAAACTTTTCCAATTCACATCCAGTTTACCAGTAACCTTGAAGTGCCTAGGTGTCTGTAGACCTTCCATCTTTGCCTCTTTCACTCGGTGCTGCAGAATGCAACTGGCTTGTAGAGTGTGATGGGGGTTTTTTTTTTCAATGATTTTATTTTCGACCAACTAAACCTCCCTAAAACCCTATAGCAATCACCCCTGGTACCATGTTGTGTTCTTTATCTTGTTCTTCAGGATGGTGAAGGTTGTAGTGTTGACAAAGAACAGCAAGCAGTGTTGAACAAACAAACCTAATTTATTACACTGCATTTAATTAGATTCAGCATTTGCTAAGATATTAGACAAGTAAAGACTACACTACACTTGTACAATACTAAACTATGCTATCAGCTAAACTATCTCACATCTACTCAGTCTGGCTCCTTTCCACTCTCTTCTAGAGGTCAAGGAGGCGTGTGATATTTATATGGTTGCTCTATAGCACCATCTAGTGACTAGAGTAGTAAGATTACATTAACCCATTATGTTCCTTATAATATCAACATATTGTGACAAAGCAGGGCTGCGTCATTGCACCAATGCTCTTTTCAATCTTTATTGCTGTAACACTTCACCCCATCGCCATGAAGCTACCCGCCAGAGTGAAACAAACCTACAGGACAAGCGGGAAACTGTTCAACCTCTGACGGGTCCAGGCCAGAACCAAGACCCAACTTCTGTCATTGAGCTGCAGTACGCAGATGATGCCTGCGTGTGCGCAGACTCAGATACCAAAGTACAAACCATTGTCAACGTATTCACTAAGGTGTAAGAAAGAATGGGCCTCAGACTATACATCCAGAAAACAAAGGTTCTCTACCAGCTCTCTCCTGCCACACAACACTGCCCCCCAACTATCAAGATCCACAGTGAGCTCCTGGACAATGTGAACCATTTCCTATAACATGGGAACGTGCTCTCAGCGTGAGCAGACCTCAAAGATTAAATCCAACATCGACTCCAATGCACCAGAACAGCCTTCAGACACCGGAGGAACAGACCTCAAATCCAGCGTCAAGCTCATGGTCTACGGAGCAACCATGGTCCCTGCCCTCCTGTATGTATCAGAAACATGGACAATGTACAGCTGACACCTCAAATCCCTGGATAGATATCACCAATGTTGCTTCTGCAAAATCCACTTGTAGGATTGGCGTACCAATGGGAGTGTCCTCTTCCAGACCAATATTCCCAGATGCAATGGCCATGCTCGACCAGCTGTGATGGGCTGGTCACATTATCTGTATGCCTGATGCAAGACTCCCACAAAAGGTGCTCTATTCCAAGCTCCCTAATGGCAAGGAGGACAGGGGAAACGCTAAAGGATCCTCTCAAAGCCTCCCTAAATAAATGCGACAACCCCATTAAAAAAAAGAAAAATGTACTTTGTCAGACTGCTGGTTCAAGCAATGTGGACCATGGAAAATTGAGTCGCCTATGCAAGTCACATGCTCCCGGCAGTTTTTGTCCAATTTGCCATTTGTGTTCAGAACAGGTGTTAAGTCCCTAATTAGCATAATCAAGGGGTGTAACACCTGTTTTAGGTCGATGGTCCAGGCACCCAATAGGCACATGGAGCTAGACTGTTTGCAATCTTGGTATTCTCTTTGATCCAGAGCTAGGTTTGTGACCACAAATCCATGCAACTCTGCCTACTTCCATCTCCATCCTTACTTCATCATCTGCTGCCAAAATCCTTAACCATGTCTTGCTACCTCGAAACTTGACTATTCCAATTCTCCGCTGGTCATTCTCCCACTTTTTGCATCCTCTGTCAGCCTGGGCCTATCCAAAACTCCGTATCCCATTTCTAAATTTTGCCAAGTTCCAATTGTCCATCATCCAGGTTGCAAATGATCTACATTGACTATGAGTGTAGCAGTTCTTCAAATTTAAATTCCCATGTTTGTGTTAAAAATCATTCTATGGGCTCATGTCTCTATCTCGGTCCTCCAGCCCAGAAATCTTTGAAAGCTCTCCTCTCCTCCAAGTCTGGCTACATGTTCATCCCAGCTTTCCTTCGCCCCTCCATCAGTGTTATGTCTTCAGCGCTGTAATTCCCTTTAAAACAATCTCTTTGACTCAACCTTTGGTCACCTAGCCTAATATTTCTGTATATGGATCTGTGCCAAATGTTATCTGACTGCCTCTTGTGATGTATCTTGGGACATTTGATTGTGTTGAAAGTGCTATACAAATGGGAATTAAAATGGCGAAGTTTGCCAATGAAACAAAATTCTATGAACAGAAAGATTTCCAAAGGAAAGGTGTAATATTCTGCCAGTGTTGCAGGAGCGGCAATTCTAACTTCGGAGTCAGGCTTTTCTTGATTCTGAAATGGAGCAGAGTCAAATTTCTGTGGGAGTCCATTTCACACCACATGAAATATGAATTTATAGTCATATTGAGCCTGAATTGAAAAGTGCTCAGGCATCCATTGGACCTGCTCACCATTTAATGGACAGAAGCACAGGCTCATTACTAATGTTTTGAGACTGTCGATTCTCTCAAAACATTTAAAATTTACCAGTATATTCCTATCCTTTATTATGGGTCTGGATAAGAACTGCAGTTTTGGGGAAGATCCTGGATTAGAATCCTACTATTTGGTAAAACTGCGAAGATATGTTACTGTACCACAAGAGTGACAACACTGACCAGTAGACAGCTTTTATATTGAAACAAATTTGAACTCAGAATTAAGCAGGTTAGCAACAACGCAATAGATTTCAAGTTAACAGTTACAAAAGCGTTGTTGCTTCCTTAAACCTGAGTCTACATTCCAATTAAGCAAACCCATATATTTCAAATGTCCACTTATGTATAATGTTAACAATCAGGCTTTACTTGCTTCTCTTGGTGCAGGGTCCTTGGAGAAGGAAACCTTTTTTAGGACCAAGCCGAAAACCTCTGCTCAGCATAGAGCCCTGAAAGCAACTCTTTTGTCCAGGCAGACCTGGTCCTACACCCAATAGCTACACCAGTTGCACTCAAAACACACAGCATTCTTTTGTTGCATGATGTGCCTTTTGTGAGGGCCACGAAGAGTCCAACATGAGTTTGTGAGTCAAACTTAACTTTATTTACATTGATATTTACATAGTACCAGCAGTTTGCTACTGATCTTCTCTCTAGTCGGTAACAAACTGGCCAGCTCTATTTGCACAACAGAAAAGGTTACCGATTGCCCTGCCCCCTTTTTGAGGGAGCACATGTTCCCCATTCTCCATGTGGTTGCTGGTTGTGTCTCCTGCATGCCTCTGCTTTCAGCTTGCAAGCTTTGTTTCTATTTTCTGTTAGCTGCCCCTTCCGCTTCTTTGACCTGGAGTGAGACAAGTCAAGGGGAAGAATTGGCTGGCCTGCTACCAGACTGAAGAAGGGAGAGGGGTGCATTCTCAGTGCCAGTGGAAGAAGGAAAGGAGGGGTGACTTGGATATTACTGCAGTTACTTAGACGTTGGGTGTCTGCTTGCTGTTGCCCCTTCTGCTGCTTTGACCTGGAGTGAGGCAGGGAGAGGTATTAGCTGGTCTATAACAGGGTGGAAGAAGGGATAGGGTCTACTGCCCCTCCTGCTTCTTTGACCTGGAGTGAGGCAATGGGAGGTATCGACTGGCCTACTATTGGACTGAAGAACAGAGATGGGTGTTTTCTCGCCCGTTCTGCTATGCACTGTGGGTCGGTGTGACTTCATGTAATGATTGTTCCTGCCTTGAGAGTCTGCTGCAGGGAGCTGCCAGAGGGGGTGAGAGAGAAGGAGTGACTCAAGCCCGCCTGTGATTTCCTGGAGGCTGTGTTTCTACCTGCTGCTTCCCCTTCTGCTTTTTTGAACTGGAGTCAGGCGAGGGGAGGATTGGCTGGCCTACTACTGGACTGAAGATGGTCGAGAGGTCTGCACTAGCAGCTTGCTAGTACTTTTGACTTTGTTGACTATTGACTGTTCACTGTTTCATGTTTGGAAGTGTTTGTTTGATCGCTACTAGCCCTTTTGCTTCTGTGGCCTGTACCAAGGACTGTGTGGCATCAGGTGAAATTACCAGATGCCGGTGGGAGAGGAAGGGTCTCGGCTCGATTCTACCGAGCAACTTGAAGGCCATTTTGGGATGCCATTGTGGACTACTGGTGGCTTTATCGTGCTGGTGACTGTTTACTGTTTCCAGTTTGGAAGCCATGTAAATTGCTGCTGCCTTTTTTTTGCACTGTTGCCTGTTTATATTTAATGTTCAGAAATTGTATGCTTGCTGTTGTATGTTATTGTTTACTATTTAATGACTGGAAGCCGTGTGCCTGTCTGCTGCTTTTACTTCTGTGGACTGGAGTACCTGGAACCACCACCAGTGCTGGAGAGTGGTGCTGCTCTCTCTCCCACTTTTGCCATGCTCTATGTCAGTGTGATTTTTCTGGTGTATATAGTTATGCTGATGACTTCCCACCGATACGGGTCTACTGCTGGAGCTGTGGGAGGTGGGGAGGGGGGAGAGCTGTTTTACTGTTGGCAGGTTAATGCTTGCTGTCTGGAGGTAATGTGTTTGCCAGGTACAACCCCTTTTATCTGAGGCCACGATCCCGGAAGGGGGTGCTCTCTCCCTCTCTCCTGCAGCTAGGTGCTTTGGGAGGGGGTGAGAGTGGTGGGTTGATTTAGACCCACTGTTAACTGTCATTGTTTGGTGACCATGTGCTTGTCAGCTGTAGCCCCTTTTATCTGTGGCCTGGATCCCAGAGAGGGGTGTTCTCTCATTCTTCTGCTATGCTCTGCGTCAGTGAGACGATCTGGTGTATCTTCACGTTAGCCCCAAGTGGCTTTCCACTGAGTCTGCTGCTGGGAGCAGTGGGAGAGAGAGAGAGCGGCAGGTTGATTTAGATGCTGGTGACTTCATTGTACTGTTGCATTTTTTTAAAATTTAGAGTACCCAATCCATTTTTCCCAATTAAGGGGCAATTTAGTGTGGCCAATCCACCTAACCTGCACATTTTTTGGGTTGTGGGGGCGAAACCCACGCAAACTCCACATGGACAGTGACCCAGACCTGGGATTGAACCTGGGACCTCAGCGCCGTGAGACTGCAGGGCTAACCCACTGCACCACCATTCTGCCTGTTTACTGTTTTATGTCATTGTTCTATAGTTTGGTTTGTCTTTTTTGTAAGAAGGACATGCTGGTAACTTCATTGTACTCTTGCCTGTATATTGTTTCATGTCTCTTTTGTAAAGCAGAATTGTTATTAAACTAAAATACTCCATGGGGTAACCAATTGTCCCTACCCAATAGGATCTGTGCAGGTTAAAGCAGTTTGTTTAGCCAGGCTCAAACTGTTATAACATTACATTAGCTTTCTATCTGCAAACAGGTAAAATGGCTTTTAATATCTATTAGCACTTTGTCTTTAAAAAATACTTACCTGTGCAGCACGATGGCGCAGTGGGTTAGCCCTGCTGCCTCACGGTGCTGAGGTCCCAGGTTCAATCCTGGCTCTGGGTCACCGTCTGTGTGGAGTTTGCACATTCTCCCCGTGTTTGTGTGGGTTTCGGCCCCACAACCCAAAGATGTGCAGGCTAGGTGGATTGGCCACGCTAAATTGCCCTTTAATTGGAAAAAATGAATTGGGTACTCTAAATTTATTTAAAAACATACTTCCCTCACTTTTAATAACAGCTTTAGCAGACAGACTGTCTGTAAGCATTTTAAACTATGTTTTAATAAAATTACTGCAAAATGACAAACTACAAAGTCAATTTCTTACGAAAGAGAAAATGCTGGAAAATCTCAGCAAGTCTGGCAGCATCTGTAGGGAGAGAAAAGAGCTAACGTTTCGAGTCCAGATGACTCTTTGTCAAAGCTAACAGACAGAGAAAGTGTCAATTTCTTATATTCATCACACCTTTCTCAGTGATGGGCGTGCAGATTGGCTGCCTACTGTATAAAGGTGATGCTGCCAAACTGCTCTTCACCGCCACCATCCTCAGACCAGTAGCAATGCACAATGTGACACTCAGGTAAGGATGTCCTGACTACAGTCTGCCACCTGCTACATTCACATTCCAACCTCAAAGCAGGGCAAGGACTGCAATGTTCCTGACTATGCTGGGTAACCATGGTGATAAGTGGCTTGCTCCTTCCAGACTGGAGCTATAGATGTTTGCAACAACTCTGCTGCCCATAGTTGAGTAAGGGATGTTGCCAAAGCTCTCAAAGACTAGTTTTCATTTTCTTGTCAATCAGGCAGTAAAGGTGCAGCTTTTCTAAGATTTTAGGCGTTCCCATGGTGCAGGGGGTGCAGGCTCTCACATGCTCTCCAACTGGCAAGTGAGACCCCTGTTGTATCCATTAATTCAGCCCATGAATCGTCTGCACACAAATCATGGGCTGAATTAATGGAGACAACAGGGGTCTCACTTTCCAGCTAGAGAGCAAGTGAGAGCCTGCACTGCCTCTTTCAGGCATTTATCTGGACAGGGGCTGGCCTCCCTGTGAATTAAGGACCCTGGGGGCAGGTCCCACCTGCAGAGAGCTGCCAGCCGATCGGAGAGCAGCAGTGCCACTGGGGAGGTGGTGGCTGCTGCTGGTATTACACCCTCCTGAGGCTTCATTGTTGCATTACATAGAACATAGAACAGTACAGCACAGAACAGGCCCTTCGGCCCTCAATGTTGTGCCGAGCCATGATCACCCTACTCAAACCCACGTCTCCACCCTATACCCGTAACCCAACAACCCCCCCTTAACCTTACACGTTGCAGATGAATAATGCTGGGAGGAGGGTCACAGGATGGAGGGTTTCGGGAGAGGGGGCAGGGGTTCAGCAGCAGGGGCAGGGGTTGATTCTCCAACTTCCCATTGCTGACCCCTCAATCAGACATTGAGTGCCTTTGAATGTCAAATTCGCTACAGGGGAGAACATTAAAATCCGCCCAATGTCACAGGCCCTACAACTACTGGTGGATTTTTATTCAGTTATGGGGCATGGGAGTTGCCGACTGGGCCAACATTTATTGCTTATCCCTAATTTCCCTTGAGGGGGCATTGCTGTGGATCAATCAACATCCTGGGGGGGTCACCATTGATCAGAAACTGAACTGGACTAGCCATATTAATACTGTGGCCATCAGAGCAGGTCAAAGGCTAGGAATTCTATGGTGCGTAACTCACCTCCTGACCCCCCAAAGCTTGTCCACCATCTACAAGGCACAAGTCTGGAGTGCAATGGAATTCTCTCCACTTGCCTGGATGAGTGCAGCTCCAACAACACTCAAGATGTTTGACACCATGCAGGACAAAGCAGCCCATTTGATTGCTCCTCCTGCCACAAACATTCAATCCCTCCACCATCGACGAGCAGTGGCAGCCGTGTGTACCATCTACAAGATGCCCTGCAGAAACTCACCAAGGTTCCTTCGGCAGCACCTTCAAAACCCACGATCACTACCATCCAGAAGACCGGCAGATACCTGGAAACCCCACCACCTGGAGGTTCCCCTCCAAGTCACTCACCACCCCAACTTGGAAATGTATCACCATTCCTTCACTATCGCTGGGTCAAAAATCCTGGAACTCCCTCCCTATTAGCACTGTAGGTGTACCCTCACCTCAGGGACTACAGAGGTTCATGAAGACAACTCACCACCACCTTCTGAATGGCAACTATGGATGGGCAATAAATGAATGAAATGAAATGAAAATCGCTGATTGTCACGAGTAGGCTTCAATGAAGTTACTGTGAAAAGCCCCTAGTCGCCACATTCCGGCGCCTGTCCGGGGATTGAACCGTGCTGCTGGCCTGCTTGGTCTGCTTTAAAAGCCAGCGATTTAGCCCAGTGAGCTAAACCAGTCCCTGCTAAGCCAGCCCCTGGCAGGCCTAACCAGGGGCGCCCACATCCTGTAAGTGAATTAAAAAGAAAATCTGGAGTCACATCGTTCAGATCGGGTAAGGGTGGCAGATTTCCTTCCCTAAAGCGCATTAGTGAACCTGATGGGTTTTTACAACAAATTTCACTATCGCCATGCTGGGATTCAAACCCGGGTCCCCAGAGCATTGTCCTGGGCATAGGATTACTAGTCCGGTGACAATACCACTGAGGCCACCGACTCCCCTGGTGTAAGACTAAAGGTAGTGAATCATGCAGGGTAATGTCTGATATCCTGGCAGCAGTGATAATGCTTACATTTGGTATCAATCTGCATTCCTGCTGTACTCAAGACACCACGGGAAACCATAGAGTCTTTATCGCATGACAAAAGCTATCTGCTTGACCGCATAGATGATGAGTCTGGTGCACAACCCAAGCATACATCAGTTGAAATGAAAGCCATGCTGCCTGCCACAGGAAATGTAATAGAGCAGACAATTGCTAGTCTAAAATATCTTGTCCCCTACATGGACATGTTTAGAGGAACTCTGCAGTACTTGGCAGAGCAAGTGACAAGATCCGCAGTGGCTTGTTACATGTTGCATAAATGCACCATCATGCGAGCACAACCTTCGCTACCAGCTAGAGCAGTTCAGGAACAGGAGGAAGAGAAGGAGGAGGAGGTGCAAGAAGAAGAGAGGTGACAACCCAGATAGCCCATTTCTCACCAGGCTGCTCGTGAGGAACGTATTCCTGTGCAAAACCAGTAACTACAGCCCTGATTCACCATTCACCAACATTCCACACCTTCCCTTCTGTCTGTCCCTGACCATCACCTTGTGGTTTGGCCACAATACAAAAATAAAAGCCACCAGAAAATAAGCATTTCAAACCCAATTTATAACTCAAATCATTCCTTATTGCTTACACTATCTCTTCTTACTATTCTTCTGAATCTTTAATATTGCCACAAGTGGGTTTACATTAACACTGCAATGAAGTTACTGTGAAAAGCCCCTAGTTGCCATATTCCGGCGCCTGTTCGGGTACACTGAGGGAGAAATCAGTATGTCCAAATTACCTAACAAGCACGTCTTTCAGGACTTGTGGGAGGAAACTGGAGCACCTGGAGGAAACCCACGCAGACATAGGGAGAACGTGCAGACTCCGCACAGAGAGTGACCCAAGCCGGGAATCGAACCCGGGTCCCTGTGCTACAGTGCCACCCTCAGCATGGATGGCACTGATCTGGGCTGCTGGGCACCATCAAGGGCACAGGTGGAGTGGCAGCAGTGGGACAATTAAGGTTGTCATCTCGAGAGAGGGCAGTAGATTTTTCCCCCAGCCACTCTCCCAGGGCAGTGCCTTAACATTCCTAGTAATCTTATTACTGGACTGTTGATTTTTCCGCTGCAGTCCATCGTCGGCTGTCCCTTGGTTCGAGGATGTCATTGGGGTTGTGAGTTTCTGCTATGGGTCTTCATGCACCTGTGGAGGCTGATTCATGACCAGCAGATCTTTGGACACAGGAACGTCCCACAAGGTAGTGGGATTAGCAGTGTAGGATTTTCTTTCTTTTCTTTCCTTCACTGCTGTCACTCTGTCTCATCATTAAGAAGTTGTGGCTTAAAGTGCGATGCAGATGAATGGACATGTAGTCACCATTTTGAATGATTTGTATCAAGCTCCTCTCAGTTATTAATGTCAATGCTGCTACACTTCAAGGAGAGCTTCAGAGTGACTTTGAACAGTTTTCTTGTCCTCCCTTGGAACATTGGCTGTCTGAGAGTTGCGAAAATAGGGCCTGGTAAGAGAGACCATTTTCGGCCATTCAGATATAGTGTCCCACAGATTCTCATGGAACCATACAATACCTACAGTGCAGAAGGAGGCCATTCTGCCCATCAAGTATACACCAACCCTCCGAAAGAGCATCCCACCCAGGCCCACGCCCCCGCCCTATCCCAGTAACCCACCTCACCGTTGGACACTGAGGGGGAATTTGGCATGGCCAATCCACCTAACAAACACTTCCTTGGACTGTGAGAAGAAACCTACACAGAAACAGTGCAGACTGCACACAGACAGTCACCCAAGTTCAGAATCAAACCCGGGTCCCTAGCACAGAGAGGCAACCACTGTGCCATTGTGCTAGCCAGGAAGCTTTGACTGGATGCTTTGGAGTTTTCTTCAAGAAGGTCACCTAGCTTTTGTTTAACGATGTTTCCATTGAATCTGAAGCATGCAGTGGAAGGATTGCTGTTGGAATTTCCCTGGCACTCGTGTGTCATTGATACACAGTCTATGCCTCACTGCAGTACAGCAGTGCGGTGATGAATCTGCTTTGGACACTAGGAATTTTCTTGACTCGTGGAGATCTTTGTTGTCAAACACTCTATCCCGCATTTTGTGGAAGGCTGAGCTGACACTGCTGATCCAGTGTTGGATCTCCTCATCAATGGTGGCCTTCTAAGAGAGGTGCTTCCCAAGGTATGATGAATGCTCAACATATTGCTGAGTGTCTCCTTCAACATATCTGGGAAGTGGAATATTTGGCTGAACAAGTTGCAGTTGATATGAGTTATGTCTTAGCAACATTCAAGAACAGGTTGAGTTTCTTGCGTGCACAATTGAAGAGATTGAAAGTGGCTTGGAAATCTGGTGGAGCGAGGACATTGACACGGCAGTTATCCTCAAACTGTAGATCATGTATAAGGTGGTCAGTTTATTTTGGCGCAGAGATGACTAAAATTAAAGAGCTTACCATCTAGGTGGGGAGGCAGTGGCGTAGGGGTGTTGTCACTAGATTAGTAATCCAGGGACCCAGAGCAAAATAGGAGGACCCCGGTTCAAATCTAGTGAAATTTGAATTTAATAAAAATCTGGATGACCATGAAACCAATTTCGATTGTCATGAAAAAACATCTGGTTCACTAATGCTCCTTTAGGGAAGGAAGGAAATTTGCCATTCTTACCTGGTCTGGCTTACATGTGACTCCAATGTGGTCAACTCTCAAATGTCCTCTGAAGCGGAGGGTATTTAGGGCTATCAATGCTGGCCCAGACAGTGACACCCAGATCCCGTGAATGAATTTTTAAAAAATTAACACTGACGTCAGAGGGCATTTGATACTTGGTGAGGTAAATAGCCACTGTGAGGTAGCTTGAAAATAGTATGGGGGCAATTACACAGCCTTGCTTGACCCTGGTCCAGATCGTAAACGTGTTTCATTCAGATCCCTCACTCAAGACAGTTGTGGAGCAATTGCATTACGGTCTGAGCTTCAATGGCAAAAAGTTTCACTTGCATGACTTCAGCCTGAATCTCCACTCAGGTTCTGGTGGAAGCTGCTTGTGCTGTAATGGAAGCTGATGGTCCCTCATCAGACACTGTATGGTTAGGTCACAAATGTGTTGATGGCCATTACTTCTATGCTTAAAAGGATCAACTCCAAGTTCTTCTTAAAATGCTGTGCCAAGTTAGTAGCAGACCGCTCCATGCTCCTCGACATTAACCATGGGAGTTTCTGACAGGCTTTACAATGCACCAAGCATTTCTATCCCTCACTATCTCTGTAAACTCCTGCAGGTCCCGGAGATCTCTGTGTTCCTCTAATTTGGGCCTCTTGAGCATTCCTGATTTTAATTGATTTGACCATGTCTTCATCTGTGTAGGCCCAAGGGTCTGGAATACAGACCTTAAATCTCTCTGACTCTCTGCCTCTCTTTTCATCTTTAAAGGTGCACTTTAAATCCACATTTTTTTAAATTAAGGAGCAATTTAGCGTGACCAATCCACCTACCTTGCACATCTTTGGGTTGTGGGGGTGAAACCCACGCAGACATGGGAGAATGTCCAAACTCCACACGGACAGTGACCCAGAGCCAGGATTCGAACCCGGGTCTTCAGAGCCGCAGTCCCAGTTAAATCCACAATTTTGACCAAGCTTTTGTTCATCTGCTCTAGTATCCCCTTATATGCTTCAATGTCAAATGTTTTTTTCACACTCTTGCAAAGTGCCTGGGATGCAATGCTAAAGGTGCTTTATGAATTCTGGTTGTTGTTATTGTAGGTGAGTGAAGGCAGTGTGGCAATTCTAGCAGTGTCTGAGGGTTATTGTTGAATTGGTAGGATTTGGCATTTGTAAATGTATTCACTAACCTTGACCACTCGTGGAAATTCATTGAGCGTCTTGCAGCATTGCATTCACGTTCTAGGGGCTGGACTTGTAGCACTGACCTCTGCAGCTACCTGGTCACAGTGCCTTCTGAACATGTCTGGAGGGCCTCCTGTGGATGCAGGACATCTTTCCTCCTTTGCCTCTCCTCCATCAAGGACTTCTGTGCAAAGTCTGAAAACAGCTCACTCCCATGTTGAGCTGTTCTCCTGTCGCTCCAGGTCAGATTCAGCTCACAAAGGAGCCCCAGCACCTGTTCAGCCACATTACACCTCCCCTTTACAAATTGCAGAGAAGCTTTAAGTAGAGCAGGCTAGCTTCAGCTGTCGCCAGCCTCTCATGATCTTGGTCCCTTGCTTAAGCCTCCAGCTAATTAACAGCGTGATTAGGGCTGGCCCATTGCTGCAATTGTGAAAAACATCAGGAAGGACATGTTGCAGTCAACGTTGGTTAATTGTACATCCCAATTCTGGTTTTGGGATGATTGAATTTAGTTCCCATTAAATCTTAGGAAGTTGTTTGTATTACCGTTGGAACTTTTAAAAAAACTTGATACTAGTGTCAACACTGCTGGTGGCAACAAAACTATAGGTAAAAATTTACCCGGCCAGTTTATGCTAGCAGTGAACATCCAAACTAAGAGACCTGTGAATTGGTCCTGGGATGTCATCAGCTTATTTTGGGTAAACTACCAGTTTTGGTCGCTCCGGCAATTCAGATAAGAGAAGCCATCAATGTCAGGCCACCTGCCTCATTGTCAGTGGCCCACAGGTAGGTTCTGGGGAGGGTTTGGCTACAGAGGTGGGTGAGAGAGAGTGTAATGTGTGTGGAGTCACAGCTGCTCTACTATTGCTCCTGGCCCTATAGGAAGATGTGGTCCCCCCAGGGGCCATTGAGGAATCTGGGATGGGTAGGCCACCTGCCCTCTCCGGCAGTGACTATTTTGGAGACCTTTTAGGCCAGTATTTAACATATTCAGAGGGTCCGATGCTGATTTTAGTTATCTCCCCCAGGACACATCAAAAATGGGCCTCACAACTTCAGCATTAAGATCAACAGCTGTGTAGATTGGAAACTAGCTACCCCACTGCTATATTGGAGTGTTTTTTTGAAAAACACCTAGCAATTTCTAACCTTATTACTACTGAGCTATTATTATGAGCTATTACTACTCTCTGGATCTACAGAGGCAGAGTACTCCTGGATACAAATAACTTTGATAAACTGCACTCAGGTCCACCATGGAGTTCCTCTTGATCAAAGTGTGAACATCAAATATAGGTTTCCAATACAAAATCTGTTTTTGGATGATAGCATTAGTATACACAGTGCACTCTTACAGAGAAAACCCCGCTCTCAGCTTCCTTTTTCCAATGTGTGGGTGAGTAGCTCTCTGCTATTCATTGCGATACCACAACTTTATTCACTGTTACTAAAAGAAATTAAAGCAAGCTCTCAGCAGTAACTGTTGAAAGGCTGGCAATCTAAAAGATCCAAATATCTTGATGTGAAATCTTCGGGGTAACGCGTAAAACTGGAGAAGGTGAAGACTCTAAAATAATGGAAGTTGAATTCTGTAAAGATATTTCTTAGTCGGCAGTGAAAAAAGTTAAAGAAAACAACTTTGTGGTTTTTCAGTTGGTCAGAAGTTGGTTTTGCTGATAGGTAAATACAGTAAATGTAGTGCGTTAATCCTGATCAGGCTTTCAAAAGGCCAGAATTGTGCTTATTGTACTTGTAGCTTTTTTTTTCCAAATGTGGTTCCGCCATCGAGGAGGTGTTACTGAAATTATAAAATGCACCTCTGATTTATCCCCGTGGTTAAATACTCTTTGAAAGTTATCATTGAGTATTTGCTGCTGAAAAATACTACATATCAAAATTATGTAGTCATTGATTGATGGTGTAACATAAAAATTTGGTGAACAATACATATCCGAGAAAGAAGAGAGGGTATGTCATTTGATCACAATTAAATAATCAAAAAATGAAGCAAGGAGCAGTCATTTGATTCCAAGGATGAATATCCATTTTTTTGCTTGTGGTGAAAATGGCTGAAGGCAATATAGATTATAGAGTGACAAACTGAAACTATTTATTTCTTTGCGAACTAGACCCAGGGAGTATAAACTTAAAACTGCTCAGTTATTAAAGACTAAGTGATAGTTTGGATTAATTTCTGACTGACTGTTTTTTTTTAAGAACTGATACATGGATAGTTTTAACTCTTTGAGAACCATATAGAGATTTTTTTAAAATGAGAATTGCAAATGGGGAGAGTCAAAGGTTGAGGCTATTCGTTTTAGGGGCTATATGCAATGAATCAAAAGCTATTGGTATCAACCATGAATACCATATACGGCTGGATTCTGGAGTGTTTGAAATCAAGGCTATTGAACTCTGAGAAGTGTGGATGGTGGAAGTAGTACGAAGAGGATGTTTATATAAATATAAAGAATGATCAGAAGCAGAAGTAGGCAGAAGTTGAATCCTGTAGTAGCTTAAAAATCAAAAACACTTAATTGAATTTACTAAGTCTTTGGAGATGGTGCATGGATTACAATGTGCAGAAAACAATAGTGATAGATGCATTAAAGAGTTCTGTCAGATGCATGTACTAAGAGCTGAGAAATACATTCAATATTGATCTTACAGTATTAAAGCTGGAGTTTGACTGATATGAAGCGTGCACGCTAGAGGTTAGGCTTCTCTAAAGTTGTAACCTAATGCAAAAACAGCTAGATCCTGTTTGCAATGTTAGGATTTACATTTACCTAACATGGTTATGCAACAACATTTCATTGGAAAGAAATACAGCTTTTGAAATCTAGTCCTATTCACCATATGATAACTGCCAAAAATTGAACACTATACATTTTAATGCTGTAATTTACAACATTAAAATATATGGAAGTGGATAAAATCCATGTAATTCCTACAGTGCAGAAGGAAGCCAATCGGCCCAGTGTGTCTGCACCAACCCTCTGAAAGAGCACCCTACCTAGGACCAATCCCTCCCTACCCTATCCCCGTAACCCTATTATTCCACCCCTCTTTGGACTGTGATAGCTTGACTGCTTGCAGTGACTAGACATTGTTATATTGTTTTCTGCTAAGTTTCAGTGTATGGATGAGACTAAAACCTATTTAATGTAATTATTTGACTTTTTTAATGTTTTAAGATTTTAACATTTTAAAATTGTTAGACACTTTTATTTTAAGATTTTAAAATTGTTAGATACCTTTCAGTGTTATGCGTTATGATAGAAGTTCCTGACTGGTTAACTACTTCGTTACGTAATTCCAAGGAAAGTTATAAATGATCAGAGGCCAATCAGAACCATAAGACATAGGAGCAGAATTAAGCCACTCGACCCATCCAGTCTGCTCCGCCATTCAATCATGGCTGATATTTTTCTCATCCCCATTCCCCTGTCTTTTCCCCATAACCCCTGATCCCTTTTTAATCAAGAACCTATCTATCTCTGTCTTAAAGAAACTCAGTGATTTGGCCTCCACAGCTTTCTGCAGCAAAGAGTTCAACAGATTCATCACCCTGCGGCTGAAGAAATCCCTCCTCATCTCAGTTTTGAAGGATCATCCCTTCAGTCTGAGAATTAGCCTGGTTCTAATTTTTCTTACAAGTTGAAACATCCTCTCCACGGCCACGCTACCCAAGCCTCGCAGTATGCTGTAAGTTTCAATAAGATCCCCCTTCATCCTTCTAAACTCCAACGAGTACGGACCCAGAGTCCACAAACGTTCCTCATACGACAATCTACTATTCAGAGATTGCACATGCAGCCGATCATGTCACTTGTGGGAAATGGCTGTTTCTAACACTGAAAAGTATATAAAGTAAATCAGGGAACATTTTGTCATAGAATGATATATATAGTGAACATGAAAAGTGTGCATCATTGGGAAGTTTACTGAAATATTGTATGATAAAAATCTTACTGTCATCTTCAAAAAGCTCTGATCAGGAGGGGCAAATGATTTTAAAGTATCTACAATACAAGTATCTTTTTGTTTCATATTAATTTGAGATATCTTTGTTATGCCTGAATTTTTCACCCTCGTCTATGTTCTTTACAAATGAAATTAGTTTGATTTTAAATTGTCCTTCTAAATAGGAATGAATGAATAGGATTAGCGCAACTTTTAATTGACAAAAATGACGATTACAAAACTGACAACTTAACATCAAATTATAGTGCCAATCAGTTCCAAGTTTACAGAATTAAAAATGGAAACCATTCATCAGCAATTTTGACCTCGATATTTTATCATCTGATAAGCTAATCAGCCTGTCACATGTTTGATTTGTGACTATTCTTATGGCATTAATCTATGGTTTAAAGTGGTGCAATAACGGGGGAAATTAATACACAGTATTCCTTATATTCAGAAAATACATCTCTTCACTGCTAAGATTTTATTAAAATGGCATGTTTAAATAATACTCTAAATTTGGAAAAGAGAAATGACTGAATGCCTTTGTATCTTTGTACCTTCCTGTTGTTTCCAGTCATTTTCCTGAATGAGCCAGTTTATGAACATTTTTGCAACAAAATGTGGATATTGTTTTGTGTGGCCTATTCTTACTGACTACAAGTGGCCAAACTCTTCTGTACAAGATGGAAGCGTTCTTGCGAGAATCTAAAAGTTAAAAGAGGAATAGTTTTCAAAACGATTGTTGTTAACAATTGAATTAAAATGTTGAAACACGTCCACCACCATCACTCTTTGGTCAAACTTCATGATTCTAGCGCGCTACAGCGTCCTTACCTTTTCAGCAACATTATTTAACTTTTTTTTAAATTTTATGATCCAAAGGCGACGATTTCCTCTTGCAGATAGGTGGTTTGATCACTGATAATAAACACCAAGACCCAGAAACCTTTAACATGTATTCAAAACGTGTTTCCAAATTTAGTTAGTAGCACATTGCAGAACGTATTCATGATAAGACAGCAGATATAGCCGACTATTTCAAGGTAGCTGTCTTTAAAAAAATGTTTTCCTTGTTTGCGAGCTGCAGAAACAAAACCTATATCTGATTGCCACACCGCTCAGTAACTTCGCAGTGGAATCTGGATAAGCACGTAAGTAATTTGTCAGTTAAGCTTCCTATGCAGTGCCTATAAAACTGGTTAGAGAGCAGATCAGTCCGTCTAACATTTTCTTGATTTAACAGACTCTAAGGCAACCCCTTCGAAAACTGCCACAGTTTTGGTACTTAACTGCATTGTTTTGTGCCAAGGAAAGATTTTGATGGCTTAAAAAAAGATGTCTTATTTTGAATCATAACAGTTCATGAGAGAAATTAAATTCAGCTTCCATCTGCATCTTAAGAAATATGTAAAAGTAGCTCAAAGTAATTTCTTTTTAAAGGGCGAAAATAATCTTTCACAAAAAGATATTGTTGTGCAAAAACATATTAATCAACAGGCTTAGTGAATACAAAATATTCAGTACAAATAAAGATGCAATAAATAGACTCAAGTATCGTCTTGGACTTGCACACAGGAAGAATACTAAATCTAACTGGTTAATTGGAGAAGTGGGGATTTAGGAGTGATTTTTACCTATTAGGAATCTGTAAAATATGGGTATAGAGTTTATAATTTACAGAATAAATAATTTTCTCTTTTCTCACCAACTGTCCTGCATTGAACTTTCATCAGTATATTTGCTATAAACCCCTGTTGGCCGGCAAAATTTAATTCCTGCCGACTGAACAGAAACCTTTTTAAAAATGGGGTGGAAAAATGTAACCGATATGCAATTCTGAAACAAATGTCTGGGGGATTACATACGAAGTTGTGTTGGTTTGGGCCTTGTATATGAATGAGTGGGTGCAGTTCTTGTACAGATACTGATAGCAAATCATTTGAGGACCACAGACATCTGTAAAGCATTGCCACCATTACACTATAACGTCTTACACTGCTATCTCCCTTTCTGCAGTGCGTCACAAAACATTAAAACAATGTATTTCCTTTAACACATTGCCCTATACAGAGTGATGTCACATGTAAACCATTTGAAGAATACACCATTGACTTCTTTTAGTCTAACCTTTTTAGCCACAAGCAAATAGACAAACCTGTTCGCTCAACCTTCAAAGGGAAAACAGTAATTTTTTTAAAATTGTAAACTATTAAGATTTTTGTCTTTTAGAAATCAGGGGCGGGATTCTCCGACCCCCCTGAGGGTCGGAGAATCGCCGGGGGCCAGCGTCAATCCCGCCCCGGCGTGTCCTGAATTCTCCGCCCCCCGTGATTCGGAGGGGGCCGGAATCACGCCGCGCCGGTCGGTGGGCCCCTCGCACCGGTCTGCGGGCCCTCCGCGGCGATTCTCCGGCCCGCAATGGGCCGAAGTCCCGCCGCTGACAGGCCTCTCCCAGCGGCGGGAATCAAAACACCAACCTGACCGGCGGGATTGGCGGCGTGGGCGGGCTCCGGGGTCCTGGGGGGGGGGGGGGGGCCGCGGGGCGATCTGACCCCGGGGGGTGCCCCCACGGTGGCCTCGCCCGCGATCGGGGCCCGCCAATTGGCGGGCGGACCTGTGCCGTGGGGGCACTCTTTTTCTTCCGCCTCCGCCATGGCCTTCACCATGGTGGAGGTGGAAGAGACCCCCTCCCCTGTACATGCGCCGATATGATGTCAGCAGCCGCTGACGCTCCAGCGCATGCGCGGGCTTACACCAAAGGCCGTTCACGCCAGCCGGTGGAGTGAGAACCACTCCGGTGCGGGCCTAGCCCCTCATAATGTGAGGGCTTGGCCACTAAAGGTGCGGAGAACCTTTGGGACAGCCCGATGCCGGAGTGGTACACGCCACTTCGACACGCCGGGACCCCCGCTCCGCCGGGTAAGGGAGAATCCCGGCCCAGGGGATCTCGTTTTTTTCCCAAACATCCAATTTAGAAACATCCCCAGACCATATAACAATCGGGGATAGGGTGGAGATGTGGGCTTAAATAGGATGCTCTTTCAAGGGCCGGTGTAGACTCAATGCGTCGAATGGCCTCCTTCTGCACTGTAAATTCCATAATTCTATAACTGTGGTCAAGAGAAGAGGCTGGCAGTCTGCTCCCACCTAACAGCGCTGTACCTGAAATGGTCTTGAAAGAAAAGTGAGCAGCAACTAGATGACAATTTGATTCTCTCTCCTCCTTTGAAAATGTGCATCTGTATACAGCATTGCCGAGTTCACAGTTTAACATAATAGCACATACCGACACCCAGGCAGCTTTCTGTCCCACTTGTTGGAGCTTCAGTGGAATCTTGCAAAGTAGTCCTGGTGAGGCAAATGCTGCTGCAATCGTCAGAGGCCTAAGAAATATTTGAACTTTAACATCCACAGCTTTAGCAAGGAAATGTTTTAACAAGTGATGCATCATGACGTATGTGTGGTAGTCACCACTAGTAGCATATTATATGTATTACGGCACTGCCCGCATATTAAAGGTACAACGGTAAATCCGTGCCTGCTGGCTCCGCCCAGCAGGCGGTGTATAAATATGTGTGCTCTCCGATGCTGCAGCCATTCTGGTTCCAGCTGCAGGAGGCACAACATCTTGTTCAATAAAGCCTCGATTGTTCCACTATTCTCGTCTTTGTGGTAATTGATAGTGCATCAGTATAATTAGCATTTTAATATACGTAATCAAACTGTTTTTCACCACGTGAGAGATATAATTGGAAGTAGTTACACAGAAATCTTTAAAAAGCAGCTTTAGGGATAAGAAGTCACCAAAACTTAACAAGAACCAGTGACTCAAACTCCCCTGTCATCACCACAAAGAGTTAGTGACTAACATTAAGCCACCTGAAAGTCGCTAATATAACACTTGTGTATTTTATCCCTTTCCCTCCTCATCAGTAGGCTGGGGTACAATTCTACACAAGTAGTCATTATTCATGGGTGATACAGAAGTATTATGCTGAATGATTGAAGAAGACATGAGTAGCCCTAAATCAACCAACTAAATTCAGGAAGAATGGAAGTAATTCTCTGCTGTTGTTATTTGCTTTCATGCATGTTTAAGAAATGATACTTGCCTACAAGCATCCAAATGCACAATTTGTTCCACAAGACATCAGGGTATATGATGGAAGGATGATACTTACAAATACAAAACTTTTCAAATTCAGTCATAAGTATTCCGGGTGGAATGTTACCAGATAATGGCAAAGTGTCAGGTTCTGACTGATGTGTTTCTCCCAAAAACATAGCCAAGTTTTCACTCCCGATCTTCTGACATTTTGTCAAAATCAAAGCAGGGGTGGCATGTTTTATGCCATAACTCAAGCGGAGTGGGTCTCAGGGTCAGCAGGGCTGGCTACAGTGAGAGCAGGGCACCATTTTTAAAGGGTACTGCATTCACAAAGTTCAGTTAAAGGGCTCCCCCCACACACATTGGGAACCCCAACCAGACAGGGAAACACCCCCAACCCTCCAACACAGAGGGACAACATTTCCCTCACCACTCAATGGGCAGGTCACTCTCCACACAATACCCAGGCATTAGGGTGACTCAACCCCCCCCCCCCCCCCCCATCACAGCCCGCATCAGGGCAACACCCTCCCATTCTCGGAGAACACCCACTCCTTACCGCCATGCAGGCACAACACCTCCCCCCTCCACCATCGCCCTCCCCCACATAACGGGACCCGCCCTAATAGGGTTCCAAAGAAGACCCGTCCCCCCCTGGAAAAGCTCCCTGGCAGTGCCAACCCACCACCTATAGGTCCTATAGTCACCTCCGCGCTCCAGAGTGGCCCCCATGACTGGTTTCCATTTTGCATCATGCAGTTAGAGGAGGGGAAGATCTAACGACCCCTGAAGCAATGGTGTTAGGCCATTTATGGATATTAAAATTAACTCAAATTCAGCATGTCACCGGCAGTAACAATCTCAAAGTGCGATTGAGCCGCCGCAAATCCTGTTATGACCCTCTTGTGAGAGTTGCCGCCATAATGAGATTTGCAGCCGCAGTGAATCAGCCCAGAAAATCGCAGCCTCTGGCCGGGATTCTCCCCTACCCGGCAGGGCGGGGGGTCCCGGCAGGACGGAATGGCGTGAACCACTCCGGCGTCGGGCCTACCCAAAGGTGCGGAGAATGACTAGGCCTGCGCCGGAGTGGCTCCTGCTCCGCTGGCCGGCGCGAACAGCCTTTGGCACCCCGCCAGCCGGGGCCGAAAGGCCTTCTCCGGCCGGCGGAAGTCCGCATATGCGCCGGTGCGTCAGCGGCTGCTGACGTCATACCGCGCATGCGCAGGGGAGGGGGTCTCTTCCGCCCCCGCCATGGTGAAGGCCATGGTGGGGCGGTTGAAAAAGAGTGCCCCCACGGCACAGGCCCGCCCGCCGATCGGTGGGCCCCGATCGTGGGCCAGGCCACCGTAGGGGCACCCCCGGGGCCAGATCGCCCCCGCCCAGGACCCTGGCGCCCGCCCGCGCCGCCAATTCCGCTGACACCAGACGTGCTTTGATTCCCGCCGGCGGGAAAGGCCTGTCAGTGGCGGGACTTTGGCCCATCGCGGGCCGGAGAATCGCCGCAGGGGGACTGCCGACCGGCGCGCCGCGATTCCCGCCCCCGCTGATTCCCGGGTGGCGGAGAATTCGGGCCATGGCGGGGGCGGGATTGACGCCTGCCTTGGGCGATTCTCCGAATTCCGCCCCACTTTGGGCAGAATTGGTGATTGTACGGTCAAATTGTATGGTGCTTGTTTTGAGAAAAGTGTTTTTATTTTCTCAAATTTCTGCTGAAACTTATTCACATGCACTGAATTAACAATCTTCCAGTGCAATTGGGCAGTGTTTTGGAATGTCATTTTGCTTTAAGAAAATGTTGTTTTTGAAGATATTATTTGAAGAGTGCTAACCTGGTACAGTTTCATTAATACCACTGAAAAAGAAGCTTGTCACAGAAAGTAAGAGTGTCTCGTCCACCGCTTGTGACCGACCAATTTTTTAAAACTGGAAATTACTTATAATACTTTATGAAGAATTTACTATTTATATAGGTGACCAGTAAATCGTTTCTTAGTAAACTACAAAGAATTCAAAAGCTTTAAAATGGTGCCTATGCATCAAAGAAAGTTTAATTTTAAGAGCTTCCTTAAAGACCCACAATTATTAGAGACTCAGAATGGTTTTAATTCCATCTGTGGGTGCGGTCAGTTTTGTAGGCAATCCACAAGTACGATATTTCAAGACCCGTGCAAAATGTGGCAGGAACTGACCTTGCACAGAATGCAATATGCACTTAGAATTATTTGATCTTTGCACTGGTTTCACTGATTCTGAACAATGTTTGCTGGGAAACCAATGCACTGAACTGGTGATTATCAGCAGGGGGTTTCCTTACCCATGTCTGACCTGTTACCATGACATCTCGTGGGCTTGAGGAGTCCCAGGGCCCCACCGTTTCCAGTGTCTAGATCAGTTCCGAGTGATCTGTCCGGTTTAATTTTTCACTTTTCGGTCGTGGTTTGATGCAGCTGAGCTGCTCATTAATTTCTGGTGCCACATGTAGGTCTGACTTGGCAACGTTAGCAGATTTCCTTCTCTAGAAGATATTAGTGAACTAGGCGGGTTTTCGCAACAATCCTGTGGTTTCAAGGTCACCATTACAAATGCTAGCTTCTCAATTTTAGATTTATTAATGAATTTAATTCAAATTCTGTGAACTGCCATGATGGGATTTGAGCTCACAGGCGCGATCTATCGGCCTCATCATCCCCCACTCCAGACGCGGCGGGGCCAATAAATCCCGAGGTGCCCCTCGCAAGATTTACCGGCCTCGTCACGCCTGCCAAGATCCAATGAGATCTCGCGATCTGTCGATCTGGTCCCGCCCAATGAGGTCAGGATTCAGATTTGCATATTCAGGTGAGCAGTTAGCCTCACTTGTATATGTCTACGCCGGAGCCACCCAGCACCCGGATCGAAAGGCCTCGTCTCCGAGACGCTGAGCGGGCGATGTTTAGTACTGGTTTCCACAAACGTGGACCAGGCATACCGGTGCTTGGAAGGGCCTCACAGTTGATCTTGGGCCCCTGGAAACCCCTGATGCCATGAGGCACATGGCACTGCCTTCTGGTTGGCTCTCCTCCCAGATGGAGTGCCCTGCCATTATGAGGTAGGGTGTGAAGGGGCTCAATGACCTACTAATTGATGAGTTGGGGTGTAAGGGCGTCTGGAGGCCATGGTGAGGGATCGAGAGACAGACTTCCTGCCCTAGCAAGTGGAGCAGGAAATGGGACTAAGTGCAGTTCCTGACTGAGGCCCAGAAATGAAGCAGAGTTCTGTTTAATAGCCGGGTTGTTCTTGGTGCTAAATGCACCCGACACAGAACTCTGTTTCATTTCTGTTAAATCGTGTCCCATGTCTCCAAAGTGGTAGTCCAGGCCTCAAGTCCAGGAACATTATCACCTTCTACCATTCCCTCTTTATATGAAATAGCTTCATTTTGGCAGGATTCTCCGATCCCTCAGGCCCGTGTTTCTCGGCGGCGCGCCATTTGCTGAAGGTGGTATTCTCTCTTCCCGCCACTTGTCAATGGGATTTCCCATTGAAGCCACCCCATGGCACCGGGAAAACCACGGCTGGGAGTGCGCTGCCGACGGGAAAGGAGAATCCCAACGGCCTGTCAATTCTAGTCTGCAACTACAACGTTTAGGTATGAGGTAAAAATGATAGTGAAGGACACAATGGTGCCTAATTCCCGAAAATAGGCCACAGGATAATTAATTTATGATTCATCAAATTACTCATCTGAAATTATTCTGCCAGATGTTTAGTGGCAGTGTTATCTTAAGGTCTGTGAGGAGTGAACAATAAATGCTGGCCTTTCCGGCGATACCCACCTCTCATGAAAACATTTTTAAACATCTAATATCATCGAACATTTCAAGGTCATAATATTTTAACCTTAGTTGTTTGTCTAGGAGCGATTTTAAATGTGTACTTCCACGGCTATTAGCATGAATGTAACTAAATTTTATCAATCACAACTTTCAATCTTAGCGTTAAACTTCTGGGATCATAAAATAACTCTTTCCCCCTCTCAGTTTCTTCTCAGGATACATCTCAATAATGTTCCTTTTTATTCACAGTAATATGAATTTAGACTGATACTGAAATGCTTAGGGCTGTAACTTCTGAGCTCCCAGCATTGGATTTGCGGGGTACCCCAAAGATGTGCTGGGGAATTTCTCTCTGAATTTACCAGGTGAGGGTTTACATGGCAGTTGCCCAGAAGTGAAAACTTCCTCTGGGTAATTATTCCGTGCCGGGAATGATCCAAAGATGCAATTTAAATTGCATACGTCTAGTGGTTCTGGTTGGGTTACACCCATAGTTACCCAGAATAGCTGAGAAGAATTAAAACCTTTTCTAACTTCTGGATAACTATTGCACAGACCCACACTGACTCCCCCCACCCCCCCCCCCCCCTTTACCGGATACCCTCCAACATCCCACGGGACGACCACACAATTTTTCCCACCACCCTGTTCCCATGGAAATTCCCCCACCCAACGGGACTCCTTCCATCCTGTGGGCCTGATTCTCACCCCCAACACAGACCCGAGACCCAAACCCCTCCCTCCTCACCATAAGCCTAACACAACTGCCCAGCCAGGTCCAACCTTACCTGTTCCCTCTCAACCAGAGAACCCACCACTAACCACCCCTCCCACTCCCAAGGTCCAACAAAACCCAGAGTCCCCACCCCCATTCCAGGGCCCACCCAACCCATACTACCCTACCCCTAACCACCTATAATCCTCCACCCGCTCTCTCATTCCCCACTCTCCTGAGGTCCAAATCTCCCGCCCAGACCTCAAATAGCCCCCAAATCCAATCCATTACCTTCTCTCTGACCTATCAATATCAATGGACCTTAAACCTTACCTGGTTTACGGCAGCTAGTGCTGTAAAAAAGAAGCGGGGGTCCTTCCTGACTTTGATGGAGCTGGACTTTGATGCTGGGCCTCAAGGACTGTTGGGAAAACATGGATCTCACCAGATCCAAAGCGGAAGGTCAGGCGTGTCAGACACAGAAGATATTTAGTGTGAGTAATTGGGCATAGAATGCCAATCTGATGTTGATTGCCACTCTGAGGAAGGTGCGGGTCATTCTTACAATAACTTGCTGCAGTAATGCTGCAAATATTTTTAAGAATGAAGCAGAGCAGGAAATTAATCTCAGGGCTTTCGATGCCTGTGGGGAAACCATAAACCGAAAAAACCAATTTTACTGAATGACCCCCACAAATGAAGAAAATACCAACCAGGTTTCACTCATTGTAACCTTTACTTTAACACAGATCAGAACCAACAAAAATTGAACATGAATTAACAAGAGTATTCTAATTCAAAGAAAAACAAACCTGATTTTAAATAGTCGATATAGCAAAGATATGTTGTAGACAACCACAAACATTTGCACCACTCCCCTGAGAATGTGGCACTATGTAACTACACAATCCCACAACACACTGTTGTTTATTCACGCAGGGTGGGTCAGGAGTCTTGTCTGATAATAGGTTGAGCATCACGGGTACAATTATCATTTGCAAGGCACACTCTGTGACCCTTCTCTCCCTTGGGTCAAGGCAGCCCTGATGGTATAGCTTTCCGGAGAGCCTTTTCAATCAACCATTGAGTAAGACCCCAGTTCACTGTCTGGCAGCTTCTGGGAAAACCTCTTTATGGTTTCCGAGCTATTCATGGAACTTCCAGGTTTTATTCTTTTTTTAAACCAGCTCACACAGTGCCCCCAAGAACTTCTGACTTCTTTTCTATTTATTCTTTCATGGGATGTGGATTTCAGTGAAAGAGTCAGGAATTTGTAGCCCATCCTTAATTGCCTATGAACTGAATGGCTTGCAAGGTCATAGCAGATTGCAGGACAGAATCAACCATGTTTCTATAGGTTTGGAGTCATACGGAGGCCAGACTGGCTAAGGATGGCAGATTTCCTTCCTTAAGCTGAACCAAATGGGTTTTAATGTCAATCAGTCATAGTTTCATGGTCATCATTACTGAGACTAACTTTCAAGTCCAGATGTATTCATTCAGTTTCTGTGGTGGGATTTGCGTTGATGGAAGCACGGTGGCACAGTGGTTAGCACTGCTGTCTTACAGCACCAGGGCTGGTTCAATTCCAGTTTGTACTTTCTCTCAGGGTCTCCGTGGGTTTCCTCCAGGTGCTCTGGTTTCCTCCCACAGTCCAAAGATGTGCAGGTTAGGTGGATTGGCCATGATAAATTGCCCTTAGTGTCCTAAAAGGTTAGGTGGGGTTATGGGAACAGGGTGAGGCCATGAGCCTAGGTAGAGTGCTCTTTCAGAGGGTTGGTGCATTCTTGATGGACAAAATGGCCTCCTTCTGTAAGAATTATATGGTGTCTCCAGTGCATTCTGAGTTACTAGTTCAGTCACATCACCCCTACACCAAACAGAAGAAAAACCTTACCCTGAGAGTGGTCTGCTTCTTCTCACAAGAATCTCTGTAATTGTCTGCTTTCTCCACGGATCTTGCCACTTAAGGGCCTCATCTACTACTTAATTATGTTTGACAGAGGAGGGGGGAGGCAAGGCAGGCAGTCCATCAGCTTTTACTGCACAACTGCTGTTGGGCAGGAAGGGGCGTGGGGGGGTTACCTCCTTTTGGGATGCCATGTGCCCATTAGCATCACCCCACTGCACACTTCAAGATTGTACCCTGCTTTAAACCTCCCCAACCGCTCCAGTCTCTAAAACCCAGTATCCTTCCACTTACTGGGGTCTGTCACTCAGGCTGGTCCATAATCCTTGGACTTACCTGAAGTCCGGGATCCACGCCGTATCAAATTCAGGGACTGCCTGAAGTGGCTATCACTTGAATCGGCACTGTTTGGACTGGAGATCTTCAAGCCAATGAGAGAGGGGAGGGAGACATTCCTCCCAGAGTGGGGCAGAGGACCTCTCTAAACCAATTAAGGCTACTCACTGCGTAATGTCACTGTGGGGCAGCTGGGTTTCAAGTGGGGAGGCTGACTGCAGATATTTTGGTTGAGGCGAGGAAAGAGGGAGGGCAGTCCTTTGTGCCTGCATCTATCTATCCACTGATCACCTTCACCCTCCAGCTCCTCAATCTGTAGCTCTCCTTTGTGTCTACAGCTTTCCTTAATGTGTTAGCCAGATAACTCATTTTGGTGCTGTGATTAGCATTGCTGCTTCACAGCATCAGGGACCCGGGTTCAATTCCGGCCTTGAGTGACTGTTAGCTCTGACAAAGGATTGACTTAAGGTCTTAAGGAACAAATCTAAAAGAGAGTTTTTGATGAAATTTCCCTTCTCCCAAAACAATAATCGGCGAACAAAAAAAACACAAAGTAGTTTGAAAAATGCTCGAGCACAAAGGTCTTGAATAAATGTTTTACTGGATAAATAGAAAACTGTAGCCTTTATAAATACCAGGCTCATGGGAGGTCATTGCCAAATTGTTCTGTTTATCTGAACTTCATCTTATCAAGGTTTTGCAGAGCCAAGGAAACTTTGCTTCAACAAATAGATTTTGCAGTAATTATCTGCGTTACACAGGGGTTTGACTTTATATTTGCTGTGTTGGTGTTGAAATCCTCCTTAAATTTCTGTTGACAAACCCAATGGAAAGGAAACAAAAGATATAATCCGCGTCAAGATTACTTCCTTCAGCCTGTCTCACATCCCTGAAATGAAAAGACAGATTTAAAAATATTATGGGAGTGTTCCATTATTTTTAGTTATAACACACAGCTGCCTTATGGATGGTGTGCATGTGTTTCTGAAGCTGCCGCTTTGACTAACCTTTTGGTCATCTGTCTGAATGCCTTCTTCGGTGAAGAATTGGGATGTCAAATTTTATATTCTAATGCCTCTGAGAAGCACCTTGAAGTGCGTCATTATTGTTACAGGTGCTATACAGGTACAAGTTGTTGTTGTACACAGATGGGTGAGGTCTGAAGCAGAAGTGCAGCTTTGGGCTTCAAAGGTAAATGAGGAAACAGATGAATGGATTTAATTTTAATTAGTTTGCGACGTTATAAGAGCAATTTGGAATGTATTGAATGTGCAGCACAAACCCAGATTCTGTAGTCAGCGGTGAGGGAACAATGGCTGCCGCTGATGTTGTTGAGAAGTTGCACACATTCAGCTACAGGGTAGACAACAGGAAAACTATTCGGGCAATCAGATTGAATCGTTTTAACAGATGGCAATGTAGCAAGTAAAAAGCAGGGAACTTAAAACGTTGCCCAGGAAGATTGGGACATTATGGGGTTAAAGAAGAAACATAAATAGTAGAATAATATAGCAGAATAATAACTTAAAGAAGTATTATTTCTTTCCTTTCATCAAAAGTATAACATTTCTATAGTTTCTCTGTAGTAATGAGACCTCAGACTTATAAAATATATTTTTTTATGTCCAGAGAGTCTGTTCAGCAGCGGTGGTGGTGGTGGTGGGGGGGGGGGGGCCTTGTTCAATCCAATGGGTATCCTTCCCCCAATGCAATTTTGCCAGCGGTGGGTGTCAATAAATGCCCTCTCAGGGCCTTATCCTGCTGCCACTAGGATTTAACCGGCAGTGGGAGAGGCTTACACCAAGCACCCAGATCGGCAGGTTTCCCTGCACAGGTTGTTGACGGGCACAGGGATCCAACTCCTTAACGGGTCCTGTGGGCCATTGGATTTCCCTCCCCCCCCCCCTCCCTCAAACACATGCCCTCAGACATACATACTGATCCAACATCTGTTTTCCGCCGTGTTGGAGAGCTCCTGGCCACCAATTGGCTGGCCGCCCTCAGAATGGACTTCCTGCCCTTGAGAGGCAGAACACTTGCCCAAAGTGTATTCATGGCCATCTGACTGTGGGGAAACTGGTGTTCCCCTTGATTCGTTTTGCTGCTCTGCTCTCCTCTCCTCCCTCCACCCCTCAACCGTTTAGCTATCGGGTGTGTTATATTACATTTTGTGGTAATATGTCATTATTCTTTGCCTTGTGATCCAGAATGGTCTGATGAGTTGATGATAAAGATACCAACAATCTGTAGATTAAAACAAAACTAATTCATTGAATAATGATTAAATTAAATAGAGTTTGCACACTCTATAGAGCTATAACTATTAATACAGTAAAATCTATAATCTAATATTAACTAATTATGTACTTGCGATACTTTTCTCTAATCTAAATAACTCCCTGAGCTGCGATCAATACTTCTCTTTCTCTGCTAACACTTAACTACCCAAGATTCCCTGAGGTCTGATATTTATACTGGGAACTGGTGGTGCCCTCTAGTGTTTGATTTACACTGAGATGTAATAATTGACCTTTCACTGGCATACCTATATACATATTATTACAGAGTGGGGTCAGGGAATCCTGCACCTTGCACAATTCAGCCCTCCGTTACTCCTGATTGAACAATGCTTACATTTGAAAATGAAATGAAATGAAAATCGCTTATTGTCACGAATAGGCTTCAATGAAGTTACTGTGAAAGCCCTTTTATCATTGTTCCTCACAGCGAGAATGTATAAATAAATAATCAGCAATTTTAAATGATACAATCTGCAAATATTACAGCAGAACAACATCTGGGGGAGCAAGATAATTTGGATAGAAACTTCCAGATTTCCACCTTTAGCTGTACCAGCCATTTCTGTCTGATCTGCACATTATTAATAGCAAGGAATGACAGCCTTACCATTTAGAACATAGAACATAGAACATTACAGCGCAGTACGGGCCCTTCGGCCCTCGATGTTGCGCCGACCTGTGAAACCATCTGAAGCCTATCTGACCTACACAATTCCATTTTCATCCATATGTCTATCCAGTGACCACTTAAATGCCCTCAAAGTTGGCGAGTCTACTACTGTTGTACAGCTGAACTCCATGATGCCACTGTCAGGGCTCTTTGTCGGACATGTTATTGGACTGTGGGGGTGGGTGGGCAAAGAATGTTCCTACACAGGGCCAGGCAAATTAGGCTCCCTGTGAGTCTGGTGGAACACGATCTTTGCTGCAGAGGAACAAACTTGAATATAAAAACCCTGGCCCAGGTGTGAGCAGTCCATTCTGGGACCAGTGTATATATTTTGTCCTTGCGCTTCCTGTGTAGCCACTTCTGTGAACTCAATAGAAACATGTAACATTATAACAGGACTATAGGGTAGAGGCAAGAAGGATGTTCCTGATGTTGGGAGTGTCTTGAGGACACAGGTTGACCATTTAGGACTGAGATGAGCAGAAGATTCTACACCCAGAGAATTGAGAGTCAGTGGAATTCGCTGCCACAGAAAGCAGTTGAGGCCAAAACACTGTACATTTTCAAGAAGCAGTTAGATATAATGAAGGGGATACAAGGGTGGATCAGGTTATGGAGTTGAATGATCAGCCATGATCATAATGAATGGCAGAGCCGGCTCGAAGGGCTGAATAGCCTGCTCCTGCTCTTTCTCTGTTTCTATGTAAATCAAGGAGGTACAATTAACAGAACAAAGTCATTGATTACAGGAAAGGAGAAACAACTATTGTGATGTTGCAAGGGGCTAGAGGATCATCATAGGCAGGGTGTCATTCACTCAGTTCAATAGCTCACACAGTTATCCAGATACCAAAAACTAAACATTTATTAAACACCTAGCTCTTCTCTGAACCTAACGTTACACACATTATATCCCTACCCAAACCTGGGCAGCTAACTTGTTTTCCAGGGGAAACTCAACATAGTACAAACAGCAACATTCAGATTACCACTACAGGTTCTCATACAGGCCAAAGTTCAGTCCAAATCAGGAATTTCACAGAGTTCAAGGTCCGTAATTCCTACACTCTCCAAGACACTTGACTTGCATTCACCAAGTTGGCTTCTCCCCTAGCAGGGCTCAGTGCTCTGCTGCTATAATCATGCAAGACTAAACAGCTAATCCTCATTGCACTGATTCCTGATAGGGGTTTTCCATCAGTCTGCCATGTGACTTCCAGGTTGACTTCCTGTGGCCATCTTGGTAGGATGAAACTCTATCAAGAAATGGGAGAACCTTATGAGAAAAGTACTCTTCTTCCAGTGACACCACACCATGTACTTGCAGTCCATTCCGTATTGGACCAAATGGCAAATATTCAGTCCGCACCTGATGTGTGCCACAAACAATATTGGTTAAAGCACTCTGTAATCCTTCAGGGTATCTATCCAAAACTGCCATTATGCTCTTTGCTTATCGAAATTGCCTATTGACTTTTTCTGGTGGTTTTGCCAAATTGGGTCTCAAGTGAATGCAAGCATGAGTCATGCATGTTACAGTTAGATTTGTCAGGCACAGAACCAAAGTGCAGATAAATCCATTTTTTAAAATAATTACCTGAATGTGGTATCAGGAGGAGGACTGTTCCTGATGGCTCCACATCAAAACTATGCAGACATATGCTGACTACAAATATTTTAAAAACGTATTTCAGCGGCACGGTGACACAGTGGTTGGCACTGCTGCCTCACAGCGCCAGGGACCCGGGTTCAATTCCGACCTTGGGTGACTGTCTGTGTGGAGTTTGTACGTTCTCCCCATGTCTGTGTCGATTTCCTCCAAGTGCTCCGGTTTCCTCCCACAGTCCAAAGATGTGCAGGTTAGGTGGATTGGCCGTGCTAAATATCCACTTAAGTGTCCAAAGGGTTACTGAGTTATGGGGATAGGGAGGAGGAGTGGGCCGAGGCAGGGTGTTCTTTCAGAGGGTTGTTGCAGACTCGATAGGCTAAGGGCCTCCATCTTTACTGTAGTGATTCAGTGATTCTTCCATAATATATGCAGATTATGGTTTGCTCTTCATATTTTACCTTTACTTCACTTCTGGTACTTCATTTGTTTTTCTCTCAACACACCTTGACACAAATCTGGCCAGAGGCGAAGGTAAGAAACTTGTGCATGCTATTCAAAATAATAAATGTTCAGGAGGTGAATTAATGAGGTCCCTTCTTAGCTTAGAATTTACATGTTGGTTTCTGGCTGAAAAACTCATATGTACACTGACTCCAACTCAGCTCAGGAATACATGTGGTCACTGGTTCAATCAGGCGTCTGCTCTAGCTTTCCTTTTTCATATGAATGTACTTTTTCAACTCTAGCCGCATTAATTTTATATGGGCCAATGAAGAATTTTTGCAGTAAAAATAAAACTGATAGACCTTGCTAAAATTCAAGTAGCTCATATATAGGTTGCAAACAAAATAAATCCAATAAGGGACAGACTTACTAGGGGTTTTAAGTCAATTCGGGATGATTTTAGTATTGTACTGGTACAGAGTTTGTGTAGTGCAACTACAGTTTAAGATGTGTGTTCTATGTAGACATTAATTAACGAGTGGCGTGAGACCATCTTTGGTTTAACAACTTTGCTTCACACTGTTTGCTGTTGGACTGAACAAGAAAAAGGTGGCCTTTTGTTCAGCCTTTTGGTTTCGAATATAAAATACGACTACTCTGATGGTTCTTTTCTTATAGTGTAAATTTTGCTCATCTATGGACAGCAGTGATCAGAGATATATGTTTATGTTTTATATATTCACACAGCTCCCCCATGGTATGCCAGGTGTTTATGCCTGATCCATAAAAAGTGATGCATGTGTTATGGGCCAGGGTTTAGAGAACCCCAAAGTGTATCATGGAGTTCACCTGACCCACACCTTTTACTAGATTGTGGTATGGGGAGCAGGCCACTCTGCAGGGTGGTACAGCAGAAACGGAAAAGTATTTTTTAAAGCAAAACAATGTTTATTCTATGAACTCAAGTTAACCTTTTTAAAACATACAGTAAACATGTTAGCAACCATTAATTCAAATACAACCCCCAAAGAATACAACACTAAGTAATCCTTCAACTTTCCTTTTAACATCCATAAGACATTAAAAAAAACTTTTAAAAGAAACACATCAGGTTTAAATTCACTACTGAGAACAGTTATCACTCTGAATTCACCACATGATCAAGAGGTAGTCTTTACATGGCAGAGAGAACAGCAGTACACCTTCTTTGGCTGACTGAAGCTCCAACACTGAAACAAAACTAAACAAAACACAGACACACCCAAGCTTTTCTCAAAGTGAAACTAAAAAGCAGAGCCAGAGCTCAGCTCCACCCACACTCTGACGTCACTGCAGTAATAAACACCCATTTCTTAAAGGTACACCCACTACAGTTATTCTATAAAAACACCTATTTCTTAAAGGTACTCTCACATAACACATGTGGAGTATCGTAAGATATAGCGTGCGAGTCAACCGGAAAAAATTAGGGGCACGATTCTACGGCCTCACTGTGCTCTCGCTCAAGTGTAACGAGGCTGGTGAATAGCGGGAGAGGCCAAAAACAAGATCCGCACCGGATGCTAAACAGTTTGTGATGCAACCGGCCCGCTCACATAGGTGAAATCGGGATCTCGCCGTAACGTGGCGAGAAGCCAATTATGACCTCTTATGCGCCATTTGCATACAATTAATGAGAGCCCCATATCCAACGGCCTCCTGTCATTCATTGGCCTCCCCAGCAAATGCTCACATTAGCACCAATTAGTATTCCTTTTAAAAACATGAACCTGGCAGCAGGGCTTCAGTGGGGAGCTGAGAAGATGAGTAGCCATCTTTGATCACAGGCAAAGTGACTGGGGGTACTGGGTTTGCCACCCTAGTGCTCGGTGGGAGGTAGGGAAACCTTGGCTGGGGGTGGGGGACCCTCTGCAGGGGAGCGCCGCCATGGGGGGGTAGGGAGTCGCTGGAGGGGGGGGGGAAACAGGGGCAACCTCTCGCAGCACCACTATACCAACCCTCGATCATGTTTCCCCGTTCCTGGGGCAACACCTGTCCCTGTCATCTCCCCACCGATCACCCGTACCCCCATCGACTGCTGAGGCCTCTGGCTGTGCGGCTGAAGGCTATTGGAATTAGCAATCGTTGTTACGTGAGCACGTCACACAACCCAAGTGGATTTCCCTGAATGGGTGGGCCATGTAGCATGTGGGAGTTATTGCCAAGCACCCCAATCAAACCTTCATGCTTGGACACTGTGCCTTAACACTGCGGGAGGCAATACCACACACCCAAGCACCCAGGGGATGCGACACAGCTCTGGGGACATGCCCACAGCTGGCGGGTGGGTGAGTGCCACGGGGGGGGGGGGGGGGGGGGGGGGGATGCGTGGAGAGATGGGCAAAGGTTCCAGGGCTCAGCCCATATTGCGGAAGACAATGACAGAGGCATCATAATGGTTGCGCCAAAGAGCTTAATGTGCTGTACAACACCCTACTCCCATCAGAGGGGTGGAACTCTGGGAGCTGGCGTCCACCATCGCCACTCCATGGGACGGGTCCGGGTTGGCACTCAGCACACCCCTGCTCCCGATCGGTGCCTATAAGGCCCTGGGGTTCACGTTGGGACAGAAGGGCAGCTGGTTTGAGCCCCAGCTTCCCCTGCATCATGTGGCTATGCCAGCCCTGGTGGTTCCCAATGTCGATGCTATGCTCCTCAATGACTAGGACATGCTCTGCAGTGCCTCAGTTATGCCTATCTGAGAGCCTCATCAAGGTCAGCCTGGTATTGGGTGACATCCTCCAGCAAGCCAAGATCCTCAACCATGGCCGTCGCTGACTGTGCAATGTCTTGGACACCTCCACTAATGGTGCCGACGTCGTGCATCAGGCTCTCCACTGCAGTCGCCACCCTAGCAGTGTTGGCCTCAGTGCCACACATTGCCGGCGCCTTCTCCTGCGCCCATAGCCTCCAGGACTCCTCCAAGCGGCTATGGATCTGCCGGAGCGACACTGGCATCTACCTCTGAACATTCCGGCTGCTCCCTATCATCTCCATCAGCTCCGTGTAACCTACTTCCAGAGGCTCAGCATCAGGCTGGGACCCAACTGGGTCGTGGAATCCAGCAGCCCTCCTACTGCTGTCTCACCCTGGGGGGTTCCTGCCTCCACCTGATGTACATCAGCAGTAGTGTGGTGCTCACCAGATTGTGTCCCAGATGCCTGATCACCAGTATTTCATCGAGATGTGTGTATCTGCGCTGGTGGGCGGTGAGGATGACAGCTGTGCCGTGACTACAGTTGCATCTTCGGAGCTGCCACCTGAAGTCTTTTCCTTGGAGTCTGGAGAGTGTGCCGCCTGGGATGTTCCGGTTCCATCGGCTGGAGTACCTGCGGGAGAATGGACATGTGGTCAGTGGGAGGGATGTGTCAGTCATCCTGAAATCAGTACTCACGTTTGACAGGTCCTCTGGGTGGAGTCTGGCGGATCCTCACTTCTGCGGCATCCACCAGCCTGAGCGTTGTTGACCGCCCTGTCCTTGGCCACACCAGTCACCGCCAGGCGCACTCCTCGAAGGAGGCGAGATTCTGATGTCTGCCATCCCACCGTCAGTCTGGGCCCTCTCCCGACGCTTGTGGAAGTGCTTTTCCTGAGGAGACAGAGAGAGGGCATTGTTGGACATGCGCATCGTTCTCAGTGGTGGGAAGGGGGGTTTAAGGCAGGGCTGGGGAAGTTTGATGGTGGAGGAATGGCAGCGGGTCACCTGGGGGGGGGGCTGTTGGGGGGTGCTGCTCCCTTGTGGGGGTGGTGGGGGGGGGTCATGTTGGTGTCTACGCACTCGTGCGACCCGGCACTGGGGGCCAGTCCAGTCACACTCGGGGTGCCGCCACCCTATCCCAGGCAGCATGGCTCCCTTGTGGCTCACCCTCCGGTACCCCCCCCCCTCCCCCCCCCGGGGAAGAGGACATCCCTCCTGGCCTCCACAGCATCTAAGCCTCCCCAGGTCAATGTCCCCGAACCTTGGGGCAGTTCTCCTCGGTGCCATTGCTGCGAGCTGCCTGGGCTTATAATTTCATTTTTTTAAATTTCATAGAATTTACAGTGCAGAAGGAGGCCATTCGGCCCATCGAGTCTGCACCGGCTCTTGGAAAGAGCACCCAACCCACGGTCAACACCTCCACCCTATCCCCATAACCCAGTAACCCCACCCAACACTAAGGGCAATTTTGGACACTAAGGGCAATTTATCATGGCCAATCCACCTAATCTGCACGTCTTTGGACTGTGGGAGGAAACCAAAACACCTGGAGGAAACCCACGCACACACAGGGAGGATGTGCAGACTCCGCATAGACAGTGACCCAAACCGGAATCGAACCTGGGACCCTGGAGCTGTGAAGCAGTTGTGCTATCAACAATGCTACCGTGCTGCCCCTAACTTGGCTGAGCAATGCAGCTGAAGTGCTGCTTGACCTTGTTAGCGGGGGGCTGGCGAGCGTGGTCCCGGTGAATCTGCTGGCGAGCCGCCATTTTCAGCGTGATGCCTGCCAGGCCTCATTAAGTGGACCAATTATCATTGAATAGCGTTGCTGGCCTCGTTGGGCCAAGCGCCGGGAAGCCTGCGGCAATTCCTGCTCGCTACCACACTTAGAAATCTTTCCGGAGAATTGCGCCCTTTGTCCGGTTTTGGGCGCATTTAACTGGCTGTTTCTCGATGGATGCAGTACTGATGGCATTCTGCTGCTTTCTTTTAGCCTCAGGGAGTTTCTCTCTCCCGAGGCTGCACTCAGAGCCATTTCCTGCTCGTGAGCTGGAAAGGCTCCTCTCAGATCTAGGTGTCATTTTGGATGACTGTCACAATCTTCCTCACCCCCCTGCCTTTTTAGCCACGCCCATTTTGAACCTACCCCTCCTCCCAACCCTCACGGAGGCCCTCAGGAACACAGCCTCACCCCCTCAACCTGGCACTACCAGGGTGGCACTGCCAAGGTGCCCAAGTGCCAGGGTGCCACCCTGCCCTGTCCGCGACCACCTGGGAGTCTGTAATGGGAGAACCACCCCCCAGGTGCTATCACGACTGGTCCGCATTTGTGGAAACCAGTACTAACCAGCATCCTGACAAGATCCCTGGCTGCGGCCATTAGATCCTGGACACCACAAACACATATTTAAATGAGTCATTAAAATAGGCAGCTCTGGATCATGCCCAGCAAGGGTGAGATCCAGATTGTGACGTCTCGTGAGATTTCGTTAAGTCTTGCGAGGCGTTTCGAGGCCCCTCGCGAGACTCAAAGGCCTCATCTCAACATCAATTCAAGCTCAGCGAGGCTGTTAAATTCAGCCCATAGAAACACTACGTGTAATAATAATATATCAGGGCAGTACATGTAATGAGACATTGTACTGGTACCTCTAACTAAAATGAGATCAGTAACTCAGCAACATCAAACCAATATCTGCAATATAACATTTCATATCAATACTTCTATTGTGAAGGATCGAAGCAATATCTCTATAGTAACATATGGAGACAGTGCTTTTAATATAACAGAGGAAATTGTACGGAGCTATTTTGGAAGAGGATAAGACACCACTGGAAGGGATCAAAGAAAAGTGGGAGGAAGAGTTGGGAGAGGATATGGAGGACGGGTTCTGGTGTGAGGTGCTCCGGAGAATGAATCCCTCCACCTCGTGTGCGAGGTTGGGGCTGATACAGCTGAAGGTGGTGTATAGAGCGCACCTCACAAGGGAATGAGCCGATTCTTTGAAGGAGGAGAAGATGTGTGTGAGCGTTGCGGGGGGGCGCTAATCATGTTCATATGTTTTGGTCCTGTCCAAAGCTAGAGGAGTGCTGGAAGGAGGTTTTTAGGGTAATTTCCAAGGTGGTGCACGTGAAACTAGACCCGGGTCCCTGGGAGGCCATATTCGGGGTGTCGGACCAGCCAGGGTTGGAAACAGGTGCGGAGGCAGATATCATAGCCTTCGCCTCGTTGATCGCCCGAAGGCGGATCCTGCTGGGATGGAGAGCAGCCTCTCCACCCTGTCCCCTGGCGTGGTGGGGGGACTTGTTGGAATACTTGACCCTTGAGAAGGTTAAGTTCGAACTGAGGGGAAGCTCGGAGGGGTTCTACAAGTCATGGGCATTATTTATTATGCACTTTCAAGAACTGGATAGCATCGAACATTAGTTGGGGGGGTTTGGGGAGAGGGGGGCTGCGTATATTAAGGATGACTATGGGTAATCCCTGATTCCTTTTTGGTCATTTGTTTGTGGAAACATGCGGCTCATGTTTCGGGGTTGGTGGGAGGATGGGATCGTTGTTATTGTTATGGGGATTGACATATCTGTTGCTGATTGTTGTTTATTATTGGTGGGTGTAAATTCGGGATATAACAGAGGAAATCAACATACACAATAGGATTGCAGTCTTTAACTCATGGCTCTGGGAGTATTTCAGCACCAACTCAGTGAAACAGACATTTTTGATGAAGGAAAAACATGAAAACAGAGCGATGTTTAAAAAGGATAGAATTTATTTTGATTCCAAACTTTCATTGGTTTTAATTGGGTTGTCACAATATTTATTGCATTGCCATTCACACCATCAGCCGTTGGGGCCAGGCCTAAAGAAGCCAAAAACCCTGAGATCGGGGCACCATTTGTAAAGGACACCCCAATTACCGTCTTAGTTAAAAGTGGTCCCCACCACAGGAAATTGGGAGCCGCCGCCCCACCCCAAGCATCAGCCCCCCACAGCCCCAATCTCCCACCCCCACCACCACCACCACCGCCACAGTGCCAACATGGGGGCAACAGCTCCACCACAAAACCAACATCACAGCCCCCCCCCTCGCAGGCATCTATGCTCTCCCCTTACCTACTCTTACAGCATCGAGACTCTGCTCTCCCCCCACCGCCTATAAGGGGAATCCACCCCCCCCCCCACAAACGGGGACCCCCAGTGAATGCATCCTGGCAGTGCCAACCTGGCAGTGCCAGGGGGACGTGCCGGGGCACTGGCCGGCCATGTCCCTCACCACCTGGGGCTATACTTAACTCTTTGCCCCCGGCATGGTCATCACAGCTGTTTTTTGTTTGTGATCACGCTGCTATAAGGCATGGGTGAACATTATGGAGTCAAGAATGGTAAGTACATGTTCATTTATTAAAATGTATGGAAATTAGGTGATCACGTCACCGGCAGGGGCCAGGGAAGAACGCAAACCAAGCTCTCACCAGCGCAAATTCCGTTTTGTCCCTTTGTCGAGATTTAGCAGCCATTACAGGATTTGCACCCACCACCAGCGCTGCCTTTTTGTCGTGGGCAATATCTTTATAATGCTTATAAACGCCATTTAAGTTTATTTCCAAATAACAGAAGACACAACCTCGACATTACTAGCAGAGATAAACTACATCACTTTTCCCAAAACAACATCCCATGCAGTTTAACTCTCTGAGCTAAACCCAGAAAATTGTTACCGCACTCGAGTTGTATCTTTAATTTTGGGAAGTGTTTCTTCTAATTCAGAGTAGACTTCTGAAGTTTTCAAAAAGCAGCTTTGCAGTTTCCAGTTGGGCCTGCTCATCAGCTGCTTTCACTGCTGTACAGAGCTAACCCTGCTACTCATATATTGTTCTTTCCTTTTGATCTTATTCTATCTGAGCAACTTGCCTTAGAATTCATGCTTTTAACATGTAAGCGTGACATGCATTCTTACGTCTCCACTCTGAACTCAATCTTCTGTAGTTTTAACACTTGCAATTCCATACTCTATTGTTCTCCACTTCACTGAAGTAAATATCTGTTTACCCTGCTGTTAAGCTAATTCACATATCAATACCCTCCAGGCAGCTGCACTCTTATCAATTCACTATTATCCAATTATTTAAGCTTTATTTTACCCAAACTTTGTGACACCCATATTCAGAAATATTGCTTTCCTCAATAAAGGTATTTTAATGGATCAGTAGTCAGCCACAGATTTGATATTTTGGGAATTCAAATAAACAAAACATTTCAGTTCTATTTATAAATCATTGCCAAATGATATTGCTCATGATACCTGACACTTTTAAAATACAAATTATCAGTGCAAATTATAATTAGATTTATGTTGTTGTGAGGCTTCAGTGAAAAGATCAATTCACTTGGTCTGAAAAATAGCAAAAAGCATCTGATAAATGTTCTCATTAGAAAATGTGATTGGCAGAAGTGAGATATTGCTGTACAGTATTTCTGCTTGTGAACTTGACCATAATCTACTTTTGAGTTAATTGTTTTGGTTAGGTTCATTGTGGGTATAGACTCATTATAGTTACGTAATCTGGTAAAGGATATGTCGTAGTTAGTATTTTTGATTGTAAGTAGCAACTATTTATAATTGACTGACCTTTGAAGCTTTTGAAATACTTGTTTTCTATTAAGATAAAACCATGAATAGCGCAGTATTATAAATTGGAATTGACCAATTGTACAAAAGCACTGAATTATTTCCTGAATCAAGAAAATATTTAAATTTTATCGTTGTTAATTTTTGTTGAAGAGTATGTATGAATTAGATTTAGGGACGTACTGTTCAAATAAATTGTAAAATGGACTTATGGAGGTTTGTTGAAAGCTGTAGATTTGATCTAATAAAAGAGCCCTGATTGAACCAAATTAAACACATTCAACATCTTAAGTGCAAGTCACCACTGACTGAAGAAGAATTTATAACCAGCTTTTGAATTTATAGTGTCACTTACCACTCAAACTATTTCCACTTATTCTTCAGTACCGTATCTTACCTCCAATTGACTGTGGATATCACACAAACACCTAATCTTCGTCAAAAGCCAATATATTTTATTATGCCTGTAGCTATTTAATTATTTTTCACAACATGACAATTTCATTTTCAGTAAGTATTAACTTATTAAAGATTTGCATCTGGTGGCGACATTTAAAAGAATCATTGTGCCAGATGTTGCTTATTCCTTTTGTATTGTTTTAGCAAATTAAATGTTCAAAGAGCTTGTGCTTTGAAATGACAGCAAAAAGAAGAAATAATATTGGGCGGTATTCTTTCCCCGCCCCATGCCGGGTGGGAGAATCGCAGGGACGCCACGTGAATTGCGCCACACCACCCCGACCCCCGCACGCGATTCTCCCACCCCCCCGAAACCAGCGCCGCGTGAATCACGCCAGGCCGCTCGGAGAATCGCCGCAAACGGCAAGCGAGATTCTCTGGCCCGGATGGGCTGAGCAGCCGCGCGTAAACGGCCCAGTCCTGCCAGCGCCATCCACACCTGGTCACTGCCGGCGGGTACTCATCAGGCTTGGGGGGGGGGGGGGGCGGCCTGTGGGGGGGCTCCGTTTCTGGGGGAGGGGGGCTCTGGAGTGGACTGGGACGCGATCGGGGCCAACCGATCGGCAAGCGGGCCTCTCTCTGTCGGCAGGCCTCCTTTCTTCCACCGGCAAGCCTAGATCCATCCGCCATGTTTGTGTGGGGCGGGCTGGGGGAGGATGGCCACCGCGCAAGCACTAGTTGGCGCCGGCCCAACTGCGCATGCGCGGGACCCAAGGCGCCGCACCGAGGCCCCGCCGCCGTAAATCCCGCAACACCCCTGCTAGCTCCACGGAGGGGGGAGAATAGGGGTCTGGGTACGGGCGCCGACGCCGGAGTGAAACACTCCGGTTTTTACTCCGGCGTCGGCACTTAGACTCCCGTTGGGAGAATCCCGCCCATTTTTAAAGAGCCAATTTTACAGAAGTTAAAGGAAAAGTATTTCAACAATTAAACAGATGGTGGAAATCAGCAATGCTATTTGTTATTATAGATTACAAAGCAAACATATTGAAGAAATGTTTGGTAACAACAATAAATGCAATTGAGCTTCCATTCAATTTCATTCCAAAAACTAGAATGAAACATTTTTGGAATCGAAATTTAGATATAGATGTAAAATGTCATTCATTCAGAGTTCAATTGGTTAGAGTCAGCCGTATTAAAGTTTAACTGACGTACATTATCTCTGGTTTCATTTATTGTTTCCCCTTAAGCAGTTCCAGGAAAAATAAATTCTATATTACATTATTGAAGGAACACAGTAAACCCATGTTTTGGACTAGGGAAGTTTGGGAACATTTTAAGCTTCTGGCAGAAATTATGTCCTAGTTCATTGCCTTGCTATTAATGTAATTATTTTATAGACGCATGGTCAAATGATTATGTGATAGAAAACAATGTTTTATTTTAAATTAGACTTTGGAGCTGAAAGAATTTAATTAGAAAAAATAACTGATCTTTTATTTGTACAATGCATAGTGCACAGTGCAGCCGGTGGGCGAGACTCACCGTATTGATTACACTCTGCAGATTTCGCTAAACCTAGTCTCAGAGACAGTACGCCTCTGTTTGAGCCTGTATCCAGAGCCTGTATCCAAAGCTGTGCCCTCAGCAATAAACTTGAATGTTATGAATGCACAAGCAGTAGCATTGTTCTCCTCAGTTCTCCATTTAGATCTGTGCGTGTTTTTCTTTTACATGCCCAGTGTTTGTTTTCATGCCTTTATTAAGAGTAGCACTGCTCCCAAGGTGTAAATACCAACTTTCACAGCTGTTGATCAGATGCATACTGAAAACCACTCTGTGCATCAGTTGGTCAGTCTAAGCTGTTTTTAGATTACCACTTGCATGCCAGTTCGAAGTGGTTCAGATGTGCATCTACACAAAAGTGATTGCCTAACTTGGATCTGACTCCCAAGTGCAGTCAAGGAAGCTGTGGGTCTACATTTATGAGGTAGTCTTGGATCATGTACTGAGCGATGACAACTTCAAGCCTGTGCAAAGACACATTTTACATCTGCTCAGGCAATCAGTGAGACCCCTGGAACTTCATAAACTTACTTTGAATTTGTTTTTAATGCCATTTGTTGATAAAATGTTGATGGGTAAAATAAGTATGCTGTGGAGGATGAATACTAGCGTTGACCTGTTGGGCCAAATGAACTATTTCTGTGCTGTTGATTCTACGTAATTGGGGAGGTAATGTTATCAGATGCTCAAAATCTAAATTTAGCTGCCAGGGAAGCAGAGTGGAGGCCAGTGTCTGTAGTATAACTGCAATCCTATTTCTTTACTTTTCTATCTGTTTCCACCGAGCCTAATACAGCCACCTTGGGAAACAGAAAGATTCTAATAAATTTAAATATGCAAATAATTGTGAGAATCTGGATGGTAAAATAGTCATCTCGCTATATTGGGAAACCTTTTTTACATATCTTTGTATGGGTGTCATTTAGGGAAGACCACTACAGTGTATGTGGGAGAACTGTTTTGATTTCATCTGTGATTCGTGTATGATTATATGGTAACATAATGGTATGAAGTCAGTGAAGAATATTTCCACTTGAAGTCCCCTACTGCCTTCATCCCTCCCCCTTCCCCCACCCCACGGATTTCCTAATGTGACAGCACATTAAGTTTCGGTAATTATATCAATTTACAGAACATAAAAAACATGCATAGAACATACAGTGCAGAAGGAGGCCATTCGGCCCATCGGGTTTGCATCGACCCACTTAAGCCCTCACTTCCACCCTATCCCCGTAACCCAATAGCCCCTCCTAACCTTTTTGGTCACTAAAGGCAATTTATCATGGCCAATCCCCCTAACCTACACGTTTTTGGACTGTGGAAGGAAACCGGAGGAAACCCACGCAGACACGGGTAGAACGTGCAGACTCCGCACAGACAGTGACCCAGCGGGGAATCAAACCTGGGACCCTGGCGCTGTGAAGCCACCATGCTATTCACTTGTGCTACTGTGCTGCCCATCTGCATTTTGATAATCTGTATCTTAATGCATCATCTGCATTAAGATCATTCTTGATCATACCCTATATGCCAAGTAAGCAGCTGTCTGCACCAAGCTTTTTTTTAACCAATCTGTGTTGTTAAAACATTGCTACAAGATTTTAATGTTTACCAAAAGGTGTTGTTAATGTCACATCAAGGGCAGATGTATAAATGTTAAAAGCTTTTTAAATAACTACTTTTCTTTAAAAAACTGTTTGTTGCAAATATACTTATCTGATAGAAGCGCTATTTCATATTACAACTGTGGCAAAGTGTCGAATCCTAAAGGATTTTGTCAGTCATTAAATTTCTTTGCAAATAATAAAAGTCCTCATCTAATTTTTCTGCTGTCTGCTTAGAGAAGTCTGACTGGTGGTGATCTAACGTGAGGGTCACCATACCTCACACGAGGGCCAAGGTTGAGATAACCTCAGCCCGTATGGGAATTGAACCCGGGTTGTTGATGTTGCTTTGCATCACAACCCAGCCGTGCAGCCAACTGAGCTAAAATTTTGGCTAGTTGTTTTGCTTTGCCAATTCGTTTTAGTCTTATACCCCAACTTAAATGATCTCACTGGGTCTTAATAGTTCCATTTCTGTCAGATTAAAATAAAATAAAAACTTATGTATAATTAGATCAAGAGAACCTCTTCGAACATGCTAGAAACCTCCACAAACTAGAGGAAGAAATCAGAAAGTTAACAGATAGTTGAAAAAAGCCTAATCATTTTAACAAATTAATGATTTTATTCACATAAATTGGTAATTGTGTAGGATTTAACAAAGTTTCTTATGTGCTTTTGATGCCATCACATTCGTACGACAGGTGGTTAAATGGCCTGAACGCAAAATGTCAATCAGTCTTAACTTACTCCCCATAAATCACAGAAGCTCAACCTAATCTTCATACAACCAAAAATAAGAATGTGATTAATATGATTCAAAATACTATTGATGTACAAAATATGAAAGAAGAGATCAGATTTAACAATAAGATCGATATAGTGTTTGTTCTGTCGTGTTTAAGTTGAGTACTAGATGACCCACTTTTCCAACCACGCTTCTTTGCTGTCACACACCTGCAGGTAGAATTTTCTATCAATGTCTATGTCTGACCGTATTATGTATTTGAGAAATCCTGATGGGCCAAATAACATTTCTCAGTTATAATATTCTTAAACCATGATGTAGTTTACATTGGTTATATTTTAGACGCTGGTACAAAATTGCTGCCAATTTCCTAAATGGTTAAAACTATTTGTCCGCCTTAATTTTTTAAAATCCCCAATTAAATATTTTGAGTTCAGTGTTCATTCACTATTTCTGAATCAAATGTATATGTTTGTTACAGCTCATCTAACTTGGTGCTCTTACAATATTGCTATAACCAGATAGGTTTACATGTACTTATCCTTAATCAAATAATAAGCTTAATCTATTTAAGTGATCGAATACAGAATATTGATGTCCTAAATTCAAAATGTTTGTTTTGTAAGTCTAAATAGACCCATTAGAAATTTTCAGAAAGAGTCACAGTGAAGTTGAACAATAACACAAAAACTGGCATCTAGAGGAACAATGCAGTTAATGTTTTAAAGCTTTGAAATAAAACCACAGAATGTTGCACCTGAATCAAATGAGAAAAGAGTAGTGGCCCATTATCGGAAAGCCAAATTTCGACCGTTTTCCACATTTCATTTTTATTTGATGTATCTTTGATATTTCAAACAAAATTAGAACAGGATCCCACTTGCATTGCATAGGATTTTAACCTAAAATACTACATACAATAAGTGGAAAGTACTAAATGACCGGTAATGCCGTGTGAGTTTATCTGACCATAAAAGTCAGATGGACAGTTTGGCAGCACCTTGAAGTGCGAAATAAGATTGTCAATGATTGGTCAATGAGAGTTGTTTGCCCGAAAGTGTAAATGTGTTTATAATGAGAAGCATTAGAAACAATACAAATAAACAATTTGAACTAATTTTAAGAAGTATGTCAGTTTGATACATGCGTTGTATATATTTTATAATAAACTAACATTTTGATCCATTTATTTTCTAGTGATTGGCATATGTACATTTACAAAAGTAACTCAGAAACATTTAACAGCTTCATAATGACATCAACTAACTTTGAAGATTGATTTTGCATTGTTGCCGCGAGATCAGATTATGTTCTAAATTAATTGCCAGCATTGCTGTGTATAATTAATTGTTTCTGTACACTTTTCTATTTTTATCTTGCTTTATTCATTGTGAAAATATACAAAAATATTGTTTTACATGTTGACTGAAAGAAAAGAAGTTAGGGTTTAAGAAGCTAAAAAAGAATTTCAAAATGTTATTTTTCTAACACGATTTAAATCGAGCGTTCTTTAAAGTTTGCAATCTGCTAACATGATAATAGCAAATTTCATCAAAAGAGAGTCACTATAAAATGTTCCTAAAAGGGATATATTGCATGCTTGCTTGTAACCCTTAGAAGTAATAATACACTCAGACATACTAAACACATCACCTTGAGAGTTCTTTTATAAATGTAAAATAAATCTGTTGGTTATCTTTGATATACAGTTTGCTTTTTGCAATGGAAAATGAAGTATAGCAAAATTGTTACTTTTCCATTATCTACATTTTAATATCTACTCTATGTATCCAAACTCAGTGATATCACTAAAATGCATAAACCGCTGTATGTGATGGGTAGCACAATTTATGATTTTTGTAACAGTTTCTTCCTGTTAACAAAATAATCTTGATAGCTAACGCCTCTCATTTATTGTACTCAGAACCCATGCCAGTTTGTTTGACTCAAATTATTAACAGAAGTTGTTTCCATAATTGCAAGTCTGTATACATTCAAACCACGGTATTTGCACATTTTGTAACAAAATCTACTCATTTGTTATTTATTTAACCAAACCATATATAAATAACTCACATTAAGTTTTGTAATAATCATATCTTCAATCCGAAAATGAAATGAAATGAAATGAAAAATGAAATGAAAATCGCTTATTGTCACGAGTAGGCTTCAATGAAGTTACTGTGAAAAGACCCTAGTCGCCACATTCCGGCGCCTGTCCGGGGAGGCTGGTACGGGAATCGAACCGTGCTGCTGGCCTGCTTGGTCTGCAATCCACATTAAATAAGTCAACATATGTGCTCTTAGCAGATAGCACAATCACCAAGATTATTTTAACATGGACTTTTCACTTAATGAATACGCTATCAAATACTTGCTTGAACATTTTTCAAATCCAATGATGAGAATTTGACAGAATTATGTTAAGCTACACGCACTCTGTCTTCTCTGGAGTCTATTCAATGTTTAAAATGATTTGTACGTCTGTTGCTGTATAGGTTAGCAAAGCAAATTAATTGTGCCTTTATAAAATAACGAAGAGACATAAGTTAGGGGCGAAAGACGAAGCATGGTTGAAGAGGTTGATGTAAGAAGTCTTTTGAAAGTGTGGAGAAATGTAGTGGAACAGAGGACTTTGGAAATCAAACTTTTGAATGCTGGATTCATTGCAAGCTTATTGATTGGCGAGCCCCAAAGTGAGTACCTGGAGCTTAAAGCAATTATCAAAATTAGAATTTATTTTCAAGATTAAAGTTCTACTTGATGAAACAGGCACCTTCTTTACCCTCCATCTTTGCATCACAAAGACTCTTATAAATGTTGGAGTTGATAGGGCCTCAGGCCTCAACTTGCAAACTACGATTACCACCAATGAAGTTTCACACTGTGGGCTGAGCTTCAAACAACTGGAGCTTTAGTGTAAACATGCACAGTGCAGCCAGGGTGAGCAACGTTGAGTCAATTGGCATATTAATTTATGGGCTGTATTGTTTCATTCGTTCATGGGAGATGGGTGCCATGGGCAAGACCAGCATTTATTGCCCATATGAAAAGTCAATGAGGGTAATTTCGTATTGGGGCAATGTACTGATAATGAAAATGAAAACTGCGAGAGATTTAGCCTGCTGACCCGATATTGTCTGTCTTACACTATCGCCCAAGTTAAAATTGTCCCCATAATCACAGATTTACGTTATCATGGGAATAGTGCTGAGGTGTTCACAGGAAATAAAGATAAAAGTTGAAACATAAATTAGTCCAGATACACATTCACAATTTGCACGTCAGGTCGGCTCTCTGGTCAGGAGCATAACAGCAATAGCACCTATGCATAATGATTCAAATGAGCTGAAACAGAATATTCGACTATCAGTTCCCTGCTGCACTAACACCCAAACTGGGAACAATTTTAATAGAATAGGCAAATGGGGCTGAAATTCCGCCGATCAAGGTGACTAAAAATATGGATGGGGCCTAATTCTGGGATTTCCAACCCCATATCCAGGCTGTCTGATTTTTGGGATTGGCTTTTGGTTCCTGTTGAAAGCTCACAGCCGGCACTCCCGGCATGGCCGTTCCACTAGGACTGCACTAACTCTTCCATAATTTTTAATGAGTCGCACCAGGTTTTTAAAGAGTTGTGGTTCACAGTCCCCCAGAGGAGTCGTGAAGCCTGGTCTGCATGAGGGGATCTCTTAAAAAGTGAGTTGTAAAGGTCCTGCTCATGCCCCATGCCAAAGTAAGCTTGTGCTTAACCCTCTGCAGGTTACTGCTTATGATATTTAAATGAGGCAATCTGAACAAGATTTACACCAGCATGTGAATGGTATGCACATATATCCAGGGTTTCCTGAAACTTGTCATTGAAACAAAGGCAGGAGGATGGAATGCATAATCCTTGGGACTCATCAAAGACTGGCAGATTGACCATTGATAAATATTCAGTGCTCACAGCTGCTCTCTCACCTCCCACTGTGAAACGGTTTGTTCAGACCATTTGTATTGTAAGTAAAATTAAGTAAAGTTGCCATAGTCCCAGATGACCGTAGCCTGCTTTCCCCTTTGAGGAGGAGAGCAGGCTGGTGGTGATTTAACCTGAGGATCACCACACCTCAGGCAAGGGGGCAAGGTGTGGCATAAACCTCAGCTGGTACAGGAATTGAACCCATGCTGTTGGCCTTGCTCTGTATCACAAACCGGCGGTCCAGCCAACTGAGCTAAACTGGCCCCAACTTGTATTGAGACGTTAATGTGTTCCCTTTGGAGGTATTGAGAGTCAAGCTCGTGATGGGTGGCACCTGACCTGCCCTGGATTGGACTTCGGTCAAGGAACAACATGACGATCAGCAGCAGCCTGTTGTGGAGAGAGCTGCTAATGATTAGTAGCGAGGGGAACACCAGAGGAATCATGTTCACAATAGGCACATCCTGCGTGACACAGGGGTCAGCTTCTTTGGTCTCTCCGAAGAGCAGTACCTGCAGAGGCTGACGTAGTTGCTCCAGGTGTTGGCAGACACCAGTAAACCTCCAAAAGGAAAATTGTTTCCACTGGATCTGGTGATCATGCATCATCAAGTGGATGGGATAGACATCACTGTCCTCAATCGTTTTGTCTGTGCATCTTCCAGAATGCCATCAGAAACTTATTCAGGACTTCCCAGTTGGTAGTTTTTAAATGCATAAGGCAGGTTACGAGTGAATTGTTTCCTATGGACAGTAATTATGTCTGCTTTGTCTTTGGCATTAGTTGGCAGAGTACATGCCCAGGTTTGTGTCTCTGGCCAGCTTCCCACAGGTGAAGGGTTCAACTGCGCAAAGGTAGCAATCCTCATTTACCCAGGGCAACAAGGAATACTCCTAAATGGCATTCTAGTCAATCAATGTTGTGATGTGGCAACCAAAGTAAAGTTTTGTACCAGTTTCCCAGGGAGACTACATAATATTGTCACCCTCCAGGTATCCAAGCTCCCTGATGTCAGATTGAGGGTGTCAGCTAAGAGAAAAAAGATATCCTCTTCATTCTTCATTGATGCCATTCTTGAGGAGCCCCACAAATGAAGCCCAGGAATGGTACAACAAATGTGACAATCAGCAATCGATCAGTTTACAAAAACTGTGCTTCAGGTACCTGGACAGGTCTTGCATGTTGCAATCCTTCAGTCCTCGTCAAGGAGGATCTCCAGAATGACTGTGGTTTTTTGCACTCAGAACTATCTTGTGGAGCAGTGAGGATTAGAGCTGTCAGAGGAATTTAGCATGGCCAATCCACCTGACCTGCGCATCTTTGGACTGTGGGAGGAAACCCACACAGACACCAGGAGAACGTGCAAACTCCACATAGACAGTCACCCAAGGTCAGAATTGAACCCGGGTTCCTGACGCTGTGAGGCAGCAGTGCCAACCACTACGCCACCGTGAGTTGTCACCCATCAGCCAAGAATAGGCAACACTGAGAGGTGGTGCAAATAAAAAAAAAATAATTCTAAGTAATGGAAGCTTGGAAACATCATATTTTTTCAAATACTTCTGTGCATTCCCTTTTGCACTACAATGATTGAATCTTCCTTTTCCAACATCATCAATATGGTGGAAACCCAGCAGCCTCAACAGAGGGAAGGGAAAACAGCTTATTCCTGCTCTGTCTCCTAACATGCTTTTAACAGAATATCTTCTGGATTTTGGAGCTCATGAGGTCCCAGACAAAGATTGTTCCAACTGCACCAGTGCGGGCCAGATTTAACTAACAAGGCAGCATACAGGACAAAGTCTAAGGGGAGATAGGTGAGCAGTGAAAGCGCTTTGAGTGGCTGCTCTATTCACAGGTCCCCTTTCACCATCATCCCTCGCATGGACCTAGCAAACTACACTCCTATCACTCTACTGAAATACAGCTTGATGCAGATAAGTAAGGAGCAATAATGTGAAGGCTAAGGTGCCTGTCATCCTATTTAAAGTGCCATACAGATCCAGAATCTGCATGGCCATGATCGCAACCTGCGTGTGTAACTGTACTCACCTTGCCTGATCTGGTTAGGCCTTTAAAGTGTTTCCAGGACAGAGTCGATGAACATAACACAATACTATAGCTGCTGAGCTCCTCAGCTAACTGCAGCCAGACCCTCTTCATTGCAGCAGCTTTCTTTCTCCTATTGCGAGGGAAATATCTCCGTCTACCCCTTACTCCACTAGGCAATGCACCAAAGGGTACGTCATTAAATATTGGTGCTGTCCAGGACCTTCTTCACTTTGTTGCAAATCTTAACTGCTCCAAATTCCATCCTTGGATTGGCCCTTTCAATGTTCCAGTTAAGAAGCCGAGACCTGTTTCTGTACCCCGCCTGCTGTCGTGTATTCAGTGTTGAAATGTCAGAAACCAGCACACTGGGATTTCTTGCAGGTTTCACACCCTTTATCAAATGCTCCCTTCCAAATGTATCTCTTGAGATTTATTATCGGGGCCATTGGTCCAGCAGATGGGGACAAAAATATCAAGTGTACAAATAGTAGAATTCCGGGCTCAAGTCAGGACAGATATTAAATGTCAGTGATCCCCACCCCCATTAATGAATGTTTCCAGCTCAAACTTCAAAACCTGAAGTAAGCTGAAGGCTCTTATCATATCTCTCAGTAGCATCTCAAATCGTTTCATATGTGAAGAATTGCAGTGACTTATGTAGGCAAATGCCGCATCTGCTTTGCAATAACACAGTGAGCAGTTTATTTTTGTTCTAAAGCAAAATACAGCAGATACCGGAAAGCTGAAATAAAAACAAGGAATTCTAGAAGTTTTCAGAAGGTCTGGCAGTATCTGTGGAGGGCAAAGCAGATGTTTTATTTTGATAAACTTTTGACCTGAAATGTTGTTGGGGGGGGGGGGGGGGGGGGTGTTCTGCTGCCATTTTGGGGGGGGGGGGGGGGGGGGAGGTGTAAACAGCGACGGGGCTGGAAAATCCCCCAGGAGTCCCAAAGCGGCTTTTACACCGGTTGGATTTCCCCGATCGATCGTCCCTACTCCGCACCAATGGTGTTACAAGAATCCTGACATTGAAAGTCGGGATCTCCAATTGCATCAATTTACATATCATTAACAGGCCTTTATGCCTGAAAGTACCTCCCTCCACCTCCCCGCACCCCAACACCGTTGGATTGTCCATTCATGTTGGCATGAGGTCCTGTCCATGTGAATCATGACAAGCCTCCCACAACGTGTACCTGCAGAGAAGAAACTGCAGGAAGTGCACAGATGAGTACAGCCCTTGGGGGGAGAGAGTTACTCCTAGGCCGTACCCTGGCAGTGCCTCCAGCACTGTTCTGGGGGGGGGGGGGGGGTATTCCGTGGGGAGGGGCGCCCATGGGATACATGTTAATTAGGTGGCTCCTCACTAGACTCACGCCCTTTGGCAGCATCAGCACTGGCGGCCATTAGCGAGCACAACCCTGGCAGCCTGAGGAACGTTGATGTCAAAGTGATGATATTTTGGGACAATGTATTAAAATGTCACTAAAAATTAACCTTGTTCACCTTGCTCATTGTCAAACAGGATTAATTCTCAGTCAGCTGCTGAAGCCGGTGCGTGGAGAATGTCCTGACAGACAAACAGTTAGAAAGCAGTTTCATTGCCTTTATTGTTGTGGCAACAGCTCCTGTAGCCCCGAATGCAATCTGCTTTGTGTTACTGTTTGTGTCAGATGTGACACTGGAATCTCTATCTTCTGGTGGTGTGCACCTGCAGTGTCAACAGTGACAGTGGCCTGTTTACGTTGCTTGTGTATCCATGTCGGCAGAACTGTCATCTGCAGAAAAAAAAAACAGTGTAGTGCAGCATGCACAAGACTTTAAATTAGCTTTTGAATAATTTACTTCTGCTGAACATTAGGCGTTGCATGACATGCACAAATCATTTGCAGTCCCTGCTCATGAAAAGCAGTGACCTGGTGGGCAGTCACTTTGCTCACCCTCACAGAAGCAAAAGCAGGCTTCCTGCCATGTGCGAGAGTTGAGAACAAATGTGCCGATTGATTTGACATGAAAGGAAGCATGTATTTAACTTCTAGATTCCTCCAGGGATTCCCCAGCCCTGCCCTCATCAATATGTGTTCGTCTCAAGATCGCTTCATTAATCAGAAAGCCAATGCGGCTTTTCTGATGCTGCTGAATTTCCACTCAGTGTGGCTTCATAATATTTTTGTGTTCACTCATGAGCTATGAGCTGTCACCCACTTACATCAAATTGTTTCCATTTATTGTTTTGTTTGAACCCCCACATAAGACATAATACGGACATAAAGCAGAAAGGAGAAAAGATTGAGGCTACCGTTATGGAACAAAGGTACAGGCAGCAATTTAACGTAGTTAGTCCAGTTTTCTTGATGTCATCTATAACCTTTCTCCTCAGGTAGGTTAAATGTTTAAACATGATGCCCACTATAAACCTGTACCCATGCGTCCATTTTAGTCAAATTGTACCTACATCATGAAGTTAAATACAATTTTAACTAATATATACAGACTTGGTAAATCTTTATTAAAGCTTCGATGAGGTAGGTGCAGTGAGAAATCTTTTCAGAATTTCAATTCAAATTAGACATGTTTTCTGATTGTTGTGCCTGTACGACTGTGCAGCAGAGGTGTTTTGTGCCCAGCTGCTGTTACCCAGAGACCCACATTATCCACCCCTTTCCAGCACCAACACACATTACAACACTCCAGTATTTACCACCTACTGGAGGCACCGCAGCAACTCGCCATGCAGCCAGTGCCACCAGGTACAAAGGCATCAAAACTAGGGGAATACTGCCACTTCCAAGCTCCCCACAATCCTGACTTATACGTTCCACAGTCCCTTCATTGTCATTGAGCCAGTTCTGTAACTATAATAGTATAAGATTCTTTTAAAAAGTCATGTTCACTGTAGGTCATGCTTTCAGTGGTACTGCTTGAAAGGACGTGTACTGGAGTGATCAATGCAGCAAAGCCTGATTGCTTATAATTGGCACTGAAATGGGTTCAGCCAGAGTCACAGTGCCTTTACGTGAGTCAACAGACGTCTTCTCAGCAGAGAAACCGATGTATAACTGTTACATCTGCTACCAAGGAACATGGAACTATCATATGTGCGGCACAGTGGCACAGTGGTTAGCACTTTTGTTTCACAGCGCCAGGGTCCCAGGTTCGATTCCTGCTTCGGACACTGTCTGCGCGGAGTTTGCACATTCTCCCTGTGTCTGTATGGGTTTCCTCCGGCAGCTCTGGTTTCCTCCCACAAGCCCCATAAGATGTGCTTGTTAGGTGAATTGGACATTCTGAATTTTCTCTCTGTGTACCTGTATAGGCACCGGAATGTGGCAACTAGGGGCTTTTCAGAGTAACTTCATTGCAGTGTTAATTTAAGCCTACTTGTGACAATAATAAAGATTATTGTGTGACACAGGGCTGTCATTGCCAATGATAGTACTGTCAGCTATATTTCTTCTGCCTGCTTTCATTACCACCTGGGGTATGTTGACTGACTGTGATGGAGTGGCAGGGAGGATGCCTACATCATGAAGGACCAACATTCTAATTGAGTGCCACTTGCCTGCAGATTCAGGCTTATGTTTAGGATTTTGTTCCTGACAAATGCAGCTATCAGTGTTAGAAGGTGAACAGTACGTTGGTGTGTTCTACAGCAAAGCTACACAAACCTGAGAAAGATAGCCCAACAATGTTTCCAACTCTCTTCTGAGAAATTTATGAGATCTGCTGACATGACCAGAAAATGGATTATTTGATAAAAAGTTAAAAAATACACAGTCATTACTGCAGTGGAGTTTATGTCAACTTCACATGCAAAAATGCGTAAGCATGGAAAATATTGTTCATTAAAACCTGTGAGGACCAAATGCCCTTTATAATTTCCTCAATATGCATGTTTGCTGTCACACCAAAATTCTATATATTTCTTTTTTGGTTAAGCACTAAACAGACTGACAAACTCAGCATTTATTTCTGTCACATATTTCAAAAACATTTGGGAGTTGAGATTCCTTGGTAGTGCACTGCTTAAATACAATGTCAGAATAATATACAGGTAGGATTTGCAGCAGCATTAGTAATCCCTGTAAAATAAGCATTTGTGACTTTGTTAAAATAATTGGCAGAGCCTGCATTTATATAATATCCTTCACAGTCGCAGGATTGGTTCAGGGACAACAACTGGATGATTTTTAAATTTGCTGTTGTTATACTGTCAAATGCTGGAGCCAAAGCAAGTTCCCGCAAACTGGAATGAGACAGAAGATCAGGTAATTCAGTTCTGGTGGTATTGGTTGTGGGATAAATGCTGGCGAGAACACTTCGAGAACTCCCTTCACTTCCTTCAACAGCACCATGGCATCTTTTGCATCTAGCTGAGCAAGCGGATAGGGTCTTGGTTAACATGTCATCTGAAAAAACAGCAGTGCAGCACTTCATACCACACTAAAGTGGCATCCTGGACTACGTGCCCAAATCCCGAGTAGGATTGAACACATGGGCTGGATTCACCGGTTTTCAGGCTAAGTGCCGACGCCAGCGTGGGAACTGAGGCGTTTTATGACGCCAAATCCAGCGCCGAACCGTCACCGATCCTGCGACCAGGGAGGGGCTAACAGCCACGCTGGGTAAAACTTCCTACAACACAAAAACGTTCCTAATTTGGCACCAATCAGCAATCACTCAGCTAAATCGCTGGCTGTTAAAGTAGACCAAGCAGGCCAGCAGAATGGTTCGATTCCCGTACCAGCCTCCCCGGACAGGCGCCGGAATGTGGTGACTAGGGGCTTTTCACAGTAACTTCGTTGAAGCCTACTCGTGACAATAAGCGATTTTCATTCATTTTAATTTTTCATTTCAAAGAAGTCACACGGTGGCTGATGTGAGAAATGAACAAAATGGCATCTTGTGGTACCTGTTGACCTTTGCATTTGGGGCTGTGGCAACTTGCCACAGGAGAGTAGAGGAAATTTTATTCTGTATCGATCTGTGCTAAATCTGATTTGTGGAGGCTCGATAGTGACATTGAACACTTGAAATGGGAAGATTTTGTGGGTAGCACGGTAGCACAAGTGGCTAGCGCTGTGGCTTCACAGCGCCAGGGTCCCAGGTTTGATTCCCCGCTGCGTCACTTGTCTGTGCGGAATCAGCAAGTTCTCCCCGTGTCTGCGTGGGTTTCCTCCGGGTGCTCTGGTTTCGTGGGTGTGTGCAGCCAGTTGATGTACCATCAATTGAACGTGAGACGAGTTGCTGAACAAAAGTATGGCTTTAATCTACTAGATGTTAGCCCTGCGGTCGATTACAGTAGAAGGACGACCGCCGGGAGTACTAGGTATTTATACCCCGCCCTGGAGGCGGGGTTAACTCAGCCTCTCGACCAATCGGGAAGCCGTCATATGACTGGTCTCAACCAACCGGTCGAGAGGCACATGACCGACCAGGGCCAATGGTAAGCCGGTGTTCTGCACCAATGGCAGGCAGCTATGCTAATCATACCACCACACCAGTGCCAACACACGCGTGCGGCCCGGTGGAGGTTGTTGATCTTCTTGCGGCACTGGGGTGTCGGTCCTCCTGGTGACGTTCTCTGAGCTGGCGGCCGCTGCCACTTCCTCCCAGGCAGTACTGACTGCCTTGTGGCTGACCCTATCAACCCTTCAGGAGAACAGGGAATCCTGTCTGCACTCGACTGCGTCCAACAACCTGGCCAGGTTGGCATTTCTGAATCATGGGGCTAGCCTCCAGGGTGGCATGGCTGCGAGCTGTGTGGGATGCTGTGCAACACAGTGGCATTGTGGTTAGCACTACTGCCTCACAGTGATAGGGACCTATCAATTTCAGCCTTGGGTGACTGTGCGGAGTTTCAACCTTCTGCCCGTGTCTCCGGGTGCTCTGGTTTCCTCCCACAGTCCAAAGATGTGCAGGCTAGGTGGATTGGCCTTGATAAATTGCAGCTTAGTGTCCAAGAAAGGTTAGGTGCTGTTACGGGGATAGGGCAGGGGAGTTGGCCTGGGTGGGGTGCTTTCTCAGAGGGTCAGTGTAGATTCAATGGGCTGAATGGACTCCTTCTGCACTGTACAAATTCTATGATTCTGTGCTCCCCCTTGTTTGCAGGGAGCTGGCAGGCATTATCCCAGCGAATCAACCAACGGGACTATCATTTGCAGCGTGTAGCCCGTGGTACCTCGATAAGTGGACCGATTAACGTTTGATACCAGTGATCGCCTCGCCGGTTCAAATGTCAAAGAACTCGCAGCAGTTCCCGCTCGCTACCACACTTCGAAACTTTTCCATTAAATTGCGGTCATATCTTTAAGACATGCAGAAAGTTCCCTTTTTTTCTGGTTCTCTCATGAGGTTTGCTCGATTATTGGCTAGAAACATGTTTTTGTTTTGCCACTTTACTGGGGTTTTCCATGCCTCTTTTAAAGCTCTGCATGTTCCACAAGTTGAATATTAAAATATTAATCAAAGGCTTTTAATATTTCATCAAACTGGTTGAGGATTCATCAATGTACTGCATTAGCATCAGAAAATGCACCAAACCAGTAAAAAAGGTATGAATCTGGGCGTTTTCTGACTTTCCACTTATACAAAATGTAACCTGGTAATTTAAAAATTCTCTTCTCCAGGACGTGCAATTTTCCACAAGGTTTGGCCCTTTAATGTGTCCAAACTGACCTGGTAAATTGGATTTTTGATCAACGGTTAAAAATCTTAGCGTAGGTTCAGTTTTAAGAAATTGCAGACATTCAAATGGTGCCAACATTCATTTGAAGATAAAGGGTTTTCCTGAACTTATCAGTTTTGGCGGGTTTCCATTGTAATGGCACTCTCTCTCTCAGCCTTGAGAAAATGTGAACAATGGCTCCTTGGATCGATTAGCTGCAGACTTCTCCCTTTCCGCACTATGTGTTAGGAGTGTTACATTTTTAAATCCTGGTGCCTGCTGGTCTTTAAAGCTAATTCTTTAGTTGTGATTCTTATCAATGAATTAATTAATTAATTATTTTCCTTTTTGGGGTGAACTCGGATGCCATGTGTTCAGGCACCAACTCGGGAACATTCTCAGGTGACAATTTGTGACCACAACTATTTAAATGTTTCTCGGACCTTTTTCTATCCTGGAATTTGAAAGTTTTAACTGGCCCTGCTAGATCTGCTAATTTTGCACTCTGGGAATGAAAGTTGGTCTTTCAAGAGAACCTATGGAGTTTTCTGCTGCAGTAAGAAAGTTAACGTTTCTGTCTTCAGTTTACAAGTCTTTTTTGGAGCTTTCCCCCAGTAATTTTCATTTGTACATCTGCTTCCCAAGCTTTTCTTCAAGCCAGGATGATTCTTCATATTTTATTTAGTCTTGCTGGATTTTAGTTTTTCTGTGCATTTGTTGCGAAGGATTTGAGTTTTTCGTTTACTGCCACCAGATTGTAGGTTGTTGGATGTTCGGTAGGTCTTAATGAAATCTTTCTAGTAGGTTAACTGTATGTATTTAACTACAAGAACTGTGCACATATATACAGTAAAGGGTTCAAGCAAGGAGATGACTCCATGCATGCTTGTGCACACAGCTCTGTCCAACAACTGATCTCAGGTGCAGGACATAAGAACATAAGAACATAAGAACTAGGAGCAGGAGTAGGCCATCTGGCCCCTCGAGCCTGCTCCGCCATTCAATTAGATCATGGCTGATCTTTTGTGGACTCAGCTCCACTTTCCGGCCCGAACACCATAACCCTTAATCCCTTTATTCTTCAAAAAACTATCTATCTTTACCTTAAAAACATGTAATGAAGGAGCCTCAACTGCTTCACTGGGCAAGGAATTCCATAGATTCACAACCCTTTGGGTGAAGAAGTTCCTCCTAAACTCAGTCCTAAATCTACTTCCCCTTATTTTGAGGCTATGCCCCCTATTTCTGCTGTCACCCGCCAGTGGAAACAACCTGCCCGCATCTATCCTATCTATTCCCTTCATAATTTTAAATGTTTCTATAAGATCCCCCCCTCATCCTTCTAAATTCCAACGAGTACAGTCCCAGTCTACTCAACCTCTCCTCATAATCCAACCCCTTCAGCTCTGGGATTAACCTAGTGAATCTCCTCTGCACACCCTCCAGCGCCAGTACGTCCTTTCTCAAGTAAGGAGACCAAAACTGAACACAATACTCCAGGTGTGGCCGCACTAACACCTTATACAATTGCAACATAACCTCCCTAGTCTTAAACTCCATCCCTCTAACAATGAAGGACAAAATTCCATTTGCCTTCTTAATCACCTGTTGCACTTGTAAACCAATCTTCTGTGACTCATGCACTAGCACACCCAAGTCTCTCTGAACAGCGGTATGCTTTAATATTTTATCATTTAAATAATAATCCCGTTTGCTGTTATTCCTACCAAAATGGATAACCTCACATTTGTCAACATTGTATTCCATCTGCCAGACCCGAGCCCATTCACTTAACCTATCCAAATCCCTCTGCAGACTTCCAGTATCCTCTGCACTTTTCGCTTTACCACTCATCTTAGTGTCATCTGCAAACTTGGACATATTGCCCTTGGTCCCCAACTCCAAATCATCAATGTAAATTGTGAACAATTGTGGGCCCAACACGGATCCCTGAGGGACACCACTAGCTACTGATTGCCAACCAGAGAAACACCCATTTATCCCAACTCTTTGCTTTCTATTAATTAACCAATCCTCTATCCATGCTACTACTTTACCCTTAATGCCATGCATCTTTATCTTATGCAGCAACCTTTTGTGTGGCACCTTGTCAAAGGCTTTCTGGAAATCCAGATATACCACATCCATCGTTATCTACTGCACTGGTAATGTCCTCAAAGAATTCCACTAAATTTTCCACTAAACATGTTCTCTTCCATCATTGTGTGGGCAGTACTGTACTCAGCCCCCATTATCCATTTAAATGCTCGGCCATATACTACACTCACCACTCCCATATCCAAGAAGAATTGAAGGATTGTGGTCCGAGCTTCTGATATCTCTAGCCTAGTTTCCCTCAGCAACTGAGGATGCATCCCACCTAGATCAGCTGACTTGTTTACTCTGAGTGATGCCTACCTATTTAGCACCTCCTTCCAATCGAATTTCATCCTATCCAATATCTCTATTCCTCACCTCTACTACTAGTTAATCAATTTCTTTTGTGAAGACAGATGCAGTACCTAAATCATAGCATCAGCCTCCACTGGCATATTTACATTTAATCTAGCCACCCTTTCCCTTAACTTTCATTGTACTTTTGTATTAATAAAGCATTTTTCAATTTCCTTTCATGTTACACACTAATCGTCTCTTATCCTCTCTTTTGCACTACTTGTATCCTTTTCCACTTTCCTCCTGCACTCTCTGTATTTTCCCTAGTTTTTGATTATATCCAATACTTGACATTTTTCATCAGCCCTTTTTCAATTTTTTTTTTTTTAAATTTAGATTACCCAATTATTTTTTCTATTAAGGGGCAATTTAGCGTGGCCAATCCACCTACTCTGCACATTTTTGGGTTGTGGGGGCGAAACCCACGAAGACACGGGGAGAATGTGCAAACTCCACACGGACAGTGACCCAGAGCCGGGATCGAACCTGGGACCTCAGCGCCGTGAGGCGGTTGTGCTAACCACTAGGCCACCGTGCTGCCCTTTTCAATTTTATTTTAATCTTTCTTTCCCTTGTGGTCCAGGAAGCTCTAACATTGGATGCCACATCTTCCCTCCTTATGTGAATATGCTTGGTTTGTACCCAAACTATCTCCACCTTGCCATTGCTCATTTACAATTTGGACACATTTTGCTTCCAGTCCAGTTGAGCTAGATCCCTCTCAAATTGCTGAGATTGTCTTTCCCTTGATTGGGTATTTTCACTTTTGATTTTTCTACTGTTACGGTCCATATATCACAATCATTATTTCCCGGATCTTCTCCCGCTGATACATACCTAACTCCACCTCTGACAACAGGATTCCACACTGCTGCCTTCCTCATTGGGCCAGAGAATCACTGATTAAGAAAGTTCTCTTGTACAGATTTTAGAAACTCCTTCATCCCCTTTGACCTTTACTTTTTTTTGTCTTCTGTCTATATTAGGATAATTAAAGTTTATTAATTGTAGGCTGGTAAACTTTGAAGCTTGTAATTACTTAAAGAGTTAATCACTGCCAGGACCCCTTTTTAACTATGTAACTCCAAAGAGTTATGATTATCATGAATTTTAATATCATAATGTTTTGTTCTGTCAATTACCCAACATTTATAACTGTATCTGTAATAATCTACTTCCCTCATCTTCCACTCCAAGTCCCTCCTCAATATAGAGGATGTCATCAACATTTACTGTTTGCAAAAAATATGTTAAGACTCTGAACATAAATGAACAGGCCAGAGGAGGCTTAATGTCAATCATATCAGATTTTTAAAAAGGGATCTTGCTGGGAAGATTGCCTCTTTAAGGCTACTCGATACACAAGATAGAATATTTCATTGTTATATAAAATTAAATGCTACTTAAATGTGAAAGAATATTCGGCCCTGTACATTGTTTTAAAATTTTGATGAACTGAAAATGTACATAAATGACTGCACATAGACAATAAGGGCAAACAGAACTTCCGGGTCGTACTGATGTCCCAATGTGCACCTGGACCCCGACGTATCCTGGTGCCATTAGAACAGATGGTGTGCCAGCTTTGGTTTTCGTTAATGGTTTTACCCTTCTAAATATTCGCTGAAGAAGAATTTGTACTGAAGTGTTGGCAGGTAAGTTTGACAGGAAATAAATATATAGCGTACTCTGTTAAATGCAGTGTAAAATGTTTTAAAATGGCACCTCTCTGGGTGTTAAAACGGTTTTGAAATAGAAAGCAGTGATGTACAATTTTAAGGTTTCTTTGGAAAAAAAATCACCATAGCTTATCAGTATACTTAAAAAATATACGAGATGTGTCATTTGGTGCGCAAACAAGTTAAGATACACATTGTAGACACAATAATGTACTTTAACAGGAATTTATGATTCTCGGTTAACAGGAAATAATACAGTGGGCGTTGACAGAAAATGGTTTAGGTTCTAGTTTCCACTCAATTCAACAAAAATACTCATTTGTCGTCAATTGACTTCAGCAATACTCGTGCATAAGATGCAAGCTGATATATTCCATCACAATTACTTTGAGCACGGGATTGTAATTAGTTTGAGGTGTTTCTAAGTTCATTAATGAAGGATAGTGCAGTCAAGTTAAAGCTGATTTAAAAGCTGGTACATAAACAAGATCCTGTGAAATATATGGTTCAGTTATTTCAGGTAAGCAAGATATTTTTTAATCACTAAATATTTATTCAATGATATTGATTGTTTCGTCTGTTCAATGTGCTTTATGTCATTTATCTACTGAAACACTGATCAGAAATGCCGTATCCTTGGAAAAGAACTGAGACACAGATAAATACCTGAATATAATCCAAAAAGGGTTAAGAGGAGCCCATTAACAACAGCTCCGGATTTTTGGACACTAAAACACATGGCCTGAGTTCAAAGCTTGGCTCTGGATTTGTTTAAGTCCCTTCAGTTGGTGTGTTTAAGTTGTAAATGAATTTCACAAACCCTTGACTAAATCACTGAGGATATAGAAAGGGAAACATTCCAGGCTGATTTCTGCCCGGTAGAAACAGATTTTAGTCGAATCCACAGTCTGTGTTCACAAAGGTGCTCCATTCACTCTGAGTGTGGAGAGGCAGACCATCGTCAGGATTTTTAACTTCCAAAAGTCACTAAGCCCTTTCAGCTGTGGTTCAGTTGGGAGCAGTTTTGCTTCGAAGTCAGAAGGTAGTGCATTTAAGTCAAAATCTGCAACCTGAACACAAAAGTCAAGGCTGACACTGCAGCACAATACTGAAGGAATGTCATCTTTCAGATGAGGCATTAAACAAAGGCCCCATCTGCCTTCCCAGCTAAATTTCATGGCACTATATTGAAGAAGAGCAGGGGGGTTAATCACTAGTGTCTTAGCCAATATTCATCTCAAAATCAACATCACAACAAATTACCTGGTGATTATCATATTGTTTTTAATGTGTGCAAATTGATTGCTGTGATTCCTTCATTACAGCAGTGCCTACATGCTTTCGGACCTTGGTTGTGACAGGTGCGACATAAATCCAAGTCGTTCTTTCTATGCCAAGAAGTCCAACAAAAAGATGGTAGAATTTGTCCCAGCATTGGCAAGTGAATTTGGGGTTTAGACTTGGACCTGCGATATGTTTGTTAAAACCACAGGCTACATTTAAGCTGTTGAGGAATTCATAATTTCCACAGCGGGCCATGTAAATACACCACAGACAAATATTCAAACCTTAGAAATCTGGTTGGGTATGGGTGGAATTCCACTGGAGTTCTGGAAAGGGATTGCAATTTATCTCCACTGACTTTTCACTCCATCTAAACTATTGAACTTGGATTGGGATAGAACCTGACAGGATTTTTTTCTGTCCACTACATAATGCAAAGCCCAGAGGAGGTTCTGGGTTAGCGAAGAATGCAAAGCCCGATGATAATCGATCACTACGTTGCTGAACGGCCCTGTCATTCTACGGGATGAATTTCAGAACATTTCTCGTCCGCTTAATCTGGGCCCTGGATTCTACCTCTTGAGGCATCAAGTAGCCACTTTGCATTCCTCCAACTGCACCATAGTGCTGCAGACTCCATGATCCTGTTCTTGGTATTTGGAGACGCGATCACTACGGGAGAATAGTGGCGAATAGAATTTCTATCCTAGCACACTTCTAGCAGTGTTAAGATGTCTGGGCTCCAGATTCAAGAAATTATTTTTTAATAAGCTGATGTGAGAAACCGAGGACATTGACCCAGTTGGGAAACTGTGGTTCAATTGGTGAAATTAAATTCATTTGGATTTTCTTGCCACTGAAGACAGTGTTTCATGTGTTCCTGATAAGGGCCCAACAGGCAGTGCATCTTTACCCTGAGGATGGCACAGAGAACCTTGCAACCAGACGACAGTCACATTTTCTGTGAACTTCGAATAACAATCAAGTAAATTAGTTCACACTGCAACACCGTCCCAAAAATAAGAATTTGTCGGCCAAATCATTTCTTTCCAATATTGCGTGCCTAGGTTCAAGTTTGCTTTGACAAACTATAAAGTGTATATTTTCACTAGAAAAGAACAATAGAATTTTCTTTAGTTTCCTCAGGTTATTTTGACAGCAGTGTTTTATTTTGTACAAATATCGGGTGTGTTGTTTTCAGTGAGAAGACAAGTTTTTCTTTACATCTTGTGTCTCGATGCACGTTTCAGCTCTGTAAGTAAACTGGATTGTTTCCTCTGTAGAAAATGCCCATGCAGCCCTTACAAACACAGCATAGAAATAAAGGGCACTTTTGTATATGCTTGTCTGATGTCATAAGCACATTTCATTTGGTTCCAGCTTATTCTCAACGACACTTGAAGAGATTTCAACTAATTCTTGTTATGGCCATAGTTAGATAGCAGCCTTTTTTTCTGACATATTGCTTGCCCCAGGATTCACTTATAAGCAACATGTCTCAAATTTGTAATCCAATATGAATGGTGTCCATGTTGAAGCTCGGACACCGCCACACCATTGCTGAGGGTCAAGCTGTATGCACTGCTGAGAAAAGCAGATGTATGGAGTGATTGCTCTGCAAAGAAGGTGGGTGTCTCAGCTTGTCAACCAGCTCTGCACTTGGGTGGTAGATGAAACTATGATAAGGTGCAGAGCTCCATTACTACACAGGAAATCCACAAGCTTAGAGGTAGTTCCACTCACATAAACCTACCGCAATTAAGATGCTTTTGAAAGTTCTCTTAAACCACACTGAAAACATACTGCAAACAGCGAGAAATGCGTTATGCCACAAGGAAGGCAGAAGCTCACAAAGTTTCAAAGCATCTTCATGATAAAATTGAGTGAAATTCAGATGGAATAGGTGTTTATAGATATTTGAACTAAATGCTGATAAGGTGGGGAGGTGACACATTGACTCAGTTAAGTGACATGTAGATTGAAGAAAGAAACAGCCGAGATGTAACCTTGTGTTAAAGCTAATTAACTAAAATAAAATTGGTTAAACTCAGCTCGCTTAATCAAAAAATAGAGGCTGGAAACCAGTTAGGCATGAAACAGGTAGTGACAATGGTTTGATGATTAATTAGGTATACAATTGAAAAAGTGATTGATGGCAGCAATTTTCACGTGATCAGGAACAGTGGCCCAGTAAAAGGAACCATTAACAATGCCACTAACATGGGGGTCAGGATGGGGAACTGATTCATCACAAGCTGAATCCAAGGTTTAGGATTGGAGTTGAAGATGAAGTGTGCAGGGTGAGGGGTTTGAGGAAGTGCTTCCGGTCACCACCTTCCAAAATGATCTTGGAGGATACGGCAGTAGGTTTTGTAGCCAACTCCCTTCCAAAACATTTAGGATATCTGACAATTGAGGCTCATAAATGTTTTATTTTAATATTTTGAAAACACAGTAAAATATCTGCACAGTTACTTTGCATTGTTGTTTCTCCCTAAGAAGTCAAATATTTCCTCAATTTAGCCACACTTAGTAAGAAGTCTTACAACACCAGGTTAAAGTCCAACAGGGTTGTTTCGAATCACTAGCTTTCGGAGCACAGCTCCTTCCTTCACCTCCTTCACCTGATGAAGGAGCAGTGCTCCGAAAGTGAGTGATTCGAAACAAACCTGTCAGACTTTAACCTGGTGTTATAAGACTTCTTATTGTGCCCACCCTAGTCCAACGCCGGCACCTCCACATCATAGCCACACTTAGGTACCTGCAAAATTGATTTCATTACTGAGCATAACCGTCTAGTTCATTCACTGATACGCTCAATACTCAGAATGGGGATTCTTTCTCCCACAGGAGGAGGTAGTGGCAATATTGAACAGGATTAAAAAGTAGATATGGAGGAGGTACTTAAATTTGGCAGTCTTCAAAGCAGATAAAGTCACCTGGATGGGATACGATACAACCGACGTTGCTGAGGGAAATAAGGGTGGAGATTTTGTAGGCTCCAACCCTTGTCTTTCAACCATCCTTAGATATGGGAGCAGTGACAGGGGACTTCAAGACAGCAACTACGACACTCTGCTCAAAAGAAAATAAGGGAGACAAACAAACCCGGCAATGAGAGGACAGTCAGCCTTATGTCAATGGGGAAACTTAGAGAGACAATAATCCAACACAGTATTATTTGTCACTTCAGAAAATATGGGTAACAAACCATGGTCAGCATGGATTTGTTAAAGACAAATTGTTTGAGTTTTTTGCTGAAGTAACGGAGGGGATTGAGAAGGGTAGTCCAGTTAATATTTTTTCATACGGACTAACAAAAGATATTGATACAATAAAATAAAAAAACGGGTTTGCATTTAGGACATCTCAATACACTGTACAACTAATAAAGTATTTTTTGAAGAGTTGTAATTTAGGAACAAACAAAAAATATGTTCACAGCGAGCTCCCGCAAACAGCAATGTGAAAATGATCAGGCAATCTGTTTTTGTGATGTTCATTGAGGACTAAATGTTGGCCAGGGCACCAGTGATAACTCCCCTTCGAAATGTTAAGATTGGATCTTTTGCATCTATCGGTTTATTATCTCATACAAAAGATGACAAATAGGACACTGTTACATTCCCTTAATCTTTGTGTTCAAGTTCTGGATTGGGGTTTGAACGCAGAACCTTCCAATTCAGAGACTGGCGTACGTGTTATCAACAAAGCCAAAGTTCAAGCATGTAATAATCCTACATAATAGGTTTATTGGACTTGGATATCAGACTAATATTTAAAAGTTTGCAAATGACATAAAGCTCAGAAATGCATTAAACAGTGAAAAGGATCATAAGAGACTTCAGAAGAACACGGACAGGTGAAATGGGCAGAAACATTGCCGTTACAATTTAATGCAGAAAAGCGTCAAATTATGGATTTTGGGAAGAAGAACGAGAGGCAATATAGACCAAATGGTTTATATGTCGTGTCGGAACAGAGAAATCTGAGGAAGTACAAAAATCATTGAGGGCAGTATGACAAGTTGAGAATTTGGTTATAAAAGCAGACAGGATTATTGGTTTAATGAACAGTGGTATAGAGTTTAAAAGCAAAATCGTGATACAGAATTTTTATAGCTCACAGGTTAGGCTTCAACTGGTATATTCAGCTTAATTCTGGGCACTACACTTGGGTCCTAAAGCTAGAGCTAATTCCAATCAATCAGAGTATCCTAACTACCCACTCACTCCCTGTGTTGACAGCACAGTAAATGGCCCTTACTAGGGTCATTGCATATTTCAATTAGCTTCCCAGCCTCACTTCAATAAAATGCCCCAATGGCCCCAGAGTCAGAAAGCCAATCCATCACAGCTCCCCACCAGGCCTCAGTTGGGGTGCAGAGGAGATTTACTAAAATGGTAGAAAAGATGCAAAACGTTAGTTATTTTCAGAAACTACAGCAGCTGGGATTGTTTACCGAGAAGATCAAGGGAAGATTTAAGGGAGCTGTTCAAAATCTTGTCGGGTTTTGGTAGAGTAAACAAGGAGAATCTGCTGCCAGTACCAGGTGGATCTGTAATCATGGACACAGATTTAAAGTCCATCGTGTCTGCACCAGCTCTCCAAATGAGCATTATGGCTTAGTGCCATTCCCCAACCTTTTTCCGCGTACCCCTACGCATTCTTTCTATTCAAGTAATCATCTAATTCCCTCTTGGATGCCTCGATTGAACCGGCCTCCACCACACTTCCAGGCAGAGCATTCCAGACCCCAACTACTAGTGTGAAAATGTTTTTTTCTCACATCGTATTTGCTTCTTTTGCAAATCACTTTAAGTCTGCGCCCCCTCGTTCTTAATTCTTCTAGAAGCAGGAACAATTCCTCCCTATCAACTGGATCCAGTCACCTCATGATATTGAACATCTCTATCAAATCTCGTTTTAGCCTTCTCCTCTCCAAGGAGAACAATCCCAACCTCTCTGATCAATCCTCATAACTGAAGTTTCTCATCCCTGGATGGTGGAAGCTGGCTCAATAGTAACTTTCAAAAGGGAAATTGGATAAATACTGAAATAGAAAGGACAAGTGAGTGGAACTGGTTTGATTGTTCTTTCAAAGGGTGGACGCAGATGTGGTGGGCTGAATGACCTGTTGTTGTGCTGTATCATTGTATGATTAAATTCAGATGAAATTGTTCGGAGCTGTGAGATGGTATTTAACGCAGAGAAGTGTGAAATGATTCATTTTGGAAGGAAGAACACAGAGAGACAATATAAAATCAAGAGAACAATTCTAAAGGGGGGGGGGGGGGGGGGGGGGGGTAGTACAAAAGCAGAGGGACCTGCCTATAAATCATTCAACATGGCAGGACAGGTTGACAGAGTGGTTAATAAAGCATACAGCATCTTAGGCTTTATGACTAGGGACTTTGAATCTAAAAGCAAGGAAGTTCTGTTAAGCTTGTATAGGACATTGGTTCAGCCTTAACTGAAGTATTGTGTCCAGTTTGGGTGCCATACATTAGGAAATCCATCTGAAAAATTCAGGCCTCGAGTCGATGGGTATCGGGGGGGAAACTCTCCAGTGGTTGGAGTCATACCTGGCACAAAGGTAGATGGTTGTGGTTGTTGAAGGTTAATTAGCTCAATCTCAGGACATCACTGCAGGAGTTCCTCAGGATGGTTCCTAGATCGAACTATCTTCATCTGCTTCATAATGAACTTCCTGCTATCGTAAGGTCAGAAGATTTTATAATGTCCAGTATCTTCTCAGATACTGAAGTAATCAGTGGTAATATTCATCAAAACCTGGACAATAATCAGGTTTGGGCTGATAGTTGGCAAGTAACAGTCGGCCAAAGAAGTGTCTGGCGCTGACCATTCCCAACAAGAGAAAATCTAACCATCTCCCCTTGACATTCAAAGACATTACCATCGCTGAATCTCCCACTATCAACATCCTGGGCTTACCATTGACTACATTAACATAAGAACATAAGAACTAGGAGCAGGAGTAGACCATCTGGCCCCTCGAGCCTGCTCCGATATTCAATGAGATCATGGCTGATATTTTGTGGACTCAGCTCCACTTTCCGGCCTGAACACCATAACCCCTAATCCCTTTATTCTTCAACAAACTATCTTTATCTTAAAAACATTTAATGAAGGAGACTCAACTGCTTCACTGGGCAAGGAATTCCATAGATTCACAACCCTTTGGGTGAAGAAGTTCCTCCTAAACTCAGTCCTAAATCTACTTCCCCTTATTTTAAGGCTATGCCCCCTAGTTCGGCTTTCACCCGCCAGTGGAAACAACCTGCCCGCATCTATCCTATCTACTACCTTCATAATTTTATATGCCTCTATAAGATCCCCCCCCCCCCCATCCTTCTAAATTCCAACGAGTACAGTCCTCGTCTACTCAACCTCTCCTCGTAATCCAACCCCTTCAGTTCTGGGATTAACCTAGTGAATCTCCTCTGCACACCCTCCAGCACCAGTACATCCTTTCTCAAGTAAGGAGACCAAAACTGAACACAATACTCCAGGTGTGGCCTCACTAACACCTTATACAATTGCAGCATAACCTCCCTAGTCTTGAACTCCATCCCTCTAGCAATGAAGGACAAAACTCCATGTGCCTTCTTCATCACCTGTTGCACCTGTAAACCACCTTTTTGCGACTCATGCACCTGCACATCCAGGTCTCTCTGCACAGCAGCTTTTTAAAAATATTTTATCATTTAAATAATAATCCCTTTTGCTGTTATTCCTACCAAAATGGATAACCTCAGATTTGTCAACATTGTATTCCATCTGCCAGACCCTAGCCCATTCTCTTAACCTATCCAAATCCCTCTGCAGCTTCAGGTCCTCTGCACATTTTGCTTTACCACTCATCTTAGTGTTGTCTGCAAACTTGGACATATTGCACTTGGTCCCCAACTCCAAATCATCTATGTAAATTATGAACAATTGTGGGCCCAACACTGATCCCTGAGGGACACCACTAGCTACTGATTACCAATCAGACAAACACCCATTAATCCCCACTCTTTGCTTTCTATTAACTAATCAATCCTCTATCCATGCTACTACTTTACCCTTAATGCCATGCATCTAGAAGCTAAACTGGACCAGTCATATAAACACTGTGGCTACAAGAGGTCAAAAGTTAGGAATTCAGAGGCGATTAACGCCCCTCCTGACTCCCCAAAGCCTCTCCACCATCTTCAGAACACAGGTCAAGAGTGTGATGGAATGCTCGCAGTTTGTTAGCAGGAGTACAGCTCCAACAATGCTCAAGACGTTTGACACCGTCCAGGACAAGGCTTGATCTCCATCCCATCCAGCATCTTCAACATTTACTCCCTCCACCATTGATACACAGTGAAACAAATATTTGTTTTGGTCTTCACAGATTAAGGTGGGGATTTTCAACCCACATTAGCCATCAGTGAGAATGGAGATGAGCTGGAGAATCCCACGAGAATCGGAAAATGCGATTCCCTCCAGCAAGATTGGGTTTTCCAATTTTCCACGCCTTTCACCGGTGATGTAACAAGGTTAATGCCCAGAATGGGCAGGAGCCTCTATTTAATATACCTGCTGAGCCCCCGTCACATGATCCCCTTCACTTGCCAATGTGACATCACGTCGATAAGGTTTACAACCGGCTCTGAAAAATGATATTCAGTCGAGGTCCTCCCCCGGGGAGCACAAAGTATAGGGACATGCCCGGGCAGTGCCCCACACAGGTTGGCAGTGCCACCTGTGCTGGGAAGGACCCTCTGAAGAACCCCATTGGGGCCAGGGTTTTGTTATGTTTTTTCTTTGGGAGGAGCCCCCATTGATGGTGCTTGTGGTTGTGGGAGGGTGTGCACCATGACTGATGGTGGAGATGGGGAGAGGTGAGAGCCGCAATGCTGATGGTTTTGAGGATAGGGGGTAGGCTCCAATGCTGGTTGTGGTGGTGGGGGTGAGTGCCTGATGCCAATGGTGGTAGGGGTGGGGTTGAGAACACCAATGCTGACGGTGGTGGGGGGGGGGGGGGTAAATGTCTATGGGGGAGGGAGGTGTGTCTGTGCGGGGATGGGGGAAGGGTGTATGTTTCTGTGATTGGCCTCGGCAGTCTATCGGGCCCACCCTGACACAGTGACAGTGTAAACCACTCTCACTGGTTTTTCTCCTCCCAGAGAAACTCAAAATCTGGAATAAAAACTCAGCTGTGTAGCTGGAGAGCTCCATGCTGAGTTTCAGTCAGGGACTGACACACTGAAATAATAGGGAAACATTCTGCCCAATATTTCAGAAGTAGTGGGTAACCAATTGGTGTAAACAGAGTAATTAGTTTTAGCAGAAAAAGATATATGGGACTATAAACAAATCCTAGGGTTCTAAAAGAATTTGCAGTACGGATGGTGAATGCAAATTCCCCAGATCTTAGAATGGTTTCAGTGGATTGAAAGTTATCAAATGTAATAATGCTGTACAAGAAAGGAGAGGAAGAGAACACTGAGAACTGCAGGCCAGTTACCCGGATGTCAATTGTTGAGAAAATGCTTATGGTAGTCACCACTGTTGTCTTATATACTGCATACGAGGGTATTACGGTAAGGCCCCTGTACTACAGGTACGGGGGTAGATCCCTGCCTGCTGGAGTATAAATGTGTTGGCTCTCCGAGCTACAGCCATTTCGGCAGCAGCTGCGGGAGGCTGCACATCTCTGCGTAATAAAGCCTCGATTACTCTCTACTTTTGTCTCGTCGTAATTGATAGGACATCAATGCTGGAATCTATTATTAAGGAAGTCTTAACACACTGTGAAAATCGATCAGACGGTCAACATGAGCCGGAATTCTCTGGCCGTTGGGATCCTCCTTTACAGCTGGTGCACCCCCACCTGTGTGATTCCAGGCAGTGTAAAGTGGCTTCAGTGGAGACTCCCATTGATAAGTGGTGGGAGTAGAGAATCCCGCTGCCATCGAACAGTGTGCCGCCACAAAACACGCGGCTGGGGACCCGGAGAATCCCGCCCTTCATTTTCTGAAGATAAATCGCGTTTGACAAATTTATTACCATTTCTGCAGGATGTTACTAGTGGTTTGATAAAGGGGAGCCGGGAGATGTAATGGGCGGGATTCTCCGACCCCGCGCCGAGAATCGCCAGGGGGCCCCTGTAGAGCGGCCCCTGACTGGCGCTGCACCGACCGTGCCGGCGCCAATGGCGCTAATTCTCCGCTCTATGGGAATCAGCGGACCGGCGTTGGGGTGGCGTAGCGCGATTTGCACCGGTCCCGGTGATTCTCTGGCCCGGCCCCGGGGTGAGAGAATCCTGCCCAAGGACTCATGGAGTTGAGGCAATATACTAGCTTGGATAGAGGATTAGTTAATGAGTAGTAAGCAGAAGGTTATAGTTAAATGAAGCATTTTCAAGTTTGCAGGTTGGAGTGCTCCATGGATCAGTGCAGGGGGCACAGTTATTCATACTATTAATAGTCAGAAGTTTAACAATACCAGGTTAAAGTCCAACAGGTTTATTTGAAATCAGGTTTCGGAGCACAGCTTCTTCAGCAGGTGAAGTGGAGGCAGATTCACAATCACAGCATATATAGAGAGACACAAGTACAAGATAATTACTGATTGGAATGTGAAGAATGGTTGGAAAGTGAGTCTTTACAGGTAAACAAACAGCGTGAGTGGAGTGAGCGATAATCACAGGTAATCGAGATGCGAATCGTCTCAAGCCAGGATAGTTAGTAGGATTCTGCAAACCCAGGAAGTATGCTGGGTGTTACATGTAACGTGACATCAACCCGAGATCCCGGTGGAGGTTGTCCCCATCGGTGCGGAACTTGGCTGCCAGTTTCTGCTCGCCGATTATGCGTTGTCGTGTGTCTTGAAGGCCGCCTTGGAGAATGTTTACCTGAAGATGGGAGGTTGAATGCCCTTGACTGCTGTAATGTTCTCCAACTGGAAGGGAGCACTCCTACCTGCAATTGCTGCACGGTGTCCATTCAGCCATTGTCATGGTGTCTGCATAGGGCACCGCTTAAACACATTCGGTTCACTGTGGGGAACTGTAGGGAACCATACAGATTTGTGAGACTTCTTACTGTGCCCACCCCGGTCCAGCACCGGCATCTCCACATTATAATATTAATGACTTAGAGGGTAAGGCATTCGAGTTTACTGATGATACAAAGCCAGGTGAGAATGTAAATTGTGAGGCCATAAATAGGCAGACAGGGAGTGATTGCGCAGCTGGAGTATAATGTGGGGAAGTGGGAGGTTGTTCATTTTGGTATTGAGAATTAGAAACAAGAATATTTTTTTAAAAGCATGAAAATTCTACATGATGTTGTTCAGAGAGATTTGGATGTATCTGTACGAGGAATGTAGAACAGCAGCATGCAGTTACAGCAAGCAATTAAGAAGGCAAAATGAATATTGGCCTCTATTGGAAGAATAAGGAAGTCTTGGTACAATTGTACAAAGCTTTAGTGAGACAATACAGCAAAGGTTCAGAAGATTGATCCATGGAATGAGAGGGCTGTTCTATGAGAAGATGCTGAATAAATTTGGTCTATATTCGCTGGAGTTAAGAATGAGAGGTGATCTCATTGAAACATTTAAGATGCTGAAGGGATGGTACTTTCTTCTGACTGAGGAATATAGAACACGGGAGAATCGCAGGACAAGGTGGTCAATTATTTAGGACTGAGGTGAGGAGAGCTTTCTTCAAACAAACATGAATCTTTGGAATTCTTTACTCTGGTGGGGGGGAGAGGTTGTGGATGCTCCACCATTCCTTATATTCAATACAGTAAGGGTCACCTGAGGAAGGAGCAGTGCTCCGAAAGCTAGTGTTTGAAACAAACCTGTTGGACTTTAACCTGGTGTTGTAAGACTTCTTACTGTGCTCACCCCAGTCCAACTCCGGCATCTCCACATCATGGCCTTATATTCAAGATGTGGAGGTGCCGGTGTTGGACTGGGGTGAGCACAGTAAGAAGTCTTACAGCACCAGGTTAAAGTCCAACAGGTTTGATTTGAATCACTAGCTTTTGGAGCACAGATCCTTCATCAGGTGAATTTATATTCAAGGCAAGGATAGATAGACCTTTGATCTCTGAAGGAATCAAAGAATATGGGGAGCGAATGGGAAAGTGGAGTTGAGACAGAATGATCATATTAAAGGTAGCATCAAGGGGCCATATGGTCTACTGCAATTCTTAATTCTTATGTTCGGCCGTGCCCTTGCTTGACTTAGAGTAAAAATCACAAAGAACATATCCATAGTAACATTGACATCAAAGATTTTAATGAAGATAACTCAAGGCTCAGCTCAGGTGCTGCTTTGGTGATTATGTTAAGATATATGTTAATAGTATTCTTGAACTTTGTTCTACTTTAGAGCAGGTCTAAGCTTTGCAGAATTGTATAGGCAAATGGGGTACCCGTTTGGAAATGCAAATACCCATTTGGATATGCTCCTGGGAAACTCTTTGGGAAGCATCCTTTGGGAGAGATAATTGTCGTTTGTAGATGTTAAAAGCAGACATGAATATGCGTCAAAAGTGCATAAACGCATTGGAACTGTCAAGCTCGTTTCAACTATCAAAAGGAACTGTCAAGTTGTCAAACAATTTAAAATATCTGCCCTTTAAATATAATATAAACTGTCTGCAGTGTTTTAAGACAATTAGTGTTTGTTATTTCACTCTGTTGAGCTTTCATTACTTGATTAATGCTGCATAACTAATTTCACAATCTTCCATTATCACAGTTGGGCGCCCCTCAGTTCACAGTTTAGTTGACAGCTCCAAGTGGTTATACTCTTTGAAGTGGAACTAGGAAGTTCAGTGCTTGGTTATACAAGAGATTAAAGTGTTGAATTTAGTGAACAGCCCCTGGACCATTGATTGATTGAATAATATTTATTGTCACATGTACCGAAGTACAGTGAAAAGTATTTTTCTGTAGCCAATGGAAGGTACATAGTACATACACAGTAAACAAAGGAATGATCGACAGAGTACATTGCCAAATGGTACATCAACAAATAGTGATTGGTCACAGTGCGGAACAAGGGCCAAGCAAACAATACATCATTTTTTTTAAAATTTAGAGTACCCAATTCATTTTTTCCAATGAAGGGGCAATTTAGCTTGGCCAATCCACCTAGCTTGCACATTTTTGGGTTATGGGGGTGAAACCCACGCAAACACGGGGAGAATGTGCATGCTCCACACGGACAGTGACCCAGAGTTGGGATCAAACCTGGGACCTCGGCGCCGTGAGGTAGCAGTGCTAACCCACTGTGCCACCCTGCTGCCCCAAACAAACAATACATGAGGAAGAGCAGCCTAGGGCATTGTGAATAGTGTTCTTACAGGGAAGAGATCAGTCCAAGGAAGAGTCATTGAGGAGTCTAGTAGCTGTGGGGAAGAAGCTGTTTCTGTGTCTGGATGTGCGGGTCTTCAGACTTCTGTACCTTCTGCCTGATGGAAGGGTGTGGAAGAAGGCAAAGCCTGGGTGTGTGGGGTCTCTGACAATGAGTTTCTGGGATCAGAAATGTAACCTCCTGGGGCATCTTGTCACGTTCTTGTTTGCAGAATTGGGAATTGTCCAGATTCTGCACTCCTGACCTAGGACCAAAAATCCAGGCCTTTCCTCCAGTCAGAGAAACAACCATTCAACACTACTTTCTATCTTCTGCCTGAGCTCAATTCTGTCTCCACACATTGCTTGCCCCAATAATCCCATGGTGTTTGATATTGCCAATAAGCTATTTATGTGGTACTTTAACAGATTCCTTTTGAAATTCTGAGGCTGGAATTTTCCAGCCACCGTTACCCCCCCCCCCCCCCCCCCCCCCCCCCCCCCCCACCACCCCCTCCCCCGGGGGCAGGGTTTCCTGCGATGGAGGTGACTCAGCATTGGCCGGCAGTAGGATCTTCCGGCCCCACCTAAGTCAAGGGAAATTTCCGTGGAGAGGTGGACTTCCGCGGGACTGCAAGATGCCAGTGGGGAGGGCTGAAAAATCCCGACCTAAATGCACACCATCAAACATATTGCCCTCATTAACCCTCTCTGTCACTTCAACACAGAACTCAGACAGACCATCTGCTTTTAATAAATGTGTGCTGGCTTTTGTTTATTAATGATTTTGTCCAGGGCCATGGTTTTCTCACCACTGACAACAGGCCGCCTGGCCTGTAGCTGCTGAGTTTATCCCAAGTGGAGGTTTTGCTTTGATCGGCGTGCACTGTGCATTTATTTCCTTTTTCATTGAATCAAGAGTTTTTTTGAATGCCTCGCACTGTTTATCTGTAGATGTACCTATTAATAGACCGGCCAAGTTCACTGTGATTAAATTATTTTTCACTCTCTGCAGTTACCTCAATTGAATTTAAAACTCTAGACTGCAAAGTTTGCTTCTCCATTTCAAACAGAATAGAAAATTCAATCAGATTATGTCACCATTCACAAATAAATTATCCTGCAGCCAGTTTGTGAACCAGTTTGTTACTCATTACTAATCTTACTTATCTCGCGATGGTTCCAAAATATATCAGTCCAGAAACTGGTTCTGAATAATCACTAGGAATTCTGTGAATTAACTCTGAAGTTTCAGTGCAATACTGATTTGATTTGATTTTGATTTGATTTATTATTGTCACATATATTAGTATACAGTGAAAAGTATTGTTTCTTGCATGCTGTACTGAGAGAATGTCACACTTTGGGAGGTGAGTCTTTCAGGTAAAATGTTAAACTCAGGTCATGCCTTTCCTCTCAGGCGAGTGTGGAAGATCCCATAACATTAGCTGAAGGAGGAAAACCCAACTCAGCTAACATTTGTACCTCAACCAATACCTAAAAGATAGTTTATCTGCTCATTTATTGTACTGCTATTTGTGCAATCTTGCTATGCTTAAATAGGCTACAGTATTTTCTATATTTGGGCAGCATGGTAGCATAGTGGTAAGCATAGTTGCTTCACAGCTCCAGGGTCCTAGGTTCAATTCCTGGCTTGGGTCACTGTCTGTGTGGAGTCTGCACATTCTCCCCGTGTCTGCGTGCGTTTCCTCCGGGTGCTCTGGTTTCCTCCCACAGTCCAAAGATGTGTGGGTTAGGTGGATTGGCTATTATAAATTGCCCTTAGTGTCCAAAAGGGTTAGGTGAGGGTTACTGGGTTACGGGGATAGGGTAGATACGTGGGCTTGAGGAGGGTGCTCTTTGTAAGGGCCGGTGCAGAACCGATAGGCCGAATGGCCTCCTTCTGCACTGTAAATTCCATGATTCTATATTAGAATAATTGTAATATAGAATATAGTAAAAGTTTGTTGGTTGAAGAGAAATTACATTTCAGGAGGATGGAGGGCTGAGGATGATGTGAAGTTGCATAGTTTTGAATTGCTACTAGTGAATCAGCTGGAGTAACAAAGGGCGTGATTCTCCGCTCCCCATGCCGGGTGGGGGAATCGCAGGAGAGCTGGGCGACTCACGACACGCTACCCTGGCCTTCCCCCCCCCCCCCCCCACGATTCCCCCCCCCCCCCCCCCCCCCCCCCCCACCGCTCGCCGTATTGCCGCTCGCCGTTTTTCACAGCGACCGGCGATTCTCCGGCCCGAATGGGCCGAGCGGCCTGCTGTTCCCGACCGGTTCACGACAGCGGCAACCACACCTGGTCGCTGCCGTCGTGAACATGGGCGCCAGATGCTCTTATGTGGCTTGTGGGGGGCGGAGAGGGGAGTGAGCACCACGGCCGTGCTCGGGAGGGGACTGGCCCGCGATCGGTGCCCACCGATCGTCGGGCCGGCGTCTCAAAGGGACGCACTCTTTCCCCTCCGCCGCCCCGCAAGATCAAGCCGCCACGTCTTGCGGGGCAGCGGAGGGGAAGACGGCAACCGCGCATGCGCGGGTTGGAGCCGTCAGCCATCGTGATGTCAACCGCGCATGCGCGGGTTGGGGCCGGCCGCGCATGCGCGGCTGACGTCACTTAGGCGGCGCCGTCGCGTCATTCTCGGCACGCCGCCTTGACGCAAGCGTCAAGGCCCGGCGGCCGAGAATAACGGAGCGCCGCTCCTAGCCCCCCGGGTGGGGGTGAATAAGGTGCGAGGAGCGGCCTCCAAGGCCGTCGTGAAACTCGGCCGAGTTCACGACGGCCTTCCCGATTTATCGCGGGAGCGGAGAATTCCGCCCAAAATGTCTGAAGAGTCTTTAATCCATACAGTGAAGCTGTAGAGAGTATGATGAACATGCCAGGGAGAATTTAAGGTATTTATTGCCAAGTTTGTGGATGACATAAAAATAGGTGGGAAGGCTACTGGTGAGGATGAAACAAAGAGTCTGCAGAGGGATATAGACAGGCTAGGTGAGTGGGGCAAAAACCTGGCAGATGAAATATATGAAGTTATGCAATTTGGTAGGCAGAATAAAGGAGCTGAATATTATTTAAATGGAGAAAAACTGCAGAAAACTGCAGCACAGAGGGATTTGGGGATCCTCATGCATAAATCACAAAAGGCGAGAATGCAAGTTCAGCAGGCAATAGGGAAGGCAAATGAAATGTTGGCCTTTATTTCAAAGGGAATGGAGTATAAAAATAGGAAAGTCCTGCTAAAACTATACAAGGCACTAGTTAGACCAGACCTGGAATACTGGGAACTGTTTCGGCCCCCTTATGTAATTGGAGGCAGTCCATAGAAGGTTCACTAGGTTGATCCCGGGTGTGGAGGAGCTTCCCTATGGGGAGATAGGTTGGGCCTGTGCTCATTGGAGTTTAGAACAATGAGAGGCAAATTTATGGAGACATATAGGATTCTCAGGGGTTGACAGAGTAGATGCTAAGAGGATGTTTTCTCTTGTGGGAGAGTCTGGGACCAGGGAGCACAATCTCAGTGTAAGGGGGCGTCGATTTAAGACAGAATTGAGGAGAAATGTCTTCTCGCAGAGTGAATCTGTGGAATTCTTTACCACAGAGGGCTGTAGAGGCTGCGTTGTTAAGTATGTTCAAGGCTGAGATAGACAGACTTTTAATCATCATAGAATTTACAGTGTAAAAGGAGGCCATTTGGCGCATTGGGTCTGCACTGGCCCTTGGAAAGAGCACCCTACTTAAGCCCACACCTTCACCCTATCCCCATAACCCAGTAAGGGAATCAAGGGTTGTGGGGATAAGGTGGAAAATTGGAGTTGAGGCTTATCATTTCAGATCAGCCATGATCTTATTGAATGGTCGGGCAGACTTGATGGGCCGAATGGCCTACTTCTGCTCCAACATCTTCTGGTCTTAGAAGAAAGAAAGAAAAGATTTTTACAAGGGCAAAATATTAATGTGGTGGCTGTTAGGAAGATATGTCTCAGATAAGAAACAGTGCCAGCATGCTACTTCACAGTGCTACAGACTGTTTTATATGTATCACCCATTAAAACATACATGTGACCTCCACTTGATTCACTGTGTGTGGAGAGCGAGTTGTATCAAGGTGGATTAGTCCTTGCTCGTGAGCAACAGGATCCAGTGAAGCAATGCAACACTTTACAGTTGAATCAGTTGAATGGCATTTTTACAATTGGAGCAGAGGCCAGCACTTGGAGAATCATATTTCTTTACGGTTTATTCCCTTCGATTGAGATTAGGGGAAATTTCACATTTTCCTCTTGGAGTCAGTGAATGTTCCTAGTTCACTTTGACTAGTTAAATTGTGACTGGGGACCACTTTTTAAAAAAAATAAACGTTTTATTGAATTATCAAATATAAATAGTAATATTCCTAGAAGGACAGCATGGTAGCATGGTGGTTAGCACGATTGCTTCACAGCTCCAGGGTCCCAGGTTCGATTCCCGACTTGATTCGGTCTGTGCAGAGTCTGTATGTTCTTCCCCGTGTGTGCATGGGTTTCCTCCGGGTGCTCCGGTTTCTTCCCACAGTCCAAAGATGTGCAGGTTAGGTGGATTGGCCATTATAAATTGCCCTTAGTGTCCAAAATTGCCCTTAGTGTTGGGTGGGGTTACTGGGTTATGGGGATAGGGTGGAGGTGTGGGCTTGGGTAGGGTGCTCTTATCAAGAGCCAGTGCAGACTCGATGGCCAAAAGGCCTCCTTCTGCACTGTAAATTCTATGATTCTCAACCAAAAATACACACACAATGTAACTTTGATAAACAGCCAAATACTAACCTAGCACTGTCTACTACCCCCCCCCCCCCCTCCCCCCTCTCTCCCCCAGCCCTTTGACATGTCCAGATCCTTAAAGAATTAAATGAATGGCCCCCATCTCTGGTAGAACCTTCCCACTGAGACTCTGATGGTATATTTCACTTTCTCCAGATGCAAGACCTATATCAAGTCTTCCATCCAGGCCAATGCCTTGGGTGGAGAGGGGCATCTCCAGTTCAGCAATTTACGCCTCCTGGCTATTAAGTGGGCAAAGGCAAGACCATCCGTCCTCACTCCCGAGTAGAAAGATGGGGAGTCCGAAACCCCAAATAATGCAACCAGTGGGCACAGTTCTAAGGCTGTCTGCAAAATCTTGGGTATTATGTCAAAAAAGGAGGCCCAGAATCCAGCAAGCTTAGGTCAAGACCAAAACGCGTGTGTGTGGTTTGCTGGTGTAAGTGAACAGCGGACATACTTGTTCTCCACGTCTTGAAGAATCCACTCATCCTTGCCTTTGTCCAATGTGTTCTATGTCGCACTTCGAAGAACCAAACTCAGTCTGGCACAGGATGAAGTGGAATTCACCCTGTAGAGGGCTTCTCTCCAAGCCTCCTCAGTAAGCACAGGGCCTAGTTCCACCACCCATTTCTCATATTCTCTATTCAAAGGGGCAGGATCTGAAGATAGAATGAGTCTGTACAGATCTGAAATTGACCCTCCCCCCTGCTGTGCCAAGGCCAGTACCTTTTCCTTCAGGGACGAAGGGGGAGACAGGGCGAAGGATGAAAAAAACATGCGTGAGAAATCCCAAATTTTTTTTAAAAACGGAAAAGGTTGGGACCAGACAGATTGTATCTGTCTGAGAGTTTTTCAAGGTTGGCAAAGCTTCCATCTAGGAATAAATCACCAAAGTGCACCAGAACCTCACGTTCTACAGGATCTGAATAATGGATCCAAATCCAACGGCACAAAGAGGTGGTTGTCACATATCGGGATAAGTGAGGACAGTGAGAGGAGATTGAAGTGGTGCCAAAACTGTTTCCAAATCCTGAGGGATGGAATCACCACAGGATTCGAGGAAAGACCTCCCGGGGAGAAGGGCTGCGGTGCAGTAATTATGGCCTGTAGGGAGGAGGCTGTGGCACAAGACCGTGCCCCTAATCTACTCTAGATTGATTTCAGGACAGTCAGCCATTTTGGGTTTTCTGCATGTTGGCAGCTCAGTAATAAAACTGATATTGGGGAGGGTCAAGCATCCTGATCCTCTGTCTCTCTGAAGCAGAGCAATGCGGACTCTGGGGCCTCTTATTTGCCCGGGCAAACGCCGATATTAATTTGTTGACCGTAATAAAAAAATGCTTTGGGTGAAAAAATGGCGATACTTTGTAATAAGAACAAAAACCTAGGTAGGACATTCACCTTAATAGTTTGGATCCTGCCCGCTGGAGAGGGGGAGGTTAATCCATCTCTAAGTCCATTTTTATCTTGATAATGAGGCTTGAGTTTGCAGAGTAAGGCCCAGTTATGGGCCACGCGGATCCCCAGATATCGAAAATTAAAGGGCAAGAGGCAAAACAGGAGCGAACCCAGCTGAGCCCTTCTGGCTATTGAGCTTACTGGGAAACACTCACTTTTACTGATGTTTAGTTTATAGCCTGATTATGTGTCAAATCTCATGAGTATCTTCATGATATTTTCTATTGAGGAGACTGGATCCATAATATATAAAAGTAGGTCATCTGCGTATAGTGAGGTCCAGCGCCCTTTCCCCCTCTTGGTGTATTCCCCTCTATTCCTCTGACAACCTCAACACTATCGCCAGAGGTTGAATGGCCATTGTGAAGAGCAACAGAGAAAAGGGGCAGCCCTGTCTAGCGCCCCTTCCCAACGTAAAGTATTCGGAGGAGGTCATATTCGTGTGGATGTTGTCTTTTGGGGAATTGCACATCAAACGAGCCCAGGAGGAGAATTTAGGGCCAAAACCAAATTTATCCAAGATCTCAAAAGGGAAGTTCCACTCCACCCTATCAAACACCTTTTCTGCATCCAAAGATACTATAACTTCAGGTTCCTGGGCAGATGAGGGGGGTAGGACAATATTCAAGAGACGTCGGACATTGGGCGATTGGGAAATTGATAAAGCCTGTCTGATCCTCTGAAATTCTATCAGGAAGACATGACTCCATCCACGTTGCCAGGACTTTCGCCAGTATCTTAACATCTGTGTTAAGGAGTGAATGATCCTCTAGACAGTGAATCATTGAGCATGTCCAAAATTAAAGTTATTCGTTGCTCTGAGAACCTCTTATAAAACTCAAATGGGAAGCCGTCAAGACTGGGGGCTTTGCCAGATTGCAGCCAACCGATACATTTCTGTATTTCTTCTGGGCTTAAGGCGGATTCCAGTGCCCGCTTCTTACTCCCTCAATGGTCTGGGTGTGTAAACCATCTAGAAACTTCATTATGTCTGATGTATCTGGAGGAAGCTCTGACACATATAGCTCATGGTAAAATGCACTGAAAGCCACATTTACCTGGGGAGGGGCTGAGACTAGATTCCCTTTTTTGCTCCGAATCTGGGGAATATCTCAGGAGGCTGCCTGCTTCTTGAGTTGATGCGCACAAAGTTGTCTCATCTTCTCCCCATGTTCATAGAAGGTGCCCCTAGATCGTGGTGACTGATGCGGCACTTTGTTCGTGGAGATCAATTCAAGTTGCATTTGCAAGTTTTTTCTGTGTATCAGTAATTCCAGCGTTGGGGCAGCAGAATATTGGCGGTCAGCCTCCATGATAGAGTCCACCAGCCTTTGTCGGACTGGTGACCACTGCTAACTACTGGGTTGCAAGATCCTAGACTTGAGCCTTTGTTTTTATGAGTCCATTGGATGACGGCAGGTACATTTTATGTGATCCCTGATGTATCAAAAATAAATCTCCACTGTGAAGAGGGAGAGTCAAGGCTTGTGATTGCATTCAAGTGTATAGGATTTGGATGATCTTATTTAAAGTACAGAGAGGGAGAAGAGACATCACTGACCTAAATTAGATTCCATTAAGATATTTTCATGCTTTAAACGCAGAAGAGGACCACAGAACATTCCTCTGCAAGGTTTTCTCTGGTAAGGAGTCCCTCTTGAGATCTTTAAAAAAAGATGATTCCTCCAGTTTTTGAATAATTTATGCTGCCAATGTAGCTGCTTTTGAAGCACATAAGAAAAATATATTTGAGTTCTAATTCATAGGTCCTTAAATGATTTAGCTCCAAAATATCAGACTGACGAAGTAGAAAGAAAAATCCTTTTTCCATATTACATTTCTTGAAATAGATATGAATTAATTGTATCTGTTCTTTTCAATCCAGCTTTGTTATTGCAAAGTAGAAAGGCAAATGCAATGAGCCTATGACCCCAGTGCTAGGCCGTGTTTGAAGTGGGTACGGTTCAGGCGTTTAGGCCTAACGCTGTTAAAGTTCTATCGCTGATTAATGCTCCTTTTGCTTGTGTTGCTCTGTCTTCAATGCTGGGAATGAGAAATTGCTGAATTTACCTGTCAGTTTCTATAAAAATTTAATCTACTGGGACTTTCAAGTCTGGGATGTATGTATAATTCTTGGGAAAATTCTTCTTTATTTAAATAAATCAAGACAGCTTGTCTTTCAAGCATTTTTATTTCTGATACTCCTACTCGATTATATTAAATCTGAAGATCCAAGCATTGGATGATCTTATTTAAAGTACAAAGAGGGAGAAGAGACATCACTGACCTAAATTAGATTCCATTAAGATATTTTCATGCTTTAAACGCAGAAGAGGACCACATTGGATGTACAGACTGGATAAAGGACTTCATATGAAGTACCCAGTCAACAAAGAACCAATTTTGGAGAATTCTTCTTTCCCATTATAATTTCAAATTTAGAGTTTGAATGTTGGTAAGAAGAAGATGGAGAGATAACATAGAATAAAGGGTACAATTCTAAAGGGGGTTCAAGAACAGAGGAACCTGGGTGTATATGTGCACAATAATTGAAGGTGGAAGGACCGGTTGAGAGCGCAGTTAATAAAGCATACAGTATTCTGGGCTTTATTAATAAGGGCATAGAGTGCAAGAGCAAGGAGATTATGTTGAACTTATATAGGATACTAGTAACGTCTCAGCTGGAGTCTTGCGACCCGTTCCGGGTGCTTCACTTTAGTAAGGATGTGAAAGCATTGGAGAGAATACAGAAAAGATTCCCGAGAATGGTTCCAGGGATGTGGAACTTCAATTATGAAGAAGTTGGGAATTAAAGAAAAGAAGGCTGAGCGATGTGATAGCGGTATCGAAAATCATGAGGAGTCTGGACAGAATAGATAGGGTGAAACTGTTCCCACGCGAGAAAGGATTAAGAACAAGAGGATATAGACTTAAAGTAGTTGGTAAAGGAACTAAAAGTGACATGGAGGAAAGCAATTTTACACAGTGGGTGGCTAAGGTCTGGAATGAACTGCCTGACTGTGGTAATGGCAGATTCAAGTGAAGCATTCAAAAGGGAATTACTCTTTTATTTGTAATGGAAGAATGTTCAGGGTTATGAGGGCAATGACACCAGGTGAATTGCTCATTTGAAGTGCAAATGCAAATAAGATGAATCAAATGGCCTCCTATTGCTCTGTAACAATTCTGTGATTCTTGATTCTAAATTTCATTCAATTGTTCGACAGCCAATTATGTATTGTAAACAGTCACTTGGCAGCACAGAACTTGAACATTGTTAAAAGTGATCAGGCTGTACTTACTGAACAATCCTGAATGCAGCAATAGCTCCGCTAACAACCAATTTAAGATAACCAGTTAAGCTCATAATGTGGCTTATTTATGCCTGCTAGAAATCGAATATATTCATAGGCAGAAACCAATTCTCTGTACATGAAAGCAACACGTTAAAGTCTTTTACCTTTCTTGAATTACCTCGGAGCTCTGGGAGCCTTTGGTTCCTCATTGCTTTCTCCATGGCAACACCTGAGCCAATCAGAGTTGACTTTTCTCCGATAGTATGAGATTGTGAGCATTTAAAATTTAGCATTCTTGTTTGTAGTAATGGGTGCAAGATGATAAGCGGAGACACGTCTCTCTTTCCAGCAATATTTATTTTGTGATAAACAGCTCACTCTGTCATTTAGAGTTTATAACCTCAGGGAGCAAAGTTTTGTGGAGAATCTGTGAAATTATTTTAGTAAATGAACATCTGCCACAGTGGAAATGGTAAAATCATGCAATCGTAATGTTGTGGATATGTGAATGGGCAGGATAGCAGTTTAAGAAAGATGGAAGTGGATGCATAGAGAATTTGTATAAATTGGGGCCATTACTGCTGATACTGAGATCTGTCACGCCTTCCACAAGGCAGTTTCCAGGAGTAAGAGTAATAGAGGTCAGCAGAAGAGAAATAGGTTTAGACTTGTGTCCCTGTCGGTACTGGTGGCAGTGAAGTTGGGGAAATAATGGTTTTGAGAAGTGGCGGAAGTGCTCACAGCCTCACTTGCCTACCATTTCCGATGTCACCTCTGCAGAAAGTGGAGATATCTCAATCTATTGATTTTGAGCATATTGCCAAAGATTTTTACATGTCTTCAGACCTGGCCAGGGAACAGAAAGAGTTTAATAACATTCGGATGTTCAGTTTTGACTGAGATACAAAGGTTTGAAAAGATCAGATTTATAATTAGCAATAAACGTAGGCAGTGAAAACTGTGTGCACAAAAACATATCCACCAATTTGAGAAGATACTCAACTGGAGGAGGACTAATTTCAATGAACTGTAAAGGGACCTGACCCAGGTGGATTGGAAATAAAGACTTGCCAAGAAAGCAGTAAATGAAACAATGGGAGGCCTTCAAAGAGTCGATGGTTCATCGTTTACAGACTAGACACATTCGTAGAAAGGGGTAAGGAAAGTCACTCAAAGCTCGAGCTCCTTGGTAGTTAAGGATATAGAAATTTAAAATGAAACAGGAAATAAGGCTTATGATAAATATCAGATGCATAATAAAATAGAGAAGTACCGATTTGTGGGTAGCATAAAAGGGAAAGAAAGGAACTACACTTAACACCTCTCATGACCACAGATTGCCCCCAAAGTGTTTTGCAGCCAATGAAGTATTTTTGAAGTATAAATGTTGCCACTGTCCCAGAGGACTATAGGCTGCTTTCCTCTTCGAGCTGTCTGGTGGGTCACCACACCTCAGGGTAGGGGCAAGGTTGAGAAGGAGAGGCCTTCATGGATAACCTCAGCCGGTATGGGAATTGAACCCACTCTGTTGGCTGAGTCACTGATGTAGGAAATGCAGCAGCCACTTTGTGCACAACAAGCTCCCAAAACCAGCAGTGTGATAATGACCAACTTAGCAGTTTCTATGACATTGATTGAGGGATAAATATTGGCTAAGGCACAAGGGATAACTCCCCTGCACGCCTTCAGAATGTGGTGATGCCGGCGTTGGACTGGGGTGAGCACAGTAAGAAGTCTTACAACACCAGGTTAAAGTCCAACAGGTTTGTTTCAAACATTAGCTTTGGGAGCGCTGCTCCTTCTTCCTCATTCACCTGAGGAAGGAGCAACGCTCCGAAAGCTAGTGTTTGAAACAAACATGTTGGACTTTAACCTGGTGTTGTAAGACTTCTTGCTGTGCTCCTTCAGAATAGCGACTTCTGCTGTTGCAGTTGCTATGAGGTGGAAGGATGTTTTTTTTCTTTCTTTCGTGAAAGCTAAGGGTCAGCTAGAATGAGGTAATTTGCTGTCCGTCTACTTGGTGTCCATGGCAACTTTGTGCCCTCTTTATCATCCTGGTCACTTCATAAGCTGGCTGTTCTCTTCGGACAGGCAGTGGCAGCCACCAACATGGTTGCCATCTGCATTTTGGTAGACTGGCAACTCCCACCTCTGGGAGGCAAAAGATACCAAGCCCACCTCCTCCTCAATCATCCTATTTACATTTAAAACTACCATCATAAGAGCCACAGTTCAAACACAGGATCGGGATCTGGAATTCATTTGTGTATCAGGTCCCTGGGCCCCGCTTCAAAAATGCAGCCCCATGACTGAGAAGCAAGAGTGCCATCAGGGCCACAACTGGCACTGCAACATTACAATCTTTTATAAACATATAAGTAATATAAAGATGGTTAAGGACAAATGGGGATGGTTAGGAACCAAAAAAATATATTGAGCGCAGCTTAGCAGATAAATGATAAGGCCGCTTTGGTGCGTTTAGCAGGGTGTGTCTCGGCAGCTGCAGCTGCCTATAGTGTAGAAGGAGGTCATTCCGACCATTGGGTCTGCACCAATCCTCTGAAAGAGCACCTTACCTAGGCCCACTCCCTCGCCCTTTCCCCGTAACCCCACCTAATCTTTGGACACGAAGGGGCAGTTTTCATGACCAATCCACCTAACCTGCACATCTTTGGACTGTGGCACTTTTTTGTTTTGTTTGGCCTCTTAGATCCATACAAAGAAAATAGATACAGGAGGAGGCCATTTGGCCTTCGAGCCTGCTCACCGTTCATTATGATGGTAGCTGATCATCCAGCCTTATCCTCATATCCCTTGATCCCTATATTTAATTCCTTCTTCAAATTACACAACATTTTGGCCTCAACGCCTTTTTGTGGTAATTAATTCCACAGGCTCACCACTCTCTGGGTGAAGAAATTTCTCCTCACCTCAGTCCTAAAAGGTTTACCCCTTATCCTCAATCTTGACCCCTTGTTCTGGACTCCCCCACCACCGGGAACATTCTTTCTGAATCTACCCTGTCTAATCCTGTCAGAATTTTCTAACTTTCTATGAGATCCCCTCTTACTCTCCTGTAGTCCTGTATGTTTCACCGGATGTCGGTGTCTATGTTTTTACATTGTGGACCTTGTGTTGCCCTTTTATGTATTTTCTTTTTCTTATATTTTCTTTTCATGTACTAAATGATCTGTTTGAGCTGCTCACAGAAAACTACTTTTCACTGTACCTCTGTACATGTGACAATAAACAAATCCAATCCAATCCTCTTCTAAACGCCAAAGAATATAATCCTAACCGACTTAGTCTCTCCTCATATGACAGTCCAGCCATCCCAGATTCAGCCTGGTAAACCTTCACTGCACTCCCTCCATAACAGGAACATCCTTCCTCAGATAAGGACATCAAAACTGCACACAATACTCGAGGTGTGGCCTCACCAATGCCCTGTACAATTGCAGTAAAATATCTCTATTCCGGTACTCAAATCCTCTCGCTATGAAGGGCAACATATCATTTGCCAAGGGGCAGCATGTTGGAGCAGTGGTTAGCGCTGCTGCCTCACAGCGCCGAGGTCCCAGGTTCGATCTCGGCTCTGGATCACTATCCGTATGGAGTTTGCACATTCTCCCCTTGTTTGCGAGTGTTTCGCCCCCACAACCCAAAGATGTGCAGGACAGGTGGATTGGCCATACTAAATTGCCCCTTAATTGGAAAAAATGAATTGGGCACTCTAAATTTTTTAAAAACCTATAACATTTGCCTTCTTTCAATTTACAACCATTCAACTGATGGAAGAATGGGAATTGCCGACAGTACAAGAAATGAGGGACCTTTGATAAAACACTTCCTCCGCAAAGAGACAGTTGGATATCACAGGTCCCCGGAGACCACACTGTTCGAGAACATGGGGCGGGATTCTCCCGTACCCAGCGGGGCGGGGGGTCCCGGTGGGACAGAGTGGCGAGAACCACTCTGGCGTCGGCCAGCCCCAAAGGTGCGGAATCCTCCGCACCTTCAGGGGCTAGGCCGGCGCCTGAGTGGTTTGTGCCCCGCCAGCTGGCATGGAAGGCCTTTGGCGCTACGCCAACCGGGGCCGAAGGGACTCCGCCGGCCGGCGAGAGTCCGTGCATGCGCTGGAGCGTCAACGGCTGCTGACGTCATCCCCGCGCATGCACGAGTGGTGGTTCACCTACGCATCGGCAATCGCGGAGGCTGACACGACCGATGTGTAGGAAAAGAGTGCCCCCACGGCACAGGCCCGTCCGCGGATCGGTGGGCCCCAATCACGGGCCAGGCCACCGTGGGGGCACTCCCCGGGGCCAGATCGCCCCCGCGCCCCCCCAGAACCCCGGAGCCCGCCCATGCTGCCAGCTCCCGCCGGTAAGGGACCTAGTCTGATCTTCGCCGGTGGGACTCGCAAAGAACCAGTGGGACTTCGGCCCATCGCGGGCCGGAGAATCGCCGGGGTGGGCCGCTGTGAGCAGCCGCCGACCGGTGCGGCGCAATTCCCGCCCCCCGGCGGGAGGTCAGAGAATCCTGGCCCTGAGACAGGCTGGGGAGGGGAAGGGCGGGGAGGATATACGCCAAAGCGGATGGCAACAGATTGTATGTAGAAACATTTAAGGGAAGAAAAGGACAAGTCTTTCTGTATTGTACAGTGAATGAAAACGGACAGCAATGTATATAATTTTGAAAATGGCAATAAGAAGATTTTACATTTGTTTTTACACTCATTCAAATAATAACCCCCCCCCCCCCCCAGGCCGCAGTTTGACTGCTAGCAAGCTGATCTCGCAAGTAAGAGCGGTTGTTTGCAGATTCAGCCGCCATTTTGACCGGCGACTCTGATCTTTCCCCCCTCTCCCTTTCAGGCCCCCCCCCCTCGCTTTATCGAACCCTCTCCTCCAACTCACACCCGCCAACTTGATGAGGCGCCTGAGAACACCCGCTCACCTTCCCTCCAATAGACAAGGACCCCTGGGCCCGACCCCTAGAATCTGAGATCCGGGCAACCTGCACTGCCACCCTGGCACTCTTGCAGTGCCGCTGGCATCTTGGCACTGACAGTGTGCCCAGATGCCAGGGGGAATGGCAGACTACCACCCTTCCCAGTCCCCGATCACCTGGAAGTGTCCAATGGACTGGGAGACCGCCTGAAGTGCCGTTATGCCTGGTCCATGTTTGTGTGAACCAGTATTAAACGGCAGCCCGGCGAGGGCTCGCAGGTCCAGCTACGGAGTCCCGGGCTCCTGGTGAATCCGGCGTCCTGGTATTTAAATGAACCTTTTAGGTCATGCTGGGCGGAGCGAGTTGGATCGGTCCGGTGCCCGGCATGGAGCCCAATTTGGGTGCAACGGGGTCACTGGATCATGTCCATCATCTTGTGAAGGCCGAAGGCATGGCTAAATTACTCAAAGAATACTTTGCAATTTGTATTCATAAAATAAGAGGATGCTGCCAATGTCATAGAAAAGAGGGTGCGGGCAGGTAGGTGAGGTGGCATGCAGACAAATAGGGAGTGGATTTGCTTAACAGATCGGCAGCACAAAGTAGAAAAGTTATTGATCCTGATTGGATGAGTCTTAGTTTGCCAAAGGAAGTAAGAGGAGAAATAACACAGGCTGTAACCTCAATCCCTCCTTGAACATGTGAGTGGTGCCAGTGGATTGAAAATTTACAAACATTACACCCTATAAAATATAGGGCTTACAGATAAAAACAATGGGCAACATTTAATGGAAACATTTCAATGTGTCATTTTAGGCACGATTGGCGAGGTGGGGAAGGAAAATGAGGGAAATAGGGGTGAGGGATTGAAGGGAGAAGGGGGAGGAGAGAAATAAGGGAGGGGGGTTTAGGGAATAGGGAAATGAGGGAGGGGGAAGGACGGAAATGGGGGGGAGGAGGTTTGGCGGGGAGGGATTAGGGGGGGTGGGGAGCTGACGGAAACAGTCCTGTGAAAATCTGATGAGGATGAGGGCCTCCATGGTCCTCCGGTCAGACCCTTGCCGCTCCCTGCCCTCCATCCTCTGGCTTCTCCTCGGGCTTGTCCTCCAGCCTCTCCTGGTCGTCCTCCTCCTCACACGAGGTCACATGTCATCCCTCCTCTAGCATGTTGCCCCACTGCTGTTCCAGATTGTGGAGGGCCCAGCAGACCACCACAAAGCAGAGCTGTAGGACACCACCAGAGTGCTCCAGGCATCGGAACCCCATTTTGAGCAGTCTGATGCACTGCTCAATGACAGCACGGGTGGAAGTAAGGGCCTCATTATATCAGTCTCTGCCTCAGTCTCAGGCCTCCGCACCGGTGTGATCAGCCAGGACCTCAGCGGGTACCCCTTGTCCCCCCCAAGGGCCAACTAGTCATACTGGGGTGGTCCTCGAAGACGCACTGGATATCAGAGTGCCCCAGGATGTAGCGGTCATGCATGCTCCCTGGGTAGCGGACCCACACATGCATGTTATAGAGACGGTGGTCGCACACGAACTGAACATTCAGGGAGTGGAACCGCTTCCTGTTAATAAAGGGCACTCCCTGATGCCCTGGCGTGTGAAAGGCAACACGTGTGCCATTGATTGCCCATGGACCTGGGGCATCTTGGGGATGGCGGAGAATCCAACAGCCTGGGCATCTTGGTAGGCCGGATCCAGCTCAAATGTGATGTAATTAGATGCCTGCGCATACAGCGCATCCGTGACCTCCCAGAGGCACCTGTGGGCTTTAGCTTGTTAAATGCCGCTCGAGCCCTGGAATCAGCCGGTTGCATAAATGTTCAGGGCTGCAGTGACCTTCACGGCCACCGGGAGCAGGTGTCCTCCTCCTCCTCCGTGGGTGCCAAGTCCGCAAGGAACATGGCACAGGTGCTGCACAGTCTCTTTGTTTTTTCAAAAATGTATTTTATTCCAAACATATATAAAAAACAGCAACATATACAAAATACAGTCCAATTTGTATAATTTCCACCCCGTTCTACCCCCTTCTCTTCCCCCTCCCTCCCGCGACAAACAGTTCCTCAAACATTGTCATGAACAACCCCCACCGTGATCCCCCTCAACTCAAATTTAATCTTTTCCAACCGGAGAAAATCATACAAGTCCCCCAGCCAGGCCGCCAACCCTGGCAGTGTATCCGACCCGCAATTTTGCAAGCTCCTTCACCGGGCAATTAGAGAGGTGAAAGCAACAATAATAGCCTTTCGTCTTTATTATTGTCACAAGTAGGCTTACATTAACATTGTAATGAAGTCACTGTGAAAATCCCCTAGTCGCTACACTCTGGCACCTGTTCGGGTACACTGAGGGAGAATTCAGAATGTCCAATTCACCTAACAAGCACATCTTATGGGGCTTGTGGGAGAAAACCAGAGCTGCCGGAGGAAACCCATGCAGACACAGGGAGAACGTGCAGACTCCGCGCAGACAGTGTCCGAAGCAGGAATCGCACCTGGGACCCTGGCGCTGTGAAACAACAGTACTAACCACTGTGTACTGTGCCGCACATATGATAGTTCCATGTGCCTTGGTAGCAGATGTAACAGTTATACATCGGTTTCTCTGCTGAGAAGACGTCTGTTGACTCACGTAAAGGCACTGTGACTCTGGCTGAACCCATTTCAGTGCCAATTATAAGCAATCAGGCTTTGCTGCATTGATCACTCCAGTACACGTTCTTTCAAGCAGTACCACTGAAAGCATGACCTACAGTGAACATGACTTTTTTAAAGAATCTTATACTATTATAGTTACAGAACTGGCTCAATGACAATGAAGGGACTGTGGTACGTATAAGTCAGGATTGTGGGGAGCTTGGAAGTGGCAGTATTCCCCTAGTTTTGATGCCTTTGTACCTGGTGGCACTGGCTGCATGGCGAGTTGCTGCGGTGCCTCCAGTAGGTGGTAAATACTGGAGTGTTGTAATGTGTGTTGGTGCTGGAAAGGGGTGGATAATGTGGGTCTGTGGGTAACAGCAGCTGGGCACAAAACACCTCTGCTGCACAGTCGTACAGGCACAACAATCAGAAAACATGTCTAATTTGAATTGAAATTCTGAAAAGATTTCTCACTGCACCTACCTCATCGAAGCTTTAATAAAGATTTACCAAGTCTGTATATATTAGTTAAAATTGTATTTAACTTCATGATGTAGGTACAATTTGACTAAAATGGACGCATGGGTACAGGTTTATAGTGGGCACCATGTTTAAACATTTAACCTAACTGAGGAGAAAGGTCATAGATGACATCAAGAAAACTGGACTAACTACGTTAAATTGCTGCCTGTACCTTTGTTCCATAACGGTAGCCTCAATCTTTTCTCCTTTCTGCTTTATGTCCGTATTATGTCTTATGGGGGGGTTCAAACAAAACAATAAATGGAAACAATTTGATGTAAGTGGGTGATAGCTCATAGCTCATGAGTGAACACAAAAATATTATGAAGCCACACTGAGTGTGGAAATTCAGCAGCATCAGAAAAGCCGCATTGGCTTTCTGATTAATGAAGCGATCTTGAGACGAACACATATTGATGAGGGCAGGGCTGGGGAATCCCTGGAGGAATCTAGAAGTTAAATACATGCTTCCTTTCATGTCAAATCAATCGGCACATTTGTTCTCAACTTTCGCACATGGCAGGAAGCCACTTTGTACGTTTAAGGCTAATTAATCCTTTTTCTTTTCATTTAATAATTAATAATCTTTATTGTTACAAGTAGGCTTACAATGAAGTTACTGTGACTTTTCACAGTAGTCGCCACATCCGGCATCTGTTCAGGTACACATACGGGGAATTCAGAATGTCCAAATTACCTAACAGCACGTCTTTCGCGACTTGTGGGAGGAAACCGGAGTACCCGGAGGAAACCCACGCAGACATGGGGAGAACGTGCAGGCCCCGCACAGACAGAGACCCAAGCTGGGGAGTGAACCTGGGTACCTGGCTCTGTGCTACTGTGGCACCCCAACATCAGCCCCCTCCCCCACCAGCAGCTCCGGCACTTCCGATATCCAAAATAATGGCACCATTGGGTCTGGCCTGACCTCCACCCCCACAATGTTAGATAATGTCCCAAACACTGCTTCACTGCTCATCCTTGCACAAGGGGAGGTTGAATTCACCCTACGCTTCGCTCTGTACCACAGTCCCCAGCCTATTTACCCCCACTCCCACTCCCCCACCCACCTGTATAATACCCCCAATCCTACCCTCTCCCGGGAGCAGTAATTGCTCCAATAAGGCAAGCTGAGAAACGTCCTCCACTCCTTTCTTACAAAGTCCTTAACCTGCATATATATAAATTCACTCCCCCTCAGCAACTCAAACCTCTTCCATAATCCTCCAGTTCCTCACCCTCACCAGTCCCACCTCCCTCCACTTCCACTGTCTCTTTGTTGAGACGGAGTCTCCTGTGGCACATGCTGTCCGTCATCGCACTGAAAGACCAACAACGCCTGTACATGTTGGGCTTTCGCTGGCCTTCCCCTCTGGGTTCCTCCTCGGTGTGATGGGTGGCCGGGTCTTCAGGATGTGCGACAGCCCCCTGCACATGGGGTTCTGCCTCCAGCCTGTGTCGTCACTACTGCCACCTTCTCTGGCCCCTGGCCACCTGGTCTGCCACCAGCACCACAAGGGCAGCCTCTGCGGGACTGACACCACCATCCATTTTGGTATCTGTAAGGATTTGGAGAAGGAGGGAAACTGACAATCAGTTAGGGCTTCCACCCAGGAACCTCAAATCTCCCATAGAGAACCATAGAAACCCTACAGTGCAAAAGAAGGCCATTGGGCCCATTGAGTCTCCACCAACCTTCTGAAAGAGCGCCCTACCTAGGCCCACTCCCAATAACCCCACCTAATCTGCACATCTTGGGACACTAAGGGCAATTTAGCATGGCCATTCCACCTAACTGCACATCTTTGGACTGTGAGAGGAAACTGGAGCACCCGGAGAAAACCCAAGCAGACACGGGAGAACGTGCAAACTCCACACAGACAGTTACCCAAGGCCGGAATTGAACCCAGATCCCTGGCGCTGTGAGGCAGTAGTGCTAACCACTGTGCCGCCTTCTCTGAGTCCACCCTCCAAGCCAGTCGTGTTGGAAAGTTTGCTCTGCACAATCACCTCAGACCATATAATGATCCCCCTTAACGCACTGTGCTACTGTGGCACAGTGGGCTAAATAGCTGGCTTGTAATGCAGAACAATGCCAGTAGCGCAGGTTCAATTCCCGTAACGGCTTCCCCTAACAGGCGCCAGAGTGTGGTGACTAGGGGCATTTCACAGTAACTTCTTTGAAGCCTACTTGTGACAATAAGCGATTATTATTATGATTATTAGGAGCTAACAACTAACAAGGTCAATTCTTCATCTGCACTAGCCTTGCGCTGTGAAGTTGCTATTTTGCCAGCTTCATGTTTTTAAAAAGGAGCACTAAACCACGCCCGTGTGATTTCTCACTGGGGAGTCGGTTAATTCCCGAGAGGCCGCTGCATTCAGCTTCAATCTCGCTAATGAGATTGAAATGAATGCAAATGAAGATTAATGATATGCTCACCATTGTTGGGTGAGATCAGGAATTTACCATCGGGAGCATCATGGGTGAATCACAAAATAGTTTGTGCCTCGCGTAATCTCGATTTTGGCCTTTCCTGCTATTTACCCGGAGTGTCCAGATCCTTGCCAGGCGCAACATGGTGGTCAAATTGCGCCCAATGATTATAAACTAGTCTGCCCAACATCAGTGGTGGGGAAATGTTCAAGGACAGTAGAATAGCAGGTTCAATCGGCAATTAGGAAGGCAAATGCAATGTTAGCATTCATGTCAAGAGGGCTAGCATACAAGAGTAGCGATGTACTTCTGAGGCTGAATATGGCTCTAATCAGACCCCATTTGGAGTATTGTGAACAGTTTTGGGCCTCGTATCTAAGGAAGGATGTGCTGGCCTTGGAAAGGATCCAGAGGAGGTCCACAAGGGCAGCACAGTAGCATAGTGGTTAGCACAATTGCTTCACAGCTCCAGGGTCCCAAGTTCGATTCCCAGCTTGGGTCACTGTCTGTGCTGAGTCTGCACGTTCTCCCTGTGTGTGCGTGGGTTTCCTCCGGGTGCTCCGGTTTCCTCCAACAGTCCAAAGATGTGCAGGTTAAGTGGATTGGCCATGCTAAATTGCCCTTAGTGTCCAAAATTGCCCTCAGTGTTGGGTGGGGTTACTGGGTTATGGGGATAGGGTGGAAGTGTGGGCTTGGGTAGGGTGCTCTTTCCAAGAGCCGGTGCAGACTCGATGGGCCCAATGGCCTCCTTCTGCACTGTAAATTCTATGATTCACAAGAATGAGCCCTGGATTGAAGAGCTTGTCATATGAGGAACGGTTGAGGACTCTGGGTCTGTACTCATTGAAGTTTATAAGGATGAGCGGGGATCTTGAAATGAAAAGCGCTTATTACCACAAGTGGGCTTCAATGAAGTCACTGTGAAAAGCCCCTAGTCGCCACATTCCGGTGCCTGTTCGGGGTTGAAACTTACAGGATACTGCGGGGCCTGCATAGAGTGGACATGGAGAGGATGTTTCCACTTGTAGGAAAAACTAGACCAGAGGACACAATCTCAGACTAAAGGAACGATCTTTAAAAACAGAGATGAGGAGAAATTTCTTCAGCCAGAGGATGGTGAATTTGTGGAAGTCTTTGCCGCAGAAGGCTGTGGAGGCCAAATCACTGAGTGTCTTTAAGGCAGAGAAAGAAAGGTTCTTGATTAATAAGGGGATCAGGGGTTATGGGGAGAAGGCAGGAGAATGGGGATAAGAAAAATATCAGCCATGATTGAATGGCGGAGCAGACTCAATGGGCCGAATGGCCTAATTCTGTCTTATGGATAACATTTTTAAATGCATTTTATTTAAACTTGTATCAAAGTAGGTTACAGCAAATAAACACCCCGGGATACATTCTTCCCAACAATCAACTATACAATTTGTACAGATTTTTCTCCTTTTTCACCCCCCCCTCCCCATAACCCACCCCCCGTGCTCCCCTGCGATGAACTGCTCCTCAAACACGGTCACAAATATCCCCCACCTTTTCTCAAACTCCCCTGCTGAGCCCCTTAACTCATACTTTATCTTCTCTAACCACAGGAAGTCGTACAGGTCACCCCACCAAGCAGCTACCCCCGGTTGCGATGCCGACCGCCACGTCAGCAAAATTCGTCACCGTGCAATCAGAGAGGCAAAGGCCATGACATCGGCCTCCCTCCTTTCCATGAGCTCCAGCTTCTCTGAAACCCCAAATATCGCCACCAAAGGGTCCTGGTCCACTCCCTCCTCCACTACTTTGGCGAAGACCGCAAACACACCCGCCCATAATCTTCCCAATTTTTCACAACCCCAAAACATGTGCGCTTGATTCGCTGGCCCCTGCCCACACTTCTCACACTCATCTGCTACCCCCTGAAAGAACCCACTCATTCTTGCCCGAGTTATATACACCCTGTACGCCACCTTAAAACGTATCAGGCTCATCCTTGCACAAGAGGAGATCCTGTTTACCCTTCGCAGTGCCTCACTCCATATTCCCCAATTGATCTCCATTCCCAACTCCGCTTCCCATTTCTCCTTGATCTTCATCACCTGCTCGCCTCCCTGCTCCCCCAGCCACTCATATATATCCCCAATTCTTCCCTCCCCTTCCACATCCGGAAGCAGCAGTCGGCAGTATCACGGCAATCCAGGGAACCCCTTCCAGACCTTTTGTGCAAAGTCCCTAACCTGTAGATACCTTAACTCATTACCCCTCAGCAGCTCTACCCTCTCCCTTAACTCCTCCAGACTGGCGAACCCTTCCTCCAGATACAAATCCCTCACCTTGACCAGCCCCACTTCCCTCCATCTCCTGTATACACTATCCATACCCCGCGGCTCAAACCCATGATTCTCGCACAGCGGCATTAGCACCGACATCCCTTCCACCCTAAAATGCCTCCTCAGCTGATTCCATATCTTCACTGTGGACTGCACCGCTGGGTTCCCTGAATGCCTTCTCGGAGCCATTGGCAAAGCTGCCATCACCACAGCCCTCAAACTAGACCCCTTACAAGATTCCTCCTCCATCCTAACCCACTCTACCCCTTCTCCTTCCCACCACCGCCGTACCTTGTCCACATTTGCCACCCAATAATAATGAAGCAAGTTTGGCAACGCCAACCTTATGGATAACATTGATTACCACTTGGAAAGTAATAAATGCCGGCCAATATGAATCTTTTAAGGGAAATTTGTGCCTGACAGACTGGAGGAATAGGTAGACATATGGCAGATGAAATTTAATACAGAGAAGAGTGAAATTATGTTTTTGGTATTAAGAGGCAAGATAAACTAAATATACAATTTAAAAACAGAAACCTGGGACTCAAGTTATCTACACAAGTCTTTGAAACCAGCAGGATAAGCTGAGAAGCATTTTTTAAAAAACGTATGAAATCCTCGAGTTTTCCAATAGAGGAGGCATGGAGTAGAAATGCAAGAAAGTTGCATTATAAGTCCTTATAAATCACTGAAGTCCTTTGCTGGAGTATTATTTCCAACTCTGGGCCTCACATTTTAGAAAGGATGAGGATGCAGAGGAGATTTATTAGAATTTTCTGAGGGATGTAGAGAAATTAGAGAAGCTGGGATTGTCCCCCATTGAACAGAGGAGGCTGGAAGGGGATTTAACATAGATGTTCAAAATGATGAGGGGTTTTGAAGAGGACACTGGGAGAAATTGTTTGCACGGGCAGGAGGGTGGCTAACCAAAGGGCAGAGATCAAAGGTAATTGTCAAAAGAAGCAAAAGGGGGCGATCCGGAGAATTTAAAATAAAAGTTGTTGTGATCTGAAATATTCTACCTCAAAGGGTGGTGAAGCAGGGAAAGGGCAGCTGGTTGGGCCTAATTGGATAACTCTTTCATAGAGACAGCAGAGGTGTGATGGGCCAGTTGGCCTCATTCTCAGCTGTATGACACTAGCATATATCGTTGGACGCTATCTGTAGCATAATCTGTCTGTTGAAGAAAGAAACAGTCAGCTAAACATACTGACTTTGTATTTCCGGCCACTTTGATGGACAGGTTTACATCAAAGACACAAGTTAAAAAGACTAGCAGCATGGAGGCAGAGATATAACACTATTATTTGGTAAAAGGATGTGGTTGCTTGAGTCTGAAAAACCCATTGTTCGGGTTTCCTGAATTGCTTTAAAAGTATATGTTCCCCAATCATATAGCCTCTCGATATGTCCTTTAATCATGCAATGCTTGTATATTTATGCCATATATATGTTCAAAATGAATATTTTCCAATGTTCTACATACAATTGTGAATAGCTAACAGTGATTCAGAGCTTATTTAATTGAGAAATTTCAGTGATATAAAATGCAGGAAAGAAGCTCAATATGATTCCAACACATTACAGTTTTGGAACGTCACCCATTGCATAAGATTTATTACAAATGCTCAGTCGCCACTTTGAAGATGGCTGAAGGTCAGATTGGCTCTATTGGAACAATAACATTCTGACAGACAAGGAGCCAGGAGCTCGCAGTACACGAGCATCCTGCAACATTACATGGTCAGCAAATTCAGATAGGACTTTGTACATTTAAGGCTAATTAATCCTTTTTCTTTTAATTTAATAATTAATAATCTTTATTGTTACAAGTAGGTTTACAATGAAGTTACTGTGACTTTTCACAGTAGTCGTCGCATTCCGGCATCTGTTCGGGTAGACGGACGGGGAATTCAGAATGTCCAAATGACCTAACAGCACGTCTTTCGGGACTTGTGGGAAGAAACCGGAGCACCCGGAGGAAACCCACACAGACACAGGGAGAACGTGCAGACTCAGCACAGGCAGTAACCAAGCCAGGAATCGAACCTGGGACCCTGGCGCTGTGAAGAAACAATGTTAACCACAGTGCTACCGTTAAAGATTAACAGGATAGAGCCCAACAGAAAACAATAAATATCTAGTTGTGGTTATGATATTCTCAAATATGGTTTATGTAGAATGAAGGTTAGAATCTCTCTGAACAGCAGCTTCTAGAATATGTCCCAAAAAATTAACCCTTACAGATTAACCTCTGATTCATATAAGCCTTATGAAAATCTTTCAGATTACATTCAATTTGGCTCTTTCATATCTTTTGACCAAAATGATGATGTGATTTCTGAGCCTTAAGATTTGGAGGCTTGGAACTTCCTCAGGAGTTCTCCAGCAGGAAATCAATGGGGCTCCTTCCCCACAGAAATAGTAGAAGATTAAAATGGTCTGTTGGTACGGTTTCTGCGGGGTTTCCGTAAAGTTAATGTGGAAGATCTGGAGAAGGGTATGGAAATTCAGAACTGTTGCTTTGTTACTGTGGATCAATAAGCTCAAGAGGCCATCTGAAATAAAGGGCGGGATTCAACGATAAAGGTTGACAACACAGGGACTAGGAAGAGAAAATTTGAGTCATAAAAGGAGTTCACTGCAATTGGAAACAAATGGTTTTGAGCCACTGAAGAAGAGAGAGTGGGTCATCTAAACTTCAAAGGGGGAGGAAATATGTGGTGGAGCCCAAATTAAAATGATAATGAAGTGCATGTGGGTGTCTGCTGAGAGAAGGGTGCTCGTGGCAAGGTGCTAGGCTGGCAGTGCCAGGATGCCTGGGTGAGTTCTATGGTGCCACCCTGCCCTGTCCCCGACCACCCAGAGGCCCCCAATCGCCTACGAGGCCTGCTCCACCCCCCCCCCCCCCCCCCCCCCCCCCCCACCGCCCCACGGTGCCATCAAGCCTGGTTCACGTTTGTGTGAACCAATACTAAACAGCACCTGGTTGAGGTCTCGCAGGCGCAGCCGTTGAATCCCAGGCGCTGGGTGAAGCTTGTGAACAGGATTCAACCGTCGTGTCTCGACTCCAAGTTGGGTGCGATGAGGATGTAGAATTCTGCCCAAAGGACCAATCCAAATGATTGCACCATCTACCTATATCTCTAAGTGTGTTCCTTGTGGACATTGTACTGTTCATTCTCTTAGAAATATCTTTCTGGTTTAGTGTATTTACGTAGTTAACTGCTGAGCCAAAACTTTCTGATGCAACAAATTTCAGCTGGGGCAAATGTAAAGGTGCCACAATTAGTCTACAAACTCCTGGTTTAGGGAGGCGATATCCAGTGATTCGTATTGGGATTCCTATGTGTGGGCAAGCTTGGTCTTGTGAATAGTCTGTTGGCACTTACCACCGAGGTTTACACTCGAGTAATGTTCATTTTGTAAGATATAGGAAGATGGCTCTCGGAGTTGTCTTCCATTAAAGGAGGAAGAGAAAGCAGAATTGTCATGGAAGAAGACATTTAAAGTGAACACTATGCTCGCAATGCTTGCAGACTGGTTCTGGTGGGTCACAAAGCATCTACAAAGCACAGGCTGGAAACAACCAAATCAATGGTCCAAAATAAATTTAATTTGAATAATACTAATATGCAATGGTTCTTGCTGCTCCTCTCAGCAGACACCCACATGCACTTCATTATCATTTTAATTTGGGATCCACCACATATTTCCTCCCCCTTTGAGGTTTAGATGACACACTCTCTCTTCTTCAGTGGTTCAAAACCATTCGTTTCCAATCGCAGTAAACTCCTTTGATGACTCAAATTTTCTCTTCCTAGTCCCTGTGCTTCGTCTTGGGGCTTCCCATTTACTTCCTCCAAATTCCTGGTGTCACCAGCCAACAGAAAAGAGAAAACAAGGAAGAAAGGGAGATGGGTAGCACCTTTTTAAATTCAGAACAACAAATGCAGAGTTGGAAGTGATAACCCTGATTTCCAGGTACGTCAAGGGAAGGCGGTGTTTGTGGGGCAGATGGGGTTCCCTCACCAACTGCTCGGCATGTGGTCACAGCCATTTTATCTCTTTTCATTTGTTCGTGAGAAGTGTGCATTTCCAGCAGCTCCAGCAATCATTGCCCATCCCTAATTGCTCTCGGGAAGGGGTAGTGAGCTGCCTTCTTGAACCTCTACAGTCTACAGTGTAGGTAGAACCACAGTGTTTTTAATACAGAAGTTCCATATTGTGGTAACGTGGCCCCTTTAAGGGCAATATTTCACTGGCCACGTGACAAGCCTCGAGCCTATGGGGACACAACGCACAAACATAAGCCTATCAGGTTTAGGGGTGATTTTGACCTTTGTGGCTTAGTGAGAGTTAGCCCGGGAGTCATGGGAACAAGACCTGTGTATATATTAGTTGTGCTATCCAGTGTATAAGGTTCGCCTTAGTTCAATAAACTTATTTTCTGTTGCAACGCTGCCTCATTGATCATTTCGCATTATAACATTGGCGACAAGAATAAAACAAACTAGTCAAAGGAAATCATCAAAAATTTGGATGTGGGGTGGGGGGTTGGTGAAAAAAGCTCTCTCAGAATATTAAAGTAAAAGATCGACTGCAGTTGATAGTGACACCACTGTCGTAAAAATTGATCCATTTGATCTGGAGGTCGAAAGCTGGAGCTAATATGTCAAAAGACTTTTTCACTGCCAATGAAATAATGACGGAAGAGAAACAAAAAGTTATATTACTTACTGTTTGTGGGCCACAACCCTACAACCTCGGCATCTCAGGACCTGGCTCGGCATTATGTTTCACAATTTGTCGGGGAGGGTGGAGGCTAAGCAAGCTTCACAGCACACCCGTCACAATACACCCAAGATGGACTGATCGTTCCAAGTAGACTGTAGTTCAGTTCCCGGCTGGGTCACTGTCTGTGCGGAGTCTGCACATCCTCCCCGTGTGTGCGTGGGTTTCCTCCGGGTGCTCCGGTTTCCTCCCACAGTCCAAAGATGTGCGGGTTAGGTGGATTGGCCATGCTAAATTGCCCTTAGTGTCCTAAAAAAATAAGGTTAATGGGGGGGTTACTGGTATTGGGCGGATACGTTGGCTTCAGTAAGGTGATCATTGCTCGGCACAACATCGAAGGCCGAAGGGCCTGTTCTGTGCTGTACTGTTCTATGTTCTAGACAATTTAGTAAATGTGTGGAACATTGGTGGAGGACTGGAATGGTTGCCTGGAAGAGTTGTTAAAAGGACTGGGCTAGTATGCTATGTCATATACCTAAAGGGCCTTGAGGCTAGAAAGCATGCTGATCATCTGGGGAGTGAATCCACCATCCCTGAAAAGGAGCCTGTGGACTCAGACCCAGTTATCTGTGTACCACTTACCGCAGCGGTGCGTTAGATGAGAGATCCTCTCAAGAGGATTCTTCAAGAGCCACGGAGGGAGCTGATGTGGTTGTCAGCACAACCTCCTGTGAACTGTACTCTGCCTGCCATTGCTGAAGGCTCATGCTCCTAATCTGGAAAAGCAAGTTGAGACCTTTGGCAAGAGTTAGGAAGTCACCTGATAGACTTACCTTATGAACTTTGTTTTAAGCACCTTTACTGTAACTATTTTGCACGTAAAGGAGATTATATCTGTTTCTGTAATTCAGGGATCTGAAAGGGAACTTCAGGGGGGAGTAATATGGTAGCATGGACCGTTGAAAGGCCGATACTTTACAGGTCACGTGACGGACCTAGAGCCTATGGGGACACAGCAGGCGAATGTAAGCCTATCTGGAGTTTAGGCACGATTCTGGCCATTGGGGCTTGATTAGAGTTAGCTCGGGAGTCATGTGAACAGGACCCTTGTATTTGGTTTGCTGTCTGGTGTATATAGTTTGCCTTAGTTCTTTTGTGTTTCAACACTGTCTTGTCGATCACCTCGCTATATAACACTGACTTTTACTCCAGTGGCAGTGAAGCAATGGTGATATAGCTCAAAGCCAGAATGATTCAGACATAAAAGGAAATACGCACACAGTGGTGTTCCCATTTGCCTCCTGCCCTTATACTTCTAGGTGGTAGAGATTGTGTTTGGAAGGTGCTATCAAAGGAGTCTTAGCAAATCTTGTTGACGGTACACACCATTGCCACCATGAGTCAGTGTTGGAGAGAGTCATTGTTTAAAGCAGTGGATAATGTGTCAATCAAGTGGCATTGATTTGATTTGATTTATTATTGTCACATGTATTAGTATACAGTGAAAAGTATTGTTTCTTGCATGCTGTACAAACAATGCATACCGTACATAGGGAAGGAAGGAGAGACTGCAGAATATAATGTTACAGTTATAGCAAGGTGTAGAGAAAAGATCAACTTAATACGAGGTAGGTCCATTCAAAAGTCTTTGGCTGTAGGGAAGAAGCTGTTCTTGAGTCGGTTGGTACGTGACCTCAAACTTTGGTATATTTTTCCTGACGGAAGAAGGTGGAAGAGAGTATGTCCGGGGTGCGTGGGGTCCTTAATTATGCTGGCTGCCTTTCTGAGGCAGCGGGAATTATAGATAGAGTCAATAGATGGGAAGCTGGTTTGCGTGATGGACTGGGCTACATTCACAACCTTTTGTTGCTAAATCTGTAAGTAATTGAATAAGAACATTGTTAGAGAGTTTAAAAGAGTTAGAATTAAGTTTTAGAAGCATAGAACGAGAGTAAAAGATAGAATTAGAGGGTATGCTGGGCACAGCTTGCATGTTTATGCAGGAAAGTGGAGAGTATTCCATCACACTCCTGGCGAGCCTTGTAGATGGTGGGGTGGCTTTGGGAAATAAGGAGCTAAATCACCTGCAGCAGAATTTACATCCAGATTAGGAGCATGAGCCTTCAGCAATGGCAGGCGGATCAGTAGAGTAGCAACAGTATTTATATGACTGGTCCAGCTGGTAGGGGCCACGCAGCAGGTGGGGGGGGGGGGGGGGGGCTTGCCATGTAGGGGACATGACAAGCAAACGTGTGCAGGGCTGCTTAAGGCCTCCTCGGGGAGGTCCCTCATTCAAAGGTACTTTATACAAAGTACAACGTTGCCCTAATTGAGGGACCTGGCTCAGGGACGAGGTAGCTACCGAGAACCACACCCCTGTCCTTGCTGTTGACCCTTCGTGTATGCCCTCCCTTGTGAACCCTACCCTGCAACTCAACAGTGACCTGGTATCGGGCGAGGATACTAGACCTTAAGTCGGTGCCCTACCAGCAGTAGCCATCACCTCCTGATGGCACTACTATTCTATAAAGTTGCCAAACTCTGATATGCTGGCAGCCCTCAGCAGAGGGACTTCCACCTCCAAGGTTCTTGATTCCAGGGAAAGCCCACCCTCGGGCAGTTCAGTGCCCGAGTGGCACTTAATACAGTGGTCACATGGAGCTCTTGCCAGCTATTCAGCTATTGGGTAAGACCATCATCCCCTCCACCAAATACTTCCCAAGTAGCTTTGCCAATAAATGTCACAAATATAAGGACCTTTAACATAGAAAACCATCCTGAAGTGTTTCACGAGATTGCTTCAACAGCACCTCCCAAACCAGTGACCTCTGCAATCTAGGACAAGGACAGTAGGCACACAGGAACACCTACATTTGCAGGTTTCCCTTCAAGCTACAAACCACTGTGACTTGGAAGCATATGAAAATGAAAATGAAATGAAATGAAATGAAAAATGAAAATCGCTTATTGTCACGAGTAGGCTTCAATGAAGTTACTGTGAAAAGCCCCTAGTCGCCACATTCCGGCGCCTGTCCGGGGAGGCTGGTACAGCAATCGAACCGTGCTGCTGGCCTGCTTTAAAAGCCAGCGATTTAGCCGAGTGAGCTAAACCAGCCCCTGGCATATTGCCATTCCCTCACTCTCGCTGGGTCAAAATCCTGGAACTCCCTTCCGAACAACACTGTGGATGTACCTACACCGTGTGGACCGCAGAGGTTCAAGAAGGCAGCTCACCCCCACCTTTGAGGACAATTAGGAATGGTAATGATGGTGTCACCAATGATGCTAACGTTCCAGAAACAAATCAATAAAGAATGCAGTGTTGCAATAAGAGAAATGGACACCAAGCCAAAAAGGGAAGTATTAGGAGAGGTGATCACATCCTTGATTAGTGAATGTTTTAAGGAATGAGTTAAAAGAGTAGAAGAAGAGGTGGTTAGGTTCAGAGAGTGAATTCCAGAGCACAGAGCCTAGGTGGCTGAAGACATGACTGCCAAAGATGAGGTGAAGTAGGGAAGGATATATGAAAGGCTAGAGTCAGAGGAATAGCGAGTTCGGGAGTTACGGACACAGGGATGAGCAAGGCCATGAATGGATTTAAACATGAGGATGAGAATTTTTAATTTCTGTGGAGTTGGCGAACTGGGGGCTCGTGTAGGTCAGAAAGAAGAGGATTGTTAGTGAATGAAACTGTTTCAGGATAGGATACAGATAGAATTGTTTAGGATAGACTTCCAGTGGCGGCCATGAAGGAGTAGGTCGCATATTTGGTGGCTCCCGCTCGGGTCGGACCTTTGGACCTTTTCCCCGATTTTTTCTCGGATTTTACTTGGAAAACTGATAGTGGACGTAACTGTGAGGACGAGTCCCACACCAGTGCATGGAGAGGTGGACCAGGAGTGCTCGCAAAGGAAGAAATAGGCAAACAGAGAAGGCCTGGGTTGAAGCTGCAGCGGGAGAAAGCATGGTGGATGACCGGAGTCCTGGCTCGACGACCCAGCAGTCGACAGAGCAGTTGATGCAGTTTATTCAGGAGGGCTTCGTCAAGCAGAAACAGGAATGCTTGGACCCGATTAGGGAATCGAGTTCTCGGCTGGAACATTGTCTGGATGCTCAAGATCGGGTGATCCAGAAAGTAGAGAAGGCGCTGGCTGACCAGGAGGAACACCAAACAGCAGTGAAGGTGGAGGTGGGGATGCTGAGAGACCAGCAGAAAAGGCTCCAGGAGAAGGTAGAGGACCTAGAGAATAGAGACAAAAGGGAGGTCGGGGACGGAGGCTGCCTGGGGGCAGGCCTGCGAATACGCGGGGCATGAGGTGGAGACTGGCCCAAGGAGGTGATGGCTGATCAGCGCGAGGGGGGGGGAGAAGCTTCCAACCAGGATGATCACATGGAATTTAAGAGGGCTAAATGGCCCGGTTAAGAGGGCACGCATGTTCGTGCATTTGAGGGGATTGAAGGCGGATGTGGCAGCCCCCCGTACCAGCCTCCCCGGACAGGCGCCGGAATGTGGCGACTAGGGGCTTTTCACAGTAACTTCATTGAAGGATACTCGTGACAATAAGCGATTTTCATTTCATTTCAATGTTACAGGAGACGCATCTTAGGGTAACCGATCAGATTTGATTAAGGAAGGAATGGGTTGGACAGGTATTTCACTCGGGGCTGGACTCAAAGACTAGAGGAGTCGCGATCCTGATTAATAAACGAGTGTCATTCGATGTGGGAAGAATAGTTGCAGATGTGGGAGACCATTACATCATGGTTAGTGGGAAGCTGGAAGGGCTGGCGGTGGGACTCATGAATGTGTATGTGCCAAATTGGGATGATGTGGAGTTCATAAGGAGGATGTTGAGGAAGATCCCGGACCTGGACTCGCATATGTTGGCCATGTGGAGGGACTTCAACACAGTCATTGACCCAAGGCTAGACTGGTCGAGCTCAAGGACAGGCAGGGTGCCAGCAATGGCAAAGGAGCTAAAGGGATTGATGGAGCAGATGGAGGGAGTGGACCGGTAGAGGTTTGGGCGGCCGAGAGTGAAGAAGTTCTCCTTTTACTCACACGTGCATAAAGTGTACTCCCGGATTGAATTTTTCATCTTGAACAGGGCTTTACTGATGGGGTAGTGGACACTGAGTGTTCAGCGATCACGGTCTTGGATCATGCCCCGCACTGGGTGGACCCACAGGTGGGCAAGGAGGGTACCTAAAGGTGGGCAAGGAGAGTGGATGTCGGACTGTGAGCGAATGAGGAGGTGTGTGGGTGGGTGAGGAAATGTATCCAGAACTTTCTGGAAGTTAATGACACGGGGGAAGTCTCTTCTGCAATGGTCTGGGAAGCGCTGAAGGCAGTGGCCAGAGGGGAGCTGATTTTGATACGGGCCCCCAGGGAGAAGGTAGACAGAACAGAGATGGACTGACTGAAAAGGGAAATACTTCAGGTCGACAGGAGATATGTGGAGACCCCAGAGGCAGGGCTTTTAAGGGAACGACGGAGGCTACAGGCTGAGTTTGGCTTGTTAACCACAGGGAGGGCGGTGGAGCAGCTGAGGAAGGTGAGGGGGGCGATATATGAATATGGAGAGAAGGCCAGCAGAATGCTTGCACAGCAGCTCAGAAAGAGGGAGGCAGCCAGGGAGATTGGGAAAATGAGGGACAGAGATGGGAACCTGGTCGGAGATTCAGCAGGGGTTAATATGGCGCTTAAGGAGTTTATAGCAGGCTGTATGAGTCGGAACCCCCAGCTGGGCCGGAAGGGATGAGGCAATTCTTAGGGGGGCTGAGGCTCCCGAAGGTGGATGAAGGGTTGGTAGAAGGGCTGGGGGCCCCGATTGGGATGGAAGAAAGGCTGAAGGCCATGCAGTAGGGTAAAGCCCCAGGACCAAACGGGTACCCAGTGGAGTTTTATAAAAAGTTCTCTGGGATGCTGGGGTCCCTGCTGATGAGGACATTCAATGAGGCTAGGGAGAGAGGGGCGCTTCCCCCTATTATGTCATAGGCCACAATCTCACTGATCTTGAAGCGGGATAAGGACCTGGAGCTATACGGGTCCAACAGACCAATCTCCTTATTAAATATTGATGCCAAACTATTGGCTAAATTCTTGTCCTCAAGGATAGAAGACTGCGTTCCGGACGTGATTGGGGCGGACCACACAGGATTCATTAAGGGTAGGCAGTTGGCGGCCAACGTAAAAAGGTTGCGGAATGTGATCATGATGCCCCCAGAGGGTAGTGACGTAGAGGTAGTGGTCACAATAGATGCAGAGAAGGCATTTGATCGGGTGGAATGGACCTATCTGTGGGAAGTGCTGGGGAGGTTTGGATTTGGACGGGGCTTCATCGACTGGGTTAGGCTGCTGTATCAGGCGCCTGTGGCGAGTGTACGGATGAACAGATTGACATTGGGCTATTTCAGGCTGCACCGGGGGACGAGGCAGGAATGCCCCCTCTCCCCACTGCTGTTTGCAATGGCCATAGAGCCACTGGTAATTGCGCTGAGAGCCTCAAGGGGCTGCTCCGGGGGAGGGGGGGGGGGGGGGATGGAACACAGAGTCTCGTTATACGCAAATGACCTGCTCCTATATGTTTCTGACCAACTGGAGGGGATGGGAGAAATTATGAGGATTCTGGGGGAATTTGGCTGGTTTTCGGGTTATAAATTGAACATGGGGAAAAGTGAGATGTTCGCGATCCAGGCACGGGGGCAGGAGAGGCGATTGGGGGATCTGCCGTTTAGAGTGGTAGGGGGAAGCTTTTGGTACCTAGGCATCCAGGTGGCACGGGAATGGGAACGGCTACATAAGTTAAATTTGACCCGATTAGTAGACCAAATGAAGGAAGACTTCCGAAGGTGGGACATGCTCCCGCTATCACTAGCTGGTAGGGTACAGACAGCGAAAATGACGGCCCTCCCGAGATTCTTGTCTGTTTTTCAGTGTTTCTCCATCTTTATCCCACAGGCCTTTTTTAAACAGGTAAATAAGGTGATCTCTGGCTTTGTATGGGGGGGGGGGGGTAAGACCCCGCGAGTAAAAAAGGTGATGCTGGAACATAGCTGGGAGGAAGGCGGGCTGGCACTGCCGAACTTTAGTAATTATTATTGGGCAGCAAATATAGCCAGGAAGTGGGTGGAGGGCGCGGGGGGGGGGGGGGGGGGGGGGGGGGGTCGATGTGGCAGCGAGTAGAGGCAGCATCATGTAAGGGCACCAGTTTGGGGGCATTGGCCTGTGCCGTTCCTGCCGGCACGGTACTCCACCAGCCCCATGGTGGTGGCGGCCCTGAGTTTGGGGGCAATGGAGGAAATATATGGGAGCAGAGGAAGCATCGGTCTGGTCCCCAATCTGCAATAATCAGCGGTTTGCCCCGGGGAGGCTGGATGGAGGGTTTCGGAGATGGCAAAGAGCAGGGATCGAGAGGATGGGAGATCTGTTTATAGAGGGGAGCTTTCCCAGCCTGAGGGAGTTGGAGGATAACTTTGAATTGATGGGAGGGAATGAGTTTAGGTACCTGCAGATTTCCTTCACAGGCAGGTCTCAACCTTCCCGCTCCTACTACCAAGGGGGATACAGGACAGGGTAGTTTTCAGAATGTGGGTGGGAGAAGGGAGGGTTTTGGACATTTGTAAATAACCCATGGGGTCAGAGGAGACGCAGACCGAGGAGCTGAAACACAAATGGGAGGAGGAGCTGGGAGGAGAGATAGAGGATGGTCTCTGGGCGGATGCGTTGAGTAGAGTCAACACGTCCACAGCATGTGCCAGGCTCAGCCTGATACAATTCAAGGTCGTTCACCGGGCTCACATGACAGTGGACCGGATGAGCTGGTTCTTCGGGGTAGAAGACAGCTGCGTAAGGTATGTGGGAGGACCAGCGAACCATGTTCATATGTTCTGGGCATGCCCGAAGCTTAGGGGAATTTGGCAGGGATTTGCGGATGTCATGTCCAAGGTGTTAAAAACAAGGGTGGCACTGAGTCCAGAGCTGGCGATTTTCCAGGTTTCGGAAGATCCGGGAATCCAGGAGGAGAAAGAGGCAGACATTCTGGGCTTTGCGTCCCTGGTAGCCCGGAGATGGATTTATTAGAGCTTGGAAGGTCTCAAAGCCCCCGAAGACGGAGACCTGGCTATCGGACATGGCTAGCTTTTTCTGTCTGGAGAAAATCAAGTTCGCCACGAGAGGGTCAATGTTAGGGTTCGTCCGGAAGTGGCAGCCGTTTGTCGACTTCTTTAGGGAAAATTAACTGTCAGCAGAGAGGGGGGTGGTTTAGGGTCCAGTTTAGCTTAGATTAGTGTGTAAGAAAGGTGGGACCTGTGAGAGAGGAAGACGGCCTTTGCATTGTGTTTATATTTGTATGTACACTGTTTCTTCTGTTATTGTTATAAAATCATAAATACCTCAATAAAATGTTTGCAAAAAAACATTGTTTAGGATAAGTGTAAATTTATAGAATATGGGCGAGTCTTCTGGAAAAGTTCGGAACAGATGAGGGTGAATGAGGGTCTCAGCAGCAGACAGGATAATGCAAGGGCAGAAGCAGATTATATTACGGACATGGAAATACATGTATACAAATTGGATGGGCAGCTGGTCCATCAAGCCTGCCCCATGGCGAAGCGCACTTTTAAGTGTATCTCTCCATGAACAATGCTCCTTGTTTTTAACCTACTTGTGGAAATGCCAAATGCCATCTACTTTGTATCTTGCTGTGTACGTTGCCTTAACCAGAGTTCCCTATTTGAAATGATAAATGAAATGAAAATCGCTTATTGTCACAAGTAGGCTTCAATGAAGTTACTGTGAAAAGCCCCTAGTCGCCACATTCCGGCGCCTGTCCGGGGAGGCTGGTACGGGAATCGAGCCGTGCTGCTGGCCTGCTTGGTCTGCTTTAAAAGCCAGCGATTTAGCTGAGTGAGCTAAACCAGCCCCTATTTCACTATGATCAAGTGATATCATCTGATACTGTGTGAACAATCATCACATTCGAGTTAGCTTTAAATATTCAATGCATTCGCAAATGTATTTCAATCTGTTATAAGCTTAAAATGGACAGGATACTGGGGATATTTAGTGAAGAAGGTTTCCAGATATCAATTAATATAAAAAAAACACTTGAAAATATGGCTGACTGGGCTTACTGTTTGCCATTTCGACAGATGCGGAAGTTATGGAGCTGAGTGACCCTAGATTGTGTTATATTCTCGATGGAATTCTCTTTGTGTATGGGATTATAATCACCGCTCTCTACCTCAAACTGAGGGTAAGTCATTTGCCATTATATGCTATTGTTGAGTTTTACAGGAACCATAAATTAAATATTTGTTAGAAACGAGGAACAGTGCACATGTCTCCAGGTCATTCTACAGCATCATTGTGAATTTGTTCTAATGGACAGACAATGTACTAGTTCAAAATGTATGGGGAGAAAATCAATCGACATCGCTCCCATGATTCATGTGCAGTATTCCCAGTGGATGTCACAATCTAGATGTTGATGTGCTGCAGCATTGAGTGGGAGAGCACGGTGATTCCTTAATGAAATTATCCAGGTAGTGAGGCTCTCTGGTTCTTTTGATTTTGTGAATTTTGTAATCTAACTTGAAACAAGACATCAGAGCAAAGAATATTTAAAATGTAAAAGTAAACTCCCTCAATTGCTCCAATTATTGTATAGATGTTTCAAACAATGTGAATGTGGCCCGAAGCACATAAAGCATTCTTTTTTAATTAGATATATTTTTCATTTTTCCTGCTTTATTGCAGCATGATTTAGTCCTGCTGATTTCTTCCCCCCCAAAGGCAGCTGTGGCAATTACTAGTGCACAAAGAGTATTTATCCTGAGGTTTCAGTGCTTCACCTCTTCCCGAGTATTAAACTAACAAAAACCATACAGATTAAAAGTACATTTGTTTCAAAACAAAAAGGGGATGATTGCCCATTCATCGATGGGAGTATTTTGTTCCCTTCCTGGTGCAGGTTAGTATCTCTGACAAGCTAGCAAGTAGACCCGGGACCTCATCATCAGTCAACAACAATTAACACATTCATTTTAGCAGAAAAATACTTCTTTTTACATTGTATTACAGACCCAAGATAGCACTCGTGAAAGAAAAAAACTTATTTATCATCACTCAAAATCCAATCAGGATGTTTGGAGACTTTTCAAATTTCACCCCCCCCCTGAACACAATGCCTTTTTAGTGCAAGATATTTTGTGAAAGTGCACGGTTTATTGTAATTTCCCAATTATTTTATCCTATCAGCACTCCATGGGCCACATAGGAATTGGGGTTGAAAGGGTAAACATGACCAGTTCTTTTCCACCCCTTACGCTGGTTGTAAGAAGTAACAGGAAAGTGGCCTAATTTAAATGTATTTTCAAATTCTCTCCCACCCCCACCTTCCCATATAAGCATAACTGTTGATAACTGTTGGTAATGCGGAAGTGTGGAAGACTGTGCCTGTTGGGATACTGGTTTTTCATTACATAAAACAAATTGAAAAATCTGGAATTAAAACAGAAAATGCATGAGTAGCTCTGGAAGCATGTATGAAGTGATAAACAGAGTTAACGTTTAGAGTCAATATGACTCCTTCAGAGCGAAAAAGAGGAAGAAATGTGATGGATGTTTAAGGTGGGGTGGAGCAGGTGGAGCAAAATAAAAGGTCAGGGGAAGGTGGGAGCTCGGTAGAGATTGACAAGGTGCCATGAGCACAAGACAAAGGCTGTGTTAATAGCAGTGTTAAAAATTACAGAAGGTGCACATCGTGACATAAAGGTAAGAGAGCAGAATGTGTTAAGAGAAGAACAAAGGTCTGTGGTCTGTGAAAGCGAAACTTCAGAAAAAGTGAGAGGAAGTCTTGTGGGTGGTTGTCTGGGGGTGGGACTAAAAATTGGATGAAAAAAGGTGGTGAAGATGGAGGAGGGAGCTCGCCCTCTGAAGTTCTTGAACTCAATGATGATTCCAGTAGGCTGTAAAGTGCCGAATCGGAAGATGAAATGCTGCTCCTCCAGTTTGTGTTGGGATTCACTGGAACACTGCAGCAGGTCAAGGATGGGCGTATGGGCATGAGAGCCGGACGGTGAGTATACATCAGACCAAACTGAAGAAGGTGCAAGTGAACCACTGCTTCACCTAAAAGGAATGTTTGGCACCCCACAGCGGTCACTTGTTTTGACGTTTTGCTTTCACAGAGTGCTGACCTTTGTTCTGCTATGAACACATTCTGCCATCTTAACTTTATAACAATAATAAACTTTATTAGTGTCACAAGTTGGCTTACACTAACACTGCAATTAAGTTATTGTGTTAAGTTACAATTAAGTTAAGAAAACCACTAGTTGCCACACTCCGGTGCCTGTTCGGGTACACTTGGGGGGAAATTCAGAATGTCCAATTCACCTAACAAGCATGTCTTTTGGGACTTGTGGGAGAAACCCACGCAGACACGGGGGGAACATGCAGACTACGCACAGACAGTGACCCAAGCCAGGAACCTGGGTCCCTGATGCTGTGAAGCAACAGTGCTAACCACTGTGCTACCGTATCGCCCATATGCCACCATTACCACTCCTTTTATCTTCTGCCCATGACACCTTTGTCAATCTCTCCCAACTCCCCCGACCTTTTATTTTGCTCCAACCCCCCCCCCCCATTCAAAGAGTATATAGTCCATCACATTTCTCTTTAACTCAGAAGAAATGAAATGAAATGAAAATCACTTATTGTCACGAGTAGGCTTCAATGAAGTTACTGTGAAAAGCCCCTAGTCGCCACATTCCAGCACCTGTCCGGGGAGGCTGGTACGGGAATCGAACCGTACTGCTGGCCTGCTTGGTCTGCTTTAAAAGCCAGCGATTTAGCCCAGTGAGCTAAAGTCATGCAGACACAGAACGTTATCTCTGGTTCTGTCCACAGATGTTGCCAGACCTGCTGAGTACTTCCTGCATTTTCTATTTATTTCAGTTTTCCAGTATCAACAATATTTTGCTCTTATTGCAAAATTTGGACTTTACTTAGAATTTCTTGGAGCATGAGGATCCAACTGGTTATTTTCATTAGTTACATTAGCAACATATTTACAGCAGGCAATGGGATTAGTAAATTCAATTAATTTTTGCAAAATGTTCTTTTTCATTTTGTTCTCAAAGTTCTCCAAAGTAAAAGGTAAAAATGAAGATGTTCCTGCAAACCAAATGCAGGTAGAAGACCAATATCAAGTAAGCATGTGTTTTCATTTCCTTAAATCGGTTAGCTCTTTGACTGTTGCTGTGTTATACAATTTATTAGACCTAACGCAAATCAGAATGCTGTTATCCCTGTGGCTATGCACATCATGAAGGTATTGTGTCCCACTACTAATAAAGGGCCTGAACCCTGAGTGTATTGAGGTGCATTTTTACACTGAGCTGCATCAGTGTTCAGTTGCTTGTCACCCAGAAATCATTCACCTTTACCGGAAATATTACTCACCATTTTGGTGATGGCTCTAGATAAAGGTGGGGCAAACGTACATACAGAGTATTGTTTGTAATATTTACTGCTGAAAATTAATTGGACCAACACAATTCCATCTGCTTTGAGGAATCCAAAATAGATCTGCGTTTTTCACTGTTTCCCCGTGTTCACCAGTTCCCATCCTGTTATTGCACAAATCTCTCAAATGACTTAAGTGTTTTGTCAACACAGTGAAACTGGCCTATTATAGAAAGGATATTATTAAACTAGAAAGAGTGCAGAAAAGATTTACTGAGATGCTACCGGGCCTTGATGGTTTGAGTTATAAGGAGAGGCTGGATAGACTGCGACTTTATTCCCGTAGGAGGCTTAGGGGTGATCTTTTAGAGGTCTATAAAATAATAAGATGCATAGATAAGATAGTCAACAACTTTCCCAAAAGTAGGGAGTCTAATGCTAGAGGGCAGAGGTTTAAGGTGAGATACAAAAGGGTCCAGCGGGGCACTTTTTTCACACAGATGGTGGTGAGTGTCTGGAACAAGCTGCCAGCGGCAGTGGTAGAGACGGGTACAATTTGTTTCTTAATAAGCATTTAGACAGTTATATGGGCCAGATGGGTGTAGTGGGACATGGGCCAAATGTGGGAAATTGGGATTAGCTTAGTGGTAAAAACTGGGTGGCATGGACAAGCTGGGCCAAAGGGCCTGTTATCATGCTGTAAACCTCTATGACTTTATGAAGGAGGACATCACACAAGCATGGGACAGGCGATTCATGAGACCTTGGAGTTGGTCATCTGTCTGGACAACTAGTTCAGTATCATTTGAATACAGAAGTTCTCTTATCAGGCTATGCTGCACTTTAGTCTTGGCTTTCAATCTTGATAGGTTTTGGCGTTTCCCACCTGATCATCTGTCATGTCTACAGTGGATCTACTGCTCCGAAGCCACATTCTACCTCTGGGAATATTCTTCTCGTTAGTCAATAAAACCTCATTACCTTGACCCTTGTAAAGATCTTCCAAGTAACGCTGAAGAGTGAGATGTCCCAGTAGTTGTTGCAATTCCCTGGAGCACCTATGTTGGTGTATAACATGATGGTGCTTGTGTCATGCATATCCGGTGTGACAGAACCTTCTCTCCAGCAGAGGAGGTGGTCGTGGAGGTATGACAGCAGGTGGAACTTTGCATACTTGTGCAGCTGAGTTGATATTCTATCCTTTTCAGGTGTTTTCCTTTCTACTAGGGAGTCAATTGCCTTGTGGAGCTCAAGTATTGAGGATTCTGCATCAAGCTCATGCGTGACAGGTAGACGTAGAAGATCATCAAGCACAGGCAGAGAGATATCAGTCTCATTTAAGTATAACTCAGAGTAGTGCTCTAACCAGCGGGTCATTTGCTTGTCCCTGTTAGTGAATACCTCCCCAGTTGCAGATTTGAAAGGAGCAACCTTGGTGATGGTGTGACAGTGCTCTTTTGATACTGTCATAGAAAGATTACTGGTGCCACTAACAGCAGCATTTCTTCATATAGATTGATCCTATACTTATTGGCTCGGTACTTGGCTGTTTTTTTGCAGAAGTGCTTTGGCTAGCATAAGATTGCGACATATAGAACATAGAACATAGAACAGTACAGCACAGAACAGGCCCTTCGGCCCTCAATGTTGTGCCGAGCCATGATCACCCTACTCAACCCACGTATCCACCCTATACCCGTAACCCAACAACCCCCCCCACTTAACCTTACTTTTATTAGGACACTACGGGCAATTTAGCATGGCCAATCCACCTAACCCGCACATCTTTGGACTGTGGGAGGAAACCGGAGCACCCGGAGGAAATCCACACACACAGGGGGAGGACGTGCAGACTCCACACAGACAGTGACCCAGCCGGGAATCGAACCTGGGACCCTGGAGCTGTGAAGCATTTATGCTAACCACCATGCTACCCTGATTAGGAGGCATATTGCAAGCCAGGTGAATTGCCGTCTTTGCTTCAAGAACAGTAGTAATTTCTGCAAGGCGAGTCTTAAACCAATCTTTGTTCCTGTTTCTTCCTTTGTCAAACGTGGTTATTGCAGATTCAATGATGATTGACTGCACAGTTCCATGCTTCATCAGAGTTACCTGGTGAGCCCTCAGGAGAAAGGGATTGCCCAAGAGCTTCTGACATTTATCGTCTTCGCTTGAGTATGGAATGTTGATATGTGAAACGCTATTGTGCTTAGACTTGTGTATTTTTTGTGATTGCACTTTCAGTAATGCTGCTGACAAATGATCAGTATCACAGTTTGAACTGTGATAAGTGTGTGAAGAATGCTGGACAGATCAGACTTCTGTTGTGATTATCAGATCAAGTTGGTGCCAGTGACCAGATCTAGGATTTCATCATGACACCTGTTAGCAACACAAAATCTACATTGTGCACAAAGTTCAATAGCCACGTCTGTTTCCGTTTATCTTGCCAACACCATGGTGACTGAGGGACCTTTGCCATGAAACTCAGTCTGATCCAACTCTTACGCTAAAATGTCCCAGGACAAATAACTTTTCTCCATGTGGGAGATATTCCAGAACATCATCTAGCGTGCTGGAGAAGCAATCTTTGATTTCACCATTGCAATAGAAGGTTGGTGGATAAGTGCAGATGATGGTGACGAAACCTACACCTGATAGACAAAGAGATAGGAGGCATTTAGAGATTACGACAGGCATCCCAGATACCTACATCAATATAGGGAGATAGAAAATGGGTGACCAAAAGAAGGAGCAAGAGTAGGAAGGCAGTGCAGGTGCCCCCTGCGGTTATCTCCCTGCAAAACAGATATACCGCTTTGGATACTGTTGAGGGAGTTGGCTCACCAGGGGAAGGCAGCAGCAGCCAGGTTCATGGCACCGTGGCTGGCTCTTTGCGCAGGAGGGCAGGAAGAAGAATGGTAGGGCTATAGTGGTAGGGGACTCAATCGTAAGGGGAATAGACAGGTGGTTCTGCGGACGTAATTGAGACTCCAGGATGGTATGTTGCCTTCCTGGTGCAAGGGTCAAGGATGTCTCGGAGCGGCTGCAGGACATTCTGGGGGAGGGGGGGGGGGGGGGGGGGTGGAGAACAGCCAGCTGTCGTGGTGCACATACGCGAAAAAGGGACGAGGTCCTACAAGCTGAATTCAGGGAGTTAGGAGTTAAACTAAAAAGTAGGACCTCAAAGGTAGTAATCTCAGGATTGCTACCAGTGCCACGAGCTAGTCAGAGTAGTAATGTCAGGATAGATAGGATGAATGCATGGCTCGAGAGATGGTGCAAGAGGGAGGGATTCAAATTCCTGGGGCATTGGGACCGGTTCTGGGGGAGGTGGGACCAGTACAAACTGGATGGTCTGCACCTGGACAGGAGTGGAACCGATGTCCTGGGTGGGTGCTTGCTAGAGCTGTTGGGGAGGGTTTAAACTAATGTGGCAGGAGGATGGGAACCGATGCAGGAAGTCGGAGGGAAGTAAAATGGGGCCAGAAACAGAAAGCAGTAAGGGGGAAAGTGTAAGGCAGTGAAACCATAGTCAAAAATCAAAAAGGGCCACAGTACAGGGTACAGTGACTGAAGAGAGTGTGAAAAGGGAGGTGGCCAATGCAGGATTGAGGGTGTTGTACCTAAATGCGCGCAGTATACAGAACAAGGTAAATGAGCTTGTTGCGCTCATTGAAATTGGCCAGTACGATGGTGTGGGCACCACAGAGACGTGGTTGCAAGGGGATAGGGCTGGGATCTAAATATCCAAGGATATATGTCCTATCGAAATGACAGGCAGATGGGCAAAGGGGGCGGAGTTGCATTGTTCATAAGAAATGAAGTTAAATTGATAGCAAGGAGCGATATAGGATCAGAAGACATAGAATCTCTGTGGGTAGAGTTGAGGAATCGCAAATGTAAAAAGATCCTGATGGGAGTTATGTACAGGCCCCCTAGCAGCAGTCCTGTCTCCTGGGGCAGAAAATAAATCAGGAGATAGGAAATGCATGTAAAAATGGCAATATTGCAATAATCATGGGGGACTTCAATATGCAGGTGGACTGGGAAAATCAGGTTGGTAGTGGATCCCAAGAAATGGAATTTGTGGAATGTCTAAGAGATTGTGACAGAGCTCACTAAGGAACAGGCAATTCTGGATTTGGTGATGTGTAATAAGGCAGACTTGATTAGGGAACTAAAGGTGAAGGAACCCTTAGGGAGCAGTGACCACAATATGATAGAATTTAACCTGCAGTTTGAGAGGCAGAAGCTGCAATCAGATGTAACGGTATTACAATTAAATAAGGGTAACTACAAAGACACGAGGGAGGAGCCGGCCAGAGTTGATTGGAAAAGGAGCCGAGCAGGGAAGACAGTGGAACAGCAATGGCAGGAGTTTTTGGGGGTTATTAGGGAGGCACAACAGAAATTCACCCCAAGGAGGAGGAAACATACTAAGGGGAGGACAAGGCAGCCATGGCTGATGAGGGATGTCGACAGCAGAAAAGCTAAAGAAAAAGCACACAGAGTGGCAAGGATTAGTGGGAAATAGAGGATTGGGAAGCCTTTAAAAGCGAGCAGAGGACAACTAAAAAAGCAATAAGGGGGGAGAAGATGAAGTACGAGTGCAAGCTAGCTAGTAATATAAAGGAAGATAAGAAGAGATTTTTTCATTAAATAAAAGGTAAGAGAGAGGCAAAAATAGACATTGGACCACTAGAAAATGGGGCTGGAGAAGTAATAATAGGAAACAAAGAAATGGCAGACAAACTGAATATTTACTTTGTATCAGTTTTCACGGTGGAAGAAACCAGTGGGATGCCAGAGCTCCAGGAGAACCAGGGGGCAAAGGTGAGTGCAGTGACCATTACTAAGGAGAAGGTTCTGTGGTAACTGAAAGGTCTGAAGGTGGATAAGTCACCTGGACCGGATGGACTACACCCCAGGGTCCTAAAAGAGATAACTGAGGAAATTGTGGAGGCATTGGTGATGATATTTCAGGAATCACTGGAGGCAGGAAGTGTCCCAGGGGACTGGAAAGTGGCTAATGTAACACTACTGTTTAAGAAGGGAGGGAGGCAGAAGATGGGAAATTATAGGCCGGTTAGCCTGACTTCGGTCATTGGTAAGATTTTAGAGTCTGTTATTAAAGATGAGATCGCGGAGTACTTGGAAGTGCATGGTAAAATAGGACTGAGTCAGCACGGCTTTGTCAAAGGGAAGTCATGTCTGACAAATCTATTAGAGTTCTTTGAGGAGGTAACAAGGAAGTGAGACAAAGGAGAACAAGTGGACGTGACTTATTTAGAAAGCCTTTGACAAGGTGCCGCTTAGGAGACTGTTAAATAGGTTAAGAGCTCATGGTGTTCAGGGTAAGATCCTGGCATGAATAGAGGATTGGCTGACTGGCAAAAGGCAAAGTGTGGGGATAAAGGGGTATTTTTCAGGATTGCAGCCGGTGACTAGTGGTGTGCCTCAGGGATCTGTGCTGGGACCACAACTTTTTACAATATACATTAATGATCTGGAAGAAGGTACTGAAGGCACTGTTGCAAGGTTTGCAGATGATACAAAGATCTGTAGAGGGACAGGTAGTATTGAGGAAGCAAGGGGGCTGCAGAAGGACTTGGACAAGCTAGGAAAGTGGGCAATGAAGTGGCGAATGAAATACAATGTGGAAAAGTGTGAGGTTATGCACTTTGGAAGGAGGAATTTCCCCATATCTAAGGAAGGATGTGCTGGCCTTGGAAAGGGTCTAGAGGAGGTTCACAAGAATGATCCCTGGAATGAAGAACTTGTCGTATGAGGAACGGTTGAGGACTCTGGATCTGTACTTGTTGGAGTTTAGAAGGATGAGAGGGGATCTTATTGAAATGTACAGGATACTGCGAGGCCTGGATAGAGTGGATGTGGATGGATGTTTCCAGTTGTAGGAAAAATTAGAACAAGAGGACACCATCTCAGATTAAAGCTACGATCCTTTAAAACAGAGATGAGGAGGAATTTCTTCAGCCAAAGGGTGATGAATCTGTGGAACTCTTTGCCACAGAAGGCTGTGGAGGTCAATTCACTGAGTGTCTTTAAGACAGAGATAGATAGGTTCTTGATTAATAAGGGGATCAGGGGTTATGGGGAGAAGGCAGGAGAATGGGGATGAGAAAATATCAGCCATAATTGAATGGCAGAGCAGACTCGATGGGCCAAGTGGCCTAATTCTGCTCCTATGTCTTATGGTCTTGTATGTTGTTGACAGTAATGCCTATTCCATGTTTACGATGATCACCTGCACTTTTGCCATGGAAGTAGAAGGAATAATTGGCTTCATTATTTGATCTAGTGTCAGCCAGTCTGGTCTCTAAGAGAGCAGTAATGTTGATGTTGAACTTGCTTAACTCACAAAATGCCATCTTATGCACATTGTCTGGACATGCCTTGATGTTTACCAACCAGGTCACAGCTGTGGGTCACAAAATATCTACTGCCATGGGCCCAGCTTGGGAAAGACAAAGGCACTGGAGACAGCTAGTGGTACATTACAGCTAGTGGTCAACTCAACACACATGCTAGGACAGAGGTCTAAAATCCCAGCTTCCAAGCTGGAGAATTGTCACTTTTTGGTACCCATTTGGTACCTTGTCAGGATAGGATCCCTAGGGGTGGCATGTGGCGCAGTGGTTAATACTGGGACTACGGTGCTGAGGACCCGGGTTTGAATCCCGGCCCTGGGTAACTGTCCATGTGGAGTTTGCACATTCTCCCGATTTGAATAAAGGGCACTATTCCTCTGACCTAAGCCAGGTGCCTGAAGTTAAGTACAGGTTGTCATAGCTGTTAGGTGTAGTTTAGCTCGTAATGTTAATGTTGCATGTGTAAGTTAATCTTGTGTAAATAAAGTACCATTGATCTTGAACTAACTAACTGGTTGTTTGGCTCTTTGATCGATACCCGGTTGAACCTTGTGGCGGTATCATTTTATACCTGGCGACTCTGAAAGCAATATAATATCAATATCTAGATAAAAGAAGGGCAACCTTATTGACTGCCATATTTAGAGCAAGTAAAGATAGCAACACCCTATGGCAAACCACTGACACACACAGATCCAAGTAATCTGCCGAAAAACAGAGAGTGGAGAAGCTGACTTCTAATGCCAGTGTAGTGTCAAACATGGTTTATAAAAATTTTCAACAGGAGATCTGCTGAAAGTTTAGTAGACGTCATTTGACAGAACACTGGCATTAGAAGTCAGCTTCTCTCAGTCATTGCTCAATTTGAAACAAAAATACTCTTCGGTTTATTTATCAAATTTTAATGGAGTAACAAGCCCGAGGATAATATTTAGATGGTTAACATGATTGATCTGAACCTCCGAGAAATAGATTTTATTATAGTTGGGAGAATTTGTCAGGGTAATCAGAACTTCTATCATTTTTGCAGCCCTTGCAGAAGAAAGATCAAGATGACTATTCGCACCTCAGGTTGAAGAACAGGAACCAAGACACAGAGGCTGGAATTGGAGCAAAAAGGGTATGTTGTTTTAACCTATCTTTTGTAAAGCAATAATCGATTCCAAAGACAGGCAAACAACAATTTTACAACTGGAAAATTAAAAGCAATCTTGCTAAATGTTGAGATAACAATTTCTGGGATGCTTAGGGTTATCTATAATTGTTATTTGCACAAACAGTACTAAGGGGTTCCTGTGGCACAATGGGTAGCTTTGCTGCCTTGGAGCCAGAATCTCCGGGCTCAACTTCCACCCCAGGACCTATTTGGCCATGTTAAGTGTCAACTTGCAGATTTTTCGATCACACACTAATAGCAAGCGATAAGAATGGGAGAAATTATTGGTCAGCCACGTGATGGAAAGTATGTTGGAACCTCAACCATCAATATCCCTAGCTCCAGACCACAGCATGCATGTAAAAGCACATGCCGCCAAGGCTATGCTAACTCCCTGAATTAACTGGACCACAGCAACACTACAATCAGTACTCATTGGGAGGTAGAAGAGGATGGGTGTTCAAATTTCTATATATGTGAATTTTCTAAAATATCTAGAAGGCATTTTAGGAACCTTTGCATAATTACAGCAAGTTATTTGGCAAGCTGAAAAGGTTGAATATATTAATAGTAATCTTAGTGTCACAAGTAGGCTTATATTAACACTGCAATGAAGTGACTGTGAAAATCCCCGAGTTGCCATATTCCGGCTCCTGTTCAGGTACACAGAGGGAGAATTTAGAATGTCCAAATTACCTAATAGCACATCTTTCGGGACTTGTGGGAGGAAACCGAAGCACCCGGAGGAAACCGATGCAGACACGAAGAGAACATGCAGACTTCGCACAGATAGTGACCCAAGCCGGGAATCGAAATGGGGACCCTGGTGCTGTGAAGCAACAGTGCTACCCACTGTGCTACTGAATATTTTCAAAATAATTCCATTGCAACATTTCCCTGAACTTTCAAATCGTGTACAACATAAATGTTCATATTCACAGTATATTTGCATGTCAGCGAGTTCTGAAACTGCTGCAAAGCACAAAACAGCCTCTCCGAGAGTAAATTAGATGAAATATTGTGCTGATTCAATTAGTAGCATATTAATGACATTGTTTCCTAGTAAGATATCCAGTTGCTGGAGAGCTCAGGTGACTGCAGAGGATAACATGCAGTTCTGATATATACCATTGTAGATTCCCAGGTTTCCAGCTGCGTTGTGAAACAAATCCTTCACAAGATTCCAGCAAAGGACTTAATGATAATCTCTGTAGTCCCTTTTGAAGAGAAAGATCTGGTTATTTTGAGCTTCCAGGTCTTGTTTTAGCCCATTAAGATTCTATAACATGCAAGAATTTCAGGCCAAGGTACTGGCCATATGTAACCCACTAAACATGAATGCCTCCAAATAATAGATAACCACGGCTTTTGACAGGGCCAGTGCAAAGGGGTTTTATTCCATAACAACAATTGCTCCATTATTCAGAAAAAAAGATTTAGAGTGATTCACAGGTAGTTCTTATTTGTATGGAGATATTGAACTGCTGGAAAAGAAAGCACTGTTCCTTTGTTCCTCCAGAGCATACTAGGAACCATCTACTATGTTTGCTCAGTAGACAATATTTATCTATGTGACTTCAGATCAGTTACTCCACAAGGGATATCATCATCCAGTTTTCAAAGGTATTGTGGCGCTAACAATTGTACACAAAGACTCGAGTGAAGTACAAGAGAGGCTTTATTACAGTGAGATGCTATTCCTCCGGCGGCAGCTGTAGAATGGCATCTCAGTGAAACTTACGAATATTAATACAGCTCCCTGTGGGCGGAGCTAGCCGGTAGGGGCTATAGAAACCTGTAATACAGGTACGGCCATACATCCCCCTACTGCAAGCACACATATATACAGTGGTTGGATCATCACATTTATCTACTTTCAGTGACAGGCACTGGAAAGCAATGGGGAATAGATATCCTTGCCAAAGTTCAGAGGAAAAAAGACCAGAGCAATTGCATGATGGAATTGACAAGCGGTTGATTATCACACTGACAGTTCTCGATAAAAAGACGGAGAGTGTTACAGGCCAAAGAGAGGATCCAGATGAAGCAGAGAGGCTGAAGAGTGTTGTGGAAGCAAAGGCAGCAGAATAGTTCAGCATTTGTACTGAGCATGCATTCATTGAGCTGGCGTGAACGTGGATGAAGCTGAGGATGGATTGTTTGAATTATCAGATGGGAAGGTCAGAGGAGATTGGCAAAAGATGAAATTAGAAAAGGAGGTGAAGTCAGCAGTAAGTGAAGGACAATGGATCTGGAAATAGATTCTTGCCCTTGAAAGAAAGAACAGCAGATTTTTGCTCAGTCCCACATGAGATGACGGATAATACGGAAAATGCAAATTGAAAATTTAATTTCTCCCAGCGTGTTCTAGTTAACAAGACAAAAGATATGCATGTAAATCAATTTTAAAATATTGGTTTCGGTGACTAATGGGGCAGTGTCACTGTTTCTTACTTTCAGCTGTCTTTTCATTAGTAAATTCTTGAGTAATTCAGTGTTTACCTATTTGAGTATGTCAAGAGCGGAAAATGTAGAAAGAACAGACATTATACACAAAAATCAATACTAAGTTGTGCACACCTAACCCCCATCTAACCATAAACCACAGTGGAATGCGGGGAGAGAGCGGTGTGTGTACCTCACATCTGGGGAAAGCAGGTTACTTTAGCCTGAAGCTGAGCTGTTTAGTGTTAGGGGGAAGGGTTTGGGAAACGAGGAAGAGTGTATTTCCTGAATGTATCATTCCACGGTTCCTGTAAATGAAATTCTTGCTCTCAAGCAGCCAGGTTGACAGGCCCTAGGCCTTTCGAGCATTAAGTCTTCTTTGCAGGGCTGATCAGCAATAGTTGTATTGGGGGAGTCCTGATTGTGGGAAGTGGGGGAGGGTCCCATGGTGGTTTTGATGGTAGCGTTGGTAGGGCAGCGAACAAACTAATCCAGTAAACACTCTTGCTCTGACCCAAAAGCAGCACTATGAAGTCATTTACTTCATGGATTCAGACCCTGTCACCTGCTTTGAGATGCTGAGATTCCCGAAAAACCTGGCTGCCTCTGGTAGATTGACTGGTAAAGTGAAGGCACATACCTGTGGGGCAGCACGGTAGCAGGGGCAGCACAGTAGCACGGTGGTTAGCATAAATGCTTCACAGCTCCAGGGTCCCAGGTTCGGTTCCCGGCTGGGTCACTGTCTGTGCGGAGTCTGCACGTCCTCCCCGTGTGTGCGTGGGTTTCCTCCGGGTGCTCCGGTTTCCTCCCACAGTCCAAAGATGTGCGGGTTAGGTGGATTGGCCATGCTAAATTGCCCGTAGTGTCCTTAAAAGTAAGGTTAAGTGGGGTTGGGGGGGGTTGTTGGGTTACGGGTATAGGTGGATACATGGGTTTGAGTAGGGTGATCATTGCTCGGCACAACATCGAGGGCCGAAGGGCCTGTTCTGTGCTGTACTGTTCTATGTTCTATGTACCTCATTATAATATTTAAATAATCAACCTGTTTCCCGTGAGTGATTGGTTGCTCACCTATCACATCTTTGTTAAAACTGGATGTTGGCTGGTCCAATTCCTGTTCCAGATTAAAGGATTATGTAGTCCCAATGGTGCAAAATAGTCTGATTTTACCTACAGCAGTCCACCCAAAGCATTGCTTTCCATGTCTCATGGCTTTTATGAGCTGCGAGGAGCCAAACAGGTATTCTGATGTTATTCACAGTAGTAGGCCAGGCCGATATCGGACTGTCCCATTTGACAGCAATGTAAATGCAGGAGTTGGTCATTAATGTGGAGGGTGGATCTTTGAATAGGGCAAAATTACAAACTTACCTTTGCAGGGCACCATTTTGGTTCTATCACCCCTAGTGCACGCTCTGACCATTTCCAACCAATAATAGCAAATTGCAGTCCTAGGATGCTGATATACATATAAATGGGGCATGCTACCAGAAACATGCAAGTGCTGCAGTATCCCTTAAGGTAGCCAGGGAGTCAACAGTCTCATTTTCTGTACGCAATGTATTAACTGCGCAAAACATTGTTAAATATATAACATTTATTTATTTTTCTCTTAACAGAACCAAAGGAGAGATGATGCGGCTCATAATGACACCTACTCCGTAAGTAGTTCGGAATTTAAGAAATGACTATGCATGCTGCAGAATCTTTACTGTCTAAACTAGTCCCTCCCTAGTAAAACAACATAATAATAGCACACACTTTTAACTCTTAGTATTTAGCTGGCACAAAGTTGAATCATCTACCAACTGACTTGTAATGAAGATATTCTGCTGGATTGTGACTAACGTGGGAAGGAGCAGAATCTGTTGGCTGGACTCCCGATCCCAAATATTTGTTACTCTGGGGCAGCATTTACTGCCCCTTGAGGGGGCATTTAAGAGTCAACTAAAGTGCATTAGTGAACCAGGTGGCTTTTTACGACATTGGTTTCATGGTCTTTGTTAGACTTTTAATTCCAGATTTTATTCAATTCGAATTTTACTATCTGCCATGTGGGTCGTCATGGTATTACCCTGGGTCTCCGGAATACTACTTCAGTTACAATACCCCTATACCACTGAAGTGTGAAGGATGTGATCAAAAGTATGTTTTGATTCTGATGTAAAACCTATTCATCATCACCTACCCCCGAGGGGCATGTGCAGAATATTGCAAGTTGTGGAACTTAATTCAAATCTCATTCTGAGAATTATGGGGCGTAATGATGGCTGGGAAATCTTTGAAATAGGAGTAATGTTGGTCCTACTGAATTTTTTTCTCTCTCTGTTTTCCGGCTGGCGTCCAACCACATTGAGAGTTTGGCTGGCTGACAGGTGGGAAGACATTAGATGGAAGGCTACAGCTGGGGAGGGGAGAAGTGGGAATCATTGATTGAAATGGGGAAGTATGATTTGAATGTGGGTTGGGAGGTCGATCACAGGGAAGGAAAGTGAGTTTGGGGATGCACTCCTGTTCTACATTCCGTGCTCATTTCTGATGGAGCTGGTTCTTCTCACCTCACTTTAGCTGCTGGGTTTTCCAAACCCTGTGAAACCCACTCTGCAGACATAAGGGTCAAAATTTGAAGCATGCAGTCTCATTAGCATATCTGGATCATCTTGTGAGCTGCCCGTGTCCCTGAACCCTTCACTATCAAAACTGCAAGTGGGTATATTTGAGGCCTGAAAGAGTTGGGTAGATTTTTGAAATTTTAATCTAATCACCCCTCCACCCCTATTCACCTGCCCCATTCAAAATACCCTAATGATCCCTGTAGCACAATTCCCTGTCAGCTCTCAAGTCAATCAGCTGTGTGCATCATCCACCAGGTGTCATAGATTAGTACAGCTATACCAATGACCATCTACATTGTAATTCTTGATCATGTTTGAAGAAGATGCCATGTAAAACAATTGGCATTCAATAGAACAAAATGAGCTTGCACTTGTTTTGCACATCTCTTAACGTGTGTTTTTAAAAATCCTTTCATGGGATGTGGGTGTCACTTGCTAGGCCAGTACCAGCATTTATTGCCCATCCCTAATTTCCCTTAAGAAAGTGGTGGTGAGCCACCTTCTTGAACCGATGCAGACAGTCGGTACACTCACAGTGCTGTTCGGAAGGGAGTTCCAAGGTTTTGACCCAACGACACTGACGGAACTGAGTTATAGTCCCAAGTCAGGATGGTGTGGCTTGGAGGGAAACTCAGATGGCAGTATTCCAGCGCATCTGCTGCCTTTGTCCTTCGAGGTAGAATTGCATTGACAGGTACATTCATTTGTAATTGATCTGCATTTTAACCGGAGGGTCAAAATTTATTTTGTTTGCAGAAACTGAATCCCAAGAACAGAAGTGAGCCTTATGGTGAACTCAAACCAACTCAGCAGGTATGATCAGAAGTACTGATTCATGCATAGATTATAGTAACTTCCTGTAAATAATTATGACCAATTATAAATTATATGGTCACTTAGTCCATCACGTTAAAAGCTATTTACCATGTCTAATTCTGTCTTTCTCACTATCAATGCATTTGCGTATTACAAAATAAATAAGTTGCATTCCCATCAAAGCAGAAGGATTGAGTTTGGAGGGAAGAAGAAATTATTTTAGTGACAAAGACAGTTTTAATTTGTTCAGCTTATGTTACCAACTGAATAAATATTGCACAGCCTACATCTCCAGTGCAAATGTGTACAGATCACTGCCTCCAGTGCAGATAGTGTCGTTTTTGTATGATATGCACACATACTACTTCATTATTTATGTCACTATTAATTTATTTCAGTTAGCAGATCTTTCAACACCAAGAAATCCCAGATAAGAGATGTTCAGTCTTGAAAGCTAGATAGCAGGTCTAGCAAGGCCAGGACCACAAATTGTGCCTCCATGCACCAATAATCTCAGCAGACTGCTTGCTTCCTATAATATTGATAGGATGCTTTCAAATTAATTGTGGATGCTGGGAAAGATGATAAGAGAAAATGCAACAATACAACTGAAAAGCTTAACAGGCAGGCATGGCGTGGACTAAGAAATAAGAATAAAGAATAGAAAGGAAAGGGAACAAGAGTGTGACGGGTGCAATAAAAAATAAATTAGACTGATTTGATTTGATTTATTGTCACATGTACCGAAATACAGTGAAAAGTATTTTTTTGCGACCGGAGAATGTACACAGTAATGAAATGAAATGAAATGAATGAAATGAAATGAAAATCGCTTATTGTCACGAGTAGGCTTCAATGAAGTTACTGTGAAAAGCCCCTAGTCGCCACATTCCGGCGCCTGTCCGGGGAGGCTGGTACGGGAATCGAACCGTGCTGCTGGCCTGCTTGGTAAGCCAGCGATTTAGCCTTGTGAGCTAAACCAGCCCCAGTACGTACAGAGTAGACAAAAAGAATAAGCAACAGAGTACATTGACAAATGGTACATCGACAAACAGTGATTGGTGACAGTATGGAACAAGGGGCCAAACAAAGAAAATACATGAGCACGAGCAGCATAGGGCATCGTGAGTAGTGTTCTTACAGGGAACAGATCAGTCTGAGGGGCAGTCGTTGAGTCTTGTAGCTGTGGGAAAGAAACTGTTCCTCTATGTCTGGATGTGTGGGTCTTCGGACTTCTGTACCTGCTGCCTGATGGAAGGGTCTGGAAGAAGGCAATGCCTGGGTGGGAGGGGTCTCTGATAATGCTGTCTGCCTTCCTGAGGCAGCGGGAGGTGTAGACAGAATCAATGTGAGGGTGGCAAGCTTGTGTGATGCTTTGGGCCGAGTTCACCACACTCTGCAGTTTCTTGCGATCTTGGACCGAACAGTTGCCATACCAAGCTGTGATGCAGCCGGAGAGGATGCTCTCTATGGCACATCTGCAGAAACATCTTTCAGACTGTTATCTGAAAAGGAAAAATATGGAGGACCTATAGAAAAAGGCACTATGTGAATTGCTCATTTGGAGACCCGATGCAGACATTATGGGTAGAACGGCTTTCTGCGCTTTTAGGATTCAGTGAAAACCACAAAGGGTAAATTATTCAAGGACCTTGTCTGTACCTCATTCTGATTTTCTGGTAGATGTTCATAAGATGCAAGTTGTCACATGTGAGCAAAAACTTTGGACAATCTATCCTCAAGTGTGTTCATGTGAAATTTAGCAGAGATTTAGCCGTGAAACTGATAAATATGCACTTTAGGAATAATTTGTATGTTTTTCTTCCTGAACAGAAGCGAAGAGGCAAAGGAGGGAATGATATTTACCAGGTAGGAAATAAATTAATAGAGTTGCTGCCTTCAGAAGAAGACATACAATTGATAAATAAGCCATTAGGCTGCCCTCTCATCTTCCACCTAGTGGAAACTTAACTAACATGCACTGTGCCCCATTCATCAATCACCCTTGTGCTACACTGGTTCCTGGTTAAGCGATACCTCAATTTAAAAATTCTCATTTTCAAATTTCTCTCGAACATTGCAACTCCCAATGTCTTTAACCTCATTCAATATATTATTTCTAATATATGGTGCTCGGAATTGCTCACAGTACTTTAGATATGGTCTAAGCAGGACGTTGCAATAGCTGAAACAGGACTTCCACCTCCTTTTATTCCAGTCCTCTAGATGCCAGTATTCTATTAGCCTTTATGATAAAAAATATCATGAACAGGCACAATAAATGATGACCCATGTAGCTGGTTTCCAAGTTTCTTTGGATCTTCAATAACCAATTTCATGAGTTACAACTTCAGCCATGTCTGTATGAGGGACTTTCTCACATGCCTTCTGGAAATACATATAACTAATGCACATGGACACTCTCCTGCTTCACTCCTTCAGTCACCTCTTCACAATATTTAATCAGTTTTGGCAGGCATCAACCATTTTGCACATATCCATACTGGTTCATTTTGATGAACTGAACATTTTCAAGGCGGTCAGTTACCCTACCTATCCTTCATTGTGTATGTTAGTAATTACCGAATATCAGATGTTAGGCCAACTGGTCTATATTTTACTGATTTCTCTCTCGCCTTTCTGAAAAAAGGAGAGTGACATGCACAATTTTCCAACCTAAAGTAACATTTCCTAAATCAATGAAACTTTGGTATAATTAGGACATCTGCAATTTCCTCACTTCCTTTAAAACTCTGGGATGGAAACCATCTGTACCTGGCATTTGGGCTGGATTCTACAGCCCCCTGCTGGATGTGATTTCAGTTGCATGGTGGGTGGCCTCATAATATATTATGCGGCTAGCCCACGATCTCTTGCCCACCCCCAAACTGACCCCCAGAATACACTAATGAGTTAGTGCCAAAATTGGTCATCTGCCTACTATATTTACATGATTAATCAAAGATTAATTTGCCTATTCACGGGCTTATGTTGCCCACACCATAATGCAGTTGGCATGGGCGGGAACGTGCAGGCTGTTTTTTGTGGCTTTGATGAAAAACGGCAGGAAAGGGGACATCTCATTTGGGGAGGGGTATGCATCAGGAACATCCCCACCATCACCATCTGCCTTCCAAAACCCAGATCCCTGGGGTCTCGGATCCATCCCCACACTAAAAGCCCAGGACTTACTGATCTGCAGTTATCATTACACTCTTTCCTGTAGTCCTGCCAGCGGCCACTACGGAGCCCTGGGGCTGCCAGGAATGCAAGAGCTTCCGACCACAGCTCTCAAAGGCGGGACTTCTTCCCAATGAGGGGCAGAAGTCCCACTCTTAGCTAGTTTAGTCCCTCTCCAGCATGTTATGGTTGCGTGGCGGGCTTATTGGCCGCTGCCGATCAACTTTCTTTCCGAGGCAGGTGTGAGAAGTACACCGTTTTGTTAAATGCAGCCCATTATTTCCTACATTATTGTTAGTTTACATTAATTTTGTTTAATATCTGATTCAATCTTGGATTTTTTTTTGAATGTCTGGTACGCTGACCTCTTTTTCAACTGTTAATATCGATGCAAAGTAATTATTCAGTGTGTCCACCATCTAATTATTCAGTGTGTCCACCATTACCATATTTTTATTGAAAATATCACATCAATTTTCAAGAAATTATCTTTTGAACATCACTAAAATATTTTTGTGTTGATTTTGGTATCCATTGCAAGGTTTTTATATTATACTCTTTTTATAGCTCAATATGTGGTTTCATCCTTTCCTGTTCTTTGTGTCTTTTCAATTGGTCAGGGTCTACGCTTTGCTTTTGTACTTTTGCATGCTTTTTTAGTTTTATGTTGTCTCTTTATCTTTAGTTGCCATGGCTGTGTTTTCTTTTGCAGATAGAGCACCTGTCTCTTCAGGAATGAACTGGTTCTGATTTAAAACATCTGTTATCTTGTCATTTAACCTGTTTTGGATTTGCCCATTGTCCGTGGAGTGTCAGTCACATTCCATGAAAGTCACCTCACCTGTACCTTAGGGCTCAATTCAACTAATTAGGAACAGAGTCCCACAGCAAGTGCGTTTAGCCACGTGTTCCCTGACGCTCGTAGCACCATGAAATACATGTCTGCAGAATGCGAATCGCATTGTATACAGACCCTCAGTGGGGATTGCACAGCCGAGGCCGCACATGTGTACTGGAGAGCTCCATTCACCAGAACTCTCCGGTGTAGCAAGAGATCGGGACACCATTTAAAAATGGCACCCTGATCTCTGAGGCACCTGAAGCGACCCCCGACCCACCCCCAGAATGCAGTACGGGAGGTTCCCTGGTCCCTCCGGCACTGCCCCAACACTCATGCAGGGCACCCCACACCTTTCATCGGCTATGCCGTGGCAAGCTGCTTTTTAGGCACAGCATAGCCATTGGATCGCACCTTTAGAGTGAGAGAGATCGAATGGAAAAAAAAAGCCCCGTTTTGGGTGTATTTAGCAAGGTGCTTGGAACACCAAGAACGACCCCATTATTAACTGGGCCTCGGCAAGGCTACACTTAAGGCTCCGTCAGTGCAGGAGATGACACCCTGATTTCCCGGCCTCTGGACTCCCGCAATGCCCAATATACTAATTAGGGACTCTGAGAGTCCTCCACACCCCACCGCCCAATCTCCGTCCTGAGCAAGATGCCTTCTGGGTACCTTGGCTCTGCCCAGTTTGCCATCACCAGGGTGCCCAGGTGACACTGCAAGGGTGCCAGGTTGGCAGGGCCACAGTGCCCAGGTGGCATTGGGAGAAACAGCCTGTCCAGAGGCCCCAATTACCTGGGACACCCTCCTTCCCCCCAAGTGCTGTATGCCTGCTCCACGGTTGTGGAAACCAGTGTTAAACACTGCCACTGGGAGGCTGGTAGATAGCGCCCTTAGTAACTGTTTTGTGTTTCTCCCTTTCAAAAACTATGTTGAGCCCCACCATGTTCTGTTTACTATTAGACAAATGTTCATGCACTATTAGGCTATTAATTAAATGTGACTCAATGCAAAATCTAATTTAGCCTGCCCCTTATTGTTACAGAAAGCTATCCCAGACACACACAAAACTCACCATTTTTCTGTCATGTGCTATTGTTTATTCAGTCTGTATGAGTTACATCTCCCATTAAAACCACTTAGCCGTGACTATACGTTCGTGTAATGTCTGTATTTACACAATCTATTAATTTACAGCAGCTACCACGGGGCCTATAAACAACTCCCATTACAGTGTTAAATCCCTTTCAATTTCTTAATATTGTCCAGTCTCCTCTGTTTGCTTATCACTTGATAGATCCTCTTACTTGAAATATTTTCATCCTTAATCACCAAGGCTACTCACCCCCAGCTTGTTTATCCTGCCTTCCCCATAGACCTTATGGTTGGAAACAAAATATACTAGGATCTTACTGTTTTGCATGAATAATATAGTCCTTGCAACTGCAATTCACTCAGTGTGTTCCTTTTGGCCAAATATTTGTACAAGAATGTTTACTTGGGCCATATACCCTAACTTGTGCTTCTGTTCTAATGTTTTGTTTCACCTCTATTTCTGATTTGTCTCTTCTGGTTTAAACAGTTTACATCAGTTAGTTTTTCTTTTAACTGTAGTGCCTAAAACATAAATTTCCAAGGTTACTCTACTCTTTACACTTTTGATTGGTTTTGAACAATTATTTGTGCTGTCTCTAACACCTTTGCCCAAGCCCCACCCCCGGCACATTTACTAGTTTAAATCCTTGCACCTGCCTAATCTATTCTTTTTGTTTGGACTCTGGTGCCAGCCTGTTGCAAGTGGAACCCAGCATAGTGCTCCCTTACTGTCCCAGTACTGGTGCCAGCGTCCCATGAAATGGAAATATTCTTTCTCACACCACTCCTTAAATCAGGTGTTCGCCTCCCCAATATACTTGCCTCAATGCCAATTTGCATGTGTCTCGGGTAATAATCCAGGGTTTATAACCCTTTAAGGTTCTATTCTTCAAATTAGCTCCTGGCAATCGCCAAACCTGATCTCTTGCCGACTGTTCTGTATGTGTTGAGCTGGAGCTGCAGATTAGAGATAGAGACATCTGCTGCAGACATGTTCACTTGGGACAGTCTTGCTGTCCACAAACTACCACAGACACACAACATGCTCTGCTATTTCTTGACAGATTATTTATATTTCGCTTTTTAGTTTGTTGTTAAGTCGTTTCTTTGTCTACAGACTAACGTGCATTAAGCATTTAACTTCAACACTGGCCAAAATCTTTAAATACTTGCTGCGGGAAGCTTACATAAATCAATCTATTAGAAGCAATTGATCAGCTTCTCGTTCTGCACCGAATTCTGATTCTCACCAAATTCCTGACTTACGCACTTTACACTACATTCTTCACATACTTGCTCCACAGTGAATTGAATTGGAAAACTTTGTAATCCAGCCCAATATTAAGAATTAAAATTAGAAACTCCTTAAACAAAGTAACGTTTTGTAATCCTGTGCTCATGGTGGTGTGATATGCCCCTGTAGGAATTGTCTGGTGGAAAATCAGGGCTATACACCTGTAGTTATCTCTGACCAACATTCTCTGCAAGCCTGAGTTTCCTACAGGGCATCAATGGATTATCCCTGCAGTGAAAAATAATTTAATAGAACATAAAACAGTACAGCACAGAACAGGCCCTTCGGCCCTCTATGTTGTGCCGAGCATTGTCCGAAACCAAGATCAAGCTATCCACTCCCTGTCATTCTGGTGTGCTCCACGTGCCTATCCAATAACCACTTGAAAGTTCCTAAAGTGTGCGACTCCACTATCACAGCAGGCAGTCCATTGCACACCCTAACCACTCTCTTGAGTAAAGAACCTACCTCGGATATCCCTCCTATATCTCCCACTCTGAATCTTATACTTATGCCCCCTTGTAACAGCTACATCCACCCGATGAAATAGTCTCTGAACGTCCACTCTATCTATCCCCCTCATCATCTTATAAACCTCTATTAAGTCACCTCTCATCCTCCTCCGCTCCAAAGAGAAAAGCCCTAGCTCCCTCAACCTTTCCTCATAATACCTATCCTGCAAACCAGGCAGCATCCTGGTAAATCTCCTTTGCACCCTTTCCAGTGCTTCCACATCCTTCCTATAATGAGGTGGCCAGAACTGCACACAATACTCCAAATGTGATCTCACCAGGGTCATATATAGTTGCAGCATAACCCCGCAGCTCTTAAACTCAAGCCCCCTGTTAATAAACGCTAACACACGATAAGCCTTCTTCATGGCTCTATCCACTTGAGTGGCAACCTTCAGAGATCTGTGGACATGAACATTGTGGACATTAATATGAAAGTATTTCTTTTTGATACACCCAATCAGCTAACAATTTAATGCAATTATTTTTAGGGACTGAGTGCAGCTACACAAGACACATATGACCAACTGCAAATGCAGCAATTACCAACCGTGCCTCCACATCCTCGTCGCTGAGATTCTGAGATTGTTATTGCAAGGACAACCAAGAGTGGAAAGCCTTTCAGATTAACTCAATTCGACCAGCAGAACGTTATTGCTAATCTGGAAATTGTTCCCAACAATATTATTTACCAACAAAACCTATTTAAAATTTTTTTTTTTACATTATCTTAAAAAAATATATTGTAAAAGTACTTTACAATAACTGTGCCAGCACCTGCAAGCTGACTTGCCTCTGTGGGTCATATTGTGTTGGTTGAAGCTTTTCAGGTAACGTGGAAAAGATAGGCTAAGCCTACACGAATGTTTGGAAGTTACATTTTTTGTTGCATTTTTGCATAGGCGGTCATAATAAAATGCTATGCTATACTGGAACTGAAAATATTAAAATATAAGAAACAAATATATCTAAATGTAAACAGGTGTTTTACAAGATAAACAGTTTCTAACAGTGTAAAAAGTAAAGAGATGACATCAAAGCAGAATTAGGGATTTCAATCCCTTTATGAAAAATCAATTGAATCCGAATCTGAACAGACATTTTTGGAATGGTCGAGTATGAAAACAATTATACAGATAAAGAACAATGTAAATATTATAAATGCATAGAAACAAGATTTTTTCAATTGTAAACATTTTTCTAGCTAGTAATTGAATTCATTTACTTCAGTGAGATTGTATATCTTTCAGTGAAATTGTCTGAGAATAGGTTTTTAGATGTTACCTTGCACATTTTAGGCTCACTTTTCTTGTGACAAAGTAAAGCACTTGGGTTGGTAGGCAAAGCATAATTTATCCAAAGTCCTCAAAACTTTAAGTTGGCTAAATACAATATAGTGTTAAGTAAATGACTTCAGCATTGAGAATTTAAAAAATAAATATTTAGAGTTCCTAATAAGTATTTAGCCACAATAAAAGCTTTAAGCATTAGTTCTAATTCCATCCATTGTTTCAACACCTTGGCTTTGAACTTGGCTAACAAAGTAACAAAGATATAGACAACGCATTTTTAATGAATACATATTTATTTAAAAATAGTTGAGAAATTATCAGGAATATTCAAAAATGCAAGAAAAAGAATAAAACTTTTCAAATCACCCAAGTGCTTTTCAGAGTTGTGTGTCTTTATTGTATCAGTATTTTCTGCTACTCATGGGATCTTTGGCCAAATGTTCTAGTTGTTGCCCATGTATTCAATACAAGAAATGCAATGGCTACTGAGCTCATGTACGCGTCATTTCTTTTAATGCACAAGTTATGAGGACCTGAAATACACTGCCTGAAAGGGCAATGGAACATATTCAATAGTGACTTTCAAAAGAAATTTACTTGAAAAGGAAAGTTTGTAAGGCTATGAGGAAAGAGCGGGGAAGTGGGACTAATTGGATAGCTCTTTCAGTTTTCTTCGGAACAGAGGAAGCTAAGGGGAGATTTAATTGAGGTGTATTATAAGGGTCCTAAATAAAGAGAGTGGGAAAGACTTATTTCCCTCGGCAGATAGGTCTATAACCAAGGGCATAGATTTATTATAGGTGGAGGGAAGAGAGTAGGGTGAAGTAAATTGTTTTTCAGCAAGAGGGAGTGAGACTCTGGAACTCACTGCCTGAAAGGGTGGTCGAGGCAGAAGTCCAGATTGCATTTAAATAATACTTCACTTTGCACTTGAGGTGCTGTGGCTTACAGGCTACAGACCAAGAAGTGGAAAGTGTGATTAGGTCAGATAGGTCTTTTTCAGTCGGTATCGACATGATGGGTTGGACGGCATGTTTCTGTGCTTTAAAATTCAACGATTATTATGGTCGCATCAAGATTTAAAATTAATTTACTAATTAAGGTTCAGTTTTTGCTTCAGGGCAACATTTTCATAATGAGTAGATGACTCAACTACAGCTACCACTAATTACTTTAATGCTCTGTTTTCCATTCTGAAAGTTCCTGGTTGTTTTTAAAAGCAGCTTCCTTTGTTTATGAATAATTGCAGCAATCAGATCACGTCAACCATAATCTTAGCATTATATTTTCAATACTCAGTAAAAAGAGCTTTGAAAAGCCATATCCATGAACAAATCAAAGATTTATTCATAACTAAATTAACACACAGGCAGATCGAGAAAGGCAGAATGATTCATTTATTGTTTGGAAATGAATGGGCAACCTGAACATCTACAAATGGTGAAATTAACATAAAATGTTAATTCTTAGGAAATGTAACGCCCCATCTGATTGTTAGTTTGAACAGGGACTCCAGGATGCTATTTGTTAACTTATTTTGAATGTGGGCCTAACTGAGTGAGATATGATTAATTTTCTGCGTCATTTTTCAGTTGTTTAAAATAATTTTTAGTCATTGTTAATTTTACAGTTTTATGTATTTAAGATGTTTTGTCTGTAATGCCTGTCAACCATCCTGTATTAAAAAAGGGTAGCTAACAATGTTGATTTGAATATTAATAGTTCTTTGATTTTTTATTCCCAAGGAGTATTATCTGGAAATCCTTTTTAGTGAAGCTCAACAGCTGTTCCAATTAGTTGACATAACTTCAAAATCAATGCAAATTTTAGAACAGTTAGAATATCAAAATGCTTTTTGGTAAATTGACTGTGAGCTACGAAAGCATTGTATACAGAATGTGTAATGTAAATTGATGTATTTCCACTGAATAGCATAAATTCTGAAACAGGCAAGACTTAAATAATATGCTCTTGAGATGGTGAACTTTTGATAAAAAGGTAGCTGCTGAGATATGGGAAATGATTAACAACTTATAAAGTCACCCCATCAATAACAATAGGTGCTTGTCTGGTGGACGGCCAGTGGAGGATTTTGGTTTTGTTGATTGAGAAAGCAAACCTTTTATATTGGGAGCTGGAGGCTATTGTTGAAAACTCACCACTATTCTTAGAATTCCCCCTATACTAAAAAGGGCCAAAATTCTAAATGGTGAACAGGGATTCTCACTCCCTGACTCCGATGCAGGCTTCAGTGGGTGCTATTCAGGTCAAACTATATTTTCAAGTTATCCCCCGATATAACCCATACCTTCACTGAAGATTTCATCTACTTACCACTTAGTACATCGATCCTGGGTCCCGCATTGCTAAGTAAAGTAGACTTAGGAATAACCACTGTTTCAAGTTAAATTAAGTTATTTTATTATGTTTTTTCTTTTAAAAGCTGCAATCACTTTCTTTACAGAAAGGTAAAAAGATCTTGCTTCTGGATCCTTCTGGTTGGTTGAAAGGACCTTCAGGCCCAACTTGACAATCAATCTTCTTTAAAGTCTGGTCTTCTTTAGACGTATTCGCTGGTTAGCTCGGTTGCTATGTCTTGTCGATCCCATGTACTGAGCTATGAGAGCTGGCTATCTCTGAGCTGACTTTGCCTCCTCTTTAAATTCTAGTCTTCCTTAGATGTATTAGCTGTTTTAGCTCGGCTGCTATGTCTTATCTTTCCCATGACCGAGCTGGCTGCAAGCTGAATCTGCTTGCTTCTCTTGTTACTTCTCTCCGAGTTCTGGTTCTTCCTGCTCTGGTCTCTGGGTTTATATTCTCTTTCTAACAGTTATGAAGTTTTTATGACTTTATTGTAAAGTAACTATTATTTCATTTTGAATGTAAAAAGTATCTTTGATATAAACATTCTAATACAACTAAGTATTCATTTTGACATGACCTCACCTCTCAGGTCTCTGATTACATGGTTTCCTTTGTGATGTTCAAAGTTCCTTTGTGATATTCAAAGATGCTTTGGTTTCAAGAGGTGTTACTTTTAATTCCTGTCATTTCTATAGTTTTATTTTTCAATTGTGTTCTCAGCTCATAATTTTGACTTTGATTTTGACTTTAAATTATGTTTCTCGTAGACTGATAGTCTCTTACCTGATATTGGCAGAACCTCACACCTAGAATTGTCACCAAATTCAACTGAACCTTATCCTTCCCTTTCCAGCTGCTTACTAAGATAGTTAATTTCAATGAAGGTGTGAAACATTGCTTTTAGCTGTATGCTAAAAAATCACTTGGTTATAACTTGAAAGGTTTACATTTATCACTTAGCTCAACTGAAACTCTCATCCATGCTTTTCCAGATGCTTACTAAGATAGTTACTTTCAATGAAAGTGTGAGCCAATTGTTTTTAGCTTCATACAAAAATCCTGTGTTTGCTTTTTTGGGAGAAGGAATCTGCATTTTATAATCCTGTTCTTTGCAGCTGCTATTAACCCTTCGTGGGATCTTTCCCTGTATCCTCTCATGTTTCCCTCAGACCAGATATTGCCAGACTTCCATGTTTCAAATGACACATCTTTCCATATTTTCAATTACAAGGCTGAGGGTTGTCTGAATGTTGGCACAATCACAGAGCCTTGCTTTCTGCCCATCCCACTATGAAGGGGCTCAGTCCCTAATCCATTGCAAAACATGTTTGCTGTCATACTGTCATTCAGGAGACTCAAGATAGTCAGAAACTTTGCTGGAAATTCACGTCTCTGGAGGAGTCTATGATTCTATTTAACTCTCCAAATCACTTCACAGGTAATGGAGTCAAAGGCCAATTAATAAAGGCCTTGTAGACACTCTGGCATTTCAGACAATTTTCTTGGCTTTGTCGAAGAACGATGATACCCATGGATGGCTGGAAACCACACTTGGTCTCTGGAAGAAAATCTTTGCTAATGGTAGGAGGTGGGTCAGGAGAATTCACATTAGAATCTTCCACAATGGACAGAGGGATAAACCTCAAAGGTTTTCACAAATGTTTTAATCATTCTGCTTGAAGAATAAAATAATTATGGCATTGCAGAAGTCGTGATGTAGTGTATCTTCTTCCCAAACTTTTGCGAATAATTTCGAGAGTTTAAACTAGACCACCAGCCTCATAGCTCTCTCCAAGAATGTTGCCAGGACCACATGCCTTGTTGTTCATCTGTTGGATAGCCTTCTGTATCTCATTAAGTGTTAGCAGCAAACCCAAACTTGATCTCCTGCGCTGTTGAGTGTGTTGGTGATATTGTCCACTACTTTTGACTCCCAATTGATGTGTTTCTGGTAGTGCTCCTTGAAACTATCTTGGATGGCTGCATCATCTTTGAGAAAGGAGTCCACTGTAACCTCTCCAGTCCAGAAACACCAGCTTCCCAAATTTAAAAGCACCATAACTCTCAGATGCATCACTGGAGACACTGCAACTGTGACCTTATATTTTCCTGCTCTGGGTTCCGATGTTAAGGGGCATTTACCTGTCTACTCTCCCAGATTCCGCTAGGAAGGTAAGGTTAAAACCTTGGTGTTTGGTGGGTTTTATTTTTATTTATATGGTTCAATTGGGAAGATTATGAATTGTGAAGTCCCCCTGGAAAGGAAAGAGTAGTGATCTTCTTCATGGAATGAGCAGCTACCTGTCTAACATGGCAAAGGTAATTTCCTTTCCTGGGCAGAATTTAGTTGTCAAGAAATCAAAACAGTGGCGATCTTAAGTGGTAGAGGCAAAACTATTTTCTGTGATAAGCAGGAAGCCGTTCTTCAGAGTAGTTGGGGATATTCCCCAACACCATCCGACAGAGATACAACTTTCTGAGGCCATGATGGTCATAAGTGTTTAATGACTGCTTAGTGTGTGGACCCTGGTAGGTGAGTATTTGCGGGAAGGATACCTTCTGTGATTGAGCTCCAATCTATCTTCATATTCTTAGCCTCCCCTATTATAGCATAAAGTGCGACTTTGCCAATTGGCATTTTACTACAGTGCAATGCTTTGAAAACATGGAAGATACAGTATTTGGATAAATAAAACAACTTTGTATTTTGTGGGTTGGGCGTTCAAACATTATTCTATAATCTAGAAATTGGAGGTCACAATGGCATTGCCATCTTCAACTTGGAGGGAGTGGGACTCTACGCTGGCCTGCGTGGTGTTTGATTTCACTGGCTTTTACCCGTCGCATACGTCGCAATGATGCAGATCATTTTCTGCACTTTGGATTTGAGTAGCAAGCATTCTTTTCATTTCCGCGGTGAAGTAGAGATTTTGACATGTATTGAAGACTTGCCATTTCTGACCGAGAATTCTTCTCATCACACCATTCTTGATTGCATGAGAGGTTACAATCTGAGGATCTGGGTGTATGTCTCTTGGATTGCAGATCTGATCTTGCCCCAAAGCCCTTGCACACTGGCATCATTTGAGTTTGTGAGAGCGAGATGAGCAGAAAGATGCAGATGGAACTGTTGCTTTTATATCCCAGAGAAAGATGTTAAATCTTCTACTGAATTTCTTGGAGGAGCTTCAGTTTTTGGGTGTCATGTTTGTGCTCAAGGTAAAGGATACAAGTATTTGGTCTGTCCAGCAAACATTTGCATTATCCTTCCTACACTGGCCATGGACAATGACATAGTCTAGGAGCTTTTGGATTGGGGATGTTTCCACATTGTGTTTTATTTACCTTTCTGATGAGTGTGTTTGTGATGGTGAGCTATGGTCAGTGCATTTGGTGAGAAGATCTTTGCATTTGATGTCCACACCCTTCTTTTCCAGATAGTGTCCATCCAGACAGTACTGTTACTCCAACTCTGGCATTAAAATCTCAGTTGAATCAATTTGTCTTGCGTGAACAGATCTGCATAAGAGTTATTTTGTTTAGTCAGTGGAATTGAAAGTGACACTTATGATTGTGGTCTGTTGATAGCCATTAAGTCAAAGCAATAGAGTCATGAACTGTTCATCACTTCCAGTTGGATGTTCTGTGAATATATCTGTGATTCTATTTTTGATGGTGAACCCAACTCAGTGGGTAAGATGATCCTTCTCTGGTTTTTTCTTCCAGAAAAAAAAGTGTACCCATCTCTTTCCTCTCTAAACTGGTCTTGTGCTGGGTGTCAGGATTCACTGAGAGCAGAAACAGTAGATATATTTTGCAAGTTCCTGAGAATCTATAGTGGCTTTCCTTTCAGGGCATTTGCTATTTTGTTCGTCTGTAAAGCAACATTCCGGGTACTGAAATTCTTGCATTTTTTACTCGTGCGCTCTCAACTGCAAGGGTAGTGGTTCCACGGAGTACAATTTTCTAATCAGGACAATTTGGGAAAGCCAATGTTTGAGGTACATTTTGAAACCACTGCTGATATACAGGTTTGCAATTAAAGTTCTACAGTTCACAGCCATGTTTCCGATGCCACTTGCCTGTCGTCAAAGCGGTTTCTGGTGTTCCTGGCAGAGGACTGTACATGACATATTTCAACGAGGTAGTCAGTGTGCAGGTGACAACTGCACAATCTTGATGGGTTAGCAACCTTTACCAAATGGCATGGCAAACCATGATGTCTGGAGAGTGTCAAATCACACTGTAGTCTTCATCCACCTCCACACCCATTGATGTGCACACAAGACTCATTCATCTGCCTGTTCCGGTGTTAAAGGACTTGAAAATGTGTTTTAATTTAGGCCCACCACTCTAGATCTGCCCAGATCAATGTAGCAGGCTCAACTCATGTATGTTTTAGTTGGGATAGTCTTGGTGGAAAGACAAGCTGTGAGCACCACAAGCAGCCTGCCTCCCTGGGATACAAGGTCAAGTGCCAGACTATTTGTTGGAATCTAGTACGATTTCATGTTTTTTGGTTACTTTGCTACATATTTATCAATTGCACAACATGAAATAAATACTTGTGAAGTTAAGCCAATAAATTGTTTCTAGTTCTCTTCTACAATTGTCAACCAAAATATCTTTTGAATGGTGGAAAAGGGATACATTTATGAGGACATCAATAATTTCCCTTTATGGAATTTGCATCATAATTTATTGCAGTGCAACTTAACCTATTGCACTGAATCAAAGATGCAATAGCAGAATGACTTTTAAGCACACTTACTCTTTGGAAAATAACTTCAGAAGAATGAAGCTGCTCAGTGGTAGAAATGACCGCAAGATTGTCCATGCAAACACATTCTGGAAAGGGAGCTCACCAGATTTAATGGGGTCAGCTAATTTTAATAATTTACATATGCTCCCTGTGCAGTTTTGTGTTTATTGAACATGATGGCTTGCTGCTTAAAATTATAGACAAATGGCCTAAGGAAAGGTCACAAAAACCTTTGGAACTTCTTTTACTCATAATATTTTTAACATTTTCACATGCTGTGGAGAAGTGGGATAGGAAGAAGGTGGATATGTGTCAGATGTGGCTCATTTGCTGGCACTCTCATCGAGAGTCATAAGGTTCTGGGTTCAAGTCCCACTCTAGGGCCTGGGCACAAAAATCATGGCTGATACTCCAGTGCCGTACTGAGGTAGTGCTGCACTGTCAGATGTGCAGCAGACTGAGATCCTTTCTGCTTCCTCATCCGGATGTAAAAGATTATATGACACTATTTTGAAGAAGAGCAGGGATGTTATTCTTGGTGCCCTGGCCAATATTTATCCCTCAATCAACATGACAAAAAACATTATCTGGTTATTATCACATTGTTGCTTGTGGGGTTTGCTGTGTGCAAGTTGGATGCCATGTTTCCGACATTACAGCAGTGACTGCACTTCAAAAAGTAGTTCACTGGCTGTAAAGCACTTTGGGACATCTATTGGTCGTGATTCTCAATGATGGGGGGCAGCACATTAGTGCCAAAGATGAGCCTGAATTTGCAACAATCTTCAGCCAGATGATTGATTACTGATCTCTGCTCCTTCTGAGGTTCCCAGGTTCACAAATGCCAGCTTTCAGCTAATTTAGTTTCCTCCGCATGATATCAAGAAATGACTGAAGGCACTGGATATTGCAGACTACGGGCTCTGACAATATTCCAGCAATAGTACTAATGAAGATTTGTACTCTGGAAATAGCTGTGCCCCTAATCAAGCAGTTCCAGTACAGCCACAACACTGACATCTACTTGGCAATGTGGAAAATTTACTTTTAGGACTTGTCCTCAAAAAAAAGAAAAATCCAACCTGACCAATTACTGCACTTACTGTCTACTCGTGATCATCAGCAAAGTAAAGGAAGCGGTTATTGGCAAAGCTGTTAACAATATTTACTCAGCTATAACCTGCTCACTGATGCTCAGTTTGGGTTCTGGCAGGGCCACTCAGCTTCTGACCTCATCAGAGCCTTGCTCCAAACATGGACAAGTGAGTTGAGGTCCTCAAGTGGTGAGGTGAGAGTGATCACCCTTGGCATCAAGGCAGCATTAGACCAAGTATAGCATCAAGGAGCCCTTGCAAAACTGGAGTCAATGGGAAAGAGGGGGAAAACTCTCCACTGGTTGGAGTCATACCTAGCACAAAGGAAGATGATTGTGGCTGTTGGAGGTCAATCGTCTCAGTCTCAGGACGTCTTCAGGGTAGTGTCCTAAACCCAATCATCTTCACTTGCTTGACCAAAGACCTTCCTTCTATACAAGGTCAGGAGTGGGGATGTTCACTGATGATTGCACAATGTTCAGAACCATTCACGACTCCTCAGATACTGAAGCAGTCACTGCCCAAATGCTGCAAGACCTGGAAAATACCCAGGCTTGAACTGACAAGTGGCAAGTTACATTTTCTCCACACAAGTGCTAGACAATGACCATATCCAACAAGAGGTGATCTAACCATCTCCCCATGACATTCAGTGGCATTATCACCCCTTGCAACCAACATCTTGCCGGGGGCTGGAAGGAAAGGGTCACCATCAACTGGAAACTGAACTGGACCATCCATATAAATACTGTGGCTGCGAGAGGTCAGAAGTCGGAAATCTCTGGTGAATATCTCACATCCTCACTCACCAAAGCCTGTCCACCATCTACAAGGCAGTAGTCAGGACTGTGATGGAATACTCTCCACTTGTCCAGATGAGTATAGTTCCAAAAACATTTCAAGAAGCTGAACACAACTGAAGGCAAAGCAGTCCACTTGATTGGCACCCTATCCACCACCTTCAACATTCACTCCCAGGGTGTGCGATCTATAAAATGCACTGCAGACCTGAGGCTCATTCGGCAGCAACTTCAAAACCTGTGACTCTACCATCTAGAAGGGCAAAGGCAGCAAACGCATGGGAAGATGACCACCTGCAAGCTCCTCTCCAAGCCATGTGCCATCCTGAATTAGAACCATATTGCTGTTCCTTCACTGTTGTTAGGGCAAAATTGTGGAACAACCTTCCTAACAGCACTGTGGGTGCACCTGCACCACATGAACTGGAGCGGTTCAAAAAGGCACCTCAACACCACATTCTTGATGATTAGGGATGGCCAATCAATGCTGGCCTAACCAGCAATACCAACATCCTGCAAAATAATTTTTTTAAAGTTGGCACTGTGCTAAAAGTGTAACAATTGAGGATGTGCTGAAGGTTTTGCGGATGGATTGTTGTAAACAGTGCTGCTCTGGTAAAAAAAAGATTAATTCTGGTACTATTTCAACTATATTTTCAAATTTGAATTCAACTGCCTGAAGGCATAAGGTACATGTTTTTCTTATGATTAATCTGTTTTAAGATTAATTATTTAAAAAAATAAAATAAAGTGCTCAATATTTGCCAACTTCAAAAGAACGGACTGCACGAAGGTAGGCAGAAAATAACTAAGTTTACCATAACATTTGAGTCAGATTTTTAATGAATCAAGACGCCATTACAAAAATGAATACAAAATATTAGATAAAATGACCACATTACAATACAAAAAAAATCTAGCTGCAATGGAATTATTTCATGGCAGTTATTGAAGACAGCTTTATCTGCAATTATTCACTATACAATGGAACTGATTTTGAAAAGGGAAGTAAAGAACCAAACAGTGCCTTAATGCAGACAGAAGCAATATTGTTAAATTTGCATTTCTAATACAACTGAGCAGTTCATCATGAATACCTATCGCTGTGTATCCGGTTTCATAATAAATTAGAAAAATAGGCTCTTGTTTGAATAGATATTTTTTCTTAAATTAAAAGGGTGGGGAATAAATTAAAACCATAAAGCTCAAATATTTATCCAATGTACAGCAGACCAGACTAGTAGCCATTTAACATGATCTTAAAACCAGGCAGCATCATGTAAAATCAGAAATATGTGCAATCAGCCAAATCAATTAAAAAAAAATTATATTCAAGGAATGCTGTTGTCACATCTTGATTAGGAATAATGGAAAATTATGCTCAGTTATAGTTGTCATCTGCTAATTTAGATCAGTTTGTTTTTCTGGCTCCTGTGTTGAAACTCCCGATACAGGTTCGTAGTTCCAGTTCAAACTTCTACCTATATGTTGGCTGATGATTTAACTACTTATGCATATTTTGTGAACCAATTTTCTAAATAAAGCACGTAACAGCATTCCATGTTAGGGAGGCAGATTCATTCCCGACCTGCAGAGTTAGCTAATTGACTAGAGGAAAATATAGATAGGAATCTGTAAACTAAAATCTGAAAAGGTAGGTAAAAATTGATAAAAGCTTGGTTATAGATTCTTAATCAAGAGCAGTAAATCTTTACATCTGTTGATATAAAATCCTTTGAAGTATATAATCTTTCATCACATTCAATTTCCTTCCCAAATTAGTCGTCCAACTAACTTAATTAATGGTACTGTTTTTGCTCAACCACATTGCTATTGTTAGTGAAATGATCATGTCATAACCACTAAATTTTAAATGTTGAAAGTAATTGCCTACTTCTGATGCCTTGAAAAATGATAATCAATTACTTCAATGTTCATTCTGAACCCAAACGCTGTTTTAGGTTCAGCCATTATTCAAAATGTTGAAGCCCTTTAAAGGCAAAAATCTCCCAAAAATTCCCAACTAAATTTGACAAAAAATATTTTTCTGAAGTCATCAGTAGTATACTAAAGGTCCCTTCATCATTGAGATTTAATTAATCGATTCCAGTTAAATTTATACTAATGTGTTAAAAGATTAAATACACAATGAAAAAAGACACAACTGAAAAGACCTGCAAATGTGTACCTATGTCATTCATGAATGAATGAATGAATGAAGTACTTAGAAAACCTAACACCAAACAGGGCAGAATATTTAGTAACAGAAATAAACAAAAACACTAAATAAAATCAAATAACTAAATTTGTCAAAGTGTAAAATTTAATATCCTGACAATTTAGTCCTTACAGTTGCCCAAAAGTTAACCTTTGCATTTCTAATTGAGTTTATTACGAGCCAGAAATGATACTGTACATTTTAAGTTCATATGGTTATACCAGTACACAGCAATATACAAATCAATGCTTAACAATAATGCCTTACTGTTGCAATGTGTCAGTAGACAATTACAATGAAGTGTGCATTCACACCAGTTTATCATTGGAAATACTTCACACACAATGTAATTTCACATTCCTGCTTCTAACCTCAAAGGCTAGAACCATTTAAAATTTTTCATTACCACTCTTCAAAAGGATCATGCCATTTAGTGTATTAAAAAGTTCACAGTAAATGTTGCAGTTAGGTCTGGGTTAAACTGCTGCATCAGTAATAAAAAGACATATCATCCTGTGATGTAACAATTCTGAATCCCATGGAGTCAGATTTTTTTTAAAAATGGATAGACCTTGATGACTCTAGCTTGTTGATATAAATGTGTAAAATGTTCACCTAACATTTTTTCTTATTTTGCCTCTTTCATACTCACTATTGCTCCTACCAAATTTTCATTCTTAGCCATTTTAAACAAAGTGCTAACTGACCAAGTGAAATATCTAATAGTCACAATAGCTAATATACAAATTAATTTAGATCAGGCAACACAGCCATACCTTGATGAACAATTGTCTATTCATAAGTTCTCTGCTAGCAAACTGACATTGATGTTCATCTAGAGGCGCCAAAGAGCAAATCAATGGCAAATACAATTTGTTTTTCATATTCATAGACAGTACACATATGGGTGCAGTATTTGAAACTTTACCACCTATTTTTACTGTGGTAATACTTTTTCTTATAAACTAGTTAAACTTGCTGTATTCTAGCGTTATACACTAGATATTTTAAACAAGTTGTGTTATTTCTGTAAATTATTAATTAGTGCTCCATTCTGTACCTTGTCAGAATTATTCTGTTGGGTTTATTTTAAAATCACCGATAATACAATAACATTTCTTGGGAACCGTGATTATTTTTCACCATTTTAATAAAACTGCTTCTGTAAAAGATCAGTTTAACATAAAAAGTGAAGATCTCATTTAAATTGTTTTGAAATTCTTTAGATCTGTGGTTTTGGGAAATCATTGAAGGTCGGCAGGTAACAAATCAACCCATTCTGAGGACAAGGGTTTTTAGATCACACTAACACTCAATGGAGCAGACTGCCGAGGTGATAAGAGCATCAGGGAGATCCTGATCGTCAGAATGCAACAGGAAAACAGAATTGGTACCTGAACAAAGTGGAAGCACAGGGTCAAATTAAACAGCGAGAGCTTTACCCAATAATGGGCTAATTTATAAAGGTCTATCTGTCAAGCTGTTTTGAACAGCCACTTTGTACAATCATCTTGTGTTACATTAAATAAGGAACCGGATTATAACTTTAAACTATTACTTAAATGGAGATGTAGAACTTTACTTATGCATTAATTTGGTAAATGGAGGGACTGGATCTCTTTACAAAGCCAACAGTAACAATTTTAGTTTGCTGGATATGTTAATCTCTTACACCTTGCCCTGACATTCCCTTCCTGTAATAATCTCTCCAATGCAGTATAATGTTTTATCAAGAACTGCTTAATTTCCATTAAGAGTAAAAGAGCATTCAAGAGGTTTTCAATAAGCAGCATACAAATCTGTCTAATTTGATCAGTCCTTTCTAAATAGCTCTGTGACAACACTTTCACAAATAGAGAACTGTAAATGTTTGCTACATCAGTTTTCATATAAAGCAATGCCATCACTCAATGAGAAGTAATGCTGCTATAAATTAGTTGAAATCTCACCTACAGTTCATCAAGGCTAGAGGTTTCCAATTACAGATCAAGATTGTGATGCTTTTTGGAAAAGCTTCAAGCCATGCACCCAGAAGTACATCACAGGAAGTTGTCTTCATTACCAAGTTTTGAATTTGTGTTGGACTGATGCAAAAATATACGGACCAAATTCAGTGCAACTGTTCTTAATTATAGAGGCTTATGACCAGCTCAATTACCTACTGGTAAATTTGGGAAACTGGAAAGCAAGTATTGCAATCCTCCACAAGATCAAACAGTGATTTATTTTGCACTATCCTGCACCATCTCCCGTCCATTAAATATTGGCTTTTACACAAATTCTGGTCTTTTTTTAAACCTTCTATTCAAATTGCTGAAAAAGTTCACTCTGACAAAAGTGACAGTCCGACAAACAGGTTTTTAACATTTGTTTATGCAAACTATATTTATCAGAGTCTATTAGATTTTTCTGAAGACAGCATTCTATAAATCACCAATTTCAACTACCATAATAGCAATAGATTTGTTTATTATTACTGTGGAAATGTTCAGCATTTATTTCAGGAGAACTGCCCCAGAGCAACAAACCCTTCAGGACACCATGATGGAAGTTTCCTTCAGCTTTTCAGTTGCCATCAATTAAATTTCAGTTTAGGGTTTTTTGAAACAGGATTGGTTATTCCAACCTGCCAAGAACTAATAGCAATTAGTAGAAGATGATATCACCTCACATTAGGTATAGTTGTTTTTGAATATTTGCACTGGTAAAGGTCCGACATTTGTAACCATCTATCAGAAGTTAATTCAAAAAATTGTTGTTAGGATAAATGTGAACACACTCAACTGTGGTACTGCATTAAGGTGCACTGAATACAGGGACGTCCGCAGGTTACCTGTGCTGCAGTCTTATTGTACAAGAAATACACCATGCACATGTGGGGATAGTTCAACGCAGTTGAAAATCTTAGTTACACCCACTGAGTTGTTACACATCAGAGATAATGAGTTAATAAATCATGAAATTTACTTATTGATAACAGTATCCCTTTTTTCTTGGTCATATACAGAATTCATCTACAGAAAACATGTAAAAGACCACCGAAAAGTATATCTACATATTATTTTATGCTCTTTTGCTTTAGTTTCCATAATTCTTGATACAATGAAGTGCAAATATGGACAGATGTAACCATCAGGTTTATTCTTCAGGAATATAAATATTGGTGATGTGGTCATGTGGAATTACTGAAGTACAGATTTAACTGGACTCTTTATTCTGTCAGTCACCCACTGAATCATATGCTTGAACGTTAACAGTTTAGCTTTTTTGTTAAAGGAGGCTCACTGCCATGCAAGACCAGACCAGAGAATGAGAAGGCAAGAAAGAAGGAAGGATGGAATACCCAGAATCAAAATAACTAATATGTTGGGAAAGGCAAAATATATTGCCTACTTTCCAGGATTTTATATTTAACACAAGTTTACAGTAGGCACCTGTAACCATCTTTTATATTGATCTGAATGGAAATTTTGGGATTCTTCACATCAAATCGAATTACTTTGTTGGGAATAAGATGGATATAAAGTTTTAAAATTTTTTGAAAGATATTATGTAGATATTTTTTATATAAGAAAGGAATACTGCCTATTGAAAAACCTTGTTTTTATAAAACGTTCCAATAAATAACACATCTAAAGAATACAAGCCTGCGGACGTCCAAAATTGGATAATATGTACACTTTTAAAACTATGAACAACTAGGCAGTGAAAAACAGTTATGTTCTCACACACAAAGACACACCCAAAACATACAAAAATACTATATCTTAAACTACCAAGTAAGACAATTTATTTTTTTTATCTCATGCCATGACTTAAGAGCAATACACTGAAACGAACAAGGATTTGACAAAAAAAAAACCTTTTATCCCAGAAATATACCAAAATATACATCTAAGCTTTGGAATTACTGAGGTTAGACTAATGCCTGCTGGGTAATTGCATTTAATACACAATTAAGGTTGCAAAGAAGAAACAAATCTTTGGTATCTGCATTAGGCGAATGTTAACATTTGTATTTCGCTTTGGGATAGAGCTTGTATGATCCTACAACCCCCATTTAGTACTCAAAAAACAATCACTGAACACAAAAAGAAATCCACCCTTCTCCACACAAAAAAGTACCGAGTCTCTATCTAACACAAGGTTGAGGAATACAATGCATAGTTGCACAGTGGTATTATGAAAAGGAGATGAACCCTTGCAAGCAAGCTACATCTTTCTTAGTCTTCATTTTCCTTTCACAAAATGTAATGGCAGCGTCCAGCGAGTTACAGTCAGTTCTGAATAGCACCCCAGTGTGTATTAATTCAGATCACCCAGCCCAAAGGGATAACTGCCCCTCAGAAGAGCCAATCCTACCACAGGAGTCTCCAGTCCTTTAACCAATCAAATAGCACATGGGCTCCACTTTCAGCAGTCCCTCTGGTGGACAGAATGAAGCATATTTCTTTTGCTTTATGCAATTCTTTTGTCACTGTAAGCAATTCACACTTTTGAAATGAGATTAGTGTAGGACTGAAGACATTTAAAAAATTTAATTCATACAATCATTAATAAGTCTTTGGTTTTATCAGCACAATGTAAGGTTGCTGGCGTGTAATAAAAGCACTAAGCATGGCAGGAAAGACAATCACTCATATTTACATTCAGAGAGCGAGTGTTATTCTCAGGGTATTTTTAATGATGGACGCAACACCCTAACCTGATCTGATAAAGATTGTCAAAACTGAACAGCCATTTATTATTCAACCAATATTTGGTTCTGAGCACTATTGCCAGCCTCATAATCATTTATCAAGGTTCAAAGGCCTGGCCCTATGACCAGAGTTGAAAATTTCAGTCACTGAAATCAAACTGGGTGCACACACCCAGTAGGAGTAAGGTGGTAGCCTTTCATCATAACTAACCAGTTGTCCATGTAAGGAGTTGCCAGGTCAAGAATTTGTCCAGGTAATGTCATGGAAACAATCCACAGATGTACAGCAGGGGAAGCAATAATCAGTTGCCTCATATGCCATGAGGCATGGTTACGAAGAACAAGGTGGTGGTTCAATGGTTTGGCTAAAAGTTCAATGAAAAGATAGAACCATAGAGAAGATTCAGCACAGAAGGGGGCCATTTGGCCCATCTTGTCCATGCCTGTGAAGGGACACAATGAAAAAGTTAAAGGATTGCAATATGCCCACTGCTTCCTTAAACTTTAGTTGTCAATTCTGACCGTCATTATTCTCCTGCCATGCTAGCGCTGATACATGCCAGATTTGTTTTTAAAGTATACAGTTAGTGGCAGGTTCAGCCACTCTGAGGGGGGAGATTAAAGCGAGTTACTCAGTCATGAGTTAGAAATGAGGTATACAACAGCTCCTGTACACAGAACAGATGGTGACAGCACCATTTAAGCAACTGAGGAAGAAAATGAAATAATCATACCATGCGAGTAGACAAGTGTATGAAGTATTTTCATTTAAATTTGTAAGATGCTCAAGCAAATAATTTACCAGACACTATAGTTTTCATCCTCCTTGTAGCTCAGTAACAAAAACAATTGTGTAAAATCTTGCTGCACTGATGATTCCATAGAATAAGATGTAATTTCAAAACCCACCATTGCATTGGACATGACAATCCCTAGGGTTATTGGTGCAGTCACAGATATTTGTAAATCTCTAAACTTCTATTTGGGAGCTGCAAGTCAAGACATTAATAGCTGTTAATCGGGCATTATAATATTTTTTAAAGGTATTTCAATGTATTGATACAACATATGGTGGAATACAATAGGTTAGGTTATTTTTACTGAGAGTACCAGATTTATTTCCCCAGGAAAATCATTTTTACTAAAGCTAAATTGCTATTCTGTCACAATTAGAATGTTTATAATTAACAATAAAACAAAATCCGCTAATTAACCAGTAATTTCCAATGCAGATTAAAATTGTTACACTATCTCAAACGCACCGTACAAAAGTAACTTATAGAAAAGTAACCAACTGTATGATTGTCCTAGGGTAGATGTGTTTTTACACTTATATGGGGGCTTTTATATACAATATTTTAATATGGTTGCTTTAAAGATCATACAAAGTTAAATATATTAACCTGTCTGACATTCATACCAACCATGGGAATAAATCTGACAGAATTTCATTTTCTTCCTCAGAGATCCTTCATTTATTAATTTACTATACAAACTGACCCATACTTTTGTTCCAAGTGCTCTTCTTGTATAACTGGAATGGATACATCAAGATTTTCTTTTTTTTTACATCATTCTCCAAGAGTATGTACCTCTTTAAAAAACCAGCCACTAAAATGAGAATCAATTCTACCTGCATAACCCATTAGGACAAGTTTGTTGTAAATTTTTCATTTTTTGTATTCATAAAACTCAAGGCAACCAATCTCTGTACTTACAGAATCCTTAATTTAGTTTGTTGCTACTTTAAATGACTCCAAGTGAATATTTAATCAATTATTAATTGAACCAACAAATTGGTTTTCCTGGTTTTCCTTATCACTTCAAAGCAAGGACATTAATACTAGTCATGAAGCTGTGAGTATCTACCAATTTAAAATTAAAAGCTAACAATCTTATTTTGCTTTCTTTGAGACTGCCGAGGTGAAAATAAGAGGGGGTGAAGAGTAACAGCAGATTTGAATTAAACATAGAATAAGGTGTATAATTCTTGCCTATATATAAATCACTTATTTGTGTGAATATTATATCTATCAAATGTTGAAAAGTTTGATTAATTATAAATTGTTACCATAAGTAATTGAGGAGTTAAATATAAGCAAATAATGATATGCTGATCAAATCTTGTTGCCCAGGAAATGCACAGAAAAAGAATAACTAGTTGGCTCATGGTAAACGGAAATAATTTTATCAGAGAATATTTGCAGCAGATCATAACTCAAAAATTTCACTTTCCTTCTTCACAAATAAAGATAGGGACATATCAAAGAAAGCATAATAAAGTCAAAATGGGTCAGATATCACTTGCTTCTTTAAATCTGAGTTAGCTGCAACGCTTTCATTGGGCGCTTCATATAAATACAGCATCAAGAGCTGGGCAACATTTTTAATACTGCACTAGGAATGACCTAAAGTTTTGGAATATTTCAAATTTTCTTTTGATAGAGGGGGAGCTAGACAAAAAGTAAATGCAGTACAGGTTGTTTGGGAGCTATATCAAGTGGAATAAAAACAGAAAATGCTGGAAATACTCAGCAGGAAATACTCCAAACCTTTTGTTCATCCCCACACTACAGGATACAATGACTTAATTATTTATAAGTATTATTTTAACATGGCCAAGCTACAATTGTGGCAAAAATAACTCAATATTTTAGGAAACAAAACCTTGTCTGGCGGGGTAAGTTAACAAATATCTTGACGCAACAATTTTTGTCTGGAGCATTGTAATGTCCAACCCTGGTACCACTTTAAAATTTCTAATACAAAAGCTCAGCGAATACCAACATTGATCAACAGTCATAGATAGACTAGCATCAACACCAGACTTCTGCTCTATGTAATGACATTAGAATGGCATTCGTTATACAGGGTTCGCAAGTGTAGTTCCTCAGTGACACCACTGTTGCTCTCTCTTAGAATTTTAAAATTCTAGCAATACTGCAAAGTTTTACAATAACTTTCAATATTATTGATATTCAACCTACACTTGTGCCACAACTGGCACACAAACGTGGTAGCCATCTGTTTTTGGAGGGTAGCAATGTAACTCAATTAATGATAATATTTAAGGGTGTGCAATAAAAAGTATTTAACAATAAACTTCAATGCTTAAAAATATAAACATAGAATTTAAATTTTTTATGAAAAGCAAACCGGATTCAAAAGGTCAACTATTTCAAACTGCAGACAGTTTTCACAGCTGGATGTGTTATATTTCATGAAACTTAAAAAGCTGACAGACAGGAAAATACAAACTAACAATAGCCAATTTGACAAGTATATCTTCGTGTAGTTAAAACACATAATGACAGTAATTACAGCCCAAAATACATGTAAAAAAGGTAAGATTGGCAAAGATGCCGCTTCAGCCACTTTAAAGTCAGCTATAGAGCCAACTCATCCTCATGACAGAAAGAACATTATTGCACACCCCTAATATTTGCTAGTACAGAACTTTATTTTAGAAAAGTCTAAATCATGTCATTGATGCTGCATAGCAATCTCAGAATCCAAATATCGGATTACAAATTGCTGCTGAATCTATTTGTATGACATAATCTAGTTTGATACCTTGAAATTACTACCAAATTGCTGCCAATTCTCATTCCACAAACTGCATACAAAAATGAGAGCTAGGATAGTCAAAGTGTTAAGCCTCTTGTTATTCTAAAGCACAAACCAAATGACCGGAGACAACCGCAGCCACACATCAACTCAATTGTTCTTTGATCGGTCAAGCAGGTGCAAGGAGCAGGATATATTTTTGGTCTAGACTGAATTGTTTAGCATTGCTATCAACAATAATAATAATACAAAGTTAAAAAACTTACTCAACTATTAGTGTGACAAACACTACATTCAATTTACAACACAGATAAAACATGTTCACTTTTTAAAAAAAAGGAAATACCTTTTCTATAGTGGAACCCTCTCCCATCCCCTGACATGGTTGAACTAACCTCTTTCTAACAAAAGGCCAGTGAAAGATGAATGGTATGGTACTGTTTAAAAACATAGAATTCAAATATTAACTAGTTTCAAAACAGTGAGATGATGCATGCTAAAACTTAGGCCACATTTTAATTGAGTTGCAAAAGAAGGCATTTGCTTTGGCAAATAGAATCACAAGTAATTGATTTCTTTCTTTAGTTATCAAGATCACCTTTTAAAGAGAGAAACTAAATCCATAAACATTTTTTTTTAAAGTACAGAGTATCACCCAAAAATCAACCACTACATTCTAAATCTACAATCATATCCACCAGGAATAGTTTTTGCGTTTGTAAAGCAAGCCTGTAATTGCTAAGCGATGCTGAGGTATTTTTTTCATGGAAAGATTACAATGATGGAAAATGTTGCTCATGTTCTACTTATAGGGTGCAAGATCTGTCACATTTCCCAATGAAAATGTTTGCACAAATTGCTTAAAGTCATCTTTTTTAATTTAAAGAATTTAAGGTCATAATATTGTGAATAATATTAATAAAGTGTTCCAATGGGATTTCCCCGCCCCCCAATTTAGTTAATCTAAAATGGGGGAAATATATTATTTGGTCTCCCTATCACTTGAGCAGGAATTACTCAATGCCATACAGCTTTCAGAAAGGATTGCAACATCACAGCTCCATAAACCTCTAAAGAAAGCACAATTGTAATTGGGTTAGGTAGAAAATCAGTTTTTTTCCTTTTAGCCCGACATGGAGTTCCCTGATATGGTATTCCTATCCTATTAATCATATCAATGACAATCGGTGACCCATTATTCCAGCAGCAGGGCTATCCACCATGAAAGAACATTACCACTAATAGGAAACACAGATTTAAGATAATTGCCTAAAGAATCAGAGGAAAGAGGAAGAGAGTTTTAATTTTACGCAGCATGATATGATCTGGAACCAATGCCTGAAAAGGTGCTGGAAAATTGAACAACAACTTTTCGAAGGGAATTTGATACACATGCAAAGATTTCCTGGGGAAATAACAGGAAAGTAGGACCAACTGGTTGGCATTTCAAGAATCACACAGGCAAGATGGCCCAAATAGCCTCTTTCAGTTCTGTAATTCCATGGTGTATTGTCGAAGGACAATTTGATCATTTTGTATTCAGAGGTCAACCTCATCAAATCAACAGAGATCCTGTGCAATGTTTTTAACAACCGACTTTTAGTAATAACTTATATCTGGACCTTAATCAAAGCTTTATTCCATAGCTCTTGGTTCAATAGTGCTGTCAATATTTGAAGAAATAGGGAACTGAATCCTCAACAAAGAGTTGCACCGCCAGTTTTTTTGAGGGATGTGGGGTGGAAGTGGGAAAAGCGAGGGGAGAAAGAGAGTTCTACACTATACAGAAAAAAATATAAATCTGTATCAATTAAGCGTGAATTTGATTATTAGGAGTCAATAAACCATGATCTAAACTGTGTTTGTAAATACATTATAAGTGCCTACAGGGTTACACATTCTCCACTTCACTGAAGTCAATTTCTAAAAACTGGATAAGGCATATCTCCTAAAGGACCATTATAACTGCTTTCACCTGGTTGATGATGCCTGTCATGACTGTTGTGGCAATTTTGGTACTCAAAAAAACTGTAGATACATATTTTAACTGAGACACTGGTCATATCCCCAAACAAGAGTCTTGAAAAGTTAGAGAGCAATACAATAAAAGTGTACTTGCTTTTTCAAACAATGCAAAAATGTTGATTTCATTCTAAAGTTATGTCAGAACGAGGGCACATTATTTATGGCAAAATATTAAACTAAAATAACTTTTTGGGGACTTTTAGGAAATAAACAGCTTTTAGCTAATTAAGCCGTTAAAATGCGAGAAGCTCTTGTACTAGAACTGGGCAAAAAAAATCTTCACCATGGAATTAAGACCTAATAAAATGCTTAGACTGAGAGGTTTACTTTGGTTATTTATGTTGCAATGTTACTTAATATACATCAAAATTATTTGGTTTAGTTGAAAGTACATTTATGCATCTTGAAATTTAGTTTTCATGTCAAGCCTTTGACTATCAAAGCCAAAAGCTTGTTACTTAAAGCTGGAAACTGCATATAAATGCGCTGAAAATATATCAAATGTATGCACTAATTGCATTCAATATTTTGTAATTAAAATTTTGACATTCAAGTATTTATACAACATATAAAGCATGACCAGGAATAAAAAGATATATTCCATCTGATCTATTTTCCCATGTGAACAAGCATATTTAGCCTGGCTTATTTTAGTGGATGACCTTTATGGGCATATTCAATAAAAATATACAAATTGTACCAGAGGATTAATTTTAGACTGAACTCAAGAAATGTATTGAAATTGCCAATAGTTTTCCCATTCACAACCCTCAACAGTTCAAGGGGGGCAATATTTAAGCACGTGTCAAAGGCAACAAGGTACATTTGAATTTGGTAATGCTATTGAAATGTCTCAATTAGAAAAGTTTGCTAGCATCTGGATTTTACATATTTAGGTTTGAAATTTCATCCTCTTGCATCCAACACTTTTAAAAGAAAAAGATGCAAAAACAATTGCTGCATAAAATTGTATAACTGAAAATACTAAGCTTAAGTCAGCATTTTAGAAATTTCTTTAAAACAGATGAATTTAGAAAAACAGATAAAGTATTTTTCATGAAGAGAAATTTGGTTAATTATCAGTAAGAGCACTTCCAGATTTTGAAAATGAATGTTATATGGTGTAAAATAATTATCCTATATTAATTAGCAACTTGCATTTTACCAGCTTTATTTAATGCGAAAAAAGTCAACTTAGATTCAAGTGGATTGATGGAATAAATCAGCACGTGTGTGTGACTTTATTTGAAGTAATAGAAAGATGGCAAAATAGGACAATGGTATAAATGGTAGTTTTACTCAGTTATGAACTGTAACTATAACCACTCTGAATCACTTTCTGCTTCCAATTAAAATTACTCATTTTAGTGTTAAACTATTTCTTATATTTATCTATGTATATTCAGTTCCAAAAACCTGCTAATACCATCCATTCTACACACAAACCTCAATGTCACATCAGCCATCAGCTTGCAATGTTGGTGCAAAAGGTACTGCCCAGCTCCAATTTGTACAAGAGCAAAAATAATCCTGAATAAAAATCATGTTTTGATTGCTTCAACCTCAAACTAGAACACCCCATTAAAGCAAAATTTTCTTTGCAACAGACTAGTTCAGTGATATACCGTCACCTCTGAAACAAAATATTAACCCATTAAAGAGGAGTACAAAATTAATAATTCTGCCCCAATTAATTTTCAGTTGCCTTATTTAGAGACACAATTAAAACTAGCCCAGTTAGGTTCAAAATATGAACTGTGGTCTGAGATCAGATACCAAGCATTATTTAAAAAAATTCTACGGGAACATTTCCTCAACATCTGCTTACTACCTCTGTCAATGACCAGCATTCAGTTTTGTTTTGCATTTAAAACTAATATAACTATCTTGGATACACCTGAATGCGTATTTTTCTTCTTGCTGCTTTTTGGAACATTTTGTTATTGAAGGAGCAAATTCCTTAAGTGGAGAATTAGGAGCAACTAAAGGTTCTCAGAAATTGTAAACGCCTTCAGCCATTCAAAAAGTTAACAATAAACTAGTTAACCAGTTTTATCCTTTAACTCAAATCTGCTTAACGTGAAACAGCATGCAATGAAGCTGTACTCAAAATACACTAGGCTGACATCAGTTGTACCAACATTGGTTGAATGTCACAACTCACCTGGCCAATTTACTTTCTCTGTAAAGATTATTCCCTCAATGTATAACTAGTTGGGCAACCTGTTTCCAAGACTTAAGCCATGCCATTCAACGAGTACGAAATACGAGAGGAAGCAAAGAAGAAGGTCATCTCTAAAAAAGCATCTTGCCTTCACTTGAACACTCAGCTAGCATCATGGGAAAATCTTTTTGCTGCATGGCACATTATATGTGAGGACCAATTTATTATTGGCACTGATGCAACTGTTGACAACTAGTCTATAAGGTAGCTTCCATTGCATAGTTTGTACTACTGATGCATCATTAAGTCTTTCCATGCACAAGTATTACGCACATTTTTGTATTTTGGGTGCCATTAAAATATAGTGCAATGAGAGTCAACCGCAATGAGGGCAGAGGTTTCATACATAGGACTGGGGTTGGGTGGGTGGTGGAATTGCAGAAAGACCTGGAAAAATTGTAAAAACTTGTCTCAGAGGACCAAAGGATTTCAGTTTACATTTGTGCATGGGGTCCAAACATTTCCCACTGGTCTAAAGTCCAGAACCTACTATTAGGACAATAACAGTATTCCTCTAAAGTTTGATTCTGACAATCCAGTGAAAGTAGTACAAGAGTACATAAACTAGAAGGATACAAGTACTGCAGCAGTACAATCTGTCACAGGATCTATTTTGTACATTTAACCAATCTTAGGGTTTGTAAATCATGAAATAATATTTTCAACTTCCATAATATCACTAACACCAGTCTGCATTTAGCCATCCAGTAACTTTGAATTGCCCAATGAAAACTGGTTGCACCAGACTCTTGACAAAATGGTTACTACTCTGCACAATGTAAAGTTCATGTTTGAAGGTTCCTTTACCTGAAAAACGACATTAAAAAGTAGAAAATAGTAACTGTTTACCTTTTATGAACAGGAGCAACTAAATTACTGATGCCTATTAACTGCACTCATGCAAACAATGTCATTGGTACAGCAGCTAGGTAAAACTGACTTTGGTTCAAGCTTTTAATAGCTGTCCATATTTGGTAGGCAGCCATATTCATTTTATTTGCAGTTTGGTAGAGTAACCCCATCAATACTGCAATTTTTACGTCTTGAAAAGGAGATAAATGTAGTTACTAACAGGGAAAAATGGTGGCTGTCATTATTTTTAAGATTAAGAAATTGGTTTAATTGCATCCAATCATTATTACCAGCACAAAGAACAACACAAACCCAAGTAAATTCTAATGATAAACTGAACTCAAGTACCTAGTTGGTTTAAGCAAATATACACATTGTCTCAGTGCAGCAAATATGGGTGAATAGTCAGTAACAGAGCACAGAGATGTCCTGATGAACACTTGCTTGATTCAAGCACATTATCTGTTAAAGAATCAGCAATGTGTTTATAAGAAAATACCATGTGCTTCCAGACTGAAGAAAATTATAACCCACATTCGCCTCCAGTGGGCAACTCAGCACAATGTATGTATGTAATAGGTAACTAAATGTGTTGTTTATTAACCAATTAGGCATGATGGTTAGTGTGGCTACAGTAATCATTCTAGTTTGTAATGCAATCCTAGTTTCACACTTACACAAGCACTGAAAGGAAATGACAGGCACCATTTTTACTCCATGTGAACTGCAATGCTCTACTCCAGTCCTTTAATTTTTGGTTTTAATACGCTTACAGCAATGGTTCAACCCATATTGTGCATACTGTAAGCCTCTTGACTAAAAACAACCCTATTTTCCATTAAAGATAAACAAACCCCAAACTCAGCCAACATTAGATATGTTATCAATCTACGGGGAACAAATATTATTAAGTTTCTATAAATAAATCAGTTTCAGGAAACTAGATAATGAATTTTCCCCATTGGTTAGCCTAGTTCATTTGTAGTTTGCTTATCTCTACCATATTCCATGATGGTTCCAACTGGCTTCAGTATCTGAGCAAAGACAAAAACTTCACAAGATACCTATGATCCACTGACTACAAAGTCTCCTCTATTTCCAGTTGTTTAGTCATGTGGATCAATATCTCTGACGGTATAACATTTGCTAACATCGGACAGACATACTAAGCCATTTTAAAAACCAAGAATGTTTTTAAAACCACCAGTTTGTGAACTTTTGTCTCAAAGCTTCTACCTTTGAATCTTTCCTACAAAAATAACCAACAGTAAACCACTTTATACAAACGGTGCATAAATCTACAGTGTACCCGACAAGGAACAACCTTTTTTTTTAAAGAAAGGATACCATTTCAAGAGACATTAACAAGAAGAAAAAAATAAAAACCCAATGTAATTTTTTTAACGGTATACACAGGGGAAAAAAAGATGCACAAGCATCCCAAGTACAGGCCTGCCTAAACTGTACCAGTTAAAGAAACCCATGCTATTTATACATGATATAAACACCTTTATGAAACAAATAGGCCTGTACAACAGACCTAATTAAAATAAACACACAATTAAAAAGAACTAATAAAATAGATACTAGAGGAGACAGAACCCTTGCCTATGCATTGTTAATGACTCCTATATTGTTACGACCGTCTGAAACGATAAATATTCACGTGTTTCTTTTTGGTAGAAGTCTTTTTTGTCATTTGTGACACAATCCTGAAAAACAAGCAAGTTAAAAAAATTAGGCAAACATCAGTTTTGCTTTTGCTGGAAGCAGCCAACTACACATCCCATTACTGGATTAAATGATCCACTCTAGGGAGTACGTCTCATTGGGCCTTGGTGGTGTTGGTGGCCCCACCTGCTGAGGTCACAGTGAACGAAGAGTTCTGGTTGGAATCAGCTGACATAGAGGCCATCTGGAGACTGGCTGCATGTCCAGTTGTCCCGGCGGCGGATATCAGGCTTACGGCTGGGTTGCTGGTGAGTAAGGAGAGGTTTTGTGGGTTCAAAAAAAGAGGGGCTGTAACGATGTTTGGAGTACCCCCTGGGTTCGCTGCATTGGCAAACAATAGATTTCCACTGGCATCAAGGGAGGTTATAGGAAGTGTTCCACTAGATGCAAGTGCTGAGAAGAGAAAGAAAATCAGGTTAGAACAAACTAGCCTCATGGAGTTATTCATATGATCTCTACATCAAAAGGGGAAATAGAGCAGAAAAATAGCACTTGTAATGCTTACATATTAAAAATAGTGATAAGAATTCCTGAGCAACGTAAAAATGCATTACTAGATAGCTGTATGTGAATGAGATATTACAAACAGAAACCGTCAAATTTTAAATTCTTTAAAAAAATATTTTTCTTGAATATTTTTAATTTATTATAATAAATTTATAACAAACCTAATATCATAAGCAACAGATGTAACACAAACATTATAGCAAAAGCCCAACCATATGACTCATTCAAAAGAAAAAAAATGGAATACAAAAACCCCCTATCCACATCTCCTAACAACTGATACTGACTAACTCTTTAAAAGGAGGAAATGAATGTCTGCCATTTCAGGTAGAACCCTTCAACCGATCTCCTGAGCGTGTACTTGATCTTCTCCAGAAGCAAAAATTCCATGAGGTTATCCAACCAAACCAAGGCTCTAGACAGCTTAGGAGACTTTCAACCCAGCAGAACTCACCTCCGGGCTAACAACAAGGCAAGGGCAAGGATGTCGGCGTTCACCTCCGTTTGCAGCCCCGGCGAGTCCGACACCCAGAAAATGGCCACTAAATGGCAAGGTTCCAGATCAATATTAAGAATCGCGGACATGTTGCTAAAGTTGGAGACCCAAAAGCTTACCAGCTTGGGACACGATCAGAACATATGGGTGTGGTTGGCAAGCCCCCAGGAACACCACTCACATTTGTCTTCTACCCCAGAAAACCTTTTATTAACCTTAACAAAAAACAGATTTAGGGAGAGAAGCAGGGACACTGAAAAAGAAACAAAAATCCTCGGGAGGATATTAATTTTGATGGACTGAATCCGCTAAGGACAGGTCAAAGTTATCTCACTTTTGGAAGTCTGGTTTCAGCTTGCTCACCAGACTGGCTTAGTTCAATTTATGGAGTAGGGCAATCAAGGACCACCCAGATACCCAAATAACAGAAGCTAGATTTGGCAAGACGAAAAGGTAACACCCCCAGATTAGCTGTTCCACCTTATCCCTTTCCACATACCCGAAGATCTCGGGGCAATAACCAAGGGCTCAATTGCTAACACAGACAGGAAGGGTGGCAGGGGACATCTCTGCCTTGTCCTCCTATTCAATCGGAAGTACCCCGAACTTAAGGTATTGGTACAGAAACTAGCCGTGGGGGCCCTATACAATAACCAAACCCAAGAGATAAACTTCTGCTTCACGTTCAATAACAATATGGGTTGATATGACCCACATTGCGTGGCGTCTTTGTCCTTCTTCAATATAAGAAATGGAAGTCTGTGAAAGTGTAGCGGGCAAAGACCCCCGGACAAGGAATCGTTGAACATGTCTACCATCTGTGGAGTCAACTTCCCTGAAAACGTCTTATAAAACTTGACAAGAAACCCATCGGGGTCGGGAGCTTCACCTGTTTGCATCAACCCGATACCTTTTAGTATCTCCTCAGGGTTTAACGGGGCCTCTAACTCCTCCTGCCTCTCTCTCTCCATCACTGGAAAGGACAATCAGTCTAAGAATCTTGCCATGTCAGAACCTCCTTCCAGGGGCTCTGACCCTAGAGGCCCTTGTAAAATACCTCAAAAGTCGCATTAACTTTACCCGGGATAAAGCTACCACTCGAATTGCTAATCTGAATGATCTCCTGGGAAGCCGCCTACCGCCTTAGTGGACAGGCCAAAAGATGGTTGGCTTTCTCCCCATATTTATCAAATATTCCCTTCGTGCGCTGTAGCTGGCTCACCGCTTTGCCGTGGGACAGAAGATTAAGCTGCGTCTGCAGCTTCTTTCTGTTCACCAGGAGCTCCGGGGTGGGATCACATGGGTACCTGCGATCCACCTCAAGGATAGCAATCACCAGCCTCTGCTACTCTACTTGTACCTCCCTATCCATATGTAGCTTATATGATATTATCTCCCCCCTGATAATAGTCAGGGCTTCCGAAAGGGCGAGACAGACCCATTTCTGTTGAACCGATGTACTCCTCAATGATATAAGCCCACAAAACCCCATATCTGCTAATGATGCTGAATCCAATCTCCAGGTCAGGTGCTGAGTACGACCCGACTACAAATCTAAATCTATCAAATGCGGAGCATGGTCAGAAATTACTGTAGCGGAGTATCCTACCTTCCTCACCCAAGGGAGAAGAGACCTACCTACCAAAAATAAAGTCGATCCTGGAATAAACCTTGTGGACCTGGGAAAAGAATGATTATTCCTGGCCTCTTGGGTGTAAAAACCGCCTCAGATCTGCCCCCATTTCTGCTCCATAAAACCTAACAGTGCCCTTCCTGCTCTCGGTGGAGCCGGCGGCCGAGGCACAGATCGATCAAGCCTAGGATCAAGCACACAGTTTAAAACTCCTCCAAAAACCAGTTGATGCATGTGCAGATCAAGAATGGAAGCCAACAGCCTTCTAATAAATACTGTATTGTCCCAATTTGCTGCATACACATTGAACTACGCCATCAATGTCCCTGCTAACGACCAAGTGACTATCACATACCTTTCATAAAGGTCCGCCACACTATTGGTAGCTGAAAACTGAACCCTTTTGTTAATCAAAATTGCTGCCCTCTGGGCCCCACTGTCAAAGCCCGAATGAAGTACCTGGCACACCCACCCTTTCTGCAGTCTGGTCAGCTCCCTTAACTGCAAATGAGTCTTCTGCAACACCACATCCGCCTTATATTCTTTAGGTGAGCAAATACTGTCAATCTTTTCACTGGGCCACCCAACGCCCTTACATTCCAGGTGACCAACCGATTCAGGGACCTCCCACCGCTCCTTCAGTTCCGAGTCAGTCAATTCCACCTAAAGAGATTAATAAGCACCTGCCCAAAGAATTTAGGCCCAAAGTCCACCCAAGACAGCCGTCAAATCCACCCACAAAGTGAAACAAAGAAAATTCTATATCACCATCAGTGAACTAACCCTCCCCCCCCACCCTTCCTCGAATAACTCCTCCAAACATGCATATTGATTACACAAAAATGAACAAAACCCCCTTTTAAGCAACCCCAACCCCAAACAAATCAAAGATGCTAGGCTCATTAAACCAAACAAAATTTGTTCAACAGGCTGCAGCTGCTCTCCCCACCTCACACCCATTCGCTAGCTAAACTTACTTCAAGCAGGGTAGACCCCACCCAGGGTAGAAGAAAGAAAGAAAAAACCTTACTGCCCGACCCGGGTATAAAAGGTAAAAATACACCAACACACCAACCAAGACCAAATTCCCACCAGGAACTGTATACTTTGAACAATATTAAATGAAACCAACACTTGAGAACAGTAAGCCCCCCACTAACAAACATACATCATGTGAAAAGACATCCCCTCAAGAAACAAGAAATACCAACAGATATATACAAGATATGCCAAAACTCTTCCCCGTGTTTAGCAATAAAAGTCCCCACAAAGCTCAATTAACTGAGATGAGTCCATGCTTCTGAAAAAAGGCATCAGCCTGCTTCAGTGTATCAAAAGAAGTGTCTTTCCACTTGCAGGTAACCCACAGCCTCACCAGATACACCATCCCAAATCAAACTCCTTTCTTGTATAATGCGGCCTTCACCTTATTAAAGGCCTCCTGCTTCTTCGCCCGTTCCACTCTGAAATCTGGTACATCCTGATGAGGTCACCTTCCCATTTACAATCTCGCTGTTCATTGGCCCACTTTAGGACTCGCTCCTTCTTTTGGAAGCTGTGAAATCGAACACTGACTGCCCGTGATGGTTTGTTTGGTCGGGATTTCTGCCGATGAGCCCTGTCTAGCTCCGGAGGGGGCACAAGTTCATCTATCTCCATCATCTTCCCAAACATCTACGAGAAATGCAGAATGGAATTCAGACACTCCATGCACTCCGGCAACCCCATGACGCGGAGATTGTCTCCTCGATCGATTCTCAAGTTTGTCTACCTTAGCCCTCAGAATATTGTTCTTCTCCACTACCAGGGAAATTTCAGCCTCCAGTGTGGCAATTTGCTCACTGTGCCTCGTGAGAGCCTTCTCCACATCCGCTAATACCTCGCCATACTCCTTCATTGTCACGGTTGTCTTTTCCAACTTTGTTCGGACGGGACCCAGAGCCCCCTCAATCGACTTTCGGAGGGTTTCGGACATCACCTTCATTATTTCTAAAATGGCTTGTCAAACTCCGTCGGTGGCACACCAGTAAGTATGCCCGCCATGATCGCCAGAGCCATTTCCGCTATTTTCTCTACTGATGAGCCGCGCGAAGCCTGCCGGTGAATTCCCATCCGCAGGAATCTTCACCCCCATTTTTGACACTCTCCAGATACAGGTTCCTTATTTCTTCAGATGGATCAATTTTCCACAAGAGCACCACAGAAACCAGGAAAAAAGGGCCAAAAAACAAGTGCATGACCTCTCCCTACATGCTGCCACCTGAGGTCGGCCACAAATTTTAAATTCTGCCCAAATAACATATTCATTGTCGCTGGGTCAAAATACTGGCACTTCCAAACAGCACTGTGCGTGCACCTACACCACATGGCCTATGGCCATGTTCAAGATGGTAACTCATCATTACCTTCTCCAGGACAATTTGGGATGGGTGATATATGCTGTCCTAGCCAATGATGTCTACATCCCATGAACAAATAACGCAAAAACAATCCAATTCTTTCCAATCTTGGCCGGAATTCTCCAGCCATTGGGATTCTCCTGTTCCCGCCAGCAGCGCATTCCTGCCAGTGGGTTTCCTGGAGGCGTGAGGAAATCCCACTGACAAGCGGCAGGAGTAGAGAATACCACCGCCAGCGAAAGCCGCGCCACTGAGAAACACACGGCTGGGGGACCGGAGAATCCCACCCCTCATTTCACAGAAAGATACGAGTAGGCCAGAATCATAAAATGCAATTTTAACATGGGTGAGTTAATGTTTCTTACAGGAAATAATGAGCCAAGTTCATAATTATTTCCAACAAATTTAAAGTCAATTTGATTTTTGAATTTGGGATTACCACTTTTACATGCAATTCCTGACTTGTACCAGTCCTTGCACATACTAAATATAGATTTAGAAAAATGTATATGTAATAAACATTGCAAGTTTCTGCTTTCTAAAAAGTCACTTGCAGTGACTCTCAACCTATGCTGTAACATGTTCTACCTGTGCATCAATTTCTTTTGTCAATTATTTTAGCTGCAGCTTAATCCAGGTTAAAACTTAAGCCAAAGGGAATTTTATATGAACATGTTTAACTTTTATATGCTCTCATTGTTTACTGTTTGATATGCCTCATTATGCTTAATTTTCAGAATCAATCTTGGCACGGTGGCACATTGGTTAGCAATGTGCCTCATAGCGTCAGGGGCCTGGATTTGTTTCTGGCCTTGAGTGATTGTATGGAGTTTGTACATTCTCCCCGTGTCTGCGTGGGTTCCCGCCGGGTGCTCCAGTTTCTCCCCACAGTCCAAAGATGTGCAAATTAGGTGGACTGGCCATGCTAAATTGTCCTGAGTGTCTGAAAGGTTAGGGCAAGGTTACGGGAATAAGGTGGGGGCGTGGACCCGAATAGGGTGCTCTTTCGCAGGGTCAGTGCAGACTCGATGGGCCGATTGACCTCCTTCTGTATTGCAGCGATTCTAATGCATTTTATTTTAACGTTCTGCAGCCGCAACCTTCTTATAACAGATTTCTGTTTATATCCAATTATTCTATTTGGGAACTACAGGTGTTCTACACCATAATCTGACAATAAAGCCTTCCACTGATATTAAAACAAAAAATACTAGAAATACTCAGCAGATCAGGTAGCATCTATTGAGAGAAAATCAAGTTAATATTTCAGATCAGTGATCTTTTGCTTGAAGAAAAGTTAAAAATGCAACCGGTTTTAAACAAGTACAGAGGCAGGGAATATTAGGGTAGGGGAATAACAAAAAGAAAAGTCTATGATAGGGTGGAAGATAAGACAGATCATAAATGGGGCAGACAAAATCATCACCATCAACTGCTGTCCAAACAAAAAGTGGGGTCAGAGATTATGTTCGAAAATTATTGAACTCAATGTTGAGTCTAGAAGGTTATAAAATACCCAATTGGAAGATTAGGCGCTGTTCCTTGAACTCTCAATATGTTTCAGTGAGAATGTAGAACAGTGGTGGGCCACCTATGGCCCTGGGGCCACTTGCGACCCATCAGGGTTCTGAGTGCGGCCCACGAGACATTTTGTTGACTGTTGTCCATGCGCAGGGTTGCCACATTCTGCTGGTTTCCATTTAAATAGCTTTTTTCCTACTGGTCCGGCCAAAGGAACATGCATTTAAAGATAGGATACATGAAGCGACATGCATGCTGATTGCACACAACATTGACTGTGAGAGCCGCCACTCCCTCGGTGTCCAATGAAGCGCAAAAATCTCTTCTGTTTTCACTACTTGAAGTTGATGATAGTTCTATGAAGATAAGACTAATCAAGCATTTTCCATAACTTATGAAATATTCAGCATTTATTAAATGTATCTGATCTTATTCATAGGGTCATGGCTCGTGAAAATGACTGATTTCAATCTTGCGGCCTATGGAGATGAAGAAGGGCCATTCATGCAGCACTCAAGCCTAGGTTGCCCATCACTGACGAAGGAGGTCAAGAATATGGAGGCCAGTATGGGAGCGGGCCGGCAAATTAAAATGACAGGTGACTAGAAAGTAGGAATTCGCTTGTGGATTGAATGGGAAATGTTCAGCAAAGTATTCAGCCCACTGTAGGGGAGACCCCATCGTGAGCAACAACTACATTATATGAAATTGAAATAATACGAGAAAATTGCTGTTTCACCTGGAAGGCATTTGGGGGGGGGCCGGGGGGCAAACATGTTGAGGAGGGCACAGCCACTTCGCAATACTGAAAGGGAGGGGCAAAAGAAGCTATGCTTTGTGGTGGCATCATGCTGGAGGTGGCTGGAATCGCTGAGGGTGATTCATTGAGTGTAAAGGCTGGTGAGAAGGAAGGTCAGGACAAGAGGAATCCTCACTAGATGGAGGAGAATGAGTGAAAATATATTTATGGATAATGGAATGAGCATATCAATGGTGTTGACAACCATGGGGAGGGGAATCCTTGGTTGAGGAAAAAGGAAGACATATCAGAAGCATTTGTATGAAAGGCAGCATAGGTCAGAACTAATGCAACAAAGACTAAGAAACTGGTAGAATGGAAAAGCGTCCTTAACAGAATTGGGGTGGGAGAAAGTGTGGTCAAGTCAGGAGTCAATGATCTTACAGTTGATTATGCTTGATTGACTCAATTTCTATGGATAGGTCAAGAATTCGAGGAAGGGAAGAATTGCAGGTGAAGGAAAGGATCGAAACTAGGAACAACATTTTTGGGAAAAGTATGATTTGTACAATTGGGATGGTCTACGCCTGAACTGTGCTGGGCCTGGTGTTCAAGCAAGTTGCATAACGAGGTTAAGTAGAGAGGGTTTAAACTAAATAGTTGGGGAAAGGGTCGAATTTTGGAAGATGTGGTAAATTAAAGAATAGAGACAGGGCAAGAAAGATACTAATATGGGAAATTATAAACAGACCGTGACAGGAAGAGACGGAGTACAGAGCTAAGAGTAACTCAACAGTTAAGGCTAGGTGCGACAACAAAAATAGGACAAAACTACAATCTCTGCATCTAATCACATGTAGCATTTGAAACAAAGATGAGCTGATAGCACAAATAGAAATTAATAAGTATGATCTGATAGTCATTAGAACATACAGTGCAGAAGGAGGCCATTCGGCGTTTCGAGTCTGCACTGACCCACTTAAGTCTCACTTCCACCCTATCCCCGTAACCCAATAACCCCTCCTAACCTTTTTGGCCACTGAGGGCAATTTACCATGGCCAATCCACCTAACCTGCCCATCTTTGGTCTATGGGAGGAAACCGGAGCACCCGAAGGAAACTCACGCAGACACGGGGAGAAAGTGCACACTCTGCACAGACAGTGACCCAGCAGGGAATCAAACCTGGGACCCTGGCGCTGTGGAGCCACGGTGCTAGTCACTTGTGTTACGGCGTTGCCCCCATTAGAGACATAGCTACAGGATGACAGAGAATGGGACCTAAAAAATGATGGTTATGTGGCATTTAGGAAGGACAGGAAGTTAGGAAACGGTGGAGCGATAGCTATATTAATTAATGATCATATCAGCAGATCAGAGAGGGATGACCTAAATTCAGGAAACCAGAATTAGCAATAGTTTGGATTGAGATGAGAAATGATAAAGGCAATAAGTGACTTCTGGGTGCAGTGTACAGGTACCCTAATTGTAACTACCTGTACAATAGAGATTAACTGAAGAGATAATGGGAGATTGTCAGAAAGGTACGGTGATAATCATGAGTGACTTTATCTACACAGAGATTGGAAAAATCAAATAGCCAAAAGTAGTGTAGATGGGTTCATGGAATGTTTTGGCATTGTATCTTAGAACATCATGTTTTAGAGTCAACCAGAGAACAGATTGTATTAGACCTGGTATTGTGCAACAAGATAGGAGTAATTGATAACCTCAGTGAAGGAACCCCTAGGTAGCAGCAATCATAATATGACTGAATTTTACATTCAGCTTGAGGGAGAGTAGAGTACGTCGAAGACTATTATTCTAAACTTAAATAAGGGCAATTATCTGGGCATGAAAGCAGAGCTAGCTCAAGTGAACTAACAAATGAGTCAATAGAGATGCAGTGACAGACATTTAAAGGGATATTCCAGAATATATAGAAAAGATACATCCCAATTGTCATAATATCCACTCACGTATATAATGAGATGCAGACAGGCAGTGATTGGCACACAGGATGACCAATGAACACACAACACAGAACAACCAGTCACCAAACAGGACACCACCTCTATAAAGCCCACAGGGCATTAAGACTCTCCCTCTCTCAGGACCCAGCTACTGAGACAGTCAGAGTGCACAAGTTCGGGAGCACGGTTACCATGTGGTAGCTAGTAAGTCTGGTCAAGCCAGTAAGAGGTCATCAGTTGGATTAGTAGAGTGTCAACCCACAGCTGAACATGTACAGCAGTCCATAGTTAAATAAAAGAGTTTTGGATCATCTCCTGTGTCAGACGTTTGTTTCTAGCTTCCCTGCATCCAGTTGCAGTCAACGTCGAACCAACCTGCCTAACACATCACCAATGAGAAAGAAAAATTCCAACGGGAGGACCCACCATCCGTGATTAATGAAACAAATTAAAGATAGTATCAAACTGGGGAGTCCAACAAGCTTCTTAAAGGGGCTGGTTTAGCTCACTTGGCTAAATCGCTGGCTTTTAAAGCAGACCAAGCAGGCCAGCAGCACGGTTCGATTCCCGTACCAGCCTCCCCGGACAGGCGCCAGAATGTGGCGACTAGGGACTTTTCACAGTAGCTTCATTGAAGCCTACTCGTGACAATAAGTGATTTTCATTTCATTTCAGAAAAGTCCTTTATTTCAGCAACAGCATGATACATGCACAGGGCCTGATTACCTTTCGCCGGGTCCTCATTTCTTTCTAGCTGACTATTGACCTTTTATGCTAGTGCCGGGTTAACTCAATCCAATTGAACATGGGGAACAATCATCCCCAGCTGGATGAGTCTTCTGCAGGTTATTACACCCCTCCACCCAAAGTCCGAAACCCTTCGCAAGGACGGCCATTTAGGAGGAGTGGATAGGAGAGGACCAAACGGGTGCAAATCCCACAGTGGCCAGAGAACAAACCTAAAAAAAAATTGGTTCCAATAAGGCGCCACCGAACAGGGAAGCAGGAAGGGCAGGCGTGTACTCCAAGCATTACGTCCGACCGCATCCGATACTGCCAAACACGTCAGACTCCAGATCAACCCTAGCCGTCACACTTCACAAGCCAGTAGCAAAGAACTCGACCCGGCGCTCGCCTTCCATGACATTACAGGCTCCCAAAAAAAAGCACCACAGAACCAAACTCTGTACCATAGTCCACACTTTAAAAAAAAAAAAAAAAAAATTTGGGGTGGTAGCTCAGCCGAACAGGCTCCAATTCATGATCGTCGCCAATGTGATAAAGCCAGAGGAGTCCAATGAGCTTCTTAAAAGGTCCTTTATTTCAGCAACAGCATCATACATGCACAGGGCCCGGTTACCTTTCACCGGGTCCTCATTCCTTTTTAGCTGGCTCAACAGCTGCCTGCCTTTTATGCTAGTGCTGGGTTAACTCAGTCCAACTGAACACAGGGAACAATCATCCCCAGCTGGATGAGTCCTGTGCAGGTTATTACACGAACTTAAAAGAAAAAGCATATAATTGCACAAAGATCACCCGATGTCGGTGTCTACGTATTTACATTGTGTATCTATCATATGTCCTATGCTTTTCATATATGGAACAATCTGTCAGGACTGTACGCAGAATAATACTTTTTACTGTACCTCAGTACACGTGACAATAAACTCAAATCCAAATTGAAATAGGTGACAGAACATAAAGAACAGCAAAGAATGCCAATAAAGTTAATATGGAGGGATAAATTAGAGTACGAGAGAAAGATGGCCAGAAATATAAAGAGTGATAGTAAGAGTGTCAATGGATATTTAAATACAAAAAGAGTTAACAGTCAGCGCCTAGAGAATAAATCATGGAAAGTAAGGAAATGGCGGATGAATTGAACAGCTATTTTGCATCAGTCTTCACTATAGAGAAGCAACATCTCAGAAATAGCTACATCAGAAAATGGAAGGGAAGGGACTATGAGGTGGGAAGTCATGGAAAGTGACAGTCTTTGAAACAATAGCTGGATGTGCAGTGGTCCAGTAAAAGGTATGGAGGAGCCTACGGGTTAGTGTTCAACTTATGCTAGTTAGAGGTTGGTTTTCCAAGCAAAACTGCCACCCTTGTCAGCTGGTTTCAAGATGATGTTAGGGTTAGACCTGAGAGAACAGACAGCTTTAAGTTCATAGAGAAATGGTTAGAGGGAGTGAGGAGAGCAGAAAATTTGAGATGGCTGATGCCACAGAGCAGTTGTCAATAAAAATATCTAGACAGGGTAAAAGGCCTGAGGAAGGGGGTCTAGGTGTAACTAGAAGACGGAAAATGGAAAAACGGGTTTTGGGAAGGTAAGGAAGTCTGCCATCATTATCTGGTCAGGCCGATGTGACTCCAGATCCACAGCAATGTGGCTGACTCTTAACTGCCCTCTGAAATAGCCCTGCAAATCACTCAGTTCAAGGTCAATTAGGGCTGGGCAATAAATGCTGGCCTTGCCAGCAATACCGTCTTTCCATGAAAGAATAAAAAGATTCCTGAACAAAGAAGTGGACGTAGAGACAAAGGCAATGAAAAATGAGCTCCGATTTGGGCCAAGCTTGAAATTTATCAAGGTGGGAGTGGAAGGAGATGAAGCTGAGGCATGATAATTTAGGGTCAGAGAGGGGATGGACAGAGGCAATAGTGAAAATATGCTACGGGGTAAGATTGGAAGAAGGGGTCAGGGTGTGATGTTGTACGAAGTAAATAATGGCATGATGGGAAAACTGGTCAATTACTGGGTACAATGTAAGAAAAGCTGACTTCGCATGACCTAAAGCCTGAATAAGATCAGAGAAGGTCAAGCTGTTCCAAAATGCCTGGGCTCCGTAAATTCTGATAAGACTAACTCGTCATAACCCAAAGCAGTCTAAATACGACAAGATAGGGTCAGAACAGGTCTCCTCCAATTCTTAAACATGCGATCAAAGGACAAGATAATGGTATGAGACATAGAGTCCTGAAAGGTTAGCAAGGTGACGCCTGTTTTATGATATTGCGTATGTTTGTACTTCTGATCGAATTCCTGACCAAGCTGTAGTCACGTAATCCTGATTCTGATAATGTATAAATACTGAGCTGATTCTCTGTGAAAGTGCGAACTTGATAAGGAAACAGCAGTTTTGCTGACTGCTCTCTGACTTCAAGTTTCAGCCATTTCTGCATGCAGTTGTAATTCGTAAATAAAGCTTTGTTATGTTTTCTTAACGAGCGTTGTTGAATCTTTCTATCACAGTTCAGAAGCTTGACTTTAACAAGGGAAAATTGAAGGGCAATAAGGATCTGGAGGGGGGTTGATATCCAGGAATTGTCAAAGCTTTTACATACATGGGAAACCACAAAATATATTTTTTGAAAAGAGAAGAACTCTTGTGATGACCAAGACAAGATCATTAGATTTTCTATTCAGAACAATGCCTTAAGTAATTCTCCCAATGGGAAGCCCATGTGGTTTTAATGGGTGGAGACTAAATAAGGAATATATAATTTCACACACTGAAATTAAACACTATTATGTACCATTATGGATCATATTGCAGGTTAATTTTCCATCATTTCAGCTCTCAGTTTGGTATCTGAGTTATGCCATTTTAAAGGGCCACCATAAAGAAGCCATCCTGCATCCCATCATATGGAGGGAGAAATTAATATTGTTACTTCTATTTTTACATTGTCCCTTGCAATTTGTCCACAGGGATTCAAGTGACTGAAAAAAGTGTAGTATCAGAATGAGAACATAATAATAATCTTTATTATTGTCACAAGTAGGCTTACATTAACACTGCAATGAAGTTCCTTTGAAAATCCCCTAGTCGGCACATTCCGGCGCCTGTTTGGGTACATGGAGGGAGAATTCAAAATGTCCAATCACGCCTTTCAGGACTCGAGAGGAAACTGGATCACCCAGAGGAAACCCACGCAAATACAGGGAGAACGTGCAGACTCCGCACAGACAGTGACCTAAGTGGGAATCAAACCTGGGAACCTGGCGCTGTGAAGCAACAGTGCTAACCACTATGCTACCGTAACGCCCAATGAAACAGTAGCCATGTGGATCCGTGAGCCTGCTCCACTATTCAATAAGATCATGGCTGATGTTCGACCTCAACTTCACTTTCCTCCCTAACAACCTACACCACATGGACTGCAGTGGCTCAAGGTATCAGTTCCCCACCAATTTCCCAAGGGCAATTAGGGGTGGGCAATGAATATTGTCTTGCCATCTATGCCCACATCTTACAAACAAATAATAAAAAACATAAGCTTCTCAAAACCCCACAGCCGAATCAAATCTCTTGTTCTACCTCTGGTTCCTCCATGTTCCATGAAAACCCGATACACCCTTCCAACTCCAAATGCTTCTCCAGCCACAAAAGGATGTACTTGTTCCTGGCATTAGATGGACAACACAACTTTCAGAACTCTCAAATGTGGCTGCAGAGAACAATCTCTATTCCTAGACGTACACCTTGTCCCAGCCCCACTACCACCATATTCCTTTTCAATTCTCTCACTTGAATGGCCGCCTGTACCACAGTGTCATGTTCAGTTAGCTCATCCAACCTAGACTTTTCCCTACTCCATACTGGTAGCAAGAAACTTGCACTTGTTGCATAAGGGCAAAGGCAGATGCTCCTCTAAACCTACACCTGGGCCCCCTTGCCTGCCTTACTTGCAATCACACCAGTAACATGATTAGTAACCAAACAAGTGCCACCTCTTAATTTAAGGGCATTCTGCATGAAAATGCCCAAATAACATTCTCCCTTCTGGCTGCCCTGCAATGACTGCACTTCAGGACTCCAAGGACTGGATTTTCCTCTCCTGTTCACATCGGGTAGATTCGATGAAGGGAGCAGAAAATATAACAAGACCACCAAAGTTAGAATTCACAATGATGTAAAGCAAGAAGTGATTGTTCCTTCCCTCCGTCAGTGATGGGCCTTGATTCCAGACGTTAAATGTCGGGTACTTCACTGTAATAAATTAATATATAATTATCAGGCCTATACGCCGGAATCATATACCCACATCCAAAACTCCATCCACAGCTACATGTCAGAATTGCATGAAGCACAACTAATCTCAGAAGGCGCGCACCTGGTGAGCAGTACTCTCAGGAGATCTTGGAAGTTGGTCCAACGTTTGGGTGGGAGAGGGTTGTGCCAGGGCAATGCCAGGACAGTGCCAGCTTGGGGTGCCCCATTGTAATGGCTCCCGGATTTTAGAGTTGTTGATTTGATGGTGGGACAGGTGAAATAGAGACCGCCTACCAGTGATGTGTCCTGGGACTGCAATTTATTTTCTAAGCTCTTGACTATATGGCGGAAAAGCCGCCATTGCCGTCGGCAGCTTCAATACCACATTTCCCGTCTCACATCGGTCTTTACCGATATTGGAGAAAATTGCACCCAAATCACCAACTCTGAGCTGAAATGCCTCAAGATGCAGGCTCTTACTGCAGATGTGGTTGTCCTAATAAAAACGCTCTCCTCAAACTTGCACAAGCTGCAGCTGTGGAACATCACCACCATGCTGATCTAAATTTGCTTTATTTATTTAATAGATCATCATCTATCATCTCAGTTTACAACTTTTAATCTAATTTAAGTTGCAAGTAGGTTAAGTTAAATATTTACCTGCAACATGAGTCACAACAAGTATTGGAGACAAAAAGCAGCACCTCTTCCCCCATCTAAACAAATTCCTATTCACACCAAATTTCAAACTTCTACACTGTTTAGATTGCGCTTAGTTTATGACTTCTTGAAGGTACGGGAGAATAATACCCCTGAAGATTGAGTTATCGCGCGGAGGGTGGACTTTAGCCCTTCAGAAGATTCTGAATAGGTCATCCTCTGGGGAGGACTGGATATTTTTGCCGTCTCTTTGTATTAGACGGAAGCGGTGAATTTGCCATTTTATGCCAGTTTTGTACTTTGCGAGATTAACTCTAATGTTTTCATAAACCTGTTGCAAAGTTTCATCAGGATATGAAAAGAACAATGTGATATGTAAAATGTTTAATATAGAGAACATTCTGCCTTGAGGATTAATAATTTTTAGATTGCTCTCAATATTTTATTTATTATAAAGATTGAAGTAATTCTTTCTCAAGTGGAAAGAATTTTGGATCCCTAACTTTATAAATATTTCACAACAGGGACACCAACACTGAAAGCAATTTTTCCATGTGTGATGTTTGATAAGTTTTGGAGTATTTTAATATCTTCATTGGCAATCACTCGCTACCGAGTATGATTGCCCACCAAAGAAACTAAGAAATATAGTTATACAATAATCTATAAATTCACCATTTGCTAAAAAATAAAGCATTTTGAAACACGAACACAAACAATGTCATTCTGCCAGCAACTTGAAAGCATGGGGTAGGGCACATTCTTCAAGATTAGTCTGCTAAAGTGTATGGTGTAACAAGAGGTTACTGCAGTTACTGACCTTGAATAGTTGCCAGTGTGCTATTACTCATTAATGCTGGACCGAGAGCACCACCAAGACTCCCTGGATTCAGACTTAGTAAGGCACCTCTGCAAAAATGAAAAACAAGTTGATTTTGGGTTTATTTACTGACACCATTTTTCTGGAAAATATGCATGCTCCCCGAACTGCATAATCATATATCACAATACAACAGAAATTCTGAACTCATTTTTGTCAGGCAGCAATAAAGGAGGAAGTCCACTGAATATTTCAATGGCTTTAGATAAAGAAAACTAATCTGGGAACCATTTCCAGTTTCCAATGCTACCATGATATTCTCTATTTGCTCTGCATTCACTAACCAATTATGTATTTTATTCAGGGGATGAGAGAGTCACTGGCAAGGGCAGCATTTATTGCCCATCTTCAAATATCCTCGAGAATGTGGTGGTGAGCCACCTTCTTCAATCACGGCAGTTGTGTGCCTTTTTCATGTACAAATTCAATGTATAGATAGATGCTAGATGGTTTGCTGATTATATCTTTATCATAGGTTTTCTTAGTAGCTTTGCTACAACCGGGTGGCTTGCTAGGCCATTTCAGAGGGCAGTTAAGAGTCAATCACATTGTTAAGGATCTGGAGTCACAAGTGGCCAAGTGGGCCTCGATAAAGGACATTAATGAGCTAGATGAGTTTTTGCAACAATCTGATACATTCATGATCACAAGTAATCACATTAATATTTCCATTCCGATTAGTTACTTAATTAATTCAATTTAAATTCCCTGGACAGGATTCTCGGTTGGCAGAATCGGGAAACATGATGGGGCGGAGAAACGGTTTTGACTCGTGGCGGGTGCCGGTTTCACACCAAATCGTAATTCTCCAGTGCCTCGACAGCAGCATCAATGCATTCCACTCCACATGTATAGCAAACGCCATTGGCATACCATTAGGGGCCTGACCCAATATTCCCCGGGGCCCCCACGATGCTCCACCTGCACTAGGGGGACTTAGAACATAGAACATAGAACGATACAGCGCAGTACAGGCCCTTCGGCCCTCGATGTTGCACCGACATGGAAAAAAACTAAAGGCCATCTAACCTACACTATGCCCTTATCATCCATATGCTTATCCAATAAACTTTTAAATGCCCTCAATGTTGGCGAGTTCACTACTGTTGCAGGTAGGGCATTCCACGGCCTCACCACTCTTTGCGTAAAAAACCCACCTCTGACCTCTGTCCTATATCTATTACCCCTCAATTTAAGGCTATGTCCCCTCGTGCTAGCCACCTCCATCCGCGGGAGAAGGCTCTCACTGTCCACCCTATCTAACCCTCTGATCATTTTGTATGCCTCTATTAAGTCACCTCTTAACCTTCTTCTCTCTAACGAAAACAACCTCAAGTCCATCAGCCTTTCCTCATAAGATTTTCCCCCCATACCAGGCAACATCCTGGTAAATCTCCTCTGCACCCGTTCCAAGGCTTCCACGTCCTTCCTATAATGAGGCGACCAGAACTGTACGCAATACTCCAAATGCGGCCGTACTAGAGTTTTGTACAACTGCAACATGACCTCATGGCTCCGGAACTCAATCCCTCTACCAATAAAGGCCAACACACCATAGGCCTTCTTCACAACCCTATCAACCTGGGTGGCAACTTTCAGGGATCTATGTACATGGACACCGAGATCCCTCTGCTCATCCACACTACCAAGAATTTTACCATTAGCCAAGTATTCCGCATTCCTGTTATTCTTTCCAAAGTGAATCACCTCACACTTCTCCACATTAAACTCCATTTGCCACCTCTCAGCCCAGCTCTGCAGCTTATCTATGTCACTCTGTAACCTGCAACATCCTTCCGCACTGTCTACAACTCCACCGACTTTAGTGTCGTCTGCAAATTTACTCACCCATCCTTCTGCGCCCTCCTCTAGGTCATTTATAAAAATGACAAACAGCAACGGCCCCAGAACAGATCCTTGTGGTACGCCACTCGTAACTGAACTCCATTCTGAACATTTCCCATCAACTACCACTCTCTGTCTTCTTTCAACTAGCCAATTTCTGATCCACATCTCTAAATCACCCTCAATCCCCAGCCTCCGTATTTTCTGCAATAGCCGACCGTGGGGAACCTTATCAAATGCTTTACTGAAATCCATATACACCACATCAACTGCTCTACCCTCGTCTACCTGTTCAGTCACCTTCTCAAAGAACTCGATAAGGTTTGTGAGGCATGACCTACCCTTCACAAAACCATGCTGACTATCCCTAATCATATTATTCCTATCTAGATGATTATAAATCGTATCTTTTATAATCCTCTCCAAGACCTTACCCACCACAGACGTTAGGCTCACCGGCCTATAGTTACCGGGGTTATCTCTACTCCCCTTCTTGAACAAAGGGACCACATTTGCTATCCTCCAGTCCTCTGGCACTATTCCTGTAGCCAATGATGACCTAAAAATCAAAGCCAAAGGCTCAGCAATCTCTTCCCTGGCTTCCCAGAGAATCCTAGGATAAATCCCATCCGGCCCCGGGGACTTATCTATTTTCACCTTTTCCAGAATTGCCAACACTTCTTCCCTACGCACCTCAATGCCATCTATTCTAATAGCCTGGGTCTCAGCATTCTCCTCCACAATATTATCTTTTTCTTGAGTGAATACTGACGAAAAGTATTCATTTAGTATCTCGCTTATCTCCTCAGCCTCCACACACAACTTCCCACCACTGTCCTTGACTGGCCCTACTCTTACCCTAGTCATTCTTTTATTCCTGACATACCTATAGAAAGCTTTTGGGTTTTCCTTGATCCTACCTGCCAAAGACTTCTCATGTCCCCTCCTTGCTCGTCTCAGCTCTCTCTTTAGATCCTTCCTCGCTTCCTTGTAACTATCAGACGCCCCAACTGAAACTTCATGCCTCATCTTCACATAGGCCTCCTTCTTCCTCTTAACAAGAGATTCCACTTCTTTGGTAAACCACGGTTCCCTCGCTCGACCCCTTCCTCCCTGCCTGACTGGTACGTACTTATCAAGAACATGCAATAGCTGTTCATTGAACAAGCTCCACATATCCAGTGTGCCCAACCCTTGCAGCCTACTTCTCCAACCAACACATCCTAAGTCATGTCTAATGGCATCATAATTGCCCTTCCCCCAGCTATAACACTTGCCCTGCGGGGTATACTTATCCCTTTCCATCACTAACGTAAAGGTCACCGAATTGTGGTCACTGTTTCCAAAGTGCTCACCTACCTCCAGATCTAACACCTGGCCTGGTTCATTACCCAAAACCAAATCCAATGTGGCCTCGCCTCTTGTTGGCCTGTCAACATATTGTGTCAGGAAACCCTCCTGCACACATTGTACAAAGAATGACCCATCTAATGTACTCGAACTATATCTTTTCCAGTCAATATTTGGAAAGTTAAAGTCTCCCATAACAACTACCCTGTTACTTTCGCTCTTTTCCAGAATCATCTTCGCCATCCTTTCCTCTACATCCCTAGAACTATTAGGTGGCCTATAGAAAACTCCCAACAGGGTGACCTCTCCTTTCCTATTTCTAACCTCAGCCCATACTACCTCAGAAGAAGAGTCCCCATCTAGCATCCTTTCCGCCACCGTAATACTGTCCTTGACTAGCAGCGCCACACCTCCCCCTCTTTTGCCCCCTTCTCTGAGCTTACTAAAACACCTAAACCCCGGAACCTGCAACAACCATTCCTGTCCCTGCTCTATCCATGTCTCTGAAATGGCCACAACATCGAAGTCCCAGGTACCAACCCATGCTGCCAGTTCCCCTACCTTATTTCGTATACTCCTGGCATTGAAGTAGACACACTTCAAACCACCTACCTGAACACTGGCACCCTCTTGCGAAGTCAAATCTGTGCTCCTGACCTCTATACTCTCAATCTCCCGTACCCCAAAACTACAATCCAGGTTCCCATGCCCCTGCTGAATTAGTTTAAACCCCCCCAAAGAGCACTAACAAATCTCCCCCCCAGGATATTGGTGCCCCTCAGGTTCAGATGTAGACCATCCTGTCTATAGAGGTCCCACCTTCCCCAGAAAGAGCCCCAGTTATCCAGAAATCTGAATCCCTCCCGCCTGCACCATCCCTGTAGCCACGTGTTTAATTGCTCTCTCTCCCTATTCCTCATCTCACTATCACGTGGCACGGGCAACAACCCAGAGATAACAACTCTGTTTGTTCTCGCTCTGAGCTTCCATCCTAGCTCCCTAAAGGCCTGCCTGACATCCTTGTCCCCTTTCCTACCTATGTCGTTAGTGCCAATGTGGACTACGACTTGGGGCTGGTCCCCCTCCCCCTTAAGGACCCGGAAAACACGATCCGAGACATCACTTACCCTTGCACCTGGGAGGCAACATACCAAACGTGAGTCTCTCTCGCTCCCACAAAATCTCCTATCTGTGCCCCTGACTATTGAGTCCCCAATTACTAGTGTTCTACTCCTTTCCCCCCTTCCCTTCTGAGCAACAGGGACAGACTCCGTGCCAGAGGCCCGTACCCCATGGCTTACCCCTGGTAAGTCGTCCCCCCCACAAGTATCCAAAACGGTATACTTGTTACTCAGGGGAACGACCGCAGGGGGTCCCTGCACTGACTGCTTCTTCCCAGTCCCTCTTACAGTTACCCATCTATCTCCAGTCTTTGGTGTAACTACTTCCCTGAAGCTCCTATCTATGACCCCCTCTGCCTCCCGAATGATCCGAAGTTCATCCAGCTCAAGCTCCAGGTCCCTAACACGGTTTTTGAGGAGCTGGAGTTGGGTGCACTTCCCACAGATGAAATCAGCAGGGACACTGACGGCGTCCCTCACCTCAAACATTCTGCAGGAGGAGCATTGTACTGCCTTCCCTGACATCACCTCTAGATTTTAAAAAAAAACAAGAAAAAGAAAAAGAAAGGAAGAGCTTACCTGATATTACCTCAAACCCTGCTCCCGCTGAAAGTTAAGCAAATTTAAAGGCACTCACTCACCTTCACGACAGGCCCCTGCTCCCGCTTCCCAACCACCGTGGGGTGGGGGGGTTGGTTAGAGGAGGAGGTAGGGTGGGAAACACTCACGAAATGTTTCGGGTTTAACTGTCAGTTGCCAACAGCCCTTCCACAAACCACCTTCAACTTAGGCTGACCGCACTGCACGTATGCAAATTTCCCCAGAACAGCTGATCAGTAGCTCTGCTCTGCTGCCCTCTGCTGGATGCTTGTCTTCACTCAAACTCCTTGGGTCTCCTTCGCCAGTTCACCTTCAACTTAGGCTGACCGCACTGCACGTATGCAAATTTCCCCAGAACAGCTGATCAGTAGCTCTGCTCTGCTGCCCTCTGCTGGATGCTTGTCTTCACTCAAACTCCTTGGGTCTCCTTCGCCAGTTCACCTTCAACTTAGGCTGACCGCACTGCACGTATGCAAATTTCCCCAGAACAGCTGATCAGTAGCTCTGCTCTGCTGCCCTCTGCTGGATGCTTGTCTTCACTCAAACTCCTTGGGTCTCCTTCGCCAGTTCACCTTCAACTTAGGCTGACCGCACTGCACGTATGCAAATTTCCCCAGAACAGCTGATCAGTAGCTCTGCTCTGCTGCCCTCTGCTGGAGGGCTTGTGCTTTCATAAATCGAGAAACAGTTGCAGGGAAAAAGAGGAAGTAGGACATGGGGAGGCGTGGGCTGCCGGGCTGGACTAGCAGGGTTGGGTGACCAGGAGATGGTTCGTGGGGCCGTGGTGAACCTCCAAGGGACTAGGGCGGTGTCCAGACATGGACTGCCATTGCCTTGGGCTGCAAGGAAGCCTTCTTGCTGTGCACCCCACTGACCACCCACCTTGGCCCTTGATTCTGCACCGTTTGTTTGCGTGCTCCCACCCTCACATCCCAGTCCCCACCCCACCACCCCCGGACCCCACCCTCCACCACTCCCAAACGGGTGCCACGCGCCGGCACAGGATCATGCAGCCCACCCAAGGGCAATGCCCACAGTAGGTCCTACAGGGGACGCCAGACATACTGCTGGCAAGGGCAGCGCCAGCTGACAGTACCCCTGGCAGCAGGAATGGACGCCGCAAAGACAGGGGTTTGGGTTGGGGGGGGGGACAACGACACACGACATGCCGGACGGAGTGCCATCCAGGGGCCACCGTGTAGACCTGGTTTGGCACAGGAGTACGCACCATGCTAACATGCCGGCCTTTCAGACAATGAGTATTGGCACACAACCAGCAATGGTGGCCTCCCTCTTAGTCGTCACAGCCCTGGGAGATGCACTGCGGCTGTACGAGCTGGAGCTGCTCGAGGAGGAAGCTGCAACAGTGGAGTTTGCCCCAGAGGAACAGGACACAGCTGGTGAGGATGCCGAGGTGGCCACACAACAGCTCAAGGAGGAGGTGCAAAGGAGGTGCCGCATGAGGCAGCGCCCGTCATTCGAGCACCTGTCGGACCGGGCATGCCGTCGAAGACTCCGGCTGAGCAGGGGGACAGTGCGATATGTCTGCCAGATCACGGTGCATCTGGCACTGCAGGGGAATGGGGAAGGTCACCTCCACCCGGTAGACGTCAAGGTGACGGGCGCCCTGGACTTCTACGCCATAAGCTCCTTCCAGCCGCCTAGTGGGCACCTGTCTGGAATGTCAGAGCATGGTGCACACCGTGCCATCACAGAGGCCCTATATGTCCGGTCAGCACAATACATCCATTTCAATGTGGTCCGAGCCCACCAGGATGCCCAGGCAACAGGGTTCGCTGCCATTGCCAGATGCCTCGGGTTCACGAGAGGATTGACGGGATGCATGCCACCCTACGAGTTTCTGCAGTTGACAGGCTGCTCTTCACAAACCGAAAGGGGCTCCACTTGATGACCATTCAGCTGGTCATCTTGCATGTCTGCGCCTGATACCTGGGCAGCGTGCATGACGCATTCATCCTGGCACACTCAACGATTCAAAGTATCTTTGAGGTACATCCCCTGCTGAGTAGTTGGCTCCTGGGCGACAGGGGTTATTCACTGTGGTTGCGGCTGATGACGCATATCTGGAACTACAGACTGACACGTAGTCCCGCTACAGAGACGCCCATGCAGTGATCAGAGGCATGATCGAGCGGCGCTATGGCCTCCTGATGTTGTGGTTCAGGTGTCTGGACCGCTCTGGTGGGGCGCTCCATGGCGCTTGGCGGGTCGTCGATATCGTGGCGGCCTGCTGCGTTCTTCACAACAACATCGCGCAGCAGAGCGGCGATGTACTGGAGGAGGAGAAAACGGCAGGCCTTCTCCAACAAAGTGGATGCAGGAGAGAACAAGGATGGGTAGGACATGGGGCCGGGGCAGGCACAGGAGGCTGCACAACGTGTGTGCCAGTGTGCACAGGATGCACTGATTGCCTCCAGGTTCATGGGGGCCTGGGGGGGGGGGGGGGAAGAGAGAGAATGACTGGCCAGGGGGACGGATACCCACTTGCACACCTCCCACCCTCAATGGCTGCCGGTATCAGAGTGGGGTTCGGACAGCCTTCGTGTGGGGAGGGATAGGGGGATGTAGTGTTTTGTGTGTGTTGAATGGGTTGGTGCCAGGGGCACCAGTACTGCCTATTCACCTTGACCGCCCTGAGGAAGTCGTGCAGTTTTTTCTTGCGTTGCTGGCCGGTCCAGACGGTGTTGCCTGTGGCGATTACAAACTCTGCCACCTGCGCCCTGGAATGGCAACCACCAGCAGCCACTTTCCTGAGCCGGGGTATGGGACCGCCCGCCTCTCCTCCATGGTGTCCAGCAGCGTTTGAAGCTCGGTGTCCGTGAACCTTGGTCCACTCTCCGCAATGCCATCTTGTTGGCTGGGATGGTGTGTGTGGGGAATTAAGTGTGCATATGTGGCTGCAGCTCGTCAGCCTCCTGACTGTCAATCGTGCATCCGGCTCCGTTTCTCATTGGAATCGATTGTGTTCCATGTGGCGCCGGTGGTAGCCCCTCAACAGTCACTGAATTGGTCCAGGAGCGGTGCCAGTTTTGCTGTCGTAGAAGTCCGTGAATCCTGTCCCGGCGTCAACACTTAGTCTCAGGAACGGCGAATTCCGCCATCGAGCTTTCTCGAAGGGCTTTGAACTCATTGCTCTGGATCATTCATCCGGAGCTCTAGATTATATGCCGAACAACATTCCCCTATGTTGCCATACTCTTACAATGATGGTTCTAAATTTTATACCTAAAAATAAACAATGGGTTTGGTCAGAGCACTTGGATTTATAAGAGAGAATTCATGTGAACACTATTCCAACAACTTGCATGTGCGACCTCCTCATTCTTCACTAGTTACCTTGGCTTCTTTCCAGAAATTACAGGACACTTTCTAAAGGTCAAACACGCCACTGAATAAACCCAGCGATGCATGCGGCAGTAACTGAAAACTCAGATGTACACCAGGCACTGCTGCCCTGTCCCAGGCAGATTTAGAAACTTGATAGTTGGAAGGTGATGGCATCAGTTCACTTCAAGAATGGTGATGTTTCACCTTTGATGAATCGCCTCAAACAGTGACCACCTTCCCAGAAACACCAACTATACAAGATGAGGAAACAGTTTGCGCTTATGTTATTATATAACTTTATTGACTGAATATGCTGCAATAAATGCAAATATACTGCAGATTCTGGAAGTGCTGGAAACAAACAGTAGGTCTGCCAACATCAGTGGAGAAAGAAACAGAGGGCAGGATCCTCCCAATTGGAGACTAAGTGCCGTGGTGGGACGGAAACGCGAGTGCTCCAGCTGCTGCGGCTGGCAGGAAAATATTACGACCCTGTCCTAATTAATTATGTAACTGGGTGTTTTATGCCGTCATAAGTGGCAGGGCTGGCGAGTAGCTCGTCGGCATATCTGGGCGCCATATTTAAAAGACAACCAGCATCTCCACTGTCAACGTTTGCCCAAGATATTGTCGGGGGTGGGGTCACCTCGCTGGGTGTCCTCTTTGAATATGTCGAGGCCAGGACGGTCAGCCTCATTCTAGCATATGGGAAGAGGCGGCCCAGCAGGGGACAGGGAGACAAACGTGGCATGAGCACAGGTGGCCAAAAGAGAAGAGATGTGACGATGGGGAGGGCCTGCACTGATGCTAGGGGATCACATGCGTGTGGATGTGCTTTGTGCTCTGGAGGGAATCGGTCCATAATCTCTGCCCAATTTGCTCCAGTGATGATGTGCCACAGAGAAGTGGGCAATCTTACAAAGAAGGGAATGCTGAATGCAAGGAGATGCAGGGATCCAACCTATGTAACATGCAAATGCAACCCCTCTCGAGTTGGAGAATCCTGGAGGGGCTCCATCACACAACAATCCTCTGAGTATGAAGATAGGGCTTTGGAGCTTGCGGGTATCAAATAGGAGAGTCGTTGATGATATGGAGCTGGGCCTTCGCCGTCCACCTGGTATGGATGCCGCCAATTAATGGGGACCTGGGGTTGAATGTGTCTCCACCCCCCTCTTGGAGACAGTTGACTTTGTCATTAGCACTCTCCCTAATCATTTTCAGGTGCATCCTGGAAGCGACCAAGGTCAGAGGAGGGAGAGGAAGACCACACCTTCTCTGACCTCAGCACCACCCCAGAAGGAACAGAAGAGAAGAACTCCACACCGCTAGAGGACACCGTGGTGGGTGCGGATGATAGTAGGGTTGCACAAATGCACGGAAGTGTGTCAGCAGCAGGAGGGGCAAGTTCAGCCTAGCTTCCTAGCTCTGAGGAAAGCTGCGGAAGAGGCAGCAGTGAGGGCCAAGTCTGATGACGAGCCTCTGTAATTGGCTTTCCAACTAATGATAGAGAGTCTGCGAGAGGCTGAGCAACATTATAAGATCTGTTGAATGCCTCTAACAATGTGGCACTCGAGTTGGAGGAGTCCATCGACTAACTCTTTGAAGTGATCCACAGTTGTGCATGCACTGAGGACTCCATGGGGAGGGTAACAGATGTCATTGAGACCTTGTCCAGTAGAATGCGAAGATGCATGCAGAACTGCACTCCCACTGTCATGGGTGAGTTCATGCAATGGCAATGAGAGGGTCAAACAGGGCAAAGTCCCTCCAGGTACCTGTTCCCCTCAAGTAGTCAGACCAGGCCCTCGGGCATCTGTAGAGGGTGGAGGATCAGCAGCTGGACCCCGCTGGGTGATCAACTCAGGACTCAAGAGGTTATCCGCTCCCTCCAATTCCCTTGGGCCTGTGACCCCTTCAGCCTCGTCCTCATGTCACCACAGATAAAGCAGCAGCCCATCGGTGGGAACACAAAGTCAGTCAGGGCCCTCCAGGCCTCCACGCCTTAGAGGACAGCTGCTCGTCAACAAAGGCAACAGGACGACAATTCCACAGACAATTCCGATAATTCCTCGTGCCATCTGCAAATTTACAAATCTGGCTTCCACCTCCCAAGCCCACAACATTGATGCAAATCGTGAACAACAGTGGTCCCTTTGGAACACCTCATCCTGTCTACTGCCAGTCTCTTTAACCTGCCCTCTGGCCAGAATTCTTTGCAGTCATGGTGGGCCCACTCATCAGCTGAAGGTTGGGGACAAACCCCCCCTCCACCAGACTGAGAAGCTGTGAGCAGATTTAACGATCGTCAGGTAGAGAATGCAAATAAGAACCAAAGGTGAATACAGAAGGTTCAGAAGGGAGGTGAACAAGCAAATATGAGAAGCAAATAGGGATTATAGAAAAGACTGACAGCCAACATAAAACAGAATCCCAAAATCGTACACAAGCCCATAAATAGTAAAAGGGCGGCAAAAAGAAGTGTAGGGCCAATTAGGGACCAAAAAGGGGATTTACACATGATGGCAAGGGGCAAGGCTGAGGCGTTAAATGAATACTTTGCATCATTTTATCACTCCCCAACCCTTTCCCCACCCAACAAACCCCTTCCCCCATGACTCCCAACTCCACTTTTAGCCCCTCACCGTACGAACTCTTGGGGCAGCACGGTCGCACAAGTGGCTAGCACTGTGGCTTCACAGCGCCAGGATCCCAGGTTTGATTCCCCACTGGGTCACTGTCTGTGTGGAGTCTGCACGTTCTCCCCGCGTTTGCGTGGGTTTACTCCGGGTGCTCCGGTTTCCTCCCACAGTCCAAAGACGTGCAGGTTAGGTGGATTGGCCATGATAAATTGCTCTTAGTGACCAAAAAGGTTAGGTGGGGCTATTGGGCTACGCGGATAGGGTGAAAGTGAGGACGTAAGTGGGTCGGTGCAGACTCGATGGCCGAATGGCCTCCCTTTGCACTGTATGTTCTTTGAACTACCTCTCTCATTTCTTTCTCGCCAATAGTTCCTGCCCCTACATTACCTCTTCTCTTCAGCCAACTCGTCCTCTCCCTAGATGCCTTCGGCCATCCGGACCCTCTTCCCTGTCTTATCCAGCCTCTCACCCACCCGTAGACATTCAGCTCCTTATCTAACACCTCCTCTGCCACATGCCTACCTGTGGTGGCCAGGAATTCTGGAGAGTGACACAGAACTCAGCAAAGAACAATGAAGATGCCGGGAGCTCTGAGGTTGCAGCGCAGGAATTCTCTCCCCCCCCCCCCGTTTGGGGCGACGTGTTCCTCCAGCCTCCCAACATCTGCATGCCACATTATTTAAAACATACTTTGCATTGGTGTGTTTTCCCCTGGCGCCACGGATAATCTGGCAGCGGGTGGATTTCAAATCGCATTAATAGGATGCAAATGAAACTCACGGTGGCCTCTGGCAGGTTTTACTACCCACCATGGCGTGCATCAGAGAAAGATCCACCTGTAATTTCATGCCGGCGTGAAACTGATTTCTGGGCCTCCTGTCATATTCTCCTACCATTCCCGCCATCAAACCACTGGCAAGGGCTTGGGAGAATTTCGCCCGGAGTTACATTTTCAGTTCTGTGACCTTTTATCAGAACTGAGAAAAATTTGAAATTAAATAGGGTTTGAGCAAACAAAATAGGGGAGGACGGGAAGAAGAAAAGTGAACGTCTATGATAGGCTGGCAGATAGGACAGATTAAATATCAACATATTTTGTAATAGAAAGCCAACGGGTGTGGCAATAAGACAAGTAAAAAACAAAAGATATGCCTAGAGCAGGTATGAATGGCAGAATAGCAGCCATCCAAATGCAAAGTAAACAAATTAGAAATGAGAGAAAAAAAGAACCAGCAAAAGGACACAAAACAAAATGGGGCAGATGTTATTATCCGGAATTGTTGAACTCAATGTTGAGTCCAAAGGCTCTAAAGTGCCCAGTCAAAAGATGACTTGCTGTTCTTCGAGCTTGCACTGAGGTTTGTTGGAATACTGTCGCAAACCAAAGTCAAGAGTGGGGACAAGGTACAGAAATAAAATTACAGGAAACTTATTCATGCATATGGAATGGAGGTGTTCTGCAAAGTGATCATTCAGTCTGCATTTGGCCTTCCTAAAGGAGAAGGAATCACATTGCCCCATTGTGGTTGTAAGGGCCTCGACCATGCGTCTTTTATTTCAAGTACTTCTGCTCTTGCTCCGTCCCCTCTCCCAGAACTAGGATAGGATTCCCCTTGCCCTCACTTTCCAGCCTTTTGTCCTTCTTCTCACCCTTCCATTTTGCTTGTTCAAGTTTCTAACTTTTTTCAGTTCCGATAAAAGGTCAGAGATCTGAAACGTTAACATTGTTTCGCTCAGATGCTGCCAGACATGCAAAATGTTTCCAGCATTTTCTGTTTTATTACTAATCAATGCAACATTATTTGAATAAGAAATGGTCAGAAGTCTAATTTTATGTCGAAATCAACAGTAGAAAAATCTCACCCTCTTTTTTATTTAGTAAAGCATTCAACAAGAACATATGGGATAAATCAGAAATGAATTACTTAGATAGATGATCCTTTAGAAATGTATCTGGAGCATTTGAGTTTGCATGTATAAATACAATAAAATCAGTCAACACTGATAAAGAAATAATCTTAGAAATGTTAGGTGGGAGCGAGGAAAGTAGAGGAGATATCAAACTTTGAGTATTGCTGAAAAAAGAGACATGCTGTCGAGTTTTTCATCTTGTACTCATTAGAACCCATTCACAAGAATACTAATTGTTAAGGGAACAACAGTTTATACTGCACGAGAAGAGTGCTGATTGGTTGACAAGTGGCCTCTGATTGATCGAGGCATTGCCATTGAGAATGCACCAGGGAACAGTTAATTGCTAGGTTTTTGCTTAAATTCAAACCAGGCTGATTGACCCAGATTGATCAAGGTATTATCCTAGTTAATGAACCAGGCTGTCCCCACAAGCTTTTATTTAGCTGAAAAAGGTGCAATGCATGGACATGTTCCTTCTGCCTGCAAAGGACAGGTCCGTGTGTGTGAATATATGTAGCTTCTAGCACACGTAATTGAGCCAAACGGTCAGCCTGACTGATAATCTTAAACTGGTCGTCAGTGTAATTCTTAGCATAATCAGGATTGTTTACCATGTGCTGACCAATCACAGAATCAGATGCGATTTATACTACAGAAGAAAAGGGTGTTGATCGGGTGGTGAGTTGACACTGTTTGGCTGAGGTCATTGTCATGGAGAAAGCAATACAGAACTATAAGCTCCCCAATAGGTTAAGCAAGTTACATCAAGCTGTTGCTATAAAGTGTCTACATGAGAGGAATTTCCCACAACAGGATACTGCTGTCAGTCCAAAAAGACATTCTACCTATCATCGCATTGAGCAACACTGTGTATGATTTGCCGTCGTGTTGTTAAGTAGAGTGCACACTACTTAATCAGCCTGTGCTTGCAAAACCCAAAACAAAGCATCTACTGTTAGATATGATTTTACAATTGGACAGCACTTGTGGAACATTCCGGAGTTTGCTAATAACGGAGTATGGGATGCATGGAGAAGAGATTACACTGGAGTAAAATGTAGTCTGAGTGTGTAATTGAAAATTTGGTTCAGTTGTGAATTCGGTGCAGAAAGGCAAAGAGGTGCTTCTTTCTCTACTTTTTTTTCAGCCTCCAGTACTTGGTGAGTTTTGCTCCCTTGTGCACATGCTAGGTGAGTGCAACTCTCTATTACTTTTTCTGTGCGAGTTATTAACTAATTGATCAATTAAGCAAATAAGGTTGGACAGAAATGGTAGGGCTGGTGGTGTGCCGTGACTGAGCTTGTGGGAATCTATGGAACGTACTGCAATCCCAGACATATCCGACCATATCTGCAGGAAATGTCTGCAGCTTCGGCAATTTTGGCTTAAATTTCCTGAGCTGGAGGCTGAGCAGACATAGCATCAGATATTTCCAGGCATCAGAGAGGGGGAAGAGTTATCTGGACAATTTGTTCCAGGAGGCAGTCACACCGCTTAGGTCAGGCAGAACTTTCTAAGAGCTGGTAAATGGTCAGTGACAAGAGGCTGCGAGTCAGGCAGGTATGGGAAACCAGCATGTTCCGATGGAGAAGCCTCAATCCCTGATTTTGTCCAACAGGAACGAGGTGTGTTACCTTGTGGGTATTGACGAAGAACTACATGCAGCTGAACAGACTGGCCTAATATTGTGTAATGAAGACGGGTCAATTAATAATAATAATAATCTTAATAACCTTTATCGTCACAAGTAGGCTTACATTAACACAGCAATGAAATGAAATGAAAAGAAAAGAAAATGAAATGAAGATAAAGCCCTTAGTCACCACACTCTGGCACCTGTTTGGGTACACAGAGGGAGAATTCAGAATATCCAATTCACTTAACAGCATGTTTTTCGGGACTTGTGGGAGGAAACCGAGCACCCGGAGGAAACCCACGCAGACACGGAGAATGTGCAGATTCCACACAGACATTGACCCAAGCCGGGAATCGAACCTAGGACCTTGGAGCTGTGAAGCAACAGTGCTACCCATCGTTTTACCGTGCCACCCAATTAGTAATGTCCTAATAAAAGAACAACTGGGAAATAGTGATAATACCAATGAATTCTATATTAAGTTTGCAAGCGACATGCTCCAATCGCAAACAAAAATCTTAAACTTAAAACAAAGCCAATTAGATAGGTGTGAGGGGAGAATTTGGTCAATTGGATAAATAAACTAAATGTATGGAGGTTAAAAGAAAGTGGGAAACATTTAAAAAAACTCAAATATATATTCCATTGAAAAACAAAAACTCAATGAGAAATACCCACCTATGGCTCTCTCAGATGTTAAGGGTTAGATTAAAAGAAGAGGCTAACCATTTTGCAAAAAAAGTAGCAAGTCTGGGAATTGGGAATAGTTCAGAAACTAACAGAGGGCTGTCTGAAAGGGCAAAAATAGAATGAGTAAACTAGCAAGAAATACAAATACAGGTTGCAAGAACATAAGTACAAAAAAAGGAAGAGAGTAGCCCAAGTAACTGTTGGTTCCTTAGAAGCAAACAAAGGACAAATTATCATGGGAAGGAAATGGCAGCATTGAACAAATAGTTTGTGTCTGTCTTCACAGTAGAAGACATAAGTTTCATACCAGAAATAGACGGTAACATATGGGCTAAAAAAAGTGAAATAATTAAGGGAATTAACATTATCAGGAAAAAAAGAGAGAAATTTAAGGTACTAAAATCTGACAAATCTCTACGACCTGATGGACAACACCCCAGGGTTCTAAAACAGATAGCTGTAGAGATATTGGACCTGTTGTCAATGGTTTTCCAAAATTCCATAGATTTGGGAATCATCCCATTATATTGAAAGTTTGCAAATCTCACACCCCTTTTCAAAAAAGAGAAAAAACAATGAACTACAGGCCAATTAGCTTAACATCAGTTGCAGCAACAAGGCAACATGGTTTCACTAAAGAAAAATGGCTTTTTTTGAGGATGTAATTAGTTGATAGATGAAGGGGAAACAGTAAGATGTAATACACTTGGATTTCCAAAAGGCATTCAATAAGATGCCAGACAAGCTTAAAAAGCAAAATAAGGGTTCATGAAGTTGGGGGCAAAAGTTTGGCATGGATAGAGGATTCATTAACAGCAGAGAGTGGACATAATGCAGTATTTTCAAGTTGGCACGCAGTGAATAGTGGAGTGTCACAAGTATCAATGCTGGGGCCTCACCTATTTACAATGTATAATAATGACGAGATGAATGGACAGAGAGTACTGTGTCAAAGTATGCTGAAGAAGCCAAGCTAGGTGAGAAGGTGAAGTGGGAAGGTAAACTGCGGGGAGGCCATAAGAGAGGCTGCAAAGAGATATAGCAGGATAAGGTGAGTAGACAACAAGATGGCAAATGGAATATAACACAGGGAGCTGTGAAGTTATTCACTTTGGTTGTAAGAATCAAAAAGTAGAGTATTATTTAAAACTAGACTTGGGTGTGTTTGTACAAGGAACGCAGAAAGTTAGGAAGGCAAATGGTATATTGATTTTCAATGCAAAGGAATTGGAATACAATAATAAAGAAGACTTGCTGCAACTGTACAGGCTTTTGGTAAGACTACACCTCGGAAGTTATGCAGTTTTAGTCTCCACATTTAAGAAAGGATGTAATTGCATTGAAGGCAATGCAGTGAAATTGGTCCCTAGGATGAGGAGGCTGTCCCATGTTGCGAGGCTAAGTAAATTTGGCTTATATTTTCTTGAGTTTGGAAGAATAAGAATTAAATTATCAGATTGAAACCTACAAAATTGCTGAAGGGGCTTGATAGGGCAGATGCTGTGAGAATGTTTACATTGGTCAGGGAATCTAAAAACATCTCAGGACAAGAGGCCGATCATTTAAAACTGATATGAGGAGAAATTTCTTCACTCAAAAGGGAATTGTGAATCTTTGGAATTCTCTTTCCTTGAGGGCTGTGAATGCTCCATTATCGAGTACATTTAAGGCTGGATCGACAGATTTTTGGTCTCAGGAAAATAAGGGGTATGGGGAGGAACAGGGAAATGGAGTTGAAGCCCAAGATCATTCATGACTGTACTAAATAGTGGAGCAGGCTCGACAGACCGTATGGTTTAATCTTGCTCCTATCTCTCGAGTACACTAACAATCAGGGGCCTGTTCTCTGCAAAACGAAAATGTTCAAGTCTTATACTTTCGTGGAATTACCCGTGACCTTGGGGAGTCCATAGTTCCCCGCTGCTTTCTCTGCGGCAACACTGTGGCCAATCAGTCATCTTACCAACCAATCAGCATCCCTTTCTTCTGCAGTATAAATTGCTCTGATTGTTTAAAATTTGGCATTCTTGCTTTTGTCCTGATTGCAAGACGAAAAGCTTGGGTGATCTGCTTATCTTGCCAGCAATATTCAAGTTCTGTACTACCAAGATACTGTCAATAAAATAAAACAATACTCTCAACATTTATTTATTCTTAAAAGTGTAGCATGCCTCAATTAAACTTCTAAAAAGTTATCAGCGTAATATGACAGGCAAAAGCTTTATAAAGCTCCGAGAAATTTTGATCTGTGTCATAGTACCATCAGGTGTGCTTATTTTCAACTGTTACCTGGGCCTCCTTCTTAAAATTTTAATTAATTTAACTTTACTTTTTCTGGGACAAAAGTAAATGGCTAGTGAACCGCATTTTCTGAGGAAGCTGAAGACCTGTTGCTATAGCTTATTGGATAAAACAAGTCTTCTCGGATTATTAAAATCGTAATGTCCAGTGCCATAATCCATCCTTCAGAAAAAAAATCTACAGCATTTAGCCTATGTCCTATGTTTAAGTTTTATGCAGGTTTCCAGATTTCAAAGTGCACCATTTGCATCAGTCACTGGAAAATACTTGTGAGGCATGCACCTTGGCCAGCGATCAAGGCAAAGTTGACTACAGTTTCCCTGATTTAAGTAAAATGCAAAAGTTGACTATAAAGAACAATGGCAAATTGAATTTTGCAAATAAACCAGAAAAAGTACACATTTGATAATTTAGTAAAATTGAGTACGAAAGTATGGAGAAATTTGCAACCACTTCAAATGAAAAACTGGCCAGAAAACGACAAATGCAAGCTTTTGTTTGTGTGTGAAATGAGACATTTTCTGCTGGGATCACAAGAAAAAGAACGAGAGACACAATATGCAAATTTTCAGTCTTCTTTCTCCCATCCCTTCACTTTATTTTTATACTGGCTAGGTCTGCTTCTTCAACTAATTCCAATTTGAAATATTATCCCTGATGGGAGGCGGTGGCGTAGTAGTATTGTCACTACGTTAGTAGTCCAGAGTAATGCTCCAGGGTCCTGGCCTTAGGAGCGGCATGATGGCACAGTGATTAGCACTGCTGCCTCACAACTCCAGAGACTCAGGTTAAATTCCGGCCTTTGGTGACTGTGTGGAGTTTGCACTTTCTCCCCGTGTCTGCATGGGTTTCCTGCGGGTGCACTGGGTTTCCTCCCACAGTCCAAAGATGTGCATGTTAGGTACATTGGCCATGCTAAATTGCCCCTTAGTGTCCAAAAGGTTAGGTGGGGTTACTGTGTTTAGGGGTGGAAGCATGGGCTTAAGTAGGGTGCTGTTATCCAAGGTCGAAAGGCCTTCTTCTGCACTGTAAATTCTATGATTCTACGTTCCCCTCAAAACTATATGATCATGCATATTAACTATATTAAAGTGAAAAACATTAGTTGACTATCCAAGGTCAAGCTTATTGACAATATGACACCCATGTGATTCTCTCCCAAGTAGCATGATGCAAACCATTTATATATAAATGGAGGCTGAAAAAGTGAGGAAAAATGATTTTACATCACATTTGTAATATAACAACCTATTTATCAAAGCATTTATTTTATTTGCGAAGGTAAAAACAAATGTTTTCTGGCTACTGCAGTAATTCAATTTTCCCCAATGTGCAGACAAAGCCATTATTTGATGGCATCCTATGAAATATTAGATATTAAAGATTCACATGTTCACAGATAAATTAAAGATGTAATTCACTAATAATAGCATACAGTGAAAACTTACCCAGCTGCAAACTGAGGGGCTGACATGAGGCCAGGATTGGCTAGTCCTGCAGCAGCAGCCATGGCAGCTAGGCCCGGATTGGTGGCAAGGCCAGCACCACTGGATACCTGTGCAGCTGCTGCTTGTAGCGCAGTGGCCTGCAGTCCAGATGCTGACACCATGATTTGGCTTGTGCACAGAGGGTTTATTAAGCCAGTTGAGGTTGACTGTGTGGTATGTGCATCACTACTGCTAGATGACTCAGTCACCGAAACAGATGCTGATGGTGAAGGGGTTAGAGATGGAGAAGTGACTGATGACGTAGAAACTGCAGAAGATAAGCCGGTGATTACAGATGCCACGTTTGTAGGAGCTGTCCCTGATGCAGTTGTACCTGGAGGGTTAATGAGAGATCACAATTTTAATATGAATTCTATTTCCTATTTTGTGTTTTATCAAAATATTTCTAAAATAATTCAGAAAATAATAAGAGAGATGAGGGGCTGGATTCTTAGTCAGGATGACTCTGGAACCCTTTAAAAATGGCAGCTGGGACCCGATTCCAGAATTTCCAACCCCATTCCGAGGGCTTCCAATTTTCAGGTGTGACTTTAAGGGAGGGGGCTGGTTCAGATTAAAAGCCTGCACCTGTGACCTAGCTGGCTCCATTTTGAGGATAGGATGCCCTAATCCTCTGTAATTTTCATGGAGTTGGGCCAAGTTTTAAATGAGTTGAGGTTCACTGGACAAGGCGAGAAAAAATAGTCACGGTAGAAAAATATCAGTTCAATGGGGCAGGCTGAAATGAGGGCAGTCCTGGTTATGGAATTGGGAGTTATGAAGTGGGAAGCTGTGGCAGGCTTCTCCAGTCTCTTCCTACCTCCATCAGAGACTCTTCTGACATCCTCCATTACTTTAAAAGTTGCCCGTTTCCTGACCCTAACAGTCTCCTCTTTACCATGTGCATCCAATCCCCCTAGACTTTAATCATCCCCACCAGGATGGTCCGAGGGCTCTCCGCTTCTTCCTTGAACAGAGGCCTAACCAGTTCCCATCCATCAACATCCTACACCACCTGGCTGAACTTGTTCTTGCTCTGGCTAATTTATCCTTCAACTCCACTCACTTTAGAAGTTTAGAAGAGTGAGAGGGGATTCATAGAAACTTAGAAAATTCTTACAGGATTAGACAGGGTAGATTCAGAAAGAATGTTTCTGATGATGGCAACATGGAGTATGGATTCCTCAGCTGAGGGGGGGAACAGTACATATTAATCAACAGGAGGTTTATTTTCCCATGTTTGACCTGGTGCCCATGAGGCTTCATGAGGTCCAGAGTCGAATTTGAGGATACTCAGGGCAACTCCCTCCCGACTGTATACCACTGTGCTGCCACCTCTGCTGGGTCTGTCCTCCTGGTGGGATAGGGCATACCCAGGAATGGTGGTGGTGGTGTCTGGGGCATTATCTGTAAGGTGATAATGACTTTATCAAGATGTTCCTCTCCCAATATTGGCACAAGCCCCCAAATTCTACTAAGGAGAACTTTGCAGGGTCGACAGGGTTGGGTTTGCAGTTGTCGTTTCCAGTGCCTAGGCCGATGGCGCGTGATCCAACCAGCTTCTTTCCTCCTTGCTCCCTTTGTTGAATACAACTGAGTGGCTTTTTAGGCCATTTCAGACGGCACTGAAGTGTGGGGGTCTGGAGTCACATGCAGGCTACACAAGGTAAGAACAGAAAGTTTCCTTTCCTAAAAGTCATTCGTGCACTAGTTGGATTTTTAAGACAATCGACAATGGTTTCATGATCATCATTTGACTCTTAATTCCAGATGTATGAGGGATGTACAACATTGGATAAGGAGAAAAAGGGAGGCTTAAGGCAGATATCGAGGGCTCAAAACAGTTGGTGCCCTAGCGGGATATAGAATGTGCAAAAGGGAACTTAAAAAAAGGAAATTAGGAGACCAAGAAAGGGACATGATAGGATACTGGCAGGTGAAATAAAGGAAAATCCTAAGTTGTTTTCCGAGTACATCAAGCATAAAAGTGTAGTTAGGAAAAGAGTAGTTCCCATTAAGGATCATAGAATCCCTACAGTGCAGAAGGAGGCCATTTGGCCCATTGAGTCTGCATAGCGCTTGGAAACAGCACCCGACTTAAGCCCATGCCTCCACCCTATCCCGTAAACCAGCAACCCCGCCTAACCTTTTGGACACTCAGGGACAATTTAGCATGGCCAATCCACCTAACCTGCGCATCTTTGGACTGTGGGAGGAAACCGGAACACCCGGAGGAAAACCACGCAGGCATGGGGACTAAGCGCAAACTCCACACAGTCACCCGAGGCCGGAATTGAATCCAGGTCCCTGTAGCTGAGGCACCTGTGCTAACCACTGTGCTACCATGCTGCCCAATCACAAGTGGTAATTTCATAGAATCATAGAATTTACAGTGCAGGCGGCCATTCCGCCCATCGAGTCTGAACATGCGAGAGGGATGGCATGGATATAGAAATCAGGGAGAAGGATGGTGACAAAATTAAAGAGATTAACATAGACAGACAGGAGGTTCTGAGTGGTCTGTTAGCTTAAATGTAGACAAATCTCCATGGCCAGATGAAATGAACTCCAGGTCGTTAAGTGTGGGAAGGAGGAAATAGCAGTGGTGCTGGCAATAATATTCAGCCCTAGGAGAGGTGCCGGAGGACTGAAGGACAGCCAATGTGGCATCATTATTCAAGAAGGGAGGAAGGGATAAATCAGGAAATTGCAGGCAAGTCTGTCTAACCTCAGTGCTGGGGAAACTATTAGAAGCAATTCTGAGACAGAACTAATCTGGAGAGGCAGGGATTAATCAAGAACAGTCAGCATAGTTTTGTTAAGGGGAGGTCATGTCTGACCAACTTGACTGAATTTTTCAAAGAGGTGACCAGGTGCGTAGATGAAGGAAATGCATTTGTCGTAATCTATTTGGACTTCAGCAAGGTTTTTGATAAGGTCCCACATAGGAGACTAATAACGAAGATTAAGAGCCCATGGGATCCAAGAAAATTTGACAAATTGGATCCACAACTAGCTGAGCGGCTGGAAACAGAGGGTTATGGTCAAGGGGTGTTTTTCTGACTGGAGTCCTGTGTACAGAGGTGTCCTGCAGAGATCAGTGTTGTGACCCTTGCTGTTTGTGGTTTATACAAATGATTTAGACGTGAATGTAAGTGGGTTGATCAGGAACTTCGCAGATGATATGAAAATTGGTGGAGAGGTAAATAGTGAGGAGGATAGCCTTAGAGTACTGGAGGATATAGACGGGCTGGTCAGGGGCAAATGGAATTCAATCCAGATAAGTGTGTGGTGATGCACTTGGGCATGACAAACAAGACAAGGGAATACATGACAAACGGTAGGATCCTGGGAGCAGAGGAGCCTTGGCGTGCATGTACACTGGTCCCTCAAGGGAGCAGAGCAGGTGGTTAAGACGGCATATGGTATACTTGTCTTTATTAGCCGCAGCATAGAGTTTAAGAACAGGGAGGTTATGCCAGAACTGTATAAAATGTTGGTTCGGCCACAGTTAAAGTATTGTATGCAGTTCTGGAATACACATTATAGGAGGGATGTGATAGCGTTTTAAAGGGTGCAGAGGAGATTTACCAGTATATTTCCTGGGCTGGAGAGTTTTAGCTATGATGAGATTGGACAGACTGGGGTTGTTTTCCTTGGAGCAGAAAATACTGAGGGGGGTGGGGGGGAAGAGAAAGAAACATGATTGAGATGGATAAAAGTATATGGGGCAGAAATAGAGTGGACAGGAAGAAACCTTTCCCCTTGATGGAGGGATCAATAACCAAGAGGCATAGATTTAAGGTAAGAGGCAGGAGGTTTAGGGGGATGTGAGGAAAAACGTTTTCACCCAAAGCGTGGTGTGAGTCTAGAACTTGTTGCCTGAAAGGGTGGTGGAGGCAGCAACCCTCATAACATTTGGGAGGCATTTAGATGTGCACTTGCAATGCCAAGGCATACAAGGCTATGGACAAAGTGTTGGGAAATGAGATTAGAGTAGTTAGGTGGGTATTTTTGACCAGCACTGGCACAATGGGCCGAATGGCCTTTTCTGAGCTGTAGACCGTTATAACAATCATACACATCTTCCCCTCCTTCCCTTTCTAGCATTCCGAAGAGACAATTTTCCCTGTAAAACTCTGGATTGATCATCCCAAGCAACTAGTCACCTTCCCACAGCAAATTTCCATGCAAAGGCAAGAGATTTAACACCTGCCCTTTTACCTCCTCATCATCCTTGGACCCAAACACATCATCCCAATCCTCTAAACTAAGGAGCAGAAACTGAAAGGATTTGAAAACTTTTTAGCATTGTGCAATTGACAGAATAGATCAGAGGGGAAGAGCTGTTTTTATCCCCTGGGGTAGAGCTGTTTCAACAGAGTAATTGATGTCTGGAATCAGCTGAAACAACTTTAAGAGTTTGGATGATTGACACTTTTTAGGCTGTAGTAAAAGCATTATTTAATGAATCAATTACTTTTTGAAAGCTTTTTTACATGGTATTATTACTTCAGGGCTTAGTGGTTTTGTACCAAGGGAATACTGGGTGAATGGCCATGGATGTGCCGGAGGTTGGCATGGAGTGTTTGAGTAACTATGGGGTGGGGGGCATAGATTAGCATGGAGGGTATAAGGGTCCATTAGCTGGCATGCATTAGTGAGGGGGGGGGGGGGGGGGGGGGAATGGGTGCTATTTTTATTATATCAATGTTAATTTAACTGGGATGGAGGGCCTTTCAAACAGCCTACATCGGCACCTGGCAGTCCCTGTGGCTGCCTTCAAACTCTTTCCAGGGGCAGCAGACTTAATTTCAGTTAGCATCAATTACCCCAGAACAAAAATACCACCTTGGCATGAATTTTATCCTGAGGTGGGCCATGCTGAGTTGGGAAATTTCCTGATTCCTACTACTTGCCTTGAAGATCCAACCCATTACCTCTGTTCCTCTCTACAGATGCTGCCGAAACAGCATTCTATGTTTTTAATTCATGTTTCCAACGTCCGCAGTATTCTGCTTTTCCATTGGACTGCTTATGATTATTGTCTAAGATGACATGAAGCATTAGATTGAATGGAATTCTGTGATTCCACAGCAGCTGTGGAATCATTCCCAAGTGAAGAGTCAATTTTTTTGAGAAGAGTGTTTTCTATAGGGAGTAGCCTGATCGAGTGCAATGAAGTGAAACTGAAAGGAAATAGGACTTTTACTGCCACCACATCATGACCATCATAGAATAGAATAGAATAGAACAGTACAGCACAGAACAGGCCCTTCGGCCCTCAATGTTGTGCCGAGCAATGATCACCCTACTTAAACCCACGTAACCCGTAACCCAACAATCCCCCCATTAACCTTACACTACGGGCAATTTAGCATGGCCAATCCACCTAACCCGCACATCTTTGGACTGTGGGAGGAAACCGGAGCACCCGGAGGAAACCCACGCACACACGGGGAGGACGTGCAGACTCCACACAGACAGTGACCCCTCCAGGAATCGAACCTGGGACCACTGGAGCTGTGAAGCATTGATGCTAACCACCATGCTACCGTGAGGCCCCTCGTGAGCTCCAACAGTACTGCCTAAATATGGGCATGTACATTCCATTGTTGATGGAACAGCTATCATAAAATAAGGGGGAAGTAGAAGGTAGACCTGATTCTCATTGGGCATCCTTCGTGGAATTTGGGCAATATATTAGCATGAATAGAATATTGGTCAAGGGAACAGCTAGTAGGGATAAACAGGCTAATTTCAAGTTGGTAGGCTGCAACTTGTGGAGTGTCAAAAAGATCAGTACTGGGGCCTTACTATTTACAATCAATGTTAGCAATAAGGATCAATGTATCCAAGTTTGCTGTTGATACAACAGCTATGCAGGAATGTAAGCCATGAGGAAGACCCAAAGGGGTTGCAAAGAGATAGAGATAGATGGGAGAGAGATAGATTAAGGGAGTGGGGAATCAAGGTGGCAGATAAAGCATAATGTGGGGAAGTGTGAAGTTATTCACTTTGTTGGTCAGAGCAAAAAAGCAGATTTTAAAAACTAAAATGGAACTTTTAAATATTAACATTGAGAGCGACTTGAGTACACTCTTACAAAGAACACAGTTAGAACACAAGCACTGGAAGCAATTAGGAAGGCAAATGGCATTCTGGTCTTTATTGCAAAGAGATAGAAATACAAAATGAGCCGAGTTACAATGATATAGGGGCTGGATTCTTGATTCTGGAGGTGAAGTGATCGCGCCAGAGTAGAATCATTCCGTATTTCTGGTGACTCCAGGAGCGATTCTCTCTCCTTTTCCATACAAATTTATGCACGGTGGAAGGCTCGCAGATTCTGTCAGAATTCCGGTATTGGACTGCCAGATTGAGCGGGTGGCCCAAAACCGAGGTGGGGCACTGCCAGACCTGCAGACTTTATCCAGCATTTTCTGTTTTTATTTCAGATTTCATTGAGGGAATGAGAAGTTGTTTGGTGCAGAGGCTGATGTAGGTAAGAACAGTTTTTATGGTACTTGGGTAAGTGGTTGAGGATAAGGATTTTAAGTGAGATGCAAAAAGCATGGAACAAGATGAGATGCTCAGACAGAGTGTTAAGTTGACAGATCATGGCGAGATTTGGCCGTCAGTGCCATGTCACCATGACGGTCTGACGGATAGTATCGCCACGTAAGGAAATTTCATTTAGGGGAAAGTGTTATCTCCCTCATCCAAGTTTCTGGCAAAGCCACAATGTTGATGCAATCATCAACAATAAGCTCATGTATGGCAAGTGAACACATATCCTGGAAGAAGATGTGGGAGTGGTGACGATAACTGATCGACTGGCAGAGTTCCCTTGGTTAGCACTAAGTGAGAGGTGTGTTGGAGGAAAAGGAGATTGGGAAGATTAGTTCACCAGACTAGGTAGGAAATCCAGAAAAAGAAAACAGTTTGGGGTTGCTGCTGTAAGGGTGCAACGATGAATGCCTCAATGAGCCTTTCTGAGGAAGCCAAAAAATAGGCACAGCAAGAACTTCTGGGTTAGTATAAGAGGTAGTCAAACCTGGTAAAGTGATAGGAGAGTAGGAAGGTGATGGGGGTGCTGAAGGTTTGAGGGAGGGATTTGGGACAGCAGAGTGCCCAAGTACAATCACTTGTTGCTTTTAAAGAAACAACCAATTTTTACTTTGTATTCTTATAAATTATTGCACGAAGAGTGCAGTTGGTCATTAGTACAAAATGGTTTAACAATTTGAATTATTTCTATGAACTGAAATGGTAGCTAAATTTGTGTAGATGCCACATGGGAAGCAGGACTGAGGCATTGCATGAATGCAATTGGATCTGACACCACAGCCACATTGTTATTGCAGACTAAGCTATAAAGGGAAAAAGGGAACAAATCAAGAACCATCATTGCATAATTATGAAAGAAGTCTTTAAGTGATCATTGCTCTAGCTGGTCATCCTCCATTGATTTATTTTCAGGTAATTGCAGCAAGTCAACATATTGTGACACTGCACTGTTCAACATATTTTACTGTGTTAGAGTTGGTAATATCCCTTATGCCTCCCCAAAATGGGTGATACTGATTTTTATTGACATCAATGCCTCCATTGTAGATAGGATAAACCCTTGATCATCTTTCTTTGTGACAATTTTCAAATCATGGATTGGGAACCTGAATTTCATTCAGATTGGGGTGCACTATAACTGGAGTAGCAGTTTGCCATTCATTCCATTAAGTAAATGCTGACTGATCTGGTCATTTTCTTGGCTGGTTGCAAAGAAAAATGTTATAACCCATTGTGCCATTTAATAAGAACATAAGAATTAGGAGCAGGAGTAGGCCATCTGGCCCCTCGAGCCTGCTCCGCCATTCAATGAGATCATAGCTGATCTTTTGTGGACTCAGCTCCACTTTCCGGCCTGAATACCATAACCCTTAATCCCTTTATTCTTCAAAAAACTATCTATCTTTACATCTTAAAAACATTTAATGAAGGAGCCTCAACTGCTTCACTGGGCAAGGAATTCCATAGATTCACAACCCTTTGGGTGAAGTTCCTCCTAAACTCAGTCCTAAATCTACTTCCCCTTATTTTGAGGCTATGCCCCCCTAGTTCTGCTTTCACTCATCATTGGAAACAACCTGCCCACATCTATCCTATCTATTCCCTTCATAATTTTATATGTTTCTAGAAGATCCCCCCTCATCCTTCTAAATTCCAACCAGTACAGTCCCAGTCTACTCAACCTCTCCTCATAATCCAACCCCTTCAGCTCTGCGACTAACCTCGTGAATCTCCTCTGCACACCCTCCAGCGCCAGTACGTCCTTTCTCAGGTAAGGAGACCAAAACTGAACACAATACTCCAGGTGTGGCCTCACTAACACCTTATACAATTGCATCAAAACCTCCCTAGTCTTAAACTCCATCCCTCTAGCAATGAAAGACAAAATTCCATTTGCCTTCTTAATCACCTGTTGCACTTGTAAACCAACTTTTTGCGACTCATGCACTAGCACACCCAGGTCTCTCTGCACAGCAGCAAGTTTTAATATTTTGCCATTTAAATAATAATCCTTTTGCTGTTATTCTTACCAAAATGGAGAACCTCACAATTGTCAACATTGTATTCCATCTCCCAGACCCTAGTCCATTCACTTAACCTATCCAAATCCATCTGCAAACTTCCAGTATCCTCTGCACTTTTTGCTTTACTACTCATCTTAGTGTCGTCTTCAAATTTGGACACATTGCCCTTGGTCCCCAACTCCAAATCATCTAAGTAAATTGTGAACAATTGTGGGCCCAACACTGTTCCCTGAGGGACACCACTAGCTACTGATTGCCAACCAGAGAAACACCCATTAATCCCCACTCTTTGCTTTCTATTAATTAACCAATCCTCTATCCATGCTACTACTTTACCCTTAATGCCATGCATCTTTATCTTCTGCAGCAACCTTTTGTGTGGCACCTTGTCAAAGGCTTTCTGGAAATCCAGATATACCACATCCATTGGCTCCCTGTTATCTACCGCACTGGTAATGTCCTCAATAAATTCCACTAAATTAGTTAGGCACGACCTGCCCTTTATGAACCCATGCTGCGTCTGCCCAATGGGACAATTTCCATCCTTCCTTCATTGACTGCCATCATTTGCTATGGAGGAAGTAAAAATCTTCATTTAAGTCGATTGAAAAGACAATTATAAAATGTTCATGAAAACTTCACAACATAATGTGTCAATTAGAAGCAATTTCTTACCTGAAATGCTGAAGTTGGTCACACCAGCACTGGATACAGGCATCTGCATTGCATTTACAGCCAGAGTAGTAGGTGTACTACTTGTCACGAGGTTACTAGTGCTGGCTACCTATGAGTAATAATAATCTTTATTAGTGTCACAAGTAGTAAAAACATGCAACTAGTCATTGAGTAACATGTTAAAATATTAACCTGTAGTGCAGAAACAGGTGGAAAAAAAACTGTCAATTACCAATAATTTACAGATATTAATCCAAATCTTGCAAAACAACTCCATTGACAAGCGACAACTTTTATTTAAATGCAAGGAGTTAAGTTGATTTTGCTTGGGTAATGAATTCTATAGATTCCCTACAGTGCAGAAGGAGACCATTCTACCTATCAAGTCTGCACCGACCTTCAGAAAAAGCACTCGACCGAGGCCCACCCACTCGCCCTATCTCCGAAGCACTCACTTTGATCCACCTAACCTGCACATCTTTGGACCATGGGTGGAAACCGGAGCACCTGGAAAAACCACGCAGACGTGTGGAGAACGTGTTGCTATGGGCCAGGGTTTAGAGAACCCCAAAGTGTATCATGGAGTTCAACTGACCCACAACTTTTAATAGATTGTGGTCTGGGGAGCACACGGCCCATTCTACAGGTGTGGTACAGCAGAAATAGAAAAGTATTTTTTAAAGCAAAACAATGTTTATTCTATGAACTCAACTTAACCTTAATAAAACATACAGTAAACATGTTAGGAACCATTAATTCAAATACAACCCCCAAAAAACACAACACTAAGTAATGCTTAAAAACTTCCCAAACAACATCCAGAAGACAAAATAAACACCTTTTAACAGAAGCACATTAGGTTTACATTCACATTTCTGGATTCACCAAATGATCAAGAGATAGTCTTTTCATGGCAGAGAGATCAACAGTGCACCTGCTCTGTCTGGCTTCAGCTCCAACACTGAAAACAAAACTAAAACACACCCTGCGGCAAACAGCCTAAAATGCAAGTTAAAAGCTGACAGGCCAGCTCCAGCCACTCTCTGACATCACTGCAGTAGTAAACACCCATTTCTTAAAGGTACTCTCACTAGAGATATTTATATACATATCCATTTATAAACACCCATTTCTTAAAAGTACTCTCGCATGATAGTGTAAACTCCACACAGTCACCCAAGCCCATAATCGAACCCAGGTCCCTGGTACCGTGAAGCAGCAGTGATAACACTGGGCCACCGTGTCGGTAATATGTACGGTAGGATCAAGGAAAACCCAAAAGCTTTCTATAGGTATGTCAGGAATAAAAGAATGACTAGGGTAAGAGTAGGGCCGGTCAAGGACAGTGGTGGGAAGTTGTGTGTGGAGGCTGAGGAGATAAGTGAGATACTAAATGAATACCTTTCGTCAGTATTCACTCAGGAAAAAGATAATGTTGTGGAGGAGAATGCGGAGACCCATGCTATTAGAATAGATGGCATTGAGGTGCGTAGGGAAGAAGTGTTGGCAATTCTGGGCAAGGTGAAAATTGATAAGTCCCCGGGGCCTGATGGGATTTATCCTAGGATTCTCTGGGAAGCCAGGGAAGAGATTGCTGAGCCTTTTTCTTTGATTTTTATGTCATCATTGGCTACAGGATTAGTGCCAGAGGACTGGAGGATAGCAAATGTGGTCCCTTTGTTTAAGAAGGGGAGTAGAGATAACCCCGGTAACTATAGGCCGGTGAGCCTCACGTCTGTTGTGGGTAAAGTCTTGGAGAGGATTATAAAAGATACGATTTATAATCATCTAGATAGGAATAATATGATTAGGGATAGTCAGCATGGTTTTGTGAAGGGTAGGTCATGCCTCACAAACCTTATCGAGTTCTTTGAGAAGGTGACTGAACAGGTAGATGAGGGTAGAGCAGTTGATGTGGTGTATATGGATTTCAGTAAAGCGTTTGATAAGGTTCCCCACGGTCGGCTATTGCAGAAAATACGAAGGCTGGGTATTGAGGGTGATTTAGAGATGTGGATCAGAAATGTTCAGAATGGAGTTCAGTTACGAGTGGCGTACCACAAGGATCTGTTTTGGGGCCGTTGCTGTTTGTCATGTTTATAAATGACCTAGAGGAGGGCGCAGAAGGATGGGTGAGTAAATTTGCAGACGACACTAAAGTCGGTGGAGTTGTAGACAGTGCGGAAGGATGTTGCAGGTTACAGAGGGACATAGATAAGCTGCAGAGCTGGGCTGAGAGGTGGCAAATGGAGTTTAATGTGGAGAAGTGCGAGGCGATTCACTTTGGAAAGAATAACAGGAATGCGGAATATTTGGCTAATGGTAAAATTCTTGGTAGTGTGGATGAGAAGAGGGATCTCGGTGTACATGTACATAGATCCCTGAAAGTTGCCACCCAGGTTGATAGGGTTGTGAAGAAGGCCTATGGTGTGCTGGCCTTTATTGGTAGAGGGATTGAGTTCCGGAGCCATGAGGTCATGTTGCAGTTGTACAAAACTCTAGTACGGCCGCATTTGGAGTATTGCGTACAGTTCTGGTCGCCTCATTATAGAAAGGACGTGGAAGCTTTGGAGCGGGTGCAGAGGAGATTTACCAGGATGTTGCCTGGTATGGAAGGAAAATCCTATGAGGAAAGGCTGATGGACTTGAGGTTGTTTTTGTTAGAGAGAAGAAGGTTAAGAGGTGACTTAGTAGAGGCATACAAAATGATCAGAGGGTTAGATAGGGTGGACAGTGAGAACCTTCTCCCGCGGATGGAGGTGGCTAGCACGAGGGGACATAGCCTTAAATTGAGGGCAATAAGAAGTCTTACAACACCAGGTTAAAGTACAACAGGTTTGATTCAAACACGAGCTTTCGGAGCACGGCTCCGAAAGCTCGTGTTTGAATCAAACCTGTTGGACTTTAACCTGGTGTTGTAAGACTTCTTACTGTGCTCACCCCAGTCCAACGCCGACATCTCCACATCATTAAATTGAGGGGTAATAGATATAGGACAGAGGTCAGAGGTGGGTTTTTTACACAAAGAGTGGTGAGGCCGTGGAATGCCCTACCTGCAACAGTAGTGAACTCGCCAACATTGAGGGCATTTAAAAGTTTATTGGATAAGCATATGGATGATAATGGGATAGTGCAGGTTAGATGGCCTTTAGTTTTTGGACTTCCCATGTCGGTGCAACATCGAGGGCCGAAGGGCCTGTACTGCGCTGTATCGTTCTATGTCAGTTGAAATGACAAATGAAAAAAGTTAAGGAGCGTGTCAAACATGAAACATTTCTGCCTACGGTGCATTACTTTATTACTGTGTTATGTGGGGGACGGTAGTCCACAGAATACCAAGGATTAAGTGTTAATGACAAAAATTCCCATAAAAGTCCACTTCTCTCTCCCGTCACATTAATGAAGCCAGAAAGTATGTACAGTCTGGCTCTGTGTGGAGTACAAGAGAATTTGGGCACAGCAAGGCTTAATGTGGGGTTGGAGAGCATTCCGCCCACAATATGCTGTAGTCACATGATTGTAGGCAGTGTGCAGACGTTTCTGGAAAGAGCCAGCATGGAGACAGCACTCATGCAGGGTTGCACCTTGGAGATGTATATAGTTAATTTGTTAATAAACGGTTTATGTTCAATCATACAAGCCTCCAGGCACATGACTGAAACACTAAACAATCTTGTAAAACGGTGGCAGTGGTGGGATAGACATCAAAATCCCAAAGAAGCCGGAGAAGACACCCAGAATCTCAAAGCATGAAGTAAAGAAACTGCAGTCTGATCCACGAGAAGTGCGCCTAAATTGAAGAAATTATTGGAGATCGCCCAAACAGGAGTATCGCTGGAGATGTGGAGCTGATGGACTTCACCAGAGCACGTGAAGGTCCACTGCCAGTCCTGATTGAATGCAGAGTAATGGTACGTGATTAGATCACAAAAGATTGAGCAAAATTCAAAATGGCCAAAAGTCAGAAGGATCTACCCTGCAAATGTAAAAGAAATTTGTGAGCTTTTATACATGTTTGGTGTATTTGCAGACTAAGTGATCCTTAGACAGGGTATACATAAATTGCCAAACAAACGTGGTGAGGTATTAAAAGCTTTTGACAAATATTTTGAACTCCATGTTGTGGAGAGCTGAAACCTTAAAAAAAAAGAGGTGTACAACATTCCCAATAAAGTACAGAAGGGCAAGGATACCCCAGGCCACGCAGACAGGGTGGACACCCCGGCCAAGGCAGATATCCGGCCAAGGGAGACAATGCCCAAGCAAACCACAAGATGGTTGCGGACCATGTCAGTGTAATGAACTGCACAGAATTTAGTGCAGAAGACGTAACTAAGAGGCAACAAAGAAGTGTAAAAATAAAGCTTTTTTGAAAATGCAAACACGTTATCCAAACCGCAACAGCAGGTGGCAGTGTAGAGCAAGCAGCTGGCTGTGAATGAAGGCTCAAGTGGGGTGAGATTTAGATACAGTAGTTAACCAGTAAGGACAGGGCAGCAATAGATAATAATAACCAGAGTGTGACAGGAAGGGACGGAATGTACAAACTTCAGAGTGCACCAGCAAATAGGATCAGAGCAGGGAAAAATGATAAAAAGATCAAAGGCTCTTTATTTGAATGTGCGCAGACGAAGGAATCGCTGGCACAAATACAAATAGATGTGTATGAAATGATTATAACCACATCTCTTGAACGGCTAAGTGGCCAAGGCTGGGAACTGAACATTCAAGGATAACTGACATTTTTGAAAGGATAGGAAGAAAGGAAGAGGTGTTCCGTCAATTTGAGGTTGATATCTACTCAGGACCACACGATTCTGCCATGGATCTTTATGTGGCTGAACATGCCAATTCTTGACCTACAGATTTCTGGGCATATAGAGGATGTCTCCTCTCTTTCTCTCCCCTCCCCCCCCCCCCCCCCCCCCCCCCCCCCACCTCCAGCGGGTCTGGGATCCGGAATGCAGGCTTCCTTCATTTCCCTTACCTGCTGCCACTCTGCCTCAAAGCGTGATGCGCTTGATGAACAAATTGTCACCATTTTGAATCATTGGTAGCAAGCTTGTCCAACTCATTGTCATTGGTATCATTGTGTCTTTAGAACATTTTCTTTACCCTCCTCTGAAAATCTGGCCATTTGAGAGCTGAGAAAATAGGGCAGGACAGGTGCTCTTCAGCCATCCAGACAGTGTCCAGTACTTCGGAGTTAATATTGCAGGAGTTATGTCTCAATGCTTGTGGTGCTGGCATCAAGGAGACTAGCATTTGTTCAGAGGTCCTCCCATTTAAAATGGAGGATGCGGCAGAGGCATTACTGATGGCATTTCCCTCACGCTCTTATGTGTAACTGGGACACAGTACAGGTCTCACTGCAGTACAAGAGTGTGGGGACGACATTGCTCTATTTACTAGGGTGTACCAGAACCAGATGTACACATCTGTACACTATTTGGAGGGGAAGTAGTAAGTGGGTAATCTCACTGTCACTCTAGGTGTTGACATTGCTCATGAATCTTAGTCTTCGGTTATACTTGCTCAAAATGACCCTTCTTTTGAAACTCCTCAAAAACTAAACAGAAACTGTCATTTCCAGTCAGGCTCTTGATAATCATTTCATTGATGGTTTTCCCAAAATCAATTATGGAAGATAACAAAACAGTAAATCCAATACCTCAATCACAAGTTAAGAAGCTGTAGGGTTACAGGATATTCAGAATTCAATATGATGGCAAATCAGTCTCAAAGTTGGCCTTGAGAAAGTTGGCCAGTTGAGACATGAAGCTACTTGCTCTTAATTTAACAGCTGTGATTACAAAAGGCATCCTAAATAGAAAACAGTCTCACATAATTCATAAACTACTTGTATATAAGACCAAGATTTTTCAAAGCGGGTCACGACCCATAGGTGGTTCACAGGTGGATGTCAGAAGGGTCGCGGAATTAATGGTCAGTCAGCACCTTTGTTCAAAAGGGAAGTGAGGGAGATTCAGTAGGCACGAGGGGGAAAGGCGCGAGGGGGAAAGTTTAAGGGAGACATGTGGGGTACGTTTTTCACCCAGGGAGTGGTGGGTGCCTGGAACATGCTGCCAGAGGACGTGGTGGAAGCAGGCACATTAGCAACATTTAAGAGGCATCTGGATGGGTACATGAATAGGGAGGAAATAGAGGGATACGGACCAAGCAAGGGCTCAAGGCTTTTTTTTTTTTAAAGTTAGGGCATCATGATCGGCACATGATTGGAGGGCCGAAGGACCTGTTCCTGTGCTGTACCTTTCTTTGTTCTTAGTTTGTTGATTCAGGTACATGGACACACAGTCCTGTCCCTTGAACAATCTAGTGAGAGTGAGTGAGAGACAGAACTGTGACAGAAGAGATGGGGAAAATATCAAAGCAAAGGATAGTCACTGAGCTCATTTACTCAACCGTGTGCAATGAATGTCTTGTGCTGGCTTTGCACCGCCTCGCTTGCTGTCTTCAGCCCCACTTGACTTGTAACTGCTCAGTGTTGGCGTAAGCTGGTGTCACCAGAATCCATTCACCTGGTGATTTATTTCAACTCACACTAAAGTACTGGCCACTGAGCACTTTGAACAATACCAGATGGAACCCAGAAATACTCCTTAGTGATGCCATGATGGGCCGAATGGCCTCTTTCTGCAATGTAAGTTCTATGATCTATGACAGAGCATCCCAAATCGGCAACCTCTGCCTCGCAGAATAACAATAATAATAATCTTTATTATTGTCACAAGTAGGCTTACATTAACATTGCAATGAAGTCACTGTGAAAATCCCCTAGGCACCACACTCCAGCGCCTGTTTGGGTACACAGAGGGATGATTCAGAATGTCCAATTCACCTAACAAGCACATCTTTCAGGACTTGTGGGAGGAAACCGGAACGCCCGGAGGAAACCCACGCAGGCACAAGGAGTATATGCAGACTCCGCCAAGACAGTGATCTAAGTAGGAATCGAACCTAGAACCCTGGCGCTGTGCAGCAGTGCTAATCACTGTGCAACCGTGCCACCCTAATGCTGCATGGTAACTTGAAAGTTGCCCTCTAAATCTCATGCTTATGACTAACTCTATTTTTGGAATGGTGGCAGGAAGAATGATGTTTTGAGCACTGAAATAGGAAGGCAAGAAGTTCTGCGTTTTTAAACAACATTAATTTGTAAACATTTCATAACCGTTAATGAGTTTTCTGATATCCGAGAGTGCAGTCTTTCAACCTTCACAAAAGAAATGCTCTTTTGACTTCTCACAATATCTAGGGATGTGGAAATGTGCAGATCTCAAGTTTTGTTTGATTGGGTCAGCACAGCGGCGCAGTGGTTAGCACTGGGACTGCGGCGCTGAGGACCCGGGTTCAAATCCCGGCCCTGGGTCACTGCCTCTGTGGAGTTTGCACATTCTCCCCGCGTATGCGTGGGTTTCACCCCCCACAACCAAAGATGTGCAGGTTAGGTGGATTGGCCACGTTAAATTACCCTTTAATTGGAAAAAAAAATAATTGGGTACCCTAAATTTATATTTTTTTTAAATTTTGTTTGATTATTGTTGGAAGTCATAGGGAAATTTTGCAGAACTTTCCCTACGGAGATTAACTTGAAGTTGAGGCCATCATAGAGTAATATGTTGGGATTTTCCTTCATAGCAGTTTTTGCACTTGTATTTGAAAAAGGCTAAAACACCAGGGGCTATTGCATACCGATTATGAACAGGAAAACTAGATGATTTTATTTCCATCCCTTGCTTGGGGCAACAAAACTTCAGTGTCCAAACACTGCCTTGACTGAGGATTGACTGGGCAAGTGAATGTGGCGTCGGTCCCAATGGTCAGCTAGCTGGCAAAAGTGGGTCCCAGGAAAAAAGTTTGAAAAACACTGTATACAAGACAATGGTTTAAACGGTGGCATGTTGTGCAATAGAAATTATTAACTAGCCACAGGTTTGGTTATGTAACATTGTTTTCGTCATATGCAGTAAATTTAGTTGGAAGAACCTAATTTAAAAACACAGCCTCTCAGGGCAAGCAAGCCCGAGTGAAGCATACCAGATTTGACAGTAACACGGACATCCCAAGAACGACTGTAGAAAGAGAAATGTACTTCATAGAATCCAGAATCCTACAGTGTAGACGATGAAGCCATCTGACCCTCCGAAAGAGCACTCTGCCTAGGCCCACTTCACCACCCCATCCCCATGGACACCAAGAAGCAATTTAGCATGACCAATCCACATAACCTGTACATCTTTGGACTGTGGGAGGAAACCAGAGCACCGGAGGAAGCCCACGCAGACACGGGGAGAAAGTGCAAACTTCACACAGTCACCCAAGGCCGGAATTGAACCTAGGTCCCTAGAGGTAGAGAGGCAGCAGTGCTAACCGCTGTGCCGCCATGTGTATATTTACTTATACATCGACATTTCAGCAACCAAGAAAGCAGAGCACTCACCAGAATCAAAAAATACAGTGTTCGGAAATAGATACAGTTTAAATAATTTCTATTAGTATTTGGATGTGTTAAGAATATGTTATAGTTCTAGGTTTTGGTTTAATTTTTAAAGGTTATCCACAAGTCTGTGGGTTTGTTTATAAGCCTGTATTTTTAATGAGGGTTTTACAATTCACAGGGTATAAAAAATTGGACTGTTGCATATCAACCAAGGACCCCCAAGGAAAAGCAAAAGCAATTTGAGTTCAGTTGGAACAAGGTGACCCAAAAGGAAGCAGAATTCCACAGAAACTGCCAGAACAGGCAGCACAATACGCAGGGACAGAAAGTAAACCCCAGAAACTAAAGACCCAGAAACCAAGGAGAGGGATAGATGCAAGTTCCAAGAACTATTCCTGGTAAAAGGAACAAAGAACAGGAATCTGGAGGAAAGGATCTGTTCAGTGAAGTGAAGAACGAGGAGCAGAGAGACTGCAAAAGGTAAAACTGCATAAAGCAGACAGAAAGCGAAGTGGGTTTGCAAGAAGCCAGAACTCCAAGGTGACCAGAAGATTGAAGATTCCTTACTATGGGCCTGCGAAGCAGTGGTGTTCTGTTGCCACGGCTGGGTGATAGTTTGCGGAAAGGAAGATTGAATGCATATAGTGATCCAGGATGGAGGAACATCAAAAGGAGGTTGAAGTCCTGGAGGTGCATTATTACTGAAGACACCTGAGAGACAGTGTCAGTTGGGAGAAGGTTCCAGAGCGGTGATTGGAAATCCTCGTGTGAAAGACAGGGTTCCAGTGAGACCGGTTAGCTCACAGTGTGAGAAGCATCGGGGGGAATTGATGATAAATCCAAAGATGTTATTTTGGGTGGTACCTGTCACTTCATTTCTATATGTGGAGTGTCTGACCATGTTTTGCCTATAGGTTTACATGGACCGCATACCTACTGAGAATATTAGAGTACAAAAAGATCTTGTAACTTGTGTTAACCTTACGAATCTGTATATATCTGTAAAGGTATAGTGGGGTGAATGAGTGGTGTAAAAAATAATCTTTTCTTGTTTAATAAATGATTTTTTTGTTAAAAGATCATCAACTGACTTCTGTGACTGTTCAGTAGCCACCATCTACATACCTAAACAAAAAATAAAAGTTAGGATCTATTATGCCGGCTTTCACCCCAGGAACTGACTCGTCCGGAAGCATCAGCTGAGATCGTAACATTACATACTTTGTTTTTACCATACTAACATTCACCAAATACACAAACTTACACATGAATATAATATTAACATTAAAATCATATGCCCAATATGTATTACCTTTTTATGCAATTAGCCACATTTGGATTCACAATTACCCAAATATAGTCAGTCAACAATGTACTGACAACAGTGATCTAATCAATCTTTGAAACCAAACCATCTAAAGAGAATTCTATTCACAACCTGTCCACATTAAAGTATGCTGTGTAATCCATGTGAAAAAATCAAATGCAGGTCCATAAGTTTTGTTCTCTATCTTATATATTTTCCCCCACTACACATCTTCCAAACTAACTTAGAATATCTATGTCAGCTGGAACAGGTACATCAATTTACAAAGTTTGTGTTTTGTGCAAAAAATTGCATTTTCTGCACATTACAGCCAATTTACAGAAAATATTCTGTTTATCAAGTTTTGTGAACGGAGGTTAGTTTGCGGAGAATATATTTAAATTAGATTCTACATATGTTCTCCTACCATGGAGGCGGGATTGTGATAAATTGTTTTGGTAGAAGTCGTAGTGCCACTATTACTGCTGGGTGGATTAATCCGCTTCTCCTTCTGCCGCCTGTTACAGAACCAGACTCGGATCACCTCCTTCTCCATCTGCAGCTGATCGGCAATCATCATGATCTCCTCCGAGGTAGGCTTTTGGTTCTGCGTGAATTAAACATTTCTCCTTAAACAAAAGTTGAATAAAGATCTCTTTTACCATACCCAACACCTGAAGATGGTCAAAACTGATAATTTTGTTATTTACAACTATAACAAACTAAATATACTGATGAATATCCTATGGCATTGCTTGTAACTTGGAGCACAGTTGTTACATTTGGTTAATAATATGGCCCTGTCTCTTTAAGGTCACGGCTCCAACTCTGGACAAGAAAAGATTTCAGAAGAAGACTGGGTGGAATAGTAATGATGGTTCTTTACAAAGAGAAACCACGGGGGAAAAAAAAATCGGATGTATGTAATCTGACCTGTTTCACATGAATGGTTCCAGGGATGAGGGACTTAAGCCAAAAAGCTACTTTGGAGAGTGAGGGTGTTTTCCTTAGGGAAAAAAATGTTGAGGAGCTCTGACAGAGGTGTTCAGAATAATCAGTGGTCTAATAGAGTAGATAGAAAGAGACTGTTCCCATTCGAAGAAGGATAATGGCAAAATGTTTATGGATTAGCAAAAGAAAGGGGAAAACCTTTTTATACAGAGTTCTTATGCTATGGAATGCACTGTCTGAAAAGGTGGTGGAGTCAGTCTCAAATCGAGGTGTTAAAAAAAGAACTGGGTAAATATCCAAAGAGTAAAAAATTGCAAGGCTAGAGGGAACGAGTTGGGATGAGCTACATTTCTCTTGCAGAGAGCTGACATGATTTTGATGGCCTAAAATACCTCCTTCTGTACCGAACGCAATTTATGATGCGATGTTCAAATAGGGCCCAAGTATGAAATCCATCATTTACTGCCATAATCTGGGACCAGAAGGTAAAGAAGACATGCGTTCAATATATTTAAGGACATGAAGTATTAGAGCATACAACGGATCCTAAACAGCCAATAACAAGAAATAGGAGCAGAGTAAGACATTGGGCCCTTATAGACAGCTCCGCATTCAACAAAATCTGAACCTGTCTCAGCTCCACCTTCTTGCAATATGCTTTAACTTATTTTGTACACAAAAATCTACTGACCACTCTCTTAAATATCCTCAATGACTGTGCATCCGCAGCTGTCTGAGGGAGACAATTCCAAAGATTCACAACTCTTTGAGTGAGTCAATTTCTCCTTAGTCATAAATAGCCAACTCTTAATTCTAAGACTGTGACTCTGCATTCTAGTTTCCCTAGCAATAAGAAACATTTTCTCAGCATTCAACCTGTCAAGCCCCATAAGAATTTTATACGTCTCTCATTCTTCTAAACTCTAGGAAGTATTGACCTTGTCCATTCAATCCATCCTCAAAGGACAATCTCCTCATCCCAGGAACAGAACTCACATGTTACTTCTTCAGGGAACTTGCAGATAGTCAGCAACCACTGTCTATGGTTCTATGGTAATCAAATAATTTTAAGTTAAGAGACCCAGAATAGAAAACAGAAATTGGTTTGTGATAAACTAATTCTTTAATGGATCCAGAGTTTGTGGATTGTACAGGTTCATCAGAAACTCTGTGGTGTTGATTAGCAAAGGACCATAAAAACTGCAGGCACAATTTGTTTTATCCTTACAGGTGATTCACATTTCTTGGAATTGGAATTCTTAAATGTGGTACAAATCCCTCAGTAAATAGTCTTCAGTGTATAACTTTATCTACCTAATACACACTTGAAGAGCACCAAGTCTCGACTCTGGTCAACTTAATTTATCTTTTGAAACAGGTTTTGCTCCTGGAGGGAAATCACCCACACTGTATCAGGTGAACAAAATTCTACTGATATGAAGTTTTCTGCAGTCTAACTTTGGATGCTATAAAGTGTGGCTTGGAGTGTCTAAGTTTATCAGACAGCTGACTGAAAGAGAGCAGCTTATGTAATAGCTAACAAAATGTTGATGAATAAAAACCAACTGTTTTCATTTCTATTCATAGGTCATTGGTATTAACACTATTTTTGGTGTATGCGTACATCTATGAAGATGAAAAAAGTCAGTTCTATGGACTATAAACCTTCATTTTTTGGTTTCAATAGTATTTACAAAATTAAACCACCTCTAACCTCCAATAAGCCTGAATAAAACTAATGAAAGAAGTGACACTGCTTCCCCATAACAGGAGAACAAGTGCATGTTCACAAATGTATAATGACGTTACAAGGTGATGAACTGTTTTTAGAGCCTGGTTCATATAAGAGTTACTCACTTAGTCATAAAACATACCCGAATGCAAACCATCACCTTTGTGCCTCACTGGCTCATAAAGTGGAGTCTAATAGTCCATTTTTGTTCTAAGTCAAGCTTAGTAAAATAAGCAAGGAGCAGCATAAAAAATATGGCATAATCATATCATCCATTATGGGTCAACAATAGAATAAGTCACATAACTTTCACTTTAAACCAAGCGACTTTGCTATCGAGTGTGGGAAATAACATTGTTTTATTTATATAGCAACCTAAAAGTATCACAAAGCTGCATCGTGACTAACTCAAGTCAGAATTAAATATATCACAAAATGCTGGTGCCCACTACTACGCATTTCATTGCTGGTTACCGACCTCCAGGAAACTCTTTTCTAAGGCCACTCGAACATTGGTCTCTATGCTGGTGCGTTTCTTTCTCCTGCGGCTCAGCCCTTCGATTCCCAGACCCGGTGAAGCCAAGGAGCTGGGATTTGACAGCGCAGAGTCTACTGACAAATTTTCTGTATAAAGTTAAAACAAAAAACGTCAGCCTATTGGATCAGTTCATAAAAATATTTGTTGTCTAAACACTGCAGAAAATACAATACTTCAATCTTTAGTTTTAGAGTTCATTCCGAGACTTTTGCGCTAAAAACTAAACTGATCATTCTATCAAATGTACAGTTATGCTGAAATACTTGAGAATTGCTACAATATTCCACTGAAGTACAGTACCCTTCGAAGTCAATAAAAATTTTGGGTGGTAAGGTGGCACAGTTGTCATCACTGCTCCCTCAGTGCCAGGGACCTGGGTTCAATTCCAGCCTTGGGTGACTGTGTGCAATTTGTATGTTCTGCCCATGTCTGCGTGGGTTTCCTGCGGGTGCTCTGGTTTATAAGAACATAAGAACATAAGAACTAGGAGCAGGAGTAGTTCATCTGGCCCCTCGAGCCTGCTCCGCCATTCAATTAGATCATGGCTGATCTTTTGTGGACTCAGCTCCACTTTCCGGCCCGAACACCATAACCCTTAATCCCTTTATTCTTCAAAAAACTATCTATCTTTACCTTAAAAATATGTAATGAAGGAGCCTCTACTGCTTCACTGGGCAAGGAATTCCATAGATTCACAACCCTTTGGGTGAAGAAGTTCCTCCTAAACTCAGTCCTAAATCTACTTCCCCTTATTTTGAGGCTATGCCCCCTAGTTCTGCTGTCACCCGCCAGTGGAAACAACCTGCCCGCATCTATCCTATCTATTCCCTTCATAATTTTAAATGTTTCTATAAGATCCCCCCTCATCCTTCTAAATTCCAACGAGTACAGTCCCAGTCTACTCAACCTCTCCTCATAATCCAACCCCTTCAGCTCTGGGATTAATTTGGTGAATCTCCTCTGCACACCCTCCAGCGCCAGTACGTCCTTTCTCAAGTAAGGAGACCAAAACTGAACACAATACACCAGATGTGGCCGCACTAACACCTTATACAATTGCAACATAACCTCCCTAGTCTTAAACTCCATCCCTCTAGCAATGAAGGACAAAATTCCATTTGCCTTCTTAATCACCTGTTGCACTTGTAAACCAACCTTCTGTGACTCATGCACTAGCACACCCAAGTCTCTCTGAACAGCGGCATGCTTTAATATTTTATCGTTTAAATAATAATCCCGTTTGCTGTTATTCCTACCAAAATGGATAACCTCACATTTGTCAACATTGTATTCCATCTGCCAGACCCTAGCCCATTCACTTAACCTATCCAAATCCCTCTGCAGACTTCCAGTATCCTCTGCACTTTTCGCTTTACCACTCATCTTAGTGTCATCTGCAAACTTGGACACATTGCCCTTGGTCCCCAACTCCAAATCATCAATGTAAATTGTGAACAATTGTGGGCCCAACACGGATCCCTGAGGGACACCACTAGCTACTGATTGCCAACCAGAGAAACACCCATTTATCCCAACTCTTTGCTTTCTATTAATTAACCAATCCTCTATCCATGCTACTACTTTACCCTTAATGCCATGCATCTTTATCTTATGCAGCAACCTTTTGTGTGGCACCTTGTCAAAGGCTTTCTGGAAATCCAGATATACCACATCCATCGGCTCCCCGTTATCTACTGCACTGGTAATGTCCTCAAAAAATTCCACTAAATTAGTTAGGCATGACCTGCCTTTAACGAACCCATGCTGCGTCTGCCCAATGGGACAATTTCTATCCAGATGCCTCGCAATTTCTTCCTTGATGATAGATTCCAGCATCTTCCCTATTACCGAAGTTAAACTCACTGGCCTATAATTTCCTGCTTTCTGCCTACCTCCTTTTTTAAACAGTGGCGTCACGTTTGCTAATTTCCAATCCACCGGGACCACCCCAGAGTCTAGTGAATTTCGGTAAATTATCACTAGTGCATCTGCAATTTCTCTAGCCATCTCTTTTAGCACTCTGGGATGCATTCCATCAGGGCCAGGAGACTTGTCTACCTTTAGCCCCATTAGCTTGCCCATCACTCCCTCCTTAGTGATAACAATCCTCTCAAGGTCCTCACCTGTCATAGCCTCATTTCTATCAGTCGCTGGCATGTTATTTGTGTCTTCCACTGTGAAGACCGACCCAAAAAACCTGTTCAGTTCCTCAGCCATTTCCTCATTTCCCATTATTAAAACTCCCTTCTCATCCTCTAAAGGACCAATATTTACCTTAGCCACTCTTTTTTGTCTTATATATTTGTAAAAACTTTTACTGTCTGTTTTTATATTCTGAGCAAGTTTACTCTCATACTCTATCTTACTCTTCTTTATAGCTTTTTTAGTAGCTTTCCTCCCACAGTCCAAAGATGTACAAGTTAGGTAGGTTGGCAGGGTGGCACAGTGACGCATTGGTTAGCACTGCTGCATCACGCTGCCAAGGACCCAGGTTCGATCCTGGCCCCGGGTCGCTGTCCGTGTGGAGTTTGCACATTCTCCCCGTGTCTGCGTGGGTCTCACCCACACAACCCAAAGATGTGCAGGTAGGTGGATTGGCCACGCTAAATTGCCCCTTAACTGAGAAAAAGTGTACTCTAAATTTGAAAAAAAAAGGTTAGGTGGATTGGCTATGATAAATTGCATTTAGTAACCATAAAAGGTCATGTGGGGTTACTGGGATAGGATGGGACGCGGGTATAGATAGGGTGCTCTTTCAGTGTGTCGGTGCAGACTCGATGGGTCCCTTCTGCACTGAAGGAATTCTATGAAATGCTAATTTGTCTTGGCCTATTACATGAACACCCAGTTTGAGCAGGTTATTTGGGCTTCATCATCACTTCTTGGTTCATGCCTAGTTAATACTGTAAACTGGCCATGTGGAATCCTAAATTTAATGAGATGATAATATTACATTTACAATTCTGGAGCCCACACAACAGAATGATTTTTAAAAACAAAATTTGATTTTAAATGGCAAATACATAGTGTAAAGACCCTTCCTGTTGATTCCCTTATTTCCCATTTCTTTTACTTTGTGGTTGAGTAGAGGAAGTGAGGAACTCAAAAGGTTGCAAAATGGTACACTGTGCTATGGAGGTTTAGCTTCTGAACAGAAGACTTTTTAGCATCGGAGAGATTGGTTTGATTGGCTGGCTGGTGACAAAAGAATTGTCCAAAGGCCGTATTCTGTCTGGTGATAGGCGGTGATTAGGTTCTACCCGAGTGCGATGGTTTTCAGAGGACACAGGAAGTGACAATTGGAGCCTGGCGTTGATAGGATCAGCTGTGTCTGTCTGTCTCTCTCTCTCTTTTTCCAGAAATACTGTCTATCTGTTGTTTTCTGAACATGCAGAAGTTTTTTTGAGACCGGGATGAATCTACAGTGAAAACGATTACAGACTGAAAAGTAAAACCCCCAACTGAAGGCCTAGATGGAAGAAAGATGGATTAGAAGGTGTCCATTTGAAACAAAGACTCTTATCCTTTTATTTTCATCATTAGTTTTACACCCCTCCTTCCCCTCTGTGCTTGTCTGTCTTGAGGGGCGAGTTAAAGTGGGGGTAGGAATTAGATAACAGTTAACCAGTTGTAGTTGCTGCATATTTAATTATAGTTATTGTTATTAATTAAAAATTAATTGCGTTTAAATGTACAATTCTGGAGACTATAGTTAGTTATTGGGCAGCCATAGATCACAGACTTCAGGTATTTTCTAAGAAGAATTTGTTAATTTCAATTGTGTTGCGACTCTGGGTGAAGTGGGGCTGGAATTGACCATGCACTAGCCCAACAATAGAAAAGAGATATTGCAGTTATTAGCTTTAGTTACAAAGTTATCCAGCTGTTCTATGCTAGAAAGGCAGTTAAGTGAAGGATAGAACTGGAGCCAATTTTGTTTAGTAAGTATTTATTCATAGCAGAACTCACAAAGAAGAAAAGGGAAATTGTGGGGTATCATGGAACTAATGCCAGTGAGGAACTTAAAGTGCGAGATCACAGCATGCAGGTAACTTACAATCACTGAGCATTTAGTCTCCATAATGTAGAACATGTGACACCCAGGACAATTGATTGTACTTGCACCCTAGTATTATGGGTGCTGCACATGGAATTAGTGAACTGTTGCATGTCGAACATTTCGCAATACTAGGTCTTGTTATGGCCTTCCATGCCTGTGGATACACATCTTTTAGACATCACACTTGCCACACGCTTTGGATAAATAATTCCAATCTTGGCAAGCACTTCAGCTGGTGTCTCAGTGCCTATGTTTTCCACAAGGTTAACCTTGTGACATTTGCTCTTCACCTCACATGCACATCATTACCATGCTTTGGTTTGTCAATTACCTCATTATGTTTCTGATGAGATTCTGGATGGTCATTCTTATTGAGTGAAGGCACGTTTTGCGTACTGTCTGCTCAGATAATCCATATCAGCCTTTGCTCTAATGCACTGACTCCGATAATGTCCTTTCTACCGCATGCCTTGCCGAATTGCTGGAAAACTGCGCATTTTCTTACAGTGCATACAGAAGACCACATATTCCACACGTCTTGCTCAGTTTGGTATTCAAGTGAGTGCGTTAACAATTAGGGTTGTACTTAGAATCTGTAAACGTCATTGACCGGAGAGGATCACTTCATGCTTGTGTCCATCCTTGAGTAGCTCTTTGATGCTACACATTTTGGGCTTGTCCAGCAGATCTTGTTGGAATGCTTCCAAGAGAGTGGATGCCATCACCAACCCAATAATTCTGTCTGTTAGTTCTGCGCCTGAAAAATCACATTCGAAAACTTCCTCTGAATCTGTTGATGAAATGCTCTATGGATTCTGTAGGCCGCACTCAAAATGACATGAACGCTAGTCGATGAACCTGCAAGCTTAACCTGATACTGAAAACAGTCTTCCAATTTAGTTCAAATCTTTTGGGGATCATTTAGTCTTGATGTTCTTAATCCTGGTGTTCAGCCTGCATAGATCTTCATTCCCAATTGCTATTCAACTTTTTAAGGCTTGCTTGTCTGGTTCACTCACTTGAATCAAGAAACCATATAGCTTTAACACTATTTGACTTCAGATAGTAGGTCAGCTGCATCCCAATTCAAACTGGAGAATTTTATGGACATTTTGAAAATATCCTTTGACCTTCCCTTTCCTAAAATACCTATGATTTGTGTAGATGTAGCCACTTTCGCCTGCTTTTCCAAAGCGCTGTCCGCCATAATCATAATCTTATGACGTTTGTTTTTGCTGCTTTTTTGTTTGGCTCTCCCTCCAGCGCTATCAATCCAGCCCACACCGTGGTTATTTGCCTTTCCCGACCGAGTTAACCTGGTGCTGGTCCTCTTCACATGCTGTCCCACTCACTAAACTGGCAGTCCATCTCTGCCCTACATCTTCATGGCTTTTCTGTGCGGTCACCATGCTGTGATTTCAACGCTCTGACTCAGTTGCGGTTTGACCAAAAGATCGAGGGTCATCTCATGTAATGTAGCGTGATCTAAGGTTGCGCACCATGTTCTATCTGTACTTAATCTGCCACACTGCTTGACCACTGCTGAACACCATGTTATGTATTATACTAATAAAAGGCACCAATTACTCATAAGAATTGCATAAACACGTTGTGGGTTTGTTTATTTAGAACAGGCGTGATAGAACATTTATGTAGAAAAGCTGGAAGACAACAACAGAAAATCTTTTTGCATATGTTCTCCTCAAAGGTAAAAATTAAACTAAGACTGACTCACCGAAGCCCATCCACCATCTACAAGGCATAAGTCAGTTGTGTGGTGGAATACTCTTCACTTTCATGGATAAGTGCAGCTCTAACAACAAAGAAGCTCGATACAATCAAGGATAAAGAAGTCTACTTGACTGGTGCCCGTCCACCACCTTCAACAGCCACTCCCTCCACCACTGACACACAATGTCAGCATGGTGTACATGGGGCTGGTTTAGCACACTGGGTTAAATCGCTGGCTTTGAAAGCAGACCCAGGCAGGCCAGCAGCACGGTTTAATTCCCGTACCAGTCTCCCCGAACAGGTGCCGGAATGTGGCGACTAGGGGCTTTTCACAGTAACTTCATTGAAGCCTACTTGTGACAATAAGCGATTTTCATTTCATTTCATCTCCAGGATGCATTGCAGCAACTAACCAAGGCTCCTCCAACAGAATCTTCCAAATCTGCAACCTCTACCACCGAGAGGACAAAGGCAACAGATGCAAGGAACCGCCACCATCTTCAGGTTTCCCTCCGAGCCTCACACCATTCGGGCTTGGAATCATATTGTAATTTCTTCACTGTCGCTGGATCAAAATCCTTCCCTAACAGCACTGCGAGTGTACCTATACCACACGGCGGCTCACCAGCACCTTCTTTAGGGCAATTAGGAATGATGAAGAAAATTGCTGGTGTCACCAGTGATGCCCACATCTCGTGAAAGGATAAAAATAAAGTGCAAAATTGAATGATGAGGAAGAACATTGTTCAGCATTGGAGTGAAAGGAGAAAAAATTAGATGAAAAACTCTCAAACCTGCATCATTCAACCACTTTTCAAGCAATGGTTTGAGTTTGCACATATTCTTAAAGCTGAGGTTCAAGGCTTCAAAACGAGAGATTGTAGTTTGGCTGAAATCATTTCCATAGAGTTTTCCCATGGCAAGTCCTACATCACCCTGTCAAGAGATGTAGAGAAATAAATAAATTCTCTTTAAGACATTATTATATCCCATTTACAATGTAAATAAAAAACATTGTTCTGAACTGAATTCCATGATAAGCAATACCAAAATCTAACCAGATACATATCATTGACTTAGTTCTCGAAGATTACATGGTTGGCAGTGACACACAACTGAATATATCCCTAGACGAGCAAAACTGTGACATCGTTGATCTTGTCTTTTGTCACCAGCTGAGCAATGAACAGGATAGGGAAATATAACCATAAGACCATAAGACATAGGAGTGGAAGTAAGGCCATTCGGCCCATCGAGTCCACTCCGCCATTCAATCATGGCTGATGGGCATTTCAACTCCACCTACCAGCATTCTCCCCGTAGCCCTTAATTCCTCGCGACATCAAGAATTTATCTATCTCTGCCTTGAAGCCATTTAGCGTCCCGGCCTCCACTGCACTCCGCGGCAATGAATTCCACAGGCCCACCACTCTCTGGCTGAAGAAATGTCTCCGCATTTCTGTTCTGAATTTACCCCCTCCAATTCTAAGGCTGTGCCCACGGGTCCTCGTCTCCTCGCCTAACGGAAACAGTTTCTTTGCGTCCACCCTTTCTAAGCCATGTATTATCTTGTAAGTTTCTATTAGATCTCCCCTTAACCTTCTAAACTCCAATGAATACAATCCCAGGATCCTCAGCCGTTCATCATATGTTAGACCCGCCATTCCAGGGATCATCCGTGTGAATCTCCGCTGGACATGCTCCAGTGCCAGTATGTCCTTCCTGAGATGTGGGGCCCAAAACTGGACACAGTACTCCAAATGGGGCCTAACCAGAGCCTTATAAAGGCTCAGTAGCACATCGCTGCTTTTATATTCCAACCCTCTTGAGATAAATGACAACATTGCATTCGCTTTCTTAATCACAGATTCAACCTGCATGTTTACCTTTAGGGAATCCTCGACTAGCACTCCCAGATCCCTTTGTACTTTGGCTTTATGAATGTTCTCACCGTTTAGAAAGTAGTCTATGCTTGGATTCTTTTTTCCAAAGTGCAAGACCTCACATTTTCTCACGTTGAATTGCATCAGCCATTTCCTGCACCACTCTCCCAAACTGTCTAGATCCTTCTGCAGCCTCCCCACTTCCTCAGCACTACCTACCTGACCACCTAACTTCGTATCATCGGCAAACTTTGCTAGAATGCCCCCAGTCCCTTCATCCAGATCATTAATATATATGGTGAACAGCTGCGGCCCCAACACTGAACCCTGTGGGACACCGCTGGTCACCGGCTGCCATTCCGAAAAAGAACCTTTTATCCCAACTCTCTGCCTTCTGTCAGACAGCCAATCCTCAACCCATGCCAGTAGCTCACCTCGAACACCATGGGCCCTCACCTTACTCAGCAGCCTCCTGTGTGGCACCTTATCAAAGGCCTTTTGGAAATCCAGATAGACCACATCCACTGGGTTTCCCTGGTCTAACCTACTTGTTACCTCCTCAAAGAATTCAAACAGGTTCGTCAGGCACAACCTCCCCTTACTAAATCCATGTTGACTTGTTCTAATCCGACCCTGCTCTTCCAAGAATTTAGAAATCTCATCCTTAACGATCGATTCTAGAATTTTACCAACAACCGAGGTTAGGCTAATTGGCCTATAATTTTCCATCTTTTGTCTTGATCCTTTCTTGAACAAGGGGGTTACAACAGCGATCTTCCAATCGTCCGGGACTTTCCCTGACTCCAGTGATTTTTGAAAGATCTCAACCAACGCTTCCGCTATTTCTTCAGCCACCTCTCTCAGAACTCTAGGGTGTAGCCCATCGGGGCCAGGAGATTTGTCAATTTTAAGACCTTTTATGAAACAGTACACGGGTCATCTCAATAAACTCTCTTGTTTGTATGGCCAAGTTCAGAAACTAATGTCTAGCCACCCATCAACATGCATCAGATGAGTTATTCCTCATTTGATCTACCTTGCTATATAAGCCACCAATGTACTTCCTTCTTTACAGGATAAGAGAATTTGGGTCGTGAACTTGAAAACTATTAAAATAACTAATATTGCTCCAATAGGATAATAGAAAGTCTACTTTCAACAACCTACCATATCCATCCTTTAAAAGCACAAATCCTTAAAAAAAGTAATTTTATGTTTTTGCTGCCACGTCTTTCTATCCCTTTTGCCCCATGAACTAAGAAAGAAACATAAATGCAAACCCGTACCTAGAAATGTTTAACCACTTCCTCCAACTATCCAAGTCACTATGTTACGGAACAACAGTAGCAACACAGTGGGAAGTTTGAGATATTATTTTAAATATATAACAATTTACCTATAACATGTTGTCAAACTCTGGTAGATTAATTCAACATAGTTAAATAATAGTCTATTTCACTTTCCAATGCCAATTCAAGTGTAATTTTAATTTAAGGATACAATTAGAAAGCAAATGTTTGCTTATGCAAGCCTAGAACATATAATAATTACTTTCAATTAAATTTCTAGTTTTGTATATTATATTGTACGCACATTACAAACATTTAAAAAAAGAGATTTGTAACTTTTTTCTAAGTTTATCCTTATAAGGGTAAAATTTATTCACATTTCTGATTTTAGTTGGATGGCAAAGGAACAAAATCATCTACGGTGGTTTGGAACAGTTCAGATACATACAGTCCACTCCAATATGGATCATTTGGTCAAATCACCAAGATGGCTGCTGATGGTTATGGAGTAAAACCTCACAAACAGCTACACCCCCTTTAAGAAGAAAGTAAAAGGAGAAAATGGGAGGGAAATTCCATCAGTGCATGATGTTTATAGAACTCTTCAACAAATTCTAGATTGATGTTATCAAAATTTGAAATAGTTACAGGCCCAGATCTCGCTGTCAGCGGCAAAGCAATAGTGTTGGCCTTGATGAAAGCTACCTATAAAGATCTAGTAATCTTTGTAGCCTGTGTCGACTTTCGTGACATTACACTGATTCTAGCATCGCTTGAGGGGATCTCTGGTATCCAGCAACAGTGATAACATCAAGCAGACTAGCAGCCAAACACAATTAAGAATTCCTACGACACAGGAAGTAAAAAAAAACACCGATTACCCTTCACTTCTTAATAATTTCACAAAGTGAAATAAAGATTGGGTTATACACATGGGATTAAGGTAGAAGCTGAACTATCAATAAAAAAAAACTTTCATACCGTAAAGGTTCACCCAAATTCAATTGATTTCGGAATGTTCTGAATTAGCAGATCTTGAACAGTGCACCCTATGGCGAAGCAGGGAATTTCTGACAACAACCATTGGATTTCCAAGTTTAAAAGCACATGTGCTGATACCAGAAGTTGTTGCCAGTGTTACAATTGTAATGAATGCAAGCGCTGACAGTTTTGTTGACATTACAAGCACAAAATCTGAGCCCACAGATTTCAGAAACCTGGTGCTTTGGGTGCACCATTATCTAGCCATCATAAAGGTTATATCTGAACAGTCCCAATGATGTGTTTAAATATTTTAATTGATTTGACTTTGCAATGCACTTCATATATGTACCCCTTTGTAAGTCCACAGCCTTGTTTTTAGGTATACCTTGTGGAAAATTAGTGTACTGCACAGAATACACTGCATCTGTGGGGTCATAAAACAGAGGCTAAAATGGCTTTTATTGGGGTCTTCACATGGATTCCTGTTATTACAGCCATCATGTATAGCACTGCAACTAGTATATTGTACACTCAGTGAAATCTCTTGCACATGAAGTGTCAAAGTAAAACAACCACCATTTCAAATATGTTCCTTACTGGGACGTTTTTACTATTTGCAAGTTTTAATTGCATTAACTATATTTTGCAACGTTTATCAATTACATTTAACAATAATATTTTGGACAACGTTTGGAAAACGCTTTTATCAATTTGAGTATTGCTGAAAAAAAGACATGCTGGAGGAGCTGTTCTTCTTGCTCTCGTCAGGACAATTTATACTTCATGAGCAGACAGTGCTGATTGGTTGGCAAATAGACTGATTGGTAGAGGAGTTGCCATGAAGAATGCGCCAGTTAACTGATGACTGACAGCTCATTGCCAAGTTTTGTTTAAATTCAAACCAGGCAGGTTGACTTTTCACAAGGCAATGCCTTGTGAAATGAACAAGAGAACGGCTGTCATCTAGTTTGTTTAGGTTAAAGCAGGCACAATGAATGTAGATGTTCTTTCCGTTTTCAAAGAATGGGTCCCAATGTAGCTTCTACCATGCGGCAAGTGCGCCAAACTGCAATCCTGACTGACAATCTTAAATTGGTTGTCAGCGTAATTCTTAGCACACTTAGGATTGTTTGGCAAATATTATTAAAATGGCAGAATCATATCTAATGTCGGACACTGTATTTTGAGTTTTGCAGACACAACTTGGCTGGCTATGGTCGGTATCTTGCCTTTGTAAACATGCAAAGGGACATGCTGTTTGATAATATCCGCCAGCCTTTGACATGCCTAGCATCACACCGGCACTTGAATTCATTGCTCATTTGTGTGACTTTATTGCCTTGATGGTAACACCTGGATAGTGGTGAATACCACTCATGTTGGTACTGCATAGTAGCAATGTGAAACGGATATATTCACCTGCTGCTCAAACGTTTGGGACACCCTATCCTTTCAGGGCAATCGGATGTAGACCTTTCAGGACCAGGCAGTCGTAGGCCCTTTTCAGAGTCTACTTGCCAATCTGAACTCTCTTCTCATGAAGTAGAAACTGTTGTTCCCTTTACATTTGGTTTTCTTGCAAATTGTCCTGATAAGTGCAAGACAAAAAACTTTGACAATGTGTCTTTTTTCAGCAATACTTAAGTTCTGTACCACCAAGCAATTATTTATCAATTTAATTTAACAATAAGTGAACAATTCAGTCTATCAGTAATCTATTGTGTAAACCGTTCTTATTCACTTATAAAAAATGAAGCTGTTTTCCCACCTGAGTGAACCCAAGTTTGATACGTCTCTGTTTAAACGTCTTGGCAAACTGTTCAAGTTCCTCAAGATCACTAGGTTCCTCTATGTTTGGAGTATCTACGCGCTTTGGTGTCGACTGGCTCTGCTGAACCGACTGGATAGGAGTTGTTGCTATCGTTGTGCGTGTCGGTGTTGCTGGCTGAAATAAATCAAATCTTCAATTTTGATAAATTAGCTTTAAAAAAATTATCCCCGAGTCAACCAAAGTTATGAAGGAATTTGAAATACAATTCTACTGCCATAAACAAGATTCTATGATTCTATGGATAGGAACCACAACTTTAATGTAATTCCTGTATCACTCGTCCACTTCGGATTACTTCAGTGAGAAATGCTATGCAACATAACCCTCCTTGCTCATTTATATGTAGTTGTATAATTTTGGAAAAAGTATGTGTGGGAGGAAAGAGAAGTTAATTTAAAACCAGCATTAGTACCCATGTACTTCACAACTATTATATTGCTGAAATTAGTCGTCTTTGTGCTGTTGTTAGATAAACATACATTCATTTATTTTCATGTATCCAACATGACACTGTACAATCACTGTGGTAAGTGCAATTGTCTTCAGTCCTAGAAAATATCAGCTATTTGTACCAATATTGCTGAAATGAGTTGTCTTTGTGCTGTTGTTAGTTACACATACATTCATTTCTTTTCATGTATCCAACAAGGCACTGTACAATCAGTGGTTAAGTGCAATTGTCTTTACTCCTAGAAAATAACAGCTATTTGTACCAAGAACCTTTATGGCTAGCTTGAAGAATAATAGCAGCTATAAGTCAAGATCACTATTTTTCCTGTACCTGTTTGAGTACTTTGACTAAAACCCTATATGCTCCAGCCACATCTTACTACACCATGCTCTTTGCTGCTCCCCTGTTGACACTCTTTCCTGCTGCTCCAAATCAGAATGAACTGTTTGCCAATGCTCTAAACTGCACATCTTCCTCTGTACAAACAGAACATATAAATCAAAGTTGTTATGTTCCCACCGCAGCAGGCTCTCCTGAGGCAACATTAATAACTTCCTTATTATGCTCTTGCAGTGCAGGACCCCTCTCCTATCGATTTGTTTTATGGAGGTGAACTTCTCCAACCACTTTCCCAGTACCCTTTTCACTCTCCTTCCCTCATCTGCGTCTCCCATTTCATTCAGAAAGCATTTATTCCCTTGTTAACACATTTCTCCCCATCCATCAGCTCATCCTGGAGGAGCCCATAAAGATCCTGAGAATGACAAAAGCCTTATTAATGATGGCTCATTCCTTTTTACCAAAGCTCCCCCAACAGTTAATAAAAAGCAAAATACTGCATACGGCGGAATCAGAAACAAAACCAGAAAATGCTGGGAAAACTCAGCAGGTTTGGCAGCATCGGTGGAGAGAGAAAATAGAGTAATGTTTTGAGTTCATATGGTTCAAAAACACATGTAACAGTTGTTACATTTCCCACCTGGGCGTATTGTATCTAATCAACTTCAGGTTCCGCTCAGTCTATTTCCTTAACCATCCACACCCTTTCCCATCTATCCTTCAAAGTCCTCTTTGACTGTTTCAAGTCCCTCAGTCATGCTATCCTCAAAATCTATTCATGCAGCCTTTGCACCAAATGAATCTTCATCATTACACCTAAAGTTCAATTTGCATCTAATTTCCACTCTTACTGCCCCCTGGACAGATTTTGCAGTCCTTTAACTCCCATAAAACACATTGGATCTGCCCCCAACAACCTTCATTTATTAGAAGGTTCCATTAAATCCAAGATCTCAAAACACCCTTAAAGTCATCTACAATAACTTTTTGTTTTAACAAGATTATACAAAATCAGTGACAGAGACCAAAATCCACACCAATGCCAATTCATCTGAACAAAGATGGACAATCTGCAACTGAAGATTCTTCAATGGTCACACTGAAATTGGATTCTCATTTCCAACCTTGTCCAATGCTAGTTGTCCTGTTTCAACTTTATAAAATGTGCTTTTCACCCTCCTGTAACTACCAGTAGCTTTTCAGTGGAGAAAAAAAACAATATAGGTAGAGATTTAAAAATGCAAGTTTTAGAAACAAAGATGAATTGTAATCTGCTTCTGCAATGTTACCCGCTACATGTATCAATAGCTTTATTTGTTTGAGATTCTGGATGATTTAAAATGTGTGTAAATGTTCTATTACAGAAAGGGTCTTATATAAATATCTAGCAGTTTTGAACATTATAAAATTGTTGCACGTTCAACTATTTCACTGAAGCAGAAAACAGGAGAGTTTTTTGAAGCTGAAATATGTAAGAAGAGTGTTCAGTTTTCTTCTTATTAAGCTGACCTGCGTGCTGAAAGTGATGTTTGGCTGAGACTGCAGGAGGTTGGCTTGGCTTTGCTGAGGTAGTTGTTGTAGAAGGTTCTGGGCTTGTACGAGACCTAGCATGGTAAATGCAAAATATATTAATTTTAAAAATTCTTACCTCAATGTATTTTTTCAAATTTACTATTTACAAATCTTCAATCAAAACTAACATGTGAGAATAAAAGATTCCCCAAGAACAAATGGTTATCTTACATCACGTGTAAGAGAAGCAAACAATCATGAATACAGAAAATCCAAAATAAAATAGCAAATGCTGGAAACTCACTGCAGGTTGTTGAACATCTGAAGGAAAGAGATAAGTTAATGTTTAGGATATAGCTCTACATGATGTCACTTTTTAACTTCATATATTTGGTAATTTATTTTCTGTCCATTCTTAACATCGGCAATATATATTTCTATTTTTGCCACTTTGACAAGGATTCAAATATTAGGTATAGTCAGCCAGAACCAATTAAGTTGTATTTTTTCTTCTTCAATTAAAGATTATCACCTTTCATGGCCTTGATGAACAAGAATGCCAATTTAGCATCCATTTGTCTGAAAATCCACCGGTTGAGACTAATCAAATTCTTCCATATGGGATTCTTCTGGAATGAAAATATCCTTTGCCAATCATCACCTGGAACTTATCTTAAAACTATTGTGGAAAATTAATTTTTTTTCAGCTAATGGCAGTACTAGTGTCATCTGAAGCAATATACTTCATCATCAAAATTTGGAAGATTCTTCTCCAAAACCAAGACTGCAATGGTGCCAATGTCAGTTAAAGTGAAAGAAAAATAAGACTATATGAAACAACTCAATAAAAGCATTAGTTATGTACTTTTCAAGAACTAAAATATATGTGAAAGTCGAGAATCAGCTTAGGAACTGACTAAGAAGCTTGATTTACAGTACAGCTGCTCTGCATCGTCAGTTTGTGGTTCAAGTAACCTTAACAGGAATGATTGACAGAGGGCCTATGTGGATACTTCCTTGGATTCAAGCTTTAGTTATTTTAACAAGATGGTCAAACTGCTAGCATTAACTGCAGCTGGCTCACGCTGCACTACATCTATTTGTGCAACAGAATAATAGATGTCAATTTTTATTATGGCTTTTCTTCCCCCTTTATTCTTCCATTATATGTGGGCATGCTGGCAAGACCAGCATTTGTTGCCCATCACTAATTGCCCTTGGCTTGCTTGGCCATTTCAGAGGGAAATTACAAGTCAACCACATTACTGCTGATCTGGAGCTTTATGCAGGCCAGACTGGGTAAGGATGGATTCCTTCTCTAAAAGACATTAGCAAACCAGGTGGATTTTTACAATAATCTGATATGTTCAGGTCACTATGAGACTGGCTTTATTATTCCAGGTTTATTAATGGAGTTTGAATTCCATTAGCAGCCATTTGAACTTGTGTCCCCAGAGCATTAGCATGACTAGTCTAGTGACATTACCACTACATTACCATCTCCCTCAATACTAGATTCTTCTGTCATTCCCATGTGCTTCCATAGCATGTCCAGCAAGCAAAAGGCAAGACACGACATGGTACCATAAATCAATAAGTTGGTTTATTTTAAAGTAAGGTAAACATACGAAATGGCAGTTATGATTAATCAGTGTATCTTATCTTTGTATAATAATAGAAACAAAGAACATAACATATCCCAACTAATCAATGGGTTGCTTACCTAATGCAACTACTTCTTCCTGTCCTCTAGAAAATGTAACCCTCTATATTCCTGGCTGAAGCCCTCAGGAGGTTTCCTACTAAAACCGGACTGACGGGCTTGTCTGTGTTTACAGCCACTAGCGATGGGGTGGGGGGCATAGGTTTTCCATATCTTTTTATTAAAACAGTAAAAATATATACAAGGCCAACGGTACAAACACTAATTTTGTGTTGGAGAAACAGGATACCCTCCCCTCAGTACCAATGTACGGGGAGGGGTGGGAGGTTTGGTGGATACACTGATTATTAAAACAGTCCCCAACACACTTCTACAAAAAAACAAATGGTACACACACTAAACTTTGCACTGGAGAGACCAGATATCCTCGCCTCTGTACCAACAGAAAGGAAAGGAAGGGGGTGGTGGAGGGGGGCCCAATAGGACACGGTCTGAACTATCTACGGAGGCAGAAAAACAAAAGAACCTTCAATTCTGATGTGCCAGATTACGGTAGTCCCTCAGAGGGGGTGAGGGTCGGCACAGTGTCAGGCACGAGTGAGCACTGCACCCCACTGCAGAGAGCCTCATGTGCACCCTACGTTCCCGACATTCAGCAGCTAACAGCCTTCGGACAGTCGCCATCCGGGCCCGAATCCTCCACCACACTGCAGGCGACACGGGTCCACCAACCAACCCAGGGCCTGCCTTGATCCCACCATCGGGATTATTGGCAGGCGGGATCTCCTCAGGCTCCTCCTGGGGTCCCGGGCCAGTGGGAGGTGGTTTTCCACCCAAATGGTTGGGACGGATTTTAATTGCTAACAGGCTTGTAAATTGCTCATTATTTACAATCTACGGAAAAACAGTAAGCCAAAAAAAAGTATCTTAACTCCTGCTGTCAAGGCATTTTTTGTAAAAATATTTTTAATTTACAAAGCATTTAAAGACAACACCTAATTTTCCTCAAATTATTTCTATGGGAATATGGTCAAAAAGATCTGAAAGCATGAAAGACTCATTTAGGGAACCTTTGTATTTCAGTTGCTCAAACTGCTGAATAATTTCATCAAGTATACAGATTTTCTTGTGGCATTTCTACAACTGGTCTGAACATGGAATATTCTCAACAGGTCAAGTCATAAGAGGGTACCTCTGTTAGGCATGCAAACACTTTTGTGAGCCTTGGTTAACATCAAGGTAAATTAAATTTTAAATCACCTGTGTTGCAAAGGTGGAAGAAACAAAAAAACGATTGATTTCAGGAATGAATCTTTGTTTGTGATGGCATAATACATATTCATATTAAGAATGAACTTAACAAGGGTGCTAGCTAAAATGTTCTACCTATTTCCATATGTCTTAAGATTTTGCCTTCCCCTACATGGGATTCCTCTTTCTCGTCCAAGAGCTTGCAGCTCTCTTCACAAATTGTGTTCCCAATTTCTATCAGTGTCAATATCCAAAACAGTGCAGTTTCCGGAGATTCTTGTTTTAAGTCCAATTTAAAAAGATCTCCTCACCTTGTTGCCCCTGTGGCGTTTGTGAGATGATGAACTGTGTCGGCTGCAGGTTGGTGGTGATTGGGTGACCAGGCTGCACCAGAACAAACTGCGGCAAATTCAGGTTCTGTTGCTGTAAATGTTGCAGATCCTGCCAAATTATAGGATAATCGGTATAACTATGCAGAAATTTAGCACATTAAGTAATTTTTAAAAACAATTATCTAGCTAATTGACTTGTAGAATCTTGAAAAACAAATTGTTAATGATCGGAGTGTTCCTCGCAAGGTTTGCATCAACTGCCCACCCCTAACTGGCCACAAGATGGTGACAAGCTGCTTTTGTGAACTGCTGCAATCCATGTAGCATAGGAAGGGAGTTTCAGGATTTTAATGTAGCAACAAGAAGGAAATGGTGACATATTGCCAAGTCAGGATGTTTGGGATGTGAAAGGAAATTTGTGGTCCCAAGTGTCTACTAGCCTTGGTGCATGCAGCAGTGCATTTTGTAGATTGTCCACAATATGTTGGCAGTGGAGGGAGTGACCCATTTAAGGTAGATAGGGTGCCAATCAAGCAGGCTGCATTTTCCTGGATGATCTTGGGCTTGATTGTTGTTGAGCAGCACTCACCCAAGCAGTAGGGAAATTCCATTGGTGGAAAAGGCAGGAAGCGGGTGAATCACTCGCTGAAGCATATCCTACCTCTGATCTGTCTTGCAGTCACAATATTTGTGTGGTTCATCCAGTTAAATTTCTGGTCAATGGTTAGATTCAGTAATTTTGAGATTGTTATTGCCTGCCGTTTGTGTGATATGAATTTAACTTGCCACTTATCAGCACAGCTAGGATATTGTCCAGGTCTGCTGCATGTAGGCATGGACTGCTTCACTGTCTGAGGAGTTGTGGATGGAACTGAACACTTCAATTTACAGCAAACATCCCTACTTCTGATCTTATGAAGGCGGGAAGTTAATTGATGAAGGACCTGAAGATGGGTGGATCTGTAGTGGTGTCCTGAGGCTGAGAAGATCAGCCATTAACAGTCACAACCATCTCCCTTTGTGCAAGGCATGACTTCAGCCAATGGAAAGATTTCTCCCAAATTTCTATTTACTTCAATTTTCCTTTGGCTCCTTGATGTTAAGAGCATTAAATTAACTAAAACAAGAACTTCAAAAACAATAGAACTTTTGGTTTATGAAAACTAACTAAACCAAGAAATAAAATATTGTTCAGGACAGTCAACATGTACAAAAGGTCCATAATAGTTATCTCCAGATTGTAGAATGTTAATTTTTTAAAAAAACATTTCAATACCTGTTTAGTTTTCGAAAATGATGACTTGTAGCACTGGACTGAGAGTTGCTTGCTTCTGAAACAAGACAATCTACATACTAGCCATGTGCTAGTATGTGCAACGATTCCAAAGTCTTGCTAAAATACCAAGTCATAGGGAACTGCATGACCTTGGACAATATGCAAGTTGCTAGTCCTCATTCTTGGAAATTATTCACTTAATATATAATTTGATTGATGGAACCGTCACTAAAATATATATATTTTTTAAAGTGGGACGTCTTTAATCAATTTGCAACAATAGCCACGTATCTTTGAAGTAGGCAGCACACTACCACCTCCTCAAGGGCAATTAGAAATGCACAATAAATGCTAGCCTAGCTAGCGACCCCCATAACCCATGAACGAGTACAAAAAATATATAATCCAAAGTTGTTTCAGTCCTCTTCTCACTATACTATAGGATGGAAAACAAAGTACTGAAGTTTCATATTAAACTTAAAACCCAATTATGGACCTTTGATCTAAATATAGAGCAGCATTACAGAGAGCTGTTTTAGTTTGGGAATGTTTATTCTTTTGAATAATAGCATTTCACTTAATTTAGCGTCAGTCAACCAGCCAATGTTTCCCTCTTTCTTATGCCTGTTGGTCTGAATATACATCACGTTTTAGCCTGAGATCTTTGGCTCTTTGCCACCATATGAAGAGATCAGTACCTCATGCTATTTGCACAACAGACCTCTGCATTCTTTACTGCCCTGTCCTCTTGTAGCCAATCCTATCAGGAAATCTGCTAACTTGCTATATCGCGTTGTCAGCCTTGTGCCATCCTCGCACATCCACTGTAGCCCGTCTGCAACGGCTTTGTGTAGCCCATCATCCAACCACGCCTATGACTATACCTGTTTCTGCCGCCTTTTAGGAGAGATCTCGCCTATATTTTTACTAAACATAAAAAATGAAAGGGATCTGATAGACACACAACAAAATTTATAATTATATTATTATATTCAAAGAAAGGAGGTGGTTTCCCCCTGGAAACAGATAATGATGAAAATAAGGACATGTTGAATAATTATTTTGTGTCACTATTAACAGTAGAGGGGTGACATGGCAGCGCAGTGGTTAGCACTGCTGCCTCACAGCGTCGAGGACCTGGGATTGATCCCGGCTCCAGATCATTGTCCGTGTGGAGTTTGCACATTCTCCCCATGTTTGCGTGGGTTTCACCCCCATAAACCCAAAGATGTGCAGTGTAAGTAGACTGGCCATGCTAAAATTGCCCCACATTTGGAAAAAAGAATTAGGTACTCTTAATTTTAAAAAAAATATTTACAGCAGAGGAAGAAGTCAGCGTTCCAGATATCCCAAGGAAATGTTCAATGAGGGTAGAAACTCACTTAAATTAGCATGTGCACATTAACAGTAATGAAGAAAATAATGGCGAGAGCCCAATTCCAGTATGATTTCCATCCAGGGTTTTGAAAGGTTGAGAACGTTGTAGATGTCCTAGCTATAATTTTCCAAATGTCTTTCAATTTGGAAACAGTTCCTTTATATTGGAAATTGCTCACCTTCTCCCCAATTGAGCCATTAGAATTTACAATAGCATTGCGCTGGGTCAGGCATGGAATTTATCTGTTAGGTGCCCGATCGCGCTTTAAAAATCTGGCCACACGCATATCCATGCTTACTTGTATTTGGATTGGTTGAGTGATGGGTATTTGTGCCATAGGAGTTGCTGCTGTGGCAGAGATGGCAGTTCCCGTGGTATTATGCTGCTGATTTGCTGAATGTTGGACTGCAGCAGCCAGCAGCTGGGCCTGTGCTTGCTGGAGTAACAACTGTTGCTGCGCTGTTGTCAACGTGAGCTAGAGAAACAAAAGCAAAACAGAATATAATCACAATACAAGTCAAATAAAGGCGGTATTCTTTTCCTACAGTAATATTTTAAGAATAATAAACGATATTGTCACAAGGAGGCTTACATTAACACTGCAATTAAGTTATTTTAAATTGCTTCAGGTAAGTTGTTTTTTAAAAATTGATTTTATTTTAGTGTTTCTCATTTCCTGGTTGGCTGGCGGTAAGAATTCTTTAGTGCAACTTGTTTCACGGGCAGCTTGTGTTGAAAATCCCCATTAAATATGCTACAATCTATTGCACAGCGAGAGAGTTAAAAATACTTGTCCCAGAGATCACTAGATCACTCAGCAAGGTTCTCTGACAGGTCAGCAGATGACACTAAGATGAGTGGTAAAGCAAAAAGTGAAGAGGATACTGGAAGTCTGCAGAAGGATTTGGATAGGTTAAGTGAATGGGCTCGGGTCTGGCAGGTGGAATACAATGTTGACAAATGTGAGATTATCTATTTTGGTAGGAATAACAGCAAAAGGGATTATTATTTAAATGGCAAAATATTAAAACATGCTGCTGTGCAGAGACCTGGGTGTGCTAGTGCATGAGTTGCAAAAAGTTGGTTTACAGGTGCAACAGGTGATTAAGAAGGCAAATGGAATTTTGTCCTTCATTGCTAGAGGGAATGAGTTTAAGACTAGGGAGTTTATGCTGCAATTGTATAAGATGTTCGTGAGGCCACACCTGGAGTATTGTGTTCAGTTTTGGTCTCCTTACCTGAGAAAGGACGTACTGGCACTGGAGGGTGTTCAGAGGAGATTCACTAGGTTAATCCCAGAGCTGAAGGGGTTGGATTACGAGGCGAGGTTAAGTAGACTGGGACTACTCATTGGAATTTAGGAAGATGAGAGGGGATCTTATGGAAACATAAAATTATGAAGCAAATAGGATAGATGTGGGCAGGTTGTTTCCACTCGTAGGTGAAAGCAGAACTAGGGGGCATAGCCTCAAAATAAGGGGAAGTAGATTTAGAACTGAGTTTAGGAGGAACTTCTTCACCCAAAGGGTTGTGAATCTATGGAATTCCTTGCCCAGTGAACCAGTTGAGGCTCCTTCATTAAATGTTTTTAAGATAAAGATAGATAGTTTTTTGAAGAATAAAGGGATTAAGGGTTGTGGTGTTCGGGCTGGAAGTAGAGCTGAGTCCACAAAAGGTCAGTCATGATCTCATTGAATGGCGGAGCAGGCTCGAGGGGCCAGGTGGCCTACTCCTTCTTAGGTTCTTATGAGAGAGAAGGAAGAAAAAAAGAAAGAATAGCCCCAGCATAACAACAAGAAAGGGAAAAAGAAGAAGAGAGAGAAAGTTCAGAAAACGGCCATGAAACATGACAGTCATTTAAAATTGCGTTGAAAATCCCCATTAAATATGCTACAATCTATTGCACAGCGAGAGAGTTAACAATACTTGTCCCAGAGATCACTAGATCACTCAGCAAGGCTCTCTGACAGGTCAGCAGCGCACAACCTTTCTTTGCCAGCGACTGAAAAATACAAGCCTAAAATCTAATTTTTGATGAAAATCTTAAATTATACTAGCTTTGCCCAAAGGTAAGCATTAAATTTACCAAAAAGGAAAAAAGAAAAATGCCGATACTAATTTGCCTCGAGTCAAAAATATTACTCGGACTAAAACGGCTTCTGTTCAGTTTGACAATTCAACTTCATGGAAGAATTCTACCATTATCCTTTATGTCAAATATCTTTAAACTGCAATGTCAATTACATTGTTCCAGTTCAGAGAAACAGTTGATGGCTATTAATTATCTTTAAGTTCATATAAAGAGAGGATCCTGGTGTGGAGTGAGATGAGGAGGAAGGAGGACTTCCTCATAAACCTGCTCCTGGCCACGGTGGCCATTAACAGGTTCAGGCAGCGGGCGGTCAAGGGGATTGTCCAACCGACTGTCTGACCCTCTTCCACGGCCACGTTTGTGGCCTGGTGGCCTTGGACAGGGAGCCTTCTGCGACCGTGAACCCCACATGGGATGGGATGCATCATCACCCCCAGTAATGAAATTTTGGTTTTGTTAGTTAAGTATCCTTTGCCATTTTGTCCCACCAGCGGCTACCATTCCCTGTTTTTTTTGGTTTAATTTACTGATTTTTCATTATTATTCAAAAGTATAAATATGGGATCCTGGTGCGAATTGGAGTCAGGACGGAGAAGGAATGCTTTGTAAACCTGTTCTTGGGCTGGGCCAAGATGGCCATCAACAGGTCCAGGCAACAGGCAACCAAGGGGGTCATCCAACCTGACTGTCTGCCCTTCTATCACGTCTATGTTCGTAGCTGAATGGCCTTGCACAGTGAGCAATAAACTAACGCAACAGAGAAAAGCTCATTGTCTTGGTTTTGGCTTCAACAATCAGCTTGGGCCCTGTTAAAACTTTGTACAGTACAAGAGGACATAGATAGGTTGGTGGAATAGGCATTTACAAGGCTGAGTAGTGTGATAGGTAGGAGGAACTAGTATAAGGAGATGTAAAACAAAGTAAAACAAAGGGTATATTTCTCAGGAGGATGATATTGTGAACGAATTGTTGAAGGTGATAGGGTAGGTTGAGAAATTGGTTAAAAATATGCAAGAGGACTTCCGGTGGCGGCTATGAAGGAGTAAGTCGCACATTTGGTGGCTCTCACTCTGGTCGGCCGTTTGGACCTTTTCCCCCGATTTTCTACTGGACTTGAATTGTAAAACTGATAACAGAAGCAATTATGTACTGAATTCCCACGTTGATGCATGGAGAGGAGGACTAGAAGTGCTTGTAAAGACAGAAACAGAAAGACAGAGAAGGCTTGGGCTGAAGCTGCAGCAAGAGACAACATGGCGGTGGACCGGACCTCTGGTTTGTCGACCCAGCGGTCAACAGAGCAGCTAATGCAAGTTATTCAGAAAGGCTTTGCTAAGCAGAAACGGGACTGCTTGGACCCGATAAATGAGTCAATTGAGCGGCTGGAGCTTAGATTGGAAGCCCAAGATCGGGTGTTCCAGAAGGTAGAGAGGTGTTGGCTGAGCAGGAGGAACATCAAATTGTGGTGGAGTTGGAGGTGGGGATGCCGAGAGACCAGCAGAAGAAGCTCCTGGAGAAGGTGGAGGACCTAGAGAATAGGTCCCGCCGGCGGAACTTGAGAATCGTTGGGCTACCGGAGGGATCCGAAGAAGTGGACACTGGGGAAGACATCGTAAACATGTTTGAGAAGCTGCTGGGGTATGGGGCATTCTCCCGGCCATTGGAGGTGGACAGGGCTCACAGAGCACTCGCGAGGAAGCTGCGAATGGGAGACCCCAGCCCGAAGGCCATGGTGGTGAGATTCCACAGGTACTTGGAAAAGGAGCACATTCCACAGTGGGCCAAGCAGACATGGAGCTGCAAGTGGGAAAATAGTATCCTGCGGGTTTACCAAGACCGAGTGTGGAGGTGGCCAGGAGAAGAGCAGTCCTCAAGCAGATTAGGTCGATCCTTTTTAAGAAAAAGGTGAAGTTCGGACTGTTGTATCTGGCCCATCTCTGGGTCACGTACGAGGAACAGCACTTTTATTTCGAGTCGCCTGAGGACGCGCTGGACTTCGCGAAAAGTAAAGGACTGCTGGTGGACTGAGAACTTTCGAACTTTGCTGCAACGTTCTTGTTTATTTTTGTTTTTGTTTTTCTGTTCTTTTTGGGGGGAAAAAGTTTCTCGTTTTGTGGAAGCTGTTATTATGCCTTTTGCATTGATTTGGGACCAGCGGTAGAGCTGACCGAGTTAAGGTTCTCATTTGCACTTTTGGGGGATGGAGGTGCTTGTTTAGATCTTGGTGTTTTTCTGTCGGGCAATTGTGTGGAGATTGTTTGATGTTGGAGTATGTTTTCATGGGGGGGGGGGGGGGGGGGGGGGGGGGGTGGGGGGGGGTGGGGGGGGGGTTGCAATGGGTGGAAGACTATCCAGTGCCAGGGATGGAGGCCACCAAGCTAGTTGGACGGGCTAGCTCACTGAAGTGCAGTGGGGGGGTGCATATGTTCGATTTCTTAAAGGGGTTGGGTTACAGAATGTTGTTACTGAGGGGGGGGGGGGGGGGGGTAAATGTTCTGCTGACGAGGGAGGGACTTGGGCTAAGGGCCAGAGAGGAGATTGGGGGCGGACCGGTGGAGGCGCGGAGCATGGGCTGGAGGCGGACACAAACGATGGGCGGGGGGGGGGGGGGGGGGGGCATGAGGCATGAGCTCCCCAACTAGGCTGATCAGCTGGAATGTTCGAGGGTTAAATGGGCCGGTTAAGAGGGAAGGTGTGTTCGTGCATCTTAGGGGACAGAAGGCGGACGTGGTAATGTTGCAGGAGACGTACCTTAGAGTAACTGACCAGATTAGATTGAGGGAAGGCTGGGTCAGTCAGGTCTTTCACTCGGGACTAGACTCAAAGACTGGAGGGGTCGCGATCCTGATCAATAAGTGGGTGGTGTTTGAGGTGGGTAGAAATGCGAGCAGTTAAAATAAAGGGTGTGTAATCAGAAAAGCAGACAGACTGCACCGATGAGTTAGTTGCCTTGCGCACAACCGGAGATAAAAAGAGGACGATGAATGCAACAGAAAGCAGAGCTAAGAGAAAAGAAAGAGGCATTGATGTGGAACAACTACAAAGCTGTAGGGAGAGGAGGGGCAAGTAATTTGTTTTTTCTGTGACTGAATTTGACTCAGCGATTGTTTACACGTACCCCAGTGATCTGCCCTCCAGCAAGCATGAGCTGGGTCTGTGGAAGGGTGGTCTGTAAAGATGGCTGCAGTGAAGGCTGGGTTGTCGTTTGCTGGGATGAAGAATCCCCCGATTCTTCACTTTTTACCTTAAAAACACAAAGCAGCACTGATTAATCACTATTTCACTAAGTAGCTGGAAAAAAAAAATCTGTCTTGGTAAATTTACAGAACTAGTATCTAAACATCTGGCTTACTGCAACTGTAAACTGGGCACAATTGTTTTTAAACACAGCACTGGCCAATTAATATTGCTAAACAGTGTGCACACAGCACATACTTAGAAGTTCCAATTGTTTCTTCTCCTCAAAATACCTCAATACCAGAAATCATCTTCTGATTAAAAGACAAAAGCCTGTTCTGAAGTGTGTGAGGGTTCAATCCCGTCCCCGGGTCACTGTCCACGTGGAGTTTGCACACTCTCCCCGTGTGTGCGTGCGTGTCACCCCCACAACCCAAAGATGTGTGGAGTAGCTAGATTGGCCACACTAAATTGCCCCTTAAATGGGAAAAAAATTATTGGGTTCTCTAAATTTATTTTTAAAAAGCTCACTGAAACAGGAACATAATCATGGAGTATCTAATAATAAATTGTATATAAGGGCAGCACACTGCCAATTGATACCTCACAGCGCCAAGGACCTGGGCTCTCAATTCCACTCTTGGGTGACTGACTGTGTGGAGTTTGTACGTCCTCTCAGTGTCAGTGTGGATTTCCTCAGATTTCCTCCCACAGTCCAAAGGTGTAAAGTTAGGTGGATTGGCCCATGATAAAATTGCCCCTTAGTACCGAGGGAGGTGCAGATTAGGTTGCAGGGATAGAGCTGGGTGGAGGACCTGGGTAGAGTGCTCTTTCAGAAGGTTAGTGCAGACTCAATGGGGTGAATGGACTCTTTCTGCACTGTTCAGATTCTATGGTCTATGATATGTCATCTTTTAACAAAGAAAATGCCTGCAAGCATTTAGTGGAAATGCAATCAAAATAGGGTTGCAAAGCCATGGGGGGAAATATTGGGGGAAACTAAAAAAGGAGTTTCTGAACAAGTCTTCAAACAGAAGAGGATGGTAGCAAGATTAAAGGAGGTGAATCAGTCAATGAGAACAGGATTAATGGAAAAACGGAATGAGTGCAGGATAGGATGATTGGCAGAAGTATGATGTAGTAAGTACAGGATTAGAAGTTAAATAGGACATTGAGATTGGGAATAGTAGTTAGGCAGAGGTAAAAGATATGAAGTATGTGGCAAGGCTCAAAGTCGTTGACTTTGGTCTTCCTAATGTTTAACTAGAAAAAAAATCAGCAGCACACCAAAAACTGGGGGCTGGGAAAGATACCCAACAAAAGAGGCAGTGGAGGATTGAAAGAGGAGGAGAGGTGGGGAGGAAAAAAGGGCTAGATCCTTGGGAGAATCAAGATAAAACTGCAGGTCATGAAGAAGAATCAATGCTGGAGATGCTCTTGTTATTAGTGGACAAGTGAGAGTCCGATCAATCTAGGAATTGGAGGATGATGTACTTGACTCATTGAAAGACTGCACAAAGCTCAATGAAGGATAGTATATCATGGTCACGCTCACAAAGGAGGTAATTTGATCAGGAGAGCCTTGGTATTTCAGCAGGGAGAGAAGTCTAGTTGGAGATGGCCATTGGTTTGGGAGACAACTGCAAGTTTAAGGATTTTGTAAAGAGAGCTTGGACATTGGGCAGGAGTTTGCATGGATAAAGGTGTTAATGGTAAATTTCTGAAAGGGTGTGATCACAGCAGAGTGAATAATACCCAAGAGGGAACCATTTACAATGGCAACTAGCATAATGGACAAAAGAGGAAGTTGGACGGTCAGCATTTTAGTTAGGAGAAAGAGATGGATCTCGTGGAGAAAATGAACTTCAAGATGGAATAGGCTAAGATGGGGCATAGCAAGACATGTTGGTTCAGCATGTGGGTGGACGTGGATAGTGGGAGCCTGGAGGGGAAGGGGGGGTATAATGGAGTAAAAAATGGAAGAAAGGCAGCAGAGTCAGCTGAGTGGATTGTCTGGCAGTGATGAAAACATTCCACTATCTCCTCATATTGGGCGGCTCGGTAGCAGCAGCTAGCACTGGATTGGATTGGTTTGTTGTCACGTGTACCAAGGTAGTGAAAAGTATTTTTCTGCGAGCAGCTCAGCAGATTATTAAGTACATGGGAAGAAAAGGGAATAAACTAAAATACATAATAGGGCAACACAACATATACAATGTAACTACATAAGCACTGGCATCAGATGAAGCATACAGGGTGTAGTGTTAATGAGGTCAGTCCATAAGAGGGTCATTTTGGAGTCTGGTGACAGTGGGAAAGAAGCTGTTTTTGAGTCGGTTTCTGCGTGTTCTCAGACTTCTGTATCTCCTGCCCGATGGAAGAAGTTGGAAGAGTGAGTAAGCCGGGTGGGAGGGATCTTTGATTATGCTGCCCGCTGTCCCCAGGCAGCGGGAGGTGTAGATGGAGTCAATGGATGGGAGGCAGATTCGTGTGATGGACTGGGCGGTGTTCACGACTTTGAAGTTTCTTGCGGTCCTGGGCTGAGCAGTTGCCATACCAGGCTGTGATGCAGCCCGATAGGATGCTTTCTATGGTGCATCTGTAAAAGTTGGTAAACGTTAATGTGGACATGCCAAATTTCCTTAGTTTCCTGAGCAAGTATAGGCGCTGTTGTGCTTTCTTGGTGGTAGCGTCGACCATAGCGTCTTATGGGTGGACCAGGACAGATTTTTGGAGGTGTGTACCCCATGGAATTTGAAACTGCTAACCATCTCTACTTCGGCCCCGTTGATGCTGACAGGGGTGTGTACAGTACTTTGCTTCCTGAAGTCGATGACCAGCTCTTTAGTTTTGCTGGCATTGAGGGAGAGATTGTTGTCGCTACACCACTCCACTAGGTTCTCTATCTCCCTCCTGTATTCTGACTCGTTGTTATTCGAGATCCGGCCCATTATGGTCGTATTGTCAGCAAACTTGTAGATGGAGTTGGAACCATGTTTTGCCACGCAGTCGTGTCTGTACAGGGAGTAGAGTAGGGGGCTAAGTACGCAGCCTTTTGGGGCCCCGGTGTTGAGGACTATTGTGGAGGAGGTGTTGCTGTTCATTCTTACGGATTGTGGTCTGTTGGTCAGAAAATCGAGGATCCAGTTGCAGAGTGGGAGCCAAGTCCTAGGTTTTGGAGCTTTGATACGAGCTTGGCTGGGATTATGGTGTTGAAGGCGGAGCTGCAGTCAATAAATAGGAGTCTGATGTAGGAGTCCTTGTTTTCAAGATGCTCTAGGGATGAGTGTAGCACCAGAGAAATGGCGTCTGATGTGGACCGGTTGCAATGGTATGCGAATTGCAGCGGATCAAGGCATTCTGAGAGTATGGAGGTGATGCGCTTCATGATCAACCTCTCGAAGCACTTCATTACAACTGAAGTGAGGGCCACCGGACGGTAGTCATTGAGGAACGTTGCCTGGCTCTTCTTTGGTGGTCTTCTTGAAGCAGGTGGGGACCTCGGAGTGGAGTAGGGACAGGTTAAAGACGTCCACGAATACCTCTGCCAGCTGGTCCGCGCAGGCTCCGAGTGCACGACCAGGGATCCCGCCCGGGCCCGTCGCCCTCTGAGGGCTCACTCTCAGGAAGGTCCATCTGACTTCGGAAGCTGTGATGGTGGGAATGGGTGAATTATGGGCTGCTGGGGCACTCGACAGCGGATTGTTGGTTACCTGCTCGAACCGAGCATAGAATGCATTGAGTTCATCGGGGAGGGGTGCGCTGCTGCCAGAGATACTTTTCAGCTTCGCTTTGTAGCCCGTTATGTTGTTTAGTCCTTGCCACAACCGCCGAGAGTCTGTCTGTGACTCTAGCTTGGTTTGATATTCTCTCTTGGCATATCGGATGGCTTTGCGGAGGTCGTACCTGGATTTGCTGCTTCACAGCGCTAGGGTACCGTGTTTGTTCCCCACTTGGGTCACTGTCTGTGCAGGCTCTGCACATTCTCCCCGTGTCTGCATGGGTTTCCTCCGAGCGCTCTGGTTTCCACCCATAAGTCCCGCCAAGAAGTGCTTGTTAGGTGAAATGGACATTCTGAATTCTCCCTCGGTGTACCCGAACAGGTGCCGGAGTGTGTTGACTAGGGAATTTTCACAATGACTTAATCGCAGTGTTAATGTAAGCCTACATGTAACACTAATAAAGATTATATTATAAAACAATTTTCTCAGAAGAATGTCTGGATGGAAAAGGCATTTGACTAACAGGTTCAAAGAAAAAAGCCATGGGCTATTTTTGTTCTTCGTGATGATCCTGAGTGGTGCATTGTTTTGGCACAGTAAAGCCAGTTGTGGTCCAGCCAGATCTGGCAATGGATGGCAGTCAGTTGTCCTCCATCCCACACCACTCAAACTTGAGAGTGAAGAATTCATTGCTGTGATATCATGGTTGTGTTGTAATTCGCTGACTGACCACTAGGAGTCTCATTGGTATACAAGTGAATGTTAGAATCAGGTGACCTCAGACTGACTCGGGAGGTGGGAGAGAGGTTGCTTGTGCATGTTAATCTTATTATTCATCTGTTGTTTTGTATATATTTAACCCACAGTTAATGTTAATAAATTGTTGATAACTTAAGCTACAGGTGTTCTTGTAATATAAATCAGGCCATCCAACAAGAACAATACATGGTACCAGGGTTGGACGTTATTAAACACTGAGAAAACACTAAGAAAAACGATCAGCCTGCCACAAGGTCCAGAGAATTGAAAATTTTGCAGACTGCAAGAATTAACAACATGGAGTTGTTGAAGCCATCAATGAGTCTCAGAGTTCATGGTAATGTGGACAGCATCTGGCGTGTGTTCAAACAACAATTTAATCTGTTTCTTACTGCAGGGAAATTATGAGATCAACCAGATTTGCGTATGGTAGTGATGCTCCTAATAGTGACAGGGCCTGAAGCAATTTATGTGTTTAATATGTTTAAATTTGCAAACGATGAAGGTAGCAAAAATTTTAACGAAGTAGTTCGGAGATTTGATGAACATTGCACCCCCAGAAAGAATGAAATTTATGAGCGCTGTGTGTTAAATCATGCTTACAGAAGACAGAAGAGTCCATAGATCATTTCATCATTGATTTAAAGTTAAAGCTTAAAACCCTGTAATTTTTCTGTGGTGGTATCTTCCATGATTTGGGACTACGTTTTGTTTGGTATGAATATAAATTAGCTGAGGGAATAGTTGCTGACGGATTTGAGCTGTCCTTGGAACAAACACTTCAGATTTGTGAGGCTCACGAGCATTCTAAAATGTTTCTCAGTAATAACGGCGTTTTCTTCCCAGTAATGGCGGCATTTTCTTCAAAGAAAGCACTCTGCTTGCCGCCCTTTTTCCAAAAAGGGGGGAAGCTTCAAAACAAAAAGGCGGGAATGTTCTTGCAGCTCCTCGCACACCAAGAAACAGGTTAAAGATCAGGACGAAGTATTTATTTGTAAAGATGTGGTCAAAAGCCCAAATTAAGGCAGTGTCGAGCATTTAACATAGAACATAGAACAGTACAACACAGAACAGGCCCTTCGGCCCTCGATGTTGTGCCGAACAATGATCACCCCACTTAAACCAACGTAACCCGTATACCCGTAACCCAACAATCCCCCCATTAACCTTACACTACGGGCAATTTAGCATGGCCAATCCACCTAACCCGCACATCTTTGGACTGTGGGAGGAAACCGGAGCACCCGGAGGAAACCCACGCACACATGGGGAGGACGTGCAGACTCCACACAGACAGTGACCCAGCCGGGAATCGAACCTGGGACGCTGGAGCTGTGAAGCATTGATGCTAACCACCATGCTACCGTGAGGCCCCTGAAATGAAAATTGCTTATTGTCACAAGTAGGCTTCAAATGTAGTTACTGTGCATAGCCCCTAGTCGCCACATTTCGGCGCCTGGTATGGGAATTGAACCGTGCTGCTGGCTTGCCTTGGTCTGCTTTCAAAGCCAGTGATTTAGCCCTGTGCTAACCAGGTGCTAACTAAACCTTTTGGCAAGGTTTGTTCCGATGCAAAGGAAAAGAATCACTTTGCTCAGAATTGTAAGTTGCTAGTTGAAGCTCAAGCCCAGATCAGTCAGCACAGTGGAAAACACAGTCTCCAGTGATGAAACATCACTGTTTGTTGGAGTAATAACGGAGAAGAAGAATTTTTGGGAACTATCAAAAAATTTTCCAGCATTTAAAAAAAAAATGCAAACTGATACTCCATTTAAAATAAATGCAGTTGATGAGGACAAATGGTTGCTACCACATGAAGTGAACAATACAGTGGTCTAATTGAAGTTGCCAAAGCCAATTTGATCAACATGACTGGTTTAAAAAATCTAGAAATTCAACCAATTAGAAGAAATCACAAAATATCTCAGATTATAATGATTCAAGCATTAAATGTGGTGCTTATGACCAGAATGTGGTGTTGAAGAACACAAGTTTATTCCATCCCATTCTGTAATGTATCTGAGGGCTTGGATTCATCATTAGGTGATCGGTCCTGTGAAGAATTAGGTCAAGTGCAGTTGGGAGATAGCATTCGCAAAGGATTGGATCAGCACTCCAACGGTTGTCAGAACATTATCAGCAAATTCTGAGAGATGTTCACAGGTTTTGGTGCACCCCCATTCACCTACAAGATACAACTCAAAGAGGCAAAACCTGTGATAAACGCACCAAGAAGAGTACCTGTACCTCTTCGAGATTGCCTCAAAAAGAGCTAGACAGAATGACAAAATTTAAAGTAATCAGAAAGATAGAAGAACCGACCAACTGGGTAAATTCCATGGTATGTGTAAAGAAAAAGAATGGCGATTTTCGTACATGTATGGATCCCAAAGATTTAACGAGAATATCAAAAGAGAACATGACGAAATACCAAAGCGTGAGGAAATCACATCTCAGATGGCTGGTGCAAAATTCTTTTAAAAACTTGATGCATCTCAAGGTTTCTGGTAGCTAAAGCTAGAGGAACAAAGTGCAAAGTACTGTACTTTTAATACGCCATTTGGATGGTATTGCTTTCTGAGAATGCCATTTGGCATCATTTCGACATCAGAAATTTTTCACAGTGCCATGGAGTGCATAATCAAAGGTGTACGTGGACGATATCATCATTTGGGGCTCAACCATAGAAGAGCACAATAAGAGATTGCTTTAAGTTCTAACGAGCGTCAGGAGAAATGGGCTGAAGCTCAACAAGTAAAAGTGCCAATTTGGAGTAACTGAGGTCACATTCATAGAACATAGAACAGTACAGCATAGAACAGGCCCTTCGGCCCTCGATGTTGTGCCGAGCAATGATCACCCTACTCAAACCCACGTATCCACCCTATACCCGTAACCCAACAAACCCCCCCCCCCCCCCCCCCCCCCCCCCCCCCCCCAACCTTACTTTTTAGGACACTACGGGCAATTTAGCATGGCCAATCCACCTAACCTGCACATCTTTGGACTGTGGGAGGAAACCGGAGCACCCGGAGGAAACCCACGCACACATGGGGAGGACGTGCAGACTCCACACAGACAGTGACCCAGCCGGGAATCGAACCTGGGACCCTGGAGCTGTGAAGCCTAGGTGACAAGCTCTCATTGCATGGTATTGAACCTGACAAGGACAAAACCAAGTAATTCTCAACATCTCAAAACCACACGACAAGAAAGTCATCTTAAGAATGATGGATATAATCAATTTTATGGGGAAATTCATTTCAAACCTGTCAACAAAGACAACACATCTACGCGATCTCCTGCATAAGACATCGGATTTCACTTGGACTGAACAACATGAGCAAGGGTGGAAGAAGCTCAAGACTTCACTGACCACTACTCCATTTCTCACATTTTTTGACCCACCTAAGCTGATTAAAGTGTCAACAGACGTGTCCAAAGATGGTCCAGGAGCAGTTCTTTCTGCAACTCAAGCATGACGATTGGAAACCAGTCACATATGAATCACAATCCATGACAACAGAGCAACGATATGCTCAAATAGAAAAAGAATGCCTAGGTTTAGTTGTAGGCTTGGAGAAATTCCACAGCTATGTGTATGGGCTTTCAGTTGAGACAGATCATCGTCCTTTGGTTATCAACATGAAGAATCTCAATCAAATATCTCCGCGCAGTCAGAGGTTGATGAAGTTACAACGTTATGACTTCAATCTCATCTACACGCCAAGCAAATATTTGTTCTTAGCAAATGCATTACCAAGAGCACCATTACAAAATATTAGTAGTGAAATTATTGAAGGTGCAGATCTGCATGTCAATCTTATTTCCACACTACTACCAGTATCAGATACGAAGCTCTGCGAGATCCAAGAAGAGATCAGGAAGGATCAAACTCTTCAAGAGGCGATGAGGATAATCAACTCCCAGTGGCCCAGAGGTCAATGTATGGAGGGCTACAATACAAGATCTGAACTCAGTATCATTAATGGAGTGGGACTGAACTTGATCACTATAGTTAAACCTCTATGTCTTTGCAAGGATGTACTAAAGATGATACATGAAGGACATAGAATTTATAGTACAGAAGGAGGCCATTCGGCCCATCGAGTCTGCACCGGCCCTTGGAAAGAACACCTTACTTAAGCTCAGGCTTCCACCCTATCCCCATAACCCAGTAACTCGACCTAACCTTTTGGACACTACAGGGCAATTTAGCGTGGTTAATCTACCAAAGGTGCTCATCTTTGGACTGTGGGAGGAAAGCGAAGCACCCGGAGGAAATGCATGCAGACACGGGGAGAAAGTGCAAACTCCAGTCACCCGAGGCCAGAATTGAACATGGGACCCTGGAACTGTGAGGCAGCAGTGCTAACCACTGTGCAGCCCTATATATTTGTTAATCCAGTTTTTAAAATTTTAAAGAAAAATATTAATACTGTTGGACTCACAGGCTAATAATATCACATGTAAATATACGGATGATAATGTATTAATTTATTCCTTCAAATGAAATGGGATGTAGTGATAGCATGGTTGCGTTATAATTCACCGACTGACTACTAGGAATCTCATTAGTGTTAAAGTGAATGTTAGAGTCAGGTTACCTCAGGCTGACTATGGAGCTGGGAGAGAGGTTGCTTATGCATGTTTATTTTATTATTCATCTGGTGTTTTGTATATATTTGACCCTCAGTTAATGTTAATCAGTAGTTTATAGCGTTAGCTGCAAGTGTTCATTTAATATAAATAAATCAGGCCATCCGACAAGAACATTACATCCATGACAAGCAGACATTCATTATCAAACACATTCAACCATGCGTTAAAACTTATTTACTGGTGTCCAGGACTAATTTATGTACAACAATTTTGGTTACATTTATAAAAGAAATTGTGAATTTTTATATGAAGAATGCATTTTCAATTACTTTATTGGTGAAAAGTGGTGGCACGGTGGAACAGTGGCTGGCACTACTGTCTCACAGCACCAGGATGCCAGGTTCAATTCCAGTCTTGGGTGACTGTGTGGAGTTTGTACATTCGTCCCATGTCTGCGTGAGTCTCCTCCGGCTTTCTCTCACAGATGTGTGGGTTAGGTGGATTGGCCATGCTAAATTGCCCTTTAGTGTCCAGGGATGTGCAGGTTAGACTACGGGGTTATGGGACATGGGTAGAGTGCTCATTCGAAAGTTGGTGCAGCCTCAATTGGCTGTATGGCCATCTCCTGCATTGTAGGGATTCTATGATTCTACTATACTGTTGCATATTAAGTGGACATGCTTTGCTTAACAGATTTATAGAAGCTCAACAGCACCACCATCAAGTACATTTTGGTATTGATAGTTTCTACATTTGTGAACATTGACCATAGTCTTATATTAACAATACGTAATTTAGCCGCCACAAAAAGCACTAATACCATCAGGTCCGTTTGAAACCCAATCATCTCGAGTCCAATACAAATATATCTGTTAATATCAAGTTGTCATTTCCACCTACTCCCTCGTGGAGCTATTCCTGTACAATGTCTCTTGCTTTTTCAAGTTTTACTTCTGCTATAAATTGCTTTGTCATTGAGATTTGCAGCAAAGAAGGCTATCCATGCATCATTGTACATCAAGGAGCCAACCAGCCTAATCCCACTTTCTAGCTTTTGGTCTGTAGCCTTGGAGGTTACAGCACTTCAAATGCATATCCAAGCACTTCTTAAATGTTATGAGGGGTTCTGCCTCTACCAACCTTTCTTGCAATGAGTTCAGCTTCCCACCACTGGACAAAATAGTTCCCTTCAAATCCCCTCCAAGTCTATTATCCCTTGACTATGGATCCTCAGCCAAGGGGGAATAGGGCCTTTCTATTCACTTTATTTAGACCCTTTGATTTTATGTACTTGAACTGGGTCTCCCCTCAGCCTCCGCCGTTTCAAAGAAAACAATCTGAATCTTTTATCATAATTAAAATGCTCCAGTCCAGGTAACATCTGAAAAATCTCCTCTCTACTCTTTCCTATAGTGCAGTGACCAGACCTGCATGCAGTACTCTAGCAGTGGCCTAACCAATGTTTTATACAGTTCTGGCATAACCTCCCAGCTGGTAAATTCAATGCCTCAGCTAATAACAGCAAATATCGTATATACAATAACAGAGGTCATTGGAAAAACTCAGCAGATCTGGCAGCATCAGGAGAGAGATAGTTTAATTTTTTTGAGTTCTATGACTTCATTATAACTGAAGGAAGGGGGAATACGTTACGAGCTGAAGAAACTGTAACAAACAAAGCAAATTTGAGAACAAAAGACAGATGGCCTAGTGTGGGAGGTTTGCATTGCATTGACGCAATAAATGTATGGGATATTAAACAAAAGAGGGTTTAAGATGGAGGAATAAGGTCAACATCTAAAGTTGCCGTACTCAATGTTGAGTCCCAAGGGCTGCAATATGCCAACCAGATGCGATGCTGCCCCTCTAACCCGCACCACGCTTTACTGGAATACTGCAGCAGCCCAAGGACAGTCATATGGGCATGAGAGCCAGGTGCTGAGTTAAAATGGCAAGCAACAGGAAGGTTGGGTCATGCTTGCTGACTGAGTGAACACAAAGCAGTCACCCAGTCTGTGTTCAGCTCCCCAATTGTAAAGAAAACTTCATTGGGAGCAGCGAATACGATAAACCAAATTGAAGGAAGTGTAAGTGAAATGCTGTTTAACCCGATAGGAGTATTTGGGGACTTGAACAATGAGGAGGCAAAGGAACAGGTGTTGTACCTTCTGCAATTGCAAGGGAAGGTGCCACAGGAAGGGGATGGGGAGCAGGGAGTGTGGACTAGGGTGTCATAGAGGGAGCGGTTCCTGCAGAATGCTGATGGGGGTGAGGGGGAAGATGTATTTTGTGGTAGCATCATGTTGGAGCTGGCAGAAATAGTGGAGGTTAATCCTTTGAATGCAGTGGCTACTGGGGTGAAAAGTGGGGAGAAGAAGCACCCCATCTTTGTTCTGTGAGGTAGAAGGACTGAGGGCAGGTGTGTCCTCTGCATACCTTTTACAAAGCAGCCTCTCACAAAATGCATTCATGAGAAATAAAGGATGGCAAAGTGGTTTAGAAAAATATTTCTTCACTTCTCAAACCTGAGACTAGATTTACTTGGTAGAGGCAGAAAGAGTTGCAGGTTCATTTCTGGATTGTGACTCAACCCCCAGAGATAAGTAGAAATTTATTGGTCTTTTGGTGGAGACGAACAGTCAAACATGTCAGGAAAAATCTGCTGGCCAATTACTGTCCAGAGGAACTGGAATAGTGTTAGGTTACTGGAAATGCAGGCCACGCTCTGCGGCTATTTCTGTGGCTACCAGTTGGACAGTTAACTTTTAAATTTTATTTATTTTTTCTTTATTCTTACATGGGGTTTGGGCATCGCTGGCAAGACCAACATTTGTTGCTCATCCTGAATTATCCTTGAAAGGAGTATCTTGCAGTTAAGAGTCAATCAAGTTGATGTGGGTCTGGAATCAAATGGAGGCCAGACCAGGTAAGGTATGACAGATTTCCTACCCTAGCTTTCATTCCAGATTTTTTTTATTAATTCAATTTAAATTCAATCACTCTTGGAGGGACTTGAACCAGTGTCCCCAGAGAATTAGACTGGACCTCTGGATTACTAGTCCAGTGACAATACCAGTACAACACCATCTCCCCTGAATGTGTCGACCTTTTGCATTTCAACGGGCAGAATGAACCTGAGAATTTCTGACTTATCCTATGATGGGGTAGATCTCCTCTACTCCATTAATCATCTTCGCTGTCACTTATATGCCCAATTTCTTTCCCATTCTAAACACAGCTGACCCTGTCCATACCACTTTTGAGCTGGTCTGCGATTAATAGCTCCCTGGAGCTTCCCACCCTTTTGAAAATTTGGAAAGATTCAAAGATGAGTTCCTCAAGTGTATTAACTGGCCTGATCTTTGCTGCAACGCAGTTCAAAAGCACATAAGAGGCCAGCAGGAGTTAAAGCTAGCTTCCATTGCTTGTTATGGGCCAGGGTTTAGAGAACCCCAAAGTGTATCATGGAGTTCACCTGACCCACAACTTTTAATAGATTGTGGTATGGGGAGCACACGACCCACTCTACAGGTGTGGTACAGCAGAAATGGAAAAGTGTTTTTTAAAGCAAAACCATGTTTATACTATGAATTCAAGTTAACCTTTTTAAATGATAGTGAACATCTTAGCAACCATCAATTCAAATATAACCCCCAAAAAAATAACACTAAGTAATCCTTAAGCTGTCCTTTTAACATCCATAAAACTTTTTAAAAAAACTTTTAATAGAAGCACATCAGGTTAAGTCACTACTGAGAGCAGTTATTAGTTTTAAATCACCAAAGGATCGATTTACAGTCTTTGGATTTCAGAGGGAATCTAATACACCTTCTGGCTGTGATTGCAGCTATCCAGCCCTGAAAACAAAACTAAAATAAACACCCTGCAGCAAACAACCTAAAACGAAAGTAAAAAGCTGACAGACAGCCCAGCTCCACCCACTCTCTGACATCACTGATAAACATCCATTTCTTAAAGGTACATTTCTTAAACACCCATTTCTTAAAGGTACTCTCACATGACATACTTAAATGTAAGATACATTGTGGCTGGAGCAAGTGATCAAACCCATTATACAACGGATTTCGTCTAGAGAAACATCAAATAATGGCACAACGTGGCAGAGTGTGATTAACGTTTTCCAGAAGGTTACATTTTGAAAAACCAGCAATGCCATAAGTCTTGCACCAAGAACCTGGATACAGTGTCACAATATGCTCAATGACCTCACACAAGTGGTCAAGGTCAGTGAATATATCTTCAATTGTCATATCCCACCAATTGCATCACTCACTGCAATCCCACTCATCAACCAACAGCCACTTATCAATGAAGACTCATACCAATAAATCCTCCACCTATTAACCTTTGTCCTTTCAGACTCTGAAGTGCACCCTCATCAGGCAGTTGTGGAAGAACAAGTAAAAACACCACCACCACCACTCGCTGCAGCCATCAGCTTTGGTAGTGTGCACATTTAGAGGATGGATCAGAGGCAAAATCACAGTTTGACAATGAGCATTTGTGGCCTGCTGCCAAAGCAGAAGGCAAGGTTAGGTGACAAATCACAGGAAGCAAGGCTGCATATGAGTGTTGCTACACAAGACTAAGATGACAACTTCAATGAGTGGCATGCAGAGCAGGTCTGATGGGGATGCAGAATGAAATGTTTGGTGCATTGGCAGATCTGTCAGGAAACTTGCTGTCAGTATCAAGAAGCATGGAGTAGCATGTCAACAGTGTGGCACAGGGCTTTGCACAGAGCTGGTAGCCCATTCTTTCCAGCTAACTCCTCCAGCAGGTTGATGCCATGGAGTGGTGGCAACAGCTCCCTGGAAGACAAATCTGCTATTCTCTCTTGGAATGACAGCATTTGTTCTGCCAAAATGCCACTGTGCCAATTTCCTTGCTGTTGGCCGGCAGCCGGTCAACCCAGAGTGCAGCTGTCCATGCCATGGCGCTGCAGTCTAAAGTCTGGCCTTCAAGGGCCAGAACTGCTGATTGCTCTGCAAGGTCGTCTGCAGTGTCACTCACTGAAAGTGAGCGGCTTTGCACATTAGTGGACATTTTTATGTACGACAGGATTTGATTGATAAATTTGTTGTCTCTATTCCAGTGTGGTCAAGCAAGAGCCACGATGATCTGTAAGAGAGAGATGTGGAGTTTTTTTTAATAAATTCATCCATGGGATGTGGGCATTGCTGGCAAAAAATGTATTTGTTGTCTAACCTGAGCTACCTTTGTGGTTGTAAGCTGTCTCCTTTTAAACTGCTGCAATCTATATGGTGTCGGTGCATCCATACTGCTGTTACATGGGGCATTCTAAGGTTTTGAGCCAGTGACAATAGAAGAACAGCAATGTGTTCCAAGTTACAGAATCGCTATAGTGCAGGAGGCCATTTGTCCAATGGGTCTGCACTGACCCTGTGAAAGAGACCCTTCCCAGGCCCACCTCCCGATCCCCATAACGCCACCTAACCTGCTCACCGTTAGACACTAAGGGGCAATTTGGGTTTTTTCATTCATTTTACAGGATGTGGGCGTCGCTGGTTAGGCCAGCCTTTATTGCCCATCCCCAGTTGCCCTGAAGAAGGTGGTGGTGAACCACTGCAGTTCTTGGGGTGTACGTACACCCACTGTGCTGTTAGGGAGGGAGTTCCAGGATTTCGTCCCAGCGACAGCGAAGAAATGGCGATATATTTCCAAGTCAGGGTGATGAGTGATTTGGAAGGGAACCTCCAGGTCGTGGGGTTCCCAGGTAGTTGTTGCTCGTCCTTCTAGATGGTAGTGGTCGTGGATTTGGAAGGTGGTGTCTAAGGAACCTTAGTGAGTTACTGCAGTGCATCTTGTGGATGGTACACAGAATTGTCACTGTTTGTCGGCAGTGGAGTGTTTGAATGTTTGTGTAAAGAGGAGCAATCGGGCAGCACAGTGGCTAGCATTGCAGCCTATGGCACTGAGGACCCGGGTTCGAATCCCAGTCCTGGGTCACTGTCCGTGTGGAGTTTGCACATTCTCCCAGTGTTGTTGGTGCTGCACTCATCCAGGTGAGTGGAGAGTATTCCATTACACTCCTATTCGCCTTGAGATTCCTAGCCTTCGACCTGCTCTGGTAGCCACAGGATTAATGTGGCTAGTCCAGTTCAGTTTCTGATCAATGGTAACTCTCAGGATGTTGACTATGGGGGATTCAACGATGGTAATGCCACTGAATGTCAAGGGGCAATGGCTAGATCCTCTCTTGTAGGATATGGTCATTGTCTGGCACTTGAGGCCCGAATGTAACTTGCCACTCGTCAGCCCTAGCTTGGATATTATCCAGGTCTTGCTGTATTTGGACATAGAACATAGAACAGTACAGCACAGAACAGGCCCTTCGGCCCTCGATGTTGTGCCGAGCAATGATCACCCTACTCAAACCCACGTATCCACCCTATACCCGTTCCCCCCCCCCCCCCCCCCCCCCCCCCCCCCCCCAACCTTACTTTCAGGACACTACGGGCAATCTAGCCCTGCCAATCCACCCAACCCGCACATCCCCAGACCGTGGGAGGAAACCGGAGCACCCGGAGGAAACCCACGCACACACGGGGAGGACGTGCAAATGCTTTATTATCTGAGGAGTCGCTAATGGTGCTGAACATTGTGCAGTCATCCACAAACATCCCCATTTCTGACCTTATGATGGTTTGGCTTAGGACACTAACCCGAGGAGCTCCTGCAGTGGTGTCCTGCAGCAGAGATGATTGACCTCCAACCATCATCCTTTGTCCCAGGTGTGACTCCAAACAGTGGAGAGTTCCCCCCCACCCCCAATACCCATTGACATGTAGCATGGCCAATCCACCTATCTGCATATCTTTAGACTGTGGGGGGAAAACCAGAGCACCCTGAGGAAACCCACAGAGTCAAGGGGAGAAAGTGCAGATAGCCACCCACGGCCGGAATTGAACCCGCGTCCCTGGCACTGTGAGGCAGCAGTGCTAACCACAGTGTCACCATCCTGCCCACTAAGTCAGATGCATGACATGGAGGGGTACTTGTTGAATAAAGAATTAGAGTTGCGCTTTACTTATATTATAGCTTGAGGAGTTGATCATTTAACACAGTCTAAAAGGAGGTGTATTTCTCTTTCTCCTCACCTAGCTGGTGGCAAAGGTTGTGCCCCCATTATGGTGAAGTTGTGCAGCATCCAAGAAACCAATGCAAATCTTGACATGTCCTCTCGTTAGTACCACAGAGCTCCTCCAGGGGGACCAGACGACATTAGCAATGTTAACTACCCTAGTGGTTTGTTCAATAATAATCTTTATTAGTGTCACAAGTAGGCTTACATTAACACTGCAACAGAGTTACTGTGAAAATCCCCAAGTCTCTACACTCCTGCACCTGTTCGGGTATTCTGCAGGAGAATTCAGGATGTCTAATTCACCTAAAAAGCACATCTCGGGACTCGAGGGAGAAAACCGGAGCAGCCGGAAGAAAACTTCGCAGGCACGGGGAGAAAGTGCAGACTCCGCACAGACAGTGACCCAAGCCGGGAATCGAACCCGGGTCCCTGGTGCTGTGAAGCAACAGTGCTAACCACTGTGCTGGCTCACCAGTGGCTAGTTCTATTACATTTCCTGTGGCAACATGACTTTTATGTTTGAGTGCATGCTGCCCATTTATACCTGCACTGGACTCATGAGCCAAGTGCTCATTCTACCTGCTTCTCTCTGTCATAATCGGAGAATGAAATGTTTCCAACTCTCTTGGAAGAGAGTTTTAGTGACTTCCTTTATACAACAGTGGACAGCAAACTAGAGATGTTGAAATATCTCCTGCTCCTGCCTGGAAGAACAGAGGTTAATTTCCCCTTGCCACCCACTGGCAATGCTCTATTTGCTTTGCTCCAAGATTGCAGTTGTGGCTGCAGCATGTGGCACATTTATTAAGGCTGTGACGTCTGATACAATGTGCCTCACTGAAGGTCAGGTCGAAAAATTGCTCCCTGAACATCCTGAGCAGATATTGTCACCTGGTCAGAGTCCTCCTTCTACTTCCAGCATTTTTGCTCTGTGAAACCTCTGCTCATTCTCCCCATCATGTGTGGTCCAAGGAATATGTATACAACTGATCTAATGTCTGACAGCAAGTGGTTTGTGCCAAATCCTCAAAGTCAGAATAAACCTTTTCAGCACAAGCCTTCCCATTCCTTGTGGATAGAGACTTTCAGGAACGCTAGGAATCTGCATTCACCGTCTATAATCGCAACACCTAATCACCAATTAACCTGAAAGTAGTTGACAAGCACTTTAAATAGCTCTTGTACACTATCCTACCTGCTGCTGAACATATTCAACCATGTGAGGTTAAGAAAGAACATTAGCTGGAGAGTTGGCTCCAAAATGACACTGCTGATATTAAATCAGTGTGACACAGTCTGTCCACCCTGCATATTTCCGGTGGATGCTGCCTGCACACACCAACATCCTCACCAAAATGGCATCCAGCACTGCTCACACGAGAAGTATGTGTAACCACCACAGGTGTCATTTTGGAGCCAAAACATCATTAGTGGCACTGAAATCTGGGCTCCAAGTCGTCAAATTAAATTGTCCATTTTAAATTACAGGTTCAAAAATAAGGGAAATGCAACTTAAATTTAATAAGCTCTTTGCAAAAGCCCACTTTTTGGATAATAGTTCACCCTTTGCTTCTCCATCCTTTGCCACCTTGTAATTGGGGACCCAATTTTCATTGCTCCTTCAATTGCTTGATAATGCATTAGGATTAATAAAGGGTTTGATGGTACGGATTGCAAAATCACATTTTTCCTGCTATTTATGAACACTGTTTATACAGCTGCAGCCATCTACTGGCAAAATGAAATAACTGCAGCTTTATTTTTTTCGCTGTGACCCGACATAGACTCCTTCTTGCTTGTATATCCTGCAGGGAAGATTTCACTCAAGAACAAGCATTCCTGCCTTGTGTAAAGTGGGCATAATCCATAATCAACAAGTAGTGGCAACGGTTCGGTAGGAGCATGCCAGCATTAACGTGGTTGCAGGGGAAGGATGCCAGGTTGAACTCCAGAGTGGGAAAAGAGGGAACACAGTGCTAGGGTTAGAGGGTGAGAGAAAAGATGAGCATTTAAGTAAATTCAGATGGGGTAGATTGAGCCTGACTCAAATGGGGAAGAGTTTGGCATGGGTGCAGCTCCTGAGAAGATAGCATTTATGATTGAGAAAAAAATTAAAAATCCAATTATGAAGTATAAATCACTTATTTTTAAATTTAAAATTTTCCAGATTTCCTAAAATGAACTACCAATTTTGGCCCTTCAAGCTCCACGTGCTCTTTTCCCCTCCAAAATGAAAGAATATTGTGTATACCTGAAGCTCAACTTAGAAAAAGACATTGAACCATTACTTTAAAAGGGTTAAAATTGTAACATTAGAGTCATCAGCTTTATTTTTTTGTTAAGGCTTTTCTGACAATGGTTTTGAAACTATTGGTCAGCTTCTGCTGGGTTCCTAGACTGACGTATGATACTGGAGCGCTAATTCATTACAGTGCTAATGTAAGCCTACTTGTGACAATTATAAAGATTATTATTACGCATAAACTGTCACACTCTAAAATGGCTGTGTGGAACTAATCCTGCTAGTTTTTTTCCTATTAAGACTCAGAAGAATATTTACAACAGTCAAATCATTTAATTTTAACATATCTGGATTTACTATTTGGGGACTTTTCTTTCAAATTATGTAACCATTCACCTAATAACACAAAAAACACCATTGTGAAATACAGATCATCAACCCGAAATGTTAGCTCTGTTTCTCCCTGCAGATGCTACCAGACCCAAGTGTTTCCAGCATTTTCTATTATTGTATATGAAATACATAAAAGCTAGAATGTAAAGGTTTATGACAATTAACTACTTTGACATAGCGCTTAAATTTTCATTTTCTGTTGCAATACCAATGCTGAGAATAAACCAGTGATGAATTCTGTCTATTACACTCAAGATAATTACAGCGCAGAGTTGCAAACAGCCTGTTTCTGGAGATAAATTCGTTTGCCATTGCTAGTCTTCGAGATTGAAATTTGCCATGGCAACCATGAACAGTTTCTTTTGAGAAAGCAAAAAAATGTGACAAAAGGTCATTTCCTTGGCAGCAAATAGTATTTCTTTCCCTTCCCCTCCCCCTAGGAAAACAAGGCATTTTGCCTTTCATCAAATAGGGGAGCTAATTCTTACCTTTTACCTCTTCACACAGTAACGAAAACATTTTAGAACAACATAAGTAGCCTACCTGTAAATTTAATGTTTGTGAAGCAGTTGGCTGCAAAGTTGTTCCAGCAAGTTGCACCTGGAATTAAAACAGTAAGAAAATAAAATCAATAGTTATAAGCTGCAGTTAAAATTAATGTCTTCTGTGGACATGATTATGAAGCAAGGATTTCAAATTGCCACATATGCCTGGCAGAGTAAAAGATTTGTTTTCTTTTAGGTCATAAATGTTCTAATCTTAAATACTGTGATGTGTTTGCGAATTTAAGAATTTAAGAAAAAGTAAGTTTAATTTCTCATTTAACAGAAATTACTTTTCACCATTCCTTCCAACTCTAATTGAGTTGTAAAGGCCTCAGCTTCATCCCCTTACACTCATCAACTCAATCAGCTTTGAGCTTTGTTACGATCCTATTAGAGAAGATCAATGTGTAAAGAGAAATCCAAACACCTCGAGTTTAACTGACAGAACAACACCACAAGATTTATATTGAACTAGGAGTACACATAAGTATGATTTGATAGCGGAATCTTAGCTGCAGAAAGACATGGATTTGGATCGGAATATTGACGGGTACAGGATATTTAGGAAGGACAGGAAGCAAGTTAAAGATGGGAGGGTTGGTTCAGAAAGCTAATGGTATAAGCACAATACGGAAGAATGACCCAAGTTCTGGAAACTAGGGTGTGCCAACGATTTCGGTAGAGATTAGAAATGGTAACGGCAAAACATCACTTATCGTGTACAGGCCCTCGACCAGTAACCATGTGGTAGGGTGGAGCACAAAGGAAGAAATAATGGGAGCAAGACACTGCTATAACCATGGGGATTTTAATCTATTGTAGACTGGCAATGTCAGATGGGCAAAGGAGCCTAGATAAAGAATTCATTGAATGTTTGCAGGATAGTTTGTAAGAACAGCATGTTCTGGAGCCAATCAGAGAGCAAACTATAGTAGACCTGGTATTGTACAAAGAGATGGGAGTCATTAATTATCTCATAGTGAAGGCATCCCTAGGTGGCAGCAACCATAATATGACTGAATTTTACATTCAGTTTGAGAGAGAGAGGAGTGGTTCTGAGACTATGTATTCAAACTTAAATAAAGGAAATTTTGAGGGCTTGAAAGCTGAGCTGGCTGATGTGTATTGGAAAATTAGGTTAAGGGACAGGTCAATAGAGATGCAGTGGCAAACATTTAAAGGGCATATTTCAGAATACCCAGAATGGATACATTCCAACAAGTAAGAAGTTGCTCAAGGGACAGACCCACCATCCATGATTAACTAGTAAGATTAAAAGGTAGTATCTTAAGAAAATATCTTATAATTGTGAAAAGACAGGTGGTAGGTCAGAAGATTGGACAGAATACAAGGAACAACAATGAATGACAGAGTAATAAAGAGGGAAAAATTAAGAGTACAAAAGAAAGCTAGCCAGAAATATAAAACAGGCAAGTGTTTTTTCATAAATATTTTGAAATGTTAACAAAAGTGAGTGTTGGTCCTATACAAGATTTATATTGAACTAGGAGTACACATAAGTATCTGGATAATTTACAAGCCGATGGCAGATGAATTGAACAGGTACTTTGCATCAGTCTTCATTCCAGATGATACAAATAACATCCCAGAACCAGGAAATAAAATGAAGGGACTCTGCAAAATTAGAGTCACCAGAGAAATTTAACTGCGAAAATTGTTGGAGCTGCAGGCGAAAAAGCCCGGGTCCTGATGGACTTCATCCTAGGGTCATAGAATCCCGACAGTGCAGAAGGTAATTTGGTCAACCGAATTTTCACCGAACCTTGGAAAGATCACCCTACCTAAGCTCAATCCCCCGCAAGTTATCTAGAAGGGATGGCAGGGAAGGCAGTGCAATGTTCCTCCTGTAGAATGTTTAAGGTGAGGGACACTATCAGTGTCCCTGCTGATTTAAACTGTGGGAAGTGCACCCATCTCCAGCTCCTCAAAAACCACGTTAGGGAACTGGAGCTGGATGAACTTCGGATCATTCGGGAGGCAGAGGTGGTCATAGATAGAAGCTTAAGGGATGCAGTTACTCCGAAGAATGAAGCTAGATAGGTAACGGTGAGATGGGCTGGGAGGAAGCAGTCAGTACAGGGATCCCCTGTGGTTGTTCCCCTTAGTAACAAAGTATACCGCTTTGGATACTGGCGGGGGGCGGGGTCACCTTACCAGGGGTAAGCCATGAGGTACAGGTCTCTGGCACAGAGTCTGTCCCTTTTACTCAGAAGGGAGAGGGGAGAGCAGTAGAGCGTTAGTCATTGGGGACTCCATAGTTAGGGGGACAGAAAGGAGATTGTGGGAACGAGAGAGACTCGCGGTTGGTGTGTTGCCTCCCAGGTGCCAGGGTCCGTCATGTCTCAGATCGTGTTTTCGGGATCCTTAAGGGGGAGGGGGAGCAGTCCCAAGTCGTGGTCCACATACGCACCAACGACATAGGTAGGAAAAGGGATGGGGATGTAAGGCAGGTATTCAGGGAGCTAGGGTGGAATCTTAGAGCTAGAACAAACAGGTGTTAGTATCTCTCGGTTGTCACCCATGCCATGTGCTCGCGAGACGAGGAATAGGGAGAGAGAACAGTTGTACACATGGCTACAGGGATGATGCAGGAGGGAGAGATTCAGATACCTGGATAATTGGGGCACATTCTGGGGTAGGTGGGACCTCTACAAACGGGATGGTCTACATCTGAACCAGAGGGGTACCAATATTCTGGGGGGAAAATTTGCTAATGCCCTTCGGGAGGGTTTAAACTAATTCAGCAGGGGGGTGGGAACCTGAATTGTAGCTCCAGTGTACAAGAAGCTGAGAGTAGTGAGGTCATGAGTAAGGTTTCACGGTCGCATGAGTGTAACGGCAGGCAGGAAGGTGGTTTAAAGTGTGTCTACTTCAACGCCAGTAGCATCCGGAATATGGTGGCTGAACGTGCAGCATGGGTTGGTACCTGGGACTTCGATGTTGTGGCCATTTCGGAGACATGGATAGAGCAGGGACAGGAATGGTTGTTGCAGGTTCCGGGGTTTAGATGTTTCAGTAAGCTCAGGGAAGGTGGTAAGAGAGGAGGTGTGGCATTGTTAGACAAGGACAGTATTATGGTGGCAGAAAGGACGTTTGATGAGGACTCGTCTACTGAGGTAGTATGAGCTGAGGTTAGAAACAGGAAAGGAGAGGTCACTGTTGGGAGTTTTCTATAGGCTTCCGAAAAGTTCCAGAGATGTGGAGGAAAGGATTGCAAATAGGATTCTGGATAGGAGCGAAGGTAACAGGGTAGTTGTTATGGGGGACTTTAACTTTCCAAACATTGACTGGAATCGCTATAGTTCGAGTACTTTAGATGGGTCAGTTTGTGTCCAATGGGTGCAGGAGGCCACATTGGATTTGGTACTGGGTAATGAACCAGGCCAAGTGTTAGATTTGTTTGTGGGAGAGCACGTTGGAGATAGTGACCACAATTCGGTGTCTTTCACTATTGCACTGGAGAGGTATAGGGCCATACGGCAGGGCAAGGTTTATAATTGGGGGAGGGGTAATTATGATGCGATTATGCAAGAATTAGGGAGCATAAGATGGGAACAAAAACTGTCAGGGAAAGGCACAAATGAAAAGTGAAGCTTGTTCAAAGAAGAAATACTGCACCTCCTTGATAGATATGTGCCTGTCAGGCAGGGAGGAAATGGCCGTGTGAGGGAACCATAGTTCACAAAAGAGGTTGAATGTCTTGTCAAGAGGAAAAAGGAAGCGCATGTAAGCATGAGAAAACAAGGTTCAGTTGGGTCGCGCGAGGGTTACAAGGTAGCAAGGAATGAGCTTTAAAAAAAAAAGGCTTAAGAGAGCTAGGAGGGGGCATGAGAAGTCCTTGGCGGGTCTGATCAAGGAAAACCCCCAAGGCTTTTTACTCTTATGTGAGAAATAAAAGAATGACCAGGGTGGGGTTAGGGCCGGTCAAGGACAGTAGTGGGAACTTGTACATGGAGTCAGAAGAGATAGGAGAGGGGTTGAATTAATACTTTTCTTCAGTGTTCACCAAGGAGAGGGGCTATGTTTTTGAGGATGAGTGTGAGATACAGGCAGGTAGGCTGGAGGAGGTAGATGTTCTGAGGGAAGATGTATTAGCAATTTTGAAAAACCGGAGTGTCGACAAGTCCCCTGGGCCAGATAGGATATATCCTAGGATTCTTTGGGAGGCAAGGGATGAGATTGCAGAGCGTTTGGCTTTGTTCTTTGGGTCCTCACTGTCCACAGGGATAGTGCCAGAGGACTGGAGAGTGGCGAATGTTGTTCCTCTGCTCAGGAAAGGGAATAGGAATGATCCTGGTAATTGTAGGCCGGTTAGTCTTACTTTGGTGGTCGGTAAATTAATGGAAAGGGTCCTGAGGGATAGGGTTAATGACCATTTGGAACAATGCAGCTTAATCCGGGATAGTAAACACGGATTCGTGAAGGGTAAAACTTGCCTCACAAATTTGATTGAATTCTTTGAAGTGTGTAGATGAAGGTAGAGCAGTTGATGTCGTATACATGGATTTCAGTAACGCATTTAATAAGGTTCCCCATGGTCGGCTCATGAAGAAAGTAAAGAGGAGTGGGATAGAGGGAGATTTGGTCAATTGGATAAGCATCTGGCTATCACATAGAAGACAGAGGGTGGTGGTGGATGGAAAATTTTCAGACTGAAGACCAGTTACCAGCGGTGTACCACAGGCATCAGTGCTGGGTCCTCTGCTATTTGTGATTTTTTATAAATGACTTGGAGGAGGGGGCTGAAGGGTGGGTCAGTAAATTTGCTGATGGCACCAAGATTGGTGGAGTAGTGGATGAGGTGGAGGGCTGTTGTAGGCTGCAAAGAGACATTGATAGAATGCAGAGCTGGGCCGAAAAATGGCAGATGGAGTTTAACCCTGATAAGTGCGAGGTGATTCATTTTGGTAGGACAAATTTGAATGTGGATTACAGGGTCAACGACAAGGTTGAGGAATGTGGAGGAACCGAGAGATCTTGGGTTCATTTCCACAGATCTCTGAAGGTTGTCACTCAAGTGGATAGAGCCGTGAAGAAGGCCTATAGTGTGTTAGCATTTATTAACAGGGGGCTTGAGTTTAAGAGCCGTGGGGTTATGCTGCAACTGTACAGGACCCTGGTGAGACCACATTTGGAGTATTGTGTGCAGTTCTGGTCACCTCATTATAGGATGTGGAAGCATTGGAAAGGGTACAAAAGGAGATTTACCAGGATGCTGCCTGGATTGGAGGGTAGGTCTTATGAGGAAAGGTTGAGGGAGCTCGGGCTGTTCTCATTGGAGCGAAGGAGGATGAGGCGACTTAATAGAGGTTTATATGATGATGAGGGGGATAGATAGAGTGGACGTTCAGAGACTATTTCATCGGGTGGATGTAGCTGTTACAAGGGGGCATAACTATAAGATTCAGAGTGGGAGATATAGGAGGGATATCCGAGGTAGGTTCTTTACTCAAGAGAGTGGTTAGGGTGTGGAATGGACTGCCTGCTGTGATAGCGGAGTCGGACATTTTAGGAACTTTCAAGCAGTTATTGGATAGGCACATGGAGCACACCAGAGTGACAGGGAGTGGGATAACTTGATCTTGGTTTTGGTAAAGCTCGGCGCAACATCGAGGGCCAAAGGGCCTGTTCTGTGTTGTACTGTTCTATGTTCTATGAGACATGAAGGTCCAGTTAGGGCGCTTGAGAGTTACAAGTTAGCCAGGAAGCACCTAAAGAGAGAGCTAAGAGGAGCTAGGAGGGGACATGAGAAGTCCTTGGCAGGTAGGATCAAGGAAAACCCCAAAACTTTCTATAGGTATGTCAGGAATAAAAGAATGACTAGGGTAAGAGTTGGGCCAGTCAAGGACAATAGTGGGACGTTGTGTGTGGAGTCCAAGGAGATAGGAGAGGCGCTAAATTAATATTTGTCAGTATTCACACAGGAAAATACAATGTTGTCGAGGAGAATACTGAATACAGGCTACTAGACTAGACGGGATTGATAAGGAGATGTTAGCAATTCTGGAAAGCATGAAAATAGATAAGTCCCCTGGGCCGGATGGGATTTATCCTAGGATTCTCTGGGAAGCTAGGGAGGAGATTGCAGAGCCTTTGGCTTGGATCTTTATGCCGTCATTGTCTACAGGAATAATGCCAGAAGACTGGAGGATAGCAAATGTTGTCCCCTTGTTCAAGAAGGGTAGAAGAGACAACCCCGGTAACTATAGACCAGTGAGCCTTACTTCTGTTGTGGACAATGTCTTGGAAAGGATGTAAGAGATGGGATTATAATCATCTAGAAAGGAATAATTTGATTAGGGATAGTCAACACGGTTTGTGAAGGGTAGGTCGTGCCTCACAAACCTTATTGAGTTCTTTGAGAAGGTGACCAAACAGGTGGACTAGGGTAAAGCAGTTGATGTGGTGTATATGGATTTCAGTAAAGCGTTTGATAAGGTTCCCCACGGTAGGCTATTGCAGAAAATACGGAGGCATGGGATTCAGGGTGATTTAGCGGTTTGGATCAGAAATTGGCTAGCTGGAAGAAGACAAAGGGTGGTGGTTTATGGGAAATGTTCAGATTGGAGTCCAGTTACTAGTGGTGTACCACAAGGATCTGTTTTGGGACCACTGCTGTTTGTCATTTTTATAAATGACCTGGAGGAAGGCATAGAAGGATGGGTGAGTAAATTTGCGGATGACACGAAAGTCGATGGAGCTGTGGACAGTGCAGAAGGATGTTGCAGGTTACAGATGGACATAGATAAGATGCAGAGCTGGGCTGACAGGTGGCAAACGGAGTTTAATGCAGGAAAGCCTGAGGTGATTCATTTTGGAAGGAGTAACAGGAATACAGAGTACTGGGCTAATGGTAAGATTCTTGGTAGTGTGGATGAACAGAGAGATCTCGGTGTCCACGTACATAGATCCCTAAATATTGCCACCCAGATTGATAGTGTTGTTAAGAAGGCGTACGGCGTGTTAGCTTTTATTGGTCGAAGGATTGAGTTTCGGAGCCATGAGGTCAAGTTTCAGCTGTACAAAACTCTGGTGCAGATTATTGCGTGCAGTTCTGGTCGCCGCATTATAGGAAGGATGTGGAAGCATTGGAAAGGGTGCAGAGGATATTTACCAGGATGTTGCCTGGTATGGAGGGAAGATCTTATGAGGAAAGGCTGAGGGACTTGAGGCTTCGTTAGAGAGAAGAAGGTTAAGAGGTGACTTAATAGAGGCATACAAGATGATCAGAGGATTAGATAGGGTGACAGTGAGAGCCTTTTTCCTCGGATGGTGATGGCTAGCACGAGGGGACATAGCTTTAAATTGAGGGGAGATAGATATGGGACAGATGTCAGAGGTAGGTTCTTTACTCAGAGTAGTAGGGGCGTGGAATGTCCTGCCTGCAACAGTAGTGGACTCGCCAACATTAAGGGCATTTAAATGGTCATTGGATAAACATATGGATGATGATGGAATAGTGTAGACGGGCTTTAGATTGGTTTCACAAGTCGGCGCAACATTGAGGGCAAAGGGCCTGCACCGCGCTGTAATGTTCTATTCCTGCAACTCCACTTCAAGGTGCAATTTAGCATGGCCAATTCACCCAACTTGCACATCTTTGGACTGTGGGAGAAAACCACAGCAGCCGGAGGAAACCCACGTAGACACGGGGAGAATGTACAAACAGTAAAAGTTTCTAGTGAGATAGTTGATGGATTGGTTTTAATTTTCCAAATGCCCTAGATTTGGGAGATGGTCCCATTACATTGCAAGATAGCAAATGTAACTCCATAATTCAAAAAGGGAGCGCAACAGAAAGCTGGAAACTACACACCGCTTAACATCTGTTATTAAAGAGGTCATAGCCATTGATAAGCTCACGGTAATCAGACAGAATCAACATGGTTTTATGAAAGGGAAATCATGTTTAACCAATTTATTGGAGTTCTTAACATGCACTGTGGATAAAGGGATGTACTGTACTTAGATTTCCAGAAGGCATTTGATAAAGTACCACATCAAAGGCTGTTGCAGAAAATAAAAGCTCATGGTACAGGGGGCATCATATTGGCAAGGAAAGTAATTGGCTGGATAACGAGGAGCATAGTGTAGATATAAATGGGTCTTTTTTAGGTTGGTAAGGTGTGACAAATCATGTCCCACAGGGATCAATGCTAGGACCTCAACTGTTTACGATTTATATAAATGAGTTTGATGAAGGGACTGAAGAAAATTTGCTGGTGGCACAAAGATGGCCGGGAAAGCAAGTTCTGAAGAGGACATAAGGAGACTACAAAAAGAGATAGACAGTTTAAGTGAGTGGGCAAAGATCTGGCAAATGGAGTATAATGTGGGAAAATGTTCATTTTGGCAGGAAGAATTAAAAAAAGCATATCATCTAAATGGTGAGAAATTGCAGAGTTCAGAGGTGCTTAGGGATTTGAGTGTCCGGGTGCATGAATCACAAGTGGTTATTATGCAGTCACAGGACGTAATTAGGAAAGCTGATAGATTGTTATCATTTACTGTGTGGGGAACTGAATACAAAAGTAGACTGGTTATGCTTTAGTTGTACAGGGCACTAGTGAGACCACATATGTAGTATTGTGTACAGTATTGGTCACCTTATTTAAGGAAGGATATGGAAGCAGATCAGAGAAAGTTTACCAGACGGCTACCTGGAATGGGTGGGTTGTCTTATGAGGAAAGGCTAGACAGGCTAGGTTTATATCCACTATACAAGTATAAGAGGCAACCTGATTGAAACATACATGATCCTGAGGGGGCTTAACAGGGTGGAAGTGGAGAGGATGCTTCTTCCTGTATGAGAATCTAAAAATAGTGTTAACAGGGCAGCACGGTGGCACAGTGGCTAGCATTGCTGCCTACGGCGCTGAGGACCCGGGTTCGCATCCCGGCCCTGGGTCACTGTTCGTGTGGAGTTTGCACATTCTCCCCGTGAATGCATGGGTTTCGCTCCCACAACCCAAAGATGTGCAGGTTAGGTGAATTTGCCACGCTAAATTGCCCCTTAATTGGAAAAAATTATTGGGTACTATAAACTTATAATTTAAAAAAAAATATATAGTGTTAACTAAATTAGTGGCTATTCATTTAAAATGGAGATGAGGTGAAAAAATTCTTCTGAGCAGGTCTTTGGAACACTCCTTCTGAAAAAGGTGGTAGAAGCTGAGTCTTTGAATATTTTTAAGGCAGAGGTGGATAGATTCTTGACAAGCAATGGGTTGATTGATTATTGGGGGAAGGTGAGATGCAAATTTGAGATTATAATCAGATCCATCATGATCTTATTAAATGGTGGAGCAGGCTCGAGGGGCTGAACAGACTGCTTCTGCTACTTTTCGTATTTCACATTATTTTACACAAAACAAACATTATTGTGTATATAATTAAGCAAAACAATCACAATTAACTTAACTCAAGAGTTCATAGCATACGTAGTTAGAAATTCATTTTTACTGCCCCTCCCTCTCCCAGCTTTCCTTCCCACAACCCTCTGGAGTTCCCCCAGTGTTCCTATAATTCTCTGAGGTAAGATTTTACAGGAATCCTTCCATTATTTTTTTTGGCTATGTGACCCTCCAACTTTTCTTTAAGACCTCATGACTGGATGCCTTAGCCCTTTAGCCTGGTTGTCGGCAGAATACCGACTCCCTTTTCACAGCCTTCCAAGTTAACTCTGCTGACTCTTCCCTGCCACAGGGCTCTGTGAGGACCACTGAAGACCGCTTCCTTAGCTGTGAGCCAGGCAAATCTTCCAGCTGGTTTTCACCTTACAAAATCCAAAATGAGCTCAAGCTGCATATTCTATTCAGTTAACAATTAATTAGTATTTTCTCTGCTTAAGTGCAGGATGACTGACATTCATCTTCATTGGCTCTCCCAACTCAATAAGCTGAAATTTACACCAAATCTAAAGTGCAACTCCCTGCTTTCTAAGCAAATATTTGATAATTTAAAACAAAATAACCGTCTACCTGCACAACCCATCTCGACAACAAGGTGGCATGCATTGAGATGTCCTCAAAGAGAAATATAAATTAATTATTTTACACTGAACATAACACACTAATTCTGAAACCCATATAGATAATTGATATCCCTAATAGAGTTTTAGGATTTCCAAGATGGCTGGCTCTGTTAAATAATTCTCTTGTTTACAATTGGCTTTTAATTTCTTTTCAGCTGGGAACTGCATAAAGACTCAAATCTTTTCCTGACACAAGGTTGACCTACTAGCTCCATTACAAGCTTAAAGATGGGTCACCAATTGTTAAATGTCTTCATGACACTAGCTCGTAAGATAATCAATAGTTCTCTTTAAATTCAGATTAAGCTGAGCTTGTTTGAATTGCATTAACTTGAGGTACATTCCAATTTCTTAACCAGATGTTTCCATTTATCTTACATTCAACACTTTATATTCTAAACCATATGAATAATATAATCAGATTCCACAACCTGTTGGAAAGATAAGAAGCTCTTTTTCCATCACCTCTCCCCCCCCCAATACTCACTTCTTTGGTCAAAGGTAACCCACATCGACTACTCTGGTCCAGGATGTCTCCCATTTCAGAATTCTTTATTCATCTAGACTTTTGACTTCTTATCCTTTCCATAGGAACTGCCAATTTGCTGATCTCATTTCTCCACTCCCCTTATTCTAACTTGTTTTGAACTTGAGCTTGCCTTTTCTCAGCTCCAATCTGATTAAACCTGTCACTAAACCTGCTGTAGTGAACAAATATCTGCTTTGCAAAGTCTGAAGGCCAGCCCTCAGACATCTCCTGCTACCTTTCCCTGGACTATGATGCCACTACTGCATATCAAACCATCATTTCCCACACCATTACTGACCTGATATACCCTGGTGAGACCACATCGTGAGTACATTTTGGTCTCCTTATTTGAAAAATGATACAACTATGTTAGAAGCAGTTCAGAAGTTCCACTTGGCTCATTCCTTTATCTTTATGAAGGTTGAACAGGTTGGGCCTATGTCCACTGGAGTTTAGAATAGTAAGAGTGATCTTATTGAAATGTACGATTTTGAGGGGATTTAACAGGGTGACTCGTCAAAGGATGTTTCTTCTTGTGGGAGAGACCAGAACAAGGAGACACCATTTAAAAATAAGAGGGCTCCCTTATAAGATAAAGATGAGGAGAAATGTTTTCTCTCAAGAGGGTTAATCTACAGTCATTACTCTTACTAGAAAGCAATGGAGGCTGGGTCATTGAATTTATTCAAGGCCGAGTGAGATTTATATATGGAGGAGGAGGGTGGAACACAGGGGGCGCGATTCTCCCATATGGGGAGAAATCGTAAGGCTGGTGTCAAATCCGGGCGGGTTTGACGCCAGCCCCCCCCCTTCCCGACCGGGAACCGATTCTGGTCCCCGGCCGGGGCTAGCATGCCGACGCCGTAAATTCCGGCATCGCGGGCTTAACGAATTTCGTTAAGCCCACTTGCCAGAGTTAGCGCCGGCTGACGCGTCATATGACGTCAGCCGCGCATGCGCGGATTGGAAGACTCCAACCCGCGCATACGCGGATGACGTCATCGCGCATTTGCGCGAAACCCGCGCATGCGCGGGCCGGGATGCCCCTCAGCCGCCCCGCGAAGTGATACAGCGGGGCGGCGGAGGGACAAAGAGTGCGCGGGCATCGGGCTCGCTATCGGTGCCCACCGATCGCGGGCCCATGGCACCCTTGGCACGGCCGTGGTACTGCCGTGCCAATCGGTGCCATGGTTTTAAAGATCGAGAGTTTACGGCCGTTTTTACGAACGGCCAGACCAGATGTGATTGCCGTTCGTAAAAACAGCCGTAAAGGGCTGGGAACTCGGCCCATCGAACAGCTGAGAATCGCTGCCGGCCGTAAAAAAACGGCGGCAGCGATTCGTATCGGGAGTCGGGCGGGGGGGGGGGGGGGGGGGGGGGGGGGGGAAGAATAGCGGGAGGGCGTCGGAACAGCGTGGCCGTAAAATTTTACGAGCCACGCTATTCTCCGCACCGTCGGGAGTGCTGAGAATCGCGCCCAGGGTGTCTCTATATGCTGATGATTTGCTGCTTTATGTTACAGACCCGGTCCCACTATGGATGAAATAATGGAGCTACTGAGGATCCTTGGTTCTGTTCGGGATACAAGTTGAATCTGGAAAAGTGTACTTTCCAGTTAATCCACTGGGGAGGGGAGCAAGCATGGGGGTTGCTGCTTTTTTGCCTGGTCAGCTCTAGCTTTGTGTATCTGGGCATTCGGGTAGCTCATGATTGGGCCCAGCTCCATAAACTGAATTGCACAAGTCTGGTGGAGTACGGTTAATCAGACTTTGTAGAAGTGGGATAACCTTGTCCTGACCTTGGCAGGTAGAGTCCAGTCTATTAAAATGAACACTCTCCCAAGGCTTTTGTTTCTTTTTCAATGTCTTCCTGTTTTCTTCCTAAATCTGTTTTTGAGAGGGTTAATCACATCCATTTTTTTGGGGCGGGGGATGTAGAGAAAGAGACAGAGAGAGAGTGAATGACCCCAATGATCCACAGGGCAGTTCTTCAAAGGGATAGACAATCGGGGGACCTAGAATAACAAACTTGCCTCTTTATTATTGGGTGGCCAATACTGAGAAGGTACTACGGTGGTGCAGTGACCCGGGTTCCATATGGAGGCAGATACAGGTAGTGCAAGGGATCTAATCTCAATGCACTGGTGACGGCTTTGCTTCCGTTTTCTCTGGCCAGATACTCCTCAAAGCCAGTGGCCATGTCGACTTTAAATATATGGAGACAATTCAGGCAGCACTTTAAAGACGACATTTGGCCCATCAAGTCTGCACCAGCCCTTGGAAAGAGGACCCTACATAAGCCCATGACTCCGCCCTTCCTCGTAACCCCACCGAATCTATTGGACACGAAGGGGCAATTTAGCATGACCAATCTAGCTAACCTGCACATCTTAGGACAGTCGGAGGAAACCCATGCAGATACAGGGAAAGTGCAAACTCTACACAAGTCACCCCAATCCGGAATTGAACACAGGTCCCTGCAGCTGTGAGGCAGCAGTGTTGCCACCGTGCCACCCACATGGTTGGATCCATATCGAGGATGACCCCTATTTGCACCAATCATCTATTCGCGCCATCGAGACTAGACACTATGGGCGTAATTCTCCAAATCACTCTGGACTTTCCAGATTCTCCGTTTTGAAGGGGGCTAGCAGGGCCTCGGAGTGCTCCTCGCCCACAGCTCCGGCTGTCGATATGGGGCCCTGCATTTACCGACCACAGTGGGCCGGCCCCGACAATATAGGCATCCCTGCAGATCGCGTGCGTCCCCTGATGGGTGGCATCCCATCGCACGCCTGGCCGTCCTGGAGGCTCCCAACCCGGTGACGGATCCCTCCCGCCTCTCACCAGGGAGGTCGCGGACTCAGTCCGCAGCCACCGCTCCGAGCTCCCGCCGGGCGGAACCATGAGTGAACCACGCCGGAGGGAACTCGACCAGTTGTCGGCGGAGAATCGCCACGGTGGCCTCTTTCAATTGCCCCCGACCGGCGCCGCGTCAACCGCACTCCTCTCCTCCCTTCCTCCCACCCCCGATTGCGGCGCAGAGAATCCCAGTCTAGGTTTTTTTGGGGGGGGGGGCTCAAGAGATTTGGGGATTTGTTTGTGGAGGGACAGTTTGCCAGCTTGGAGAAATTATCAACGAAGTTCGGGCTTTTAGGGCCGAACTCGTTCAGGCACCTCCAGGTAAGGAATTTTATACGAGGGATCTTCCCAATATTTTCTGTAACACCACCAACGTTCCTGATGTGGAGGATCTTTTTGCTGGCGGGGTCAGAGGAGGGTAACACCCAGTATCAACGGACGGATTCGGTCACGTGGATGAGGTGGTATCAAAGTGGGAGAGGAAGTTGGAACCTATAGTAGATGATGAGGAATGAAGTGAGGCCCTTAATAGGGTGCACTCCATGCCTTCATGTGCGCGGCGTGGTCTGATCCAACTTAAGGTGGTGCATACAGCATACCTGACCAAAGCTAAGGTGAGTGACTTCTTTCCGGAGCTGGAGAACAGGTGCGAACGGTGCTCTGGGACATATGTTCTGGTCTTGTCCCAAATTGATAAGCATTTGGGTCTTTTTCTTTGGCACCATGTCAGCTTTCCTGAATATTGATCTGGAGCCTTTTCCTCTGATGACCATTGCTGGGGTGTCTGACTCGCCGGCGCTGCAAGCAGGGATGAAGACATATGTCACACCTTCATCTTGTTGATATTGCTTGGAGGATAGTTCTGCTGGGGTGGGGGTCTTCTACTCTGCCCAACCCCGCAGTATGGTGGGTGACTTAACGGAATTCTTGTATCTGGAGACAGTCAAGTACACAGCTAGTGGGTTGGTTGAGGGGTTCTACCGGAGATGGCAGCCATTCAGTTCCTTCTTTAAGGAATTAGTCACTGTCAGTTGCAGGTTTAGGTGTAGGTGGCCGGTGGGAGGGGGGTTCTCTCTCTCTCTCTCCCTCCTTTTTGTTGAAAGGTTTTTGTTGTTGGTTTTGTGTATCATTTGCTATGGATAATGTGGGTTAGGTTATAAGATTTATTGTACATGGAAAATCTTTAATTTAAAAAAAAAAGTGTTATGTAGATTTTTGATAGACAAGGGAGTCAAGAGTTATGGAGACAGTCAGGAACGATGAGCTATGATCAGGCTCGAAGGCCAAAAGACCTACCCATGCTTCTAATTCCTATCTCCAAGAAAATGTCACCCTGTGGCCTCCAACCACGCACAGCCTTCTTCAACCTCATTCCCAAGACCTACAATAGGACTGCCATGATAGACCCATCATTTCATCCTGCTCTTGCCCCACATAACTTATTTATTCCTATTGCAAGTAACTTTTCTCCCCTTGTTCAGTCTCGTCCACCACCACTTCTACAGTTTCCTTGTCCTAATCTCCTGCTTTTCACCACGAGTGTTTATTTTCTGAATCTTCATCCCTCATCAAGATGGCTTGTAAGCCCTCTGCTTCTTCTTAAGCAGATGCTTAAATGGTCCCCATCCACCAGTACATTCTTATTTAATTAACACCACTAAATAAATTATTTGGTAATTATCTGGGAGCTGGCTAAATGAAAATTGGCTGCCGTGTTCCTACATTATAACAGTGACAACACTTTAAAACGACTTTATTCCTCTGCCTTGTTTACCTTATTCTTAAATTGAACAATGTCTCTTTTGAAACAAGGGGAGCTTGGGCAAGTTTTCAGGATCCCATATAAATGATGATGTTAGTTTCATCTAAAGGGTTTTTTTTGTAAAAGATCTCCCAAAGCATATGCAGAAGTATTATAAACAATATTTGATAAATAAGGAAATATTAGAGCATATAAACATGAGCTTAGGAAAGTGGTAGGTTTTAAAGAGTGTCCTTAAAAGGAGAAAAGCAAGGTGGAGATCAGGGAGGGAATTCTAGAGCTTAGGGTGAAGGCCTCTTCAGCCACGACTGCCAATGATAGGGCAATTAAAATCAGGGATCTGCAAAAGATTAGAACTGCAGCAGCATTATTGTCTCAGAAGGTTGTATTTTCATGTACCAACTAGTGCAAGAACAAAAATTTACAGAGACAACCTACACCTCTAATACTGGTAAATATAATAGTACTTTTAAACACAATGACCATGTGCAATTATTTAAACTGCCACCACCACCCATAGGCAAAAATGAGATGCAGTATTGTTTACAGCATTCTTTCTTTTCACAAGGACAGCACAAAAAGACTAAAAAGGGATTAAAATAAGTGACTGAATGGGGAAACACAATAAATAATATAGGAACTCCTGTAACCGGATTACACTACAGTCATAAAAGCCACCAAATCTTAAAACCTCTCGCATAAAACTTGGGTTGTATGCAGATCAGAGAAATTTGGAAGCAATGGCTAATAATTACTGTCAAGTACAGCATACCTCTGGTGTACTTTAAGAAAAAAACTCAGTACAGTGGGTTCTTTGTAGAATTTTATATCCATTCTTAAACAAAAATCTAAATGGTACTTCAGTGTTTCATTGACCTAGAATGGAATAAATTATTTCTTAAAAGGGGAATACCATAATTTTTTCTCTAAATCCAGTGACAGCACAAAGTTTGGGTTGCTATTCTAAAATCTATGTTTTAAGCTATTCATGGCCAGTACCTGGACAGTTAAGATATTACCGTAGAAATCATCGAGTGCACTCAATTCCTGGCAAAGAATCAAATTTAACCGCAGCCAAAATGCAAGTGCTGAGAGGCCATGGACCAAGTTGTGAATAAAGCTCCTTTCCCCATGTATTGGTTAGCCCGATTCCTCCTATAGGAAAAATTTAGCTCTTTTCTGTACACAATAATAATAGGCTTGCCATATTTGACTGTTCAGAGCCACCCAGTGATATGCCTGATTGTTCAAGCAACCATTGAGCAGGTTGGGGATGACCAGGAGATTGGCATTCAGTAACTAAAGTCCTAATTTTAACATTTACGAGGCACAAGTCAGGGGTGTGATGAATGGTCTTTATTTATCTCGAAGAGTGCAGCTCCAACAATGCTCAAGAAACTCTGCACCTGAAACATGAACTATGTCTGCAGTATGTACAAGATGCACTGCAGCAGTTTGCCAAAGCTTCAAGACAGCACCTTCTAGATCCATGACCTGTAACACCTGGAAGAACAAGGATGCAAGAACATGGACAACAACTGCCAGTTCTTCGAAGAGTCACACTCCATGCTGACTTGGAAATAAATCACTGTTCCTTCATAGTCAGGTCAAAGTCCTGGAACTCACTGCCCAACGGTACCCAGATGTACTCAGGAACATTTTGAACTTAAGAGCAGGAGTTCTTGTTCTAATTTCTCCCACAACAGGAAACATCTTCCCAATATCCACTCCATCAAGTCCCCTCAAGGTCACATATGTTTCAATAAGATCACCTCTCATTCTTCTAAACTGCAATGAGTATAGGCCCAACCTGTTCAACCTTTCTTCAAAAGCTAAGCCCTTCATCACAGGAATGAGCTGAGTGAACTGTTTCTAATGCAAATGTATCAATCATATCTACATCAAACAACTGCACCAGTTTAAAAAAGCTTCTCATGACCAATTGAGATGAGCAATAAATGCTGGCCTTACCAGCGATGCCCACATCCTGTAAGCAAACAGAAAAGTCAAATTTAATGCAGAGAAGTATAAAATTATATTTTGGAAGAATGATGAGAAGCAAAATACAATAATATTTTTTTTTAAACTTATAGGGCCTGCATGAACAAAACCTGGGAATTTACAACAGAAATCTTTTAAGGTAGCAGGACAAGCAGAGGAGGTGGTTATAAACTGCATAAGGTCCTTGATTTTTAAAACAGAAGCCTAGAAAACAAAATCACAGAAAATACAGTGCAGAAGAGGCACTTTGTCCCATTGAGTCTGCACCGACACATGAAAAACACCTGACCTACCTACCCAATCCCATCTACCAGCACTTGGCTAATAGCCCTAAATGTTACAACGTGCCACGTGCTCATCCAGGCACTTTTGTTTTTTTTTTTAAAAAAGGATTTGAGGCAATCCGCCTCTCCCACCCTCCCAAGCAGTGCATTCCTGACTGTCACCACCATCTCGGTAACAAGGTTTCTCCTCACATTCCCCCTAAAGCTCCTGCCTCTCACCTTGAACTTGTGTCCCCCTCATGTCTGGCCCTTCAAATAAGAGGAAACAGCTGCTTCCTATCCACCCTGCCCATGTTTCTCATAATTTTGTATACCACAATCAGGTCGCCCCTCAGCAACAGAATAATGCTAAACCTTTGTAAATCGCTCGTTAAGTTTCGGTTGGATTACTGATGATCAATTCTTTGCACCAGGCTTGAGGGAAGACTGGTGTGAGGAATGAAGAGGTTCAGTTACTTGGAGATATTAGAGAAATTGGGTTGATCTCTTTAGAGCAGAGAAGGCTCAAGTATATTAAATGGAGGTGTTCAAAATCATGAAGTGCTTGATAACAGCAAATAGAGAAATTCTTTCCATTGTCAGCAGCATCAGTGAGTAACTAGGACATAGATTTAAGATGGGATAAGTCAAATTTTTTGTTTTAAGCGCAAGTTGCTATGATCTAGCTGAAAAGGGTGGTGGAAGCAGATTCAATAGTAACTAACAAGAAATGGGATAGATACCCAAATATAGAATATAGAACAGTACAGCACAGAACAGGCCATTCGGCCCTCAATGTTGTGCCGAGCTTTGTCCAAAATCAAGATCATTCTGTCATTCTGGTGTGCTCCATGTGCCTATCCAATAATTGCCTGAAAGTTCCTAAAGTGTCCAACTCCACTATCACAGCAGGCAGTCCATTCCACACCCTAGGCACTCTCTTGAGTAAAGAACCTTACTCCTATATCTCCCACCCCGATCCTTATAGTTGTGCCCCCTTGTAACAGCTAAATCCACCCGAGGAAATAGTCTCTGAACGTCCATTCTACCTATCCGCCTCATCATCTTATAAACCTCTATTAAGTCGCCTCTCATCCTCCTCCGCTCCAAAGAGAAAAGCCCGAGCTCCCTCAACCTTTCCTCACAAGACCTACCCTCCAAACCAGGCAACATCCTAGTAAATCTCCTTTGCAGCCTTTCCAATGCTTCCACATCCCACCTATAGTGAGGTGACCAGAACTGCACACAATACTCCAAATGTGGTCTCACCAGGGTCCTGTACAGTTGCAGCATATACCCACTGCTTTTAAACTCAAGCCCCCTGTTAATAAACCCTGTGGTATACCGCTGGTAACTGGTCTCCAGTCTGAAAATTTTCCATCCACCACCACCACCCTCTGTCTTCTATGTGATACAGGTGAACTATTTTCTCAGGTGTTGAATCAAAAGAGCATAATATTAAAAAGAGGTGGTGATTTAGGAGAGAAATCAGAAGCATTTTTCATCTGGAGCTCTCTTCCCACAAAAGCTTGTGGATGTTGAGTCAACTTAAATTTTAAAGTCGGAGATTGATAGATTTTTATTGGATAAGGGTTTTGAATGAATGCAGCAAAAGTCAATCCCCAATCTGGGTAATTTCAGTCATGATAACAGCTGGGAAACAATTAGCCTTCAGGCCGCGGAATAAGCGAGGAAAGTGTTCGCCAGGTTTCGTACCCCTGATCACTATTCAATGCAAAATGTAATTATCGATGAGATCAGCTTGGGTTGTGAAGATTTTTTATGGTCAAATAGTTTGTCTACGCTTACACATTTTTTAAAAAAATGGTCACTTGGCTGAGGGAGCAGAATACTGTTATCCCTGTAAAACATTACTCCAGCAAAAGTCAACCGAAATAGGAAACAAAAATGGGAGAAATGGAGAATGTTAATGATGCTTGTACTTAGTACAAATAAAAACAATTAATATCCTCGGAGGGATATTTATAAATTCCCGCAGAGATGGTTTACAAGCCAGATGTCAAAAACCGAGCTAAAGATACTTGTAAGTCTCGTTAGAGATCTTGCACTTTGCTTGTACTAATGGTTCCCAAGGCAGGGCGGCTTAAACAGTTCCCTTTTCTTAAGTGATGGTTGTCAAACTACAAATTGTGATACTCTTTTCAAAGATAGCGTAAGCCACCAAATAGAAAACAGTGTTAACAGGCAAGAAGATTTGAAAACAAAAATTAGCACAACTATAGGAATATGGGGCAGAATTTAACAGAAAGGTTTCGGTTTTGAATGAAAATGAAATGAAAATCGCTTATTGTCACGAGTAGGCTTCAAATGAAGTTACTGTGAAAAGACCCTAGTCGCCACATTCTGGCGCCTGTTCGGGGAGCCTGGTATGGGAATCGAACCGTGCTGCTGGCTTGCCTTGGTCTGCTTTCAAAGCCAGCGATTTAGCCCTGTGAGCTAAACACAGGCAGTTTTGCAGGCAGTTTCCCGCCGACTTTGTCGGCGAGTTCCCCACCGCTAAAAAAAACGACATGTAGTTACTTCTTTGGGCCCTGGGGAATTTCGCACCAGTTTAGCCCACACTTAGAATTTTTTTCAAGCACTGGGAAGCTGAATTCAGAGATCGAGCAGCCATTTAAAAGGGTGCCCTGACCTCTCTGGTCCCCCACAGCCCCTCCCCCCAACATGGGAAATGTCACCCCTCACACACTTGGTCATTACACCTCCTCTCCTCGCCTGCCCACCGCCCCGCAACTAAGGACACCCCGCTATGGGGCCCAACCACTGTTCAGCCCCCGCCTCCAGGACCCCCACCCTTCGCCATGCTGCCGCCACCACCAGGCCTCTACTTACCTGCCCTGCACCCCACTCCCATTTTTCATACCTCTCCCCCCCCCCCCCCCAGCTATTGACCCTTGCCGGTGCCAGCCTGGTACCCAAGCACCCTTGCCCTGCCATCATGGCACTGCTCATGCCAGCTTGGCAGTACCATCCAGGCACCTTGCAAGGGTGGCAATGCCAAGGTGCCAGCCTGGCAGTGTTATGGTGCCCATGTTCCAGGGGGAAGGCCAGGGGACCACCCTGCACTATCCCTGGCCAAGCAGTAGCATCTGGTGGACCAATAAATCCCCAGAGATCCACATTTGTGTCGACCAGTATTGAACTGTGCCGGCCTGTGGCTCGCTGAGGATGCCGGCAGATCCTGGGAGGCCAGTAGATCATGGGTTACCTCACCTAAGTAGTCACACATTGTTTGGCCATGCCCCCTTTGGGCAGGAGTCTTTGACGCCTCACAGGACTTGGGCAAATCCCACGAGGCGTAAAGGATGCTGGAAAGCCCACGGGACGCCTCTCCCAGGATCAAACGGGTGTTGCACTCTCGCTTGAGCGCAATGCGGCCGGTAGATCGTGCCTAACATGTTAGTAAACCAGGTACTAACCACCTTATGTCGCTTTTAACATTACAAAAGAAATTCTACACAGAGCCATACTTGGATAAGATATAGTTGCCGAGTGAAAGGGTATACTGAGAGGGGATTGTAAAGAGGAAATGCAAAATGTAAAGAGAAAAAAAAGTAGGCGAAAATTACAAGGCTATGATGAATGATGTAGGGAAACTCACAAAGAAACCATGCATATCTGTTGGGCCGAATGGCCTCCTTCTGTGCTTTAAGGTTTTATGATAATATACAATGACCCTCAGTTATCATGAAGGTGACACCAGAGTAGAGAGTTATATTTAATGTTTAGACAGGCAAAAGAACAACTTTAACGTAATAACATACCAACTCACATAAAGACATATTCGGGTACTAAAGCTAGGTCAAAATGTTAAGTTTTAAGGAGTGCCTTAAAGGAAGAGACAGAGATAGAGAGGTGGAGAAGGTTTTGGGGAGGAATTCCACAGCTATGGTGGGGCTTGGCAACTCGAGGTACAGACATCAACAGTGGAGCAATTAAAATCAGGGATGGTCTACCTCACGTTTATTTGCTCATTCAAGTTTATTATGTCCTCCTCAGTATGGACCGTCATCCCTTCAACTTTGCATCATCTGCAAATTTAAAAATTATATTTTTGATTCCAAAGTCTAAAGAGTTAATGTAAATTGTGAACAGCAGTAGTCCCAGCAGTGATCAGCACGGAGCAACACTTTCCAGCTTCTGCCACTCAAAATAACTACCCGTTATTCCCACTCTTAAAAAAAGTCTTGGAAGTCTGCTAGCAATCCATTCTGCCACTTGCCCTCTGGCTCCATATTCATTAGTCTATTATGAGGCACCATATCAAAGGTTTTCCGAAAATCCAGATAAATACCCTCTCTGTCACCACCTCAAATTAAATGAGTTAAACAATATTTTCCCTTTTGCAATGAAAGCTCACTGCTCATTATATTTCTCATTTCTAGATGCTCTTCGATTATCCCAAATCGTACGGTTTCCATTGTTTGTACCTTCAACATCAAGAAACATTGATTTATAATTACTGGACACAGGAACAATATTGAAATCTTACTGTATTTAGCATATTTCCTTATGGATTTAATACTCGCTGCGGGAGAAAATGTGTTGTGCAACAGAAAATCAATTAGGGACTTGGGAATTCCATTTGTGATCATAGAAGTAAGCATTGCCACGGATAAATTTAGATCATAAAGGAATAAGAGCAGGAATAGGCCACACAATCCACTCAAGCTGTGGCCAATCATTTGTGGCTGAATTTCAAAATCAAATCCACTTCTTCGCCTTTTCCCCCCAAATACCTGGATTTCCTTAATGCCCAAAATTATATTGGCCTGACTTCAATTTAATAATTGTCTTCAGTATCCACAGTCCTCTGGGATGAAGAGTTTTAAAATACTCACAATGGAATAAACATGAGCCATCAAAAGGCAACAAAGCGAGCGCGTATGAATCTCAGGACATAGAATATCCCATAATGGTCAATAACGAAGACCTTCAACGTTTACACAGAAGCGTAGAAACTAGGAGGAGAGCCTTTCATTATCATGGCTGATCATCAAACTTAATAGCCTTATCCCGTCTTCCCCCCAAATCCTTTGATCCCCTTTGCCCAGTGCTATATCTAACTGCTTCTTGAAAACATACAATGTTTTGGCCTCAACTACTTTCTGTAGTAGAGAATTCCGCAGACTCACCATGCTCTGGGTGAAGAAATTTCTCCTCACATCTGTCCTAAATGGTCTTCCCCATATCAGACTGTAACCCCTGGTTCTGGCTCCCCCACCATCATGAATATACTTCCTGCATCTACCTACTGGTGACAGCACTGTGATGGATAGAAATTGCTAACAACCAACAGTAAATCCTGGAATAGTTAAGAATATAGCACTGAAGCAGTCTTTAAGAAAGTTCTTCACTGGTGACTTGGGATAGGAGGCTTATTTGACAAGCACTTGCTTTTTCCCCTCCAGGAAAGGACAATGTCTCTTTGGGGCTTGATGTATATTGAGCTAATCTAATCAAAAAATTGTTTAAGTTTTAGGGGTGGTCTTAAAGGAACGATAGGTGCAGAGAGGGCCCTAATAGAGTTTAGGAGATAATTCTCTGAAGGCACAGCTGCCAACAATGGGTTACAGAGTAAGTTATGCCAGGATTTCAAATTTGGACGAATGATGAGATAGAGAGGGTTGAGGTCATGGAGGGATTTGAACATTAGTTTGAGGATATTAAAATTGAAATGTTGGTAGACCAGGAGCCAGAGTAGCTCAGCAGGAACGGGGAGTATGGATTGGGATCAGGCAGCAGCGGTCTGGATGAGCTCAAGTTGTGAAGGGTGACAAATGGGAGACAAGCCAGAACAGCATTAGCACTGTTGAGTTCAGAAGTATCAGTAGTAGATAAGCTGAAGCAAAGATGTTATGGAGGTGGAAGTAGGCAATCTCTGTGATGATGGGGATATGGGTTTGGAAGCTTAGCTCAAGTCAAATAGGATGGCAGGTTGCAAATAGAATGAATCAACCTGAGAAAGTGACCAAGGAGGGGGACGGAATTGGTGGCATCATAGATCTGCTGAATAAGGTACTCGCTTTCCAGTTGTATATTCTTGAAAAATCCTATGGCATTTAGTATCATTATTTAATGCATTTTATCATTGGTACTAACCATACTCCATGCTCTTCCATTTAAACCTAGGGAATTTGCCTATCTGTAGACTCCGTGCCAATTTAAACAAGATTTCTATGAAATGTTCGGTGAAAATAATTAAACATATTTTATGCAAAATATTTAATTGGTTCCTGAAGGAGACAAGTCTTGAATTTGGAACGTTAACGAGGAGCAGCGAATTTGAGATGAAAATAAAATAACAGAAAAGTAACACCACCAGCAGGTACTTAGGAAGAATAATGAGATGGGAATTTCCAGTAACAGGAGTCTGGAGACATCGAGGTGCGAAAAGCCATATCAAAACATTGTTTACTAGAGATCACCGGGACTATATAAATGTAAGCAAGGAATTTGAGTGAGGTAGATAGCAGAATCCACAGAGGGGAATATCAAAGAGATTGAACAATATAATTGCTCACACCCTCAATGGGAAAGCAGGTTTGTTCTCCATCCAACAGCCAGAGGCCAGTTCCATCTGCGATCCGAGCACGGAGGCCTGTTCCAGCTAACATTTAGAGCTCCAACAGATTTAAGATATTCTCCTTTAAACCAGGAAGAGACATTTCCCAGACTTGGTCACCTAAACGGTAACTATTAACTGGATTTGACCTATAGTTACTAAAATTGGATGTTGTTTGGGAAAAGGGGCGTCTCATGTGAGTCATGGGGACATGGATATATTATGGGAACTAGAGGTAACTTCAGATAAAATGATGTGTTTAGTTATTCATATACTAAAGTGTATGTTAGACTTTTGTCATGTATTTTTTCTTTTATTTTACTTTAATAAATATTTTTTATGAATCATTTATACAATGACTGGACTGGTTCTTCAATGGGTTGTACATTACTCCAAACAAAAATACACCACTAAGAGCCAGTGTTTCAAGTTATCCTTCGGGGTTTTGAGACACTCACACAGGTAACATCAACGGGGTTCTTAACAGACAACACCAGCAGTTCTCCACCTGGCAATAAAATGGCATTTTGTGGTCACTGCAAAATCACAAAATGAAAAAAAAACAAAGTGTACATGTTTGGCTGCCTTTTAGGAAACATGCCAAATAATAATAATGTATTTTCTGTTGAAGAAGGGCAAAAGGTAACCCATCTATTTGGGTATCTAACATTTGGAGACTTGAAAACTGTCCATTTTCTAGACTAGAGTCAGAAGAGGAATTGGAGGGGGTTATCTAACCAAGGTGCCAACTACTATAGAGCATAATTAAAAGGCACTTCCAATATTTAATATTCAATTACCAGTACAAAAGATCAATACAATGGAACATTCTCCATTTGCAACTATTATAGTCATGAAATGGCGACGCCGGCGTTGGACTGGGGTGAGCACAGTAAGAAGTCTTACTACATCAGGTTAAAGTCCAACAGGTTTGTCTCAAATCACTAGCTTTCGGAGCACTGCTCCTTGCTCAGGTGAATGAAGAGGTGGGTTCCAGAAACATATATACATGTAGGCAAAGTCAAAGATACAAGACTATACTTTGAATGCAAGTCTTTGCAGGTAATTAAGTCTTTACAGGTCCAGAAAGAGCAACTAGTTGTAAAGACTTTGGAGCAGTGCTCCGAAAGCTAGTGATTCGAAACAAACCTGTTGGACTTTAACCTGGTGTTTTAAGACTTCTTACTGAACTATTATAGTGATCAATCACTAGTTCAAGTTATCCACAAAGACTCTTGATTTGAAATAAAATAGATACCACCATTTTTATCTGAATAGTACCAGTGAAAACATTCAGAACCCGGCATTGGTAGTCATCCACTGTGATATTTGCATCTTGTACAGCTAGAATAGATACAGCCTAGAAAGATGAATTTAAAGGCACAGAATCTAACCACTTGGCAACAAACGTCATGAAAGATTTTCTGACTTGCACAAAAGTAGAGGCTGCTAGCCTCTGTATGAGCCTTCATTCAAGGTTAATGAAAGTTCAGTTATATTAAAAGAATCTAACAAACAGTATGAGAGGATTACTAAATAGGAATGGGTTACACAATCAGGAAATTAATCTCATGACCAGTTTGAAATTTAAACACAGTATACACAAGAAAGCTTTCAGCAAAATCATGTTTAGGTTTGTTATGTAAAATTGTATTAGGTTTGTTATGTAAAATTATATTAACACATTTATAAACAGGAGTATTCCCTCCCCATGCTCCTGCCTGGAAATAATTCCTACAATTCAATTTTCACTACTAATTTTGGGGTTTAAAGGTGCATTGGCATGAACAATATCCTGGATGCATTATTTGTTCTGAAATGCCTTTTAGCTGCCACTATATTTTAGGGAGTTCAGCAGCAAGAACATTCAAAGCGCAATATTCTGTTAAGAATTTTTTAAGTATAAATTTCCAGCAGTAAAAAAATAGTAAATTTAGATGCCTCGCAAGCCTGAACAAGCAATAGTGCACATGGCCGCAATAATAACCTCAATAAATATTATAGGTGTGAAAACTCACATATAAGCATCTGTTCGTCACATCTGACATGTAGTTAACCTGAAGTGACAAGAAAATGACAGTACAGTATATATGTGTACATAAAAAAACATTTTGCTAAGATGACATGATAGAAGGAGCTGACAAAAAAAAGTGATAGCTACAAATAAATGGGCCCTTGAAAAATGGAAATAAAACTAAATAAGCAATAGGGAAGTGACAAACAAACGGAGTGCAAGTTACAAGGAATTTATTCATCAACTCAAGCCACGTAGCATGCAGTTTGCAGCAAAACCAAAATCGCCCCTTTACATTTACAAATAATTCTCTCTATTCTCTACTAAGACTGCAATTTCTGCAATCACTAGGATAATGGAGATTTTTTGCTGCGAAAATGGCAAAAGGCTTTATTTTCCTCAAGTGCACTATGAATACTTGTGTATCTAATATAGAGTCTGATCAACAGATAACCTTAAAATGTTACAAACATGAACATCTTAAAACTGCTCCTCAAAGAAAACAAGACTTCCAATTTTTCAGGTCACAACACAGAACTTTCTACCAAGCTAAAACAAGCTTTTATTTGAATCAGAAGTACAATTTATAAGCCAACTATTAAAAGAAGCATATATAAAGGTAGTGGAATGTACTACTGAAGTGGTCCATTCTGGATAAACTGTGTAATTTGCATCCAAAACATGAATGGTGTTGTACAGGAGGCACTTATGCACAATGTAATTTAATATGATAATAATAAAAAGATACACCTACACAGGGCAAATCACCTTTCCATGTAAAATAGCAAAGGTTCATGCCACTTCACTTTGCATCAAATATATTCCAATATTGCTTGCCTATTTCTTCATCAGGCAACTATAACAAATTATGCACGTACAGCAGAGCCCAAGAGACACAGATTTATCATTCGGCACCATCTGTTTACTGTCACACACTCAATAATACCCGGTTATCCTCAAGTAACTAATTTTGTAACTGGGAAGAAGTTCAAATACTAACTTGGAATAAAGCTGGTCGACTATATCCTAGATTTCTGGGACTTTTTCTGAACAAAAAAATATAGTGTAAACCTAACTAAGACAACACACAATGATCACCTGATCACTTTGACAAAATACCTTGGCCTGGAGTTTCCACCAAGGATAACATTTGTCAAAGTGAATCGAGAATGTTTCAGACACCACCAAGGTTATGCCCAGGTTTCTGTGTTAACTCAGTAGCATCAATTGTATCCAAAATCCACTTTGCATCTGTGTAATCACCCACCATAATTAAACATAATTCATTTGTGACTGCAAGCAGGGCAAGGAGGCCTCAAGATGCCATGATGGAATTGCCAGGAAATGGCGCATTGTTCAAATTTTAAAAAATAATTCATGATCTTTGCAGCAGCAAGGAAAATCTTTGGTTCAATTGACTGTCTGGCCAAGTGAATAACATTGGATTCATGTGATCATGGGTATCTGTGCACCTGGGAATCTGGACGCAATGTGTTGAACCCCACTGTGGCAGAAATTCAACTCTCTTACCTGGAAATGTAGTCAGTTTTATATACTGGCTCAGATCAAGAGTATGTTGAATTAGTGTAAAGGATCGCAGATACTTGGGCGTAAAATAGCAAATCACTTATTCTGAAATCTTTTACGTTATATGAATTGATTCAATCCAGGTTACGTGGTTATCTGGGTGGAATTCCAAGCCCACTTGCTCTGCGGTCTCACTGCAATCCATTTTTCGTAAATAAAAGAAGGAAATATGAATTGCAACATGGATGATTTTCTTTCCAGTTGTAGCATGTTATACCTGGTGCAGCTGTCCCAGTAAGGCCTGAGCCTGTGCTGTTGTGAGTGGGCCTCCTGTTGGGATGGGCTGCCGCTGGAAATCCAGTCCATTTGTTTGGGCACCTAGAGGAGGAAGACCAAAACACAAACGCAAAGAGTGTAAAAATATGAACAGAAAGCGGTTGAACAACTGGTTTCCAAGCCAATGTAACTGCTAGCTATTATCCAACACAGGTGTCAGATTTTCTTTATAGTTAGGGACCAGCTATGGTTTTTGCCATAAAAATACAATGCTGTTCCCGCTAAATCTATTGTGCTAACCACAGTTACATGGTACAGTCATTAACATCCCATCATTCAATTACTCTTTGCACCTTCTTGAAAATAGAGTTAACTATAGTTGACTCATAACCAGCTTGAGCTATAAATCAGACTGCACAACTTTATAAAGTGCCTTAAAATGTTGCTACTAACAAGACAAAAATGTACTGTATTGAAAAGTTAACGACCCAAAAGGTCAACTTTTATTTTTCTTCAAAGGTGCGGCCTGACCTGCTGAGTATTTCCAGCATTTTCTATTGATATTTCAAATTTCCAGCATCTGTATTATTTAGCTTTTGGAAGACAATGGTCATGAGCAAAGCAAGCACAAACTGTTAAAACAGTTACCTCATATCTTGGTGATCCCTCAAGCAAAATTTTTGAATGCATTTTTTTCTGTGCTACTGTCCTTCATAGTGATTCAGTAGTTTATGCTACGCTGTTCGTTTTCTTTTTTTTAAATTTCACATTTCACGCACCAATCCCAGATCAAGCAGGTAGGCAAACATTTAAACATCTATCAAGAAACATTTTAACGTGACAGAATATAAACCGGGATGTTGCTAGGACAAAGCCATATCCCATCGCTCCAGAAAATGGTACACTGGAGCACAGGTGTCCATTTCACTACCTTGTCATTTGTGCACCTGTGTGGCAATCCTCCAACTATAAAGTCAAGGCGAAAATGCACATCAGTACCAGGGCATTCAAGATTTTTTTTTTTTTTTTTTAAATGATTTACAATTTCTCACACACATTTCTCACTCAGCTGAATTATTCATTTTTTATTTTCCTCCATTTCTCCTCAACTTCTTTATGAGGAATAAAATAGTATTTTTCTCTTCTAACCACATGGTTTCCTCTGCCTTATTTTCTCTTTTACCTGCCCAACGTGTCTACAAAAACATGTAAATCTGAATTGATTTTACTCTATAACTTAATTTCTGTCAGTACATTCGGTCAACAGATTCACCAGCAGAATCTTCTGCTGGCCTGATCGGTGAAAAAAAGTTCTTTACCTGGGAACGAATGAAATTGGACCAGAGTTAATCATGATGCCATCAGTAAATGTCTAATATTTTCAGCTTGAGCTGAAACGGCAGAGACAGTTAGGGAGATAAAAACACTCAGAATATATATGCATGTGAGGGGGGCTGTACAAAAGAAAATGGAAGAGTGCACACAGCAGAGCACATGAAAAAAAGAACAAGGCAGATGGCATGAAAGAGAACAATAGCATGGGAATGCATACACAGTGAAAAGGCACATGAAAAGATAAGTGAATACAATGGACCAGGAAGCAAGTACTGTATACAAGAACCAAAGAGCACAAGCGCCAAACAAACATGAGAAATGGAGAATGAGAACGTGCTCGAAAAAACTAAGTATCAGAAAGAAGCAAGTGAAAGGTGACAAGAACGAGAGGAAAATAATAAAAATACACAAGCATAAGAACAAGAGAATGCCAAAAGCTTGTGCATGAAAAACTAACAAGAGCCAAGGGAAAAAGCACAGAAATAAAAAATAAATTTGCATTTATATAGCACTTGTCATGATGCCATGACATCCACAAGCATTTACTTTTTAAAGTGTAATCGCTGTCATAATGTAGGAAGAACTGACACATATGAAAGAGTAGATGCATGAATCAATGTAGGAAACAGGAATGGAAAATGAAAGGGCAAAAGAGAAAGGCCAAGAAATAAAAATAGGGAAGGAGTGAATAAACAGAACAAATACAAGACAAACAATTCAAGGTAAAAGAATCATGAGACAGCAAACTTGAAAGACAACTTGACATGAGAAAATCGAGGAAAGGAGGCACACATGGAGAGTGGGCTAGAGAGTATAAATGAGATTGAAGGCTACCCCATCCCCACAACCCCACCTAACCTTTTTAGGCACTAAGGAGAATTTTACCATGGCCAATCCACCTAACCTACACATCTTTGGACTGTGGGAGGAAACCAGAACACCCAGAGGAAACCCACACAGATATGGGGAGAACATGCAGACTCCGCACAGACAGTGAAACAAGCCGGGAATCGAACCTTGGACCCTGGAGCAGCGAGGCAACTGTGCTAACCACGGTGCTACCGCTTTAAGATCTGATCAATTGAACAAAGTTCATGATATGTATAGGATAACAAATAAATCAGTGAGTTTACTTTTGAAAAACACTGCTACTGGACTGATACTTCTAAAATATTCTTAAAAATAATTGCAATCTCTACAAACTTCCCAAAAATATCCATCTCTCTGCAGAATTAATATATTTTAAAATCAAAATAATAAAATTTTTGCTTCAACATCCAGGAATTTCAAGTCATTACTCAGTTTGCAGAACACATCAATGAAATAATTTGAAAACGAGAACCCTCAAATGACCATAAACAAACTTCTGCTTCTCAACCAATTATATAAGGAACAGGTGTGGGCCATTCAGCCACTCAAGCCTGTCCTGACCATTCAGTGAGATCATGGCTGATCTGTGGCCTAACTCCATATACCTGCATTTGCCCATGTGCCTTCATATCTTTGCTTAACAAAAATTTAGCAATCTCAGATTTTAAATTAACAACTGTTCTAGCTTCAGCTGCTGTTTGTGGAAGAGAGTTCCAAACCTCTATATCACCCTTTGTGTGAGGAAGTGCTTCCTAATATCTCTCCTGAACGATCTGTTGTAATTTTTTGACTATGCCCCCTAGTTTTAGAACTCCAATCGGTGAAAATAATTTATCTTTATCTACCAATTACACTTCAATACTGTCTAAAAAGGAGAATTTTACATTTATCACGTGCCTGAAAGATTGAACTGCTTATTTGTCATAATAAGACATTGATGATTAATAATTGAAGAGGAATGCCAAAAATCACACTGCTGCTCGCTACTCTGAATGCACCACTTTTCTCAGCAGCTTGCTTCAATTCACAATAGAAATTACTTCCTGTTACTCTGCATGACAGCTGATCTTGAAAACTCATCCACATACTTCATTAATTCAATGATAGAACAGTTATAGGACAAAACAAGGTGGGCAAAAATGCAATCCCAGTTCCAATCATGATCAGTCACCTCCCAATTCCAGGAGCCTTTGCTTTGCTGATGGCAATGGAGCTCCGGTTTCCTCCCACAAGTCCCGAAAGAAGTGCATGTTAGGTGAATTAGACATTCTGAATTCTCCCGCTGTGTACCCGCACAAGCGCTGGAGTGTGGCGACTAGGGGATTTTCACAGTAACCTCATTACACTGTTAATGTAAACCTACTTGTGACAATAATAAAATAGATTATTAAATTTGAGCAGAGTTTTCAGAGCAGGTTGTTGGATGTGGATTATTCTGAAACCACAGACAGACAGGAAAAAAGGGCTGAAACATTACTTCTGCCACCTGGATGTAATAAAACAGCGCAGGCCGCATGGCGGAAGCTTAGAATTTGAATGTAGTGGTAGTAGTTTGGAAGGTGCTGTCTCAGGAACCTTGATAAGTTACTGCAGTACCTCTTGTAGATGGTACACACGACTGCCACTGTTCGTCGGTGGTGGTGGAGGCTTTGAATGTTTGTGGATGAATGGGCAATCAAGCTTGATGGTGTTGAGCTTCTTGATTATTGTTGGAGATGCACTCATCCAGGCAAGCGAAGAGTATACTGTTAACACTCCTGACTTGTGCCTTGTAGATGATGGACATGCTTTGGGGGGTTAGAAGGCAAGTTACTCTCTGTGGAATTCCTAACCATTGACCTGGACCTGCCCTGGTAGCCACATTGTTAATATAGTTAATCCAGTTTAGTTTCTGATCAATGGTAACCCCCAGCATATCCATCTCGGAGATAAAACTTGTCCCCTATCTGGGGCTTCCATGTAGACCCCAAATTCTTTCCAACTTTACAGTTCTTGTAGTTCTGCATCTTTTATTAATTCATCATCTAATTGGTTGGAAGCCACCAAGACCTCTCGATCATATGGACTTCTGCTCCTTTTAGCATTCCTAGACTGTGCCATATTTCTTGACCTTGCTGTGCATGTTCACTGCCAGGCCAACTGTCCGAACTGATACTATGTTTCTTTGCTCGCCATGTTTCTAGTTGATGTTAAGAATCCATGGGTCTAACCTCCTTCTCTTTATCTTGTACATTAACCCAGTTTTTATAATTTCCCTTGGCCGTACCTGCTTGATCAACGATAGTTGCATCCTTCCACTGACTGGGTCCTTCTGACAGGTGTGTCACTTTAGCACCAACCTTTGGCAGTTGTCCTTTGGTATAATAAAGTCATTTTGCTATGATATGACATCCATGCTATAAAAAGGATTCCTTCCGGCAATTTTACAAGGAATCACTACTCTTTTCAGCAATTTAAGGGCACCATCCTCAAATCTGAAACTTGTGCAATTTCCAGATTCCTCAACCTTGTTCCAATCTTTGTCACTCAGAGTCCAGATAACATCTCAACCAGTCTATGCCATATACTGTACATCTACTGTCTAATACAGCACAATTGAAGGACTCTACGACCAGCACATTCATCACTGGACTGAAACCTCTTGTTACTGAGACAATGCCTTCTCTTTTTGCCAATATCTCCCTCTTCAGAGTCTTCTGTCTCGTGTTTGGTTACAAACATTCTATTAAATCTCGGAGAAGAATGTAATTCATGATGGAATTTTGAATCACACCTAAAGAAAAACCGACTGACCATGCCTGGGGCATTTCTGGGGTTCATTTTCTGTTTTCAATTTGTTGCTTCTGCCATAATTGTTAAAGGTGTTTCTATCCTCATTACTTATAGTTGTAAATGTTCTTTCATATTGACACTTGCAGCCTATTTCAATACCACCTCGTTGACGTGGAGTCTTCCAGTTTTTCTTATTCTCAATCGGCCCATTTGTGTCGTGAAGGCTGCCGGGAATGAATGGTTGCCCAGGAACATCTTTACAACCTCTGATGCTTGTTCTAGCAGGGTGTGTCTTTCTGCAAATTTAACTCCCATCAAAACCAGAAGCCTATCCATATTGGTGGATTCATATCTGTGTGGAGTGTCTACGTTCTCGCCGTGTCTGCATGGTTTCCTCCGGGTGCTCCAGTTTCCTCCCACAGTTCAAAGATATGCAGGTAGGAGGGATTACAGGGATAGGGTGGCGTGTGGGCCTATGTAGGGTGCTCTTTCAGAGGGTCGGTGTGGACCCGATGGGCCAAATGGCCTCCTTCTGCACTGTAGAAATTCTGTGGCTGTAACATTAGCACAGTCCAATAACTTGAAACACCAGCACAAATTGAGCAATTTCTAGATGGAATTTTTTCAGCCTTGTGTACAGTCTGCTAAATTCCATTATATACTCTTCTATGGAAGTATTCGCTGACTTTCTAAATTTGACAAAATCTGACCAAGCCTCATAAGCATGCAAGTCATTTTTTTTTAATCCATGAAAGTTAATAATGTATCCAAACCGTCAACGGAGTTTAAATGCTCCAGCTCCAATTCAGAAAATACCTTGGGTTAGATTCTCCCAAAATGAGACTATTCCCACGCCAGCGTAAAAATGGTGGAGTTTTACTGCCAAAATTCCTTGAAAAATGTTGACCCAATTCAATGCCCTGCAGGGGGCTAGCAGGGACCCAGAGTAAATCTCACAGCTTTAGCTGCGGATACGGGCCTCCGCCCTTTTGGTTTGGAGTGCACGCACAGCAGCGGCCTCGCCGAGCTCCATGGCAGACTCGGACCGCAAAGCCAGACAGAAAAATGAGACGACCCCCCCGAACATCTAACTGTGCGGATCTACGCCCCGGCCGCCTAAAAGGCCCCCCACCCCTCCGATGTCCCCACCTCCAACCAGGGCGGCCGCGGACATGCCAGCATCCCGACTGCCAATAAGTGGTTAGTTCCATGCCGTCGGGAACTCGGCCAGTCGGGAGCGGAGAATTGCTGGCCGGGCCTCTGGCAATGCCCCCTGGCGGCAGGGCGTACTCCGCAGTCACGCCAATTTTCGGTGCCGGAGAATCGCCGAACCAACAGCCCGGCCCAATTACAGCGTGAAGGTGGATTCGCTGCCCCCGCGCCGGCTGCGATTTCGGCGCAGGGCTGCGGAAAATCCAGCCCCTTGCGTCTTATTATGCTTTGTAAAGTAACGAAAGCGCCACGGCCATTCCTCATCTTTTCTTGTACAAGGATGTAACCCACGTCCACATGGTAACTTCATTCTTCCATTGTCATAGGGTTGACATTCATAACAGTGGGTAGTCACACCCCACTATTTTACACTTGGATTCAGCCATTTGTTTTCCAAATTAGTCTAATTCGTCAAGTTTGGAATTCTGATTACATTTTTTTGTCCGAAGAAACTGTAGGGTGTAATCAGTCTTTTTTTTCTCACAACCGCTATGCATCCTCTGTTACCATTGTTAGGTTTCAACGGTAATACTGCAATAAGCACTGGAAAGGAAGTCTCGACTTCTTTGATTACAAATTTGCTGTGCCCGATCACTTCTCCATCAACACCAGTGTCACCTGGAACACCTTATAATATATAGTCTATCAAACAATAAAAGTGTGGTATATTAAACAATTAAAACTCCAATTTGAACTTGAGCACTGGGAAGCATAAACTGTTTCCTAACATTACGTTTCTTGCTCCCTTTTACCTCTTGATTTCCTAGTTTTCTTGGGATGTTTTTTCTTACAGTCAACACAAACATGTTCAATGCTTCTGCCATTTCCTTGTTTCCCATTGTTAATTCCCCAATCTCAACGTTTGATGGACCATCACACACTTTAGTTACTCTTTTCCTTTTTATATGATTGCAGAAACTCTTACTGCCCGTTTTAATATATCTAGCTAGCTTTCTCTCATACCCTAATTTCTTCCTCCTGGTTAGTTTTTTAGCCATTCTTTACTAGTTTCTTAAAATTTCTCCAATCTTCTTACCTATCACTAATATTCACAGTATTGTACATGTTTTCTTTCAATTTAATACTATCTTTAATTTCCTTAATAGTTAGACACAGGTGGGAATCTTTCTATCTCAATAAAATATATAGAGAGAGTTATAAAATGTGTGCTATGTTTTTGTATTAATTTGGAACTCCACATTTAGAGAGTCAATGATACAAACTTCAATTTAAAGCCAAAAGTAGTGAATTTTACATGACAGGAAGCATGCGATATATTCCAAGAGCTCTGTTAAAATCATTCAATACCGAGAAAATTACAAGAACAGAGTTCCAACCTGTGCTCCCTTCACTGCCATCCAAGGAAGGCTTGATAGACTCTGACGGATTGCTCATTCTCGATTCTGTGTAAAACAGAAAAGAGGAAGGAAAAAATAAAAACAATTTTGATCAGTTATTCGTAGCATACTTTTTTCTCTCCCTAGTTACCTATATAATTCAGGAAGAAGTCATTTAATTGGAATAATATATTATACTATTGATTGAATGCTAACATATAAACCATTCCACTTGAATACTAAATGTACGAGCCTTTGCCTTGCAACTTCTTATTGGAGAAATAGCAAATGAAGTGGCTGAGGCCATGTTAAATTGTCCGACGGTTAGGTGGGATTGCAGGAACACGGCAGGAGAGTGGGCCTGAATGGGGTGCTCTTTCAAATGGTTGATGCAGACTCGATGGGCTCAATGGCCTCCTTCTGCATTGTAGGTATTCTATTACAATACATGCAGCTTAACAAAATTTACGGTAGAAAACGTGAGAACTCTACGTTTAGCAAAATTACAACACCCATCTAACAACTTTACATTACTTAAACCTGCTCAGATAGCCCAAAGACAGAATCACAACAGGTCTATGATCCTACCATTGGATAAAAAAGCCAGTTTCAGTAATGTTAGCACTGGAGGTATTGCACAACCATCACTCTTTTTTGGGCTGAACAAATGACATGTAAACAGTACTTTGAGTAAGGCAACCTCTTTTCACAAGTGATTCTCTTTTATCATTCTTCCCATAATGGAAATACAGTTTCCAAAAGCAGAATCAAATATATTGGTATTAACCTTGTGTAACATTTCAATTCTTCATCATGGACAAAAATAAACATTTTAGCAAGATAAATCAAAGAAAAGGTCTCTTCCTTGAGCTGTCTTCTTGCATCACTGTCTTCTTGCATAACATTAAAGTTCATTCTTGACCAGAGTCTCGCTTTATGTGGATGACCTGCTTCTGTATGTTCCAGATCCAATTTAGGGGATGGAAGAAATAAAGGGAATTTTTGGGGAATTTGACCGGTTCTCAGGGTATAAGCTTAATATGGGGAAGAGCGAGATGTTTGCAGTCCAGGCGAGGGGTCACGGGAGGCGACTGGGGGAGCTGTCGTTTAGATCGGTAGGGGACAGTTTCAGGTACTTAGGTATTCAAGTAGCGCGGGAGTGAGGAGCGTAATTGAGCAGAGTCGGGGAGAGGGCTGGTTGGCACTGGTGAACTTTAGCAATTATTATTGGGCGGCTAACATAGCCATGATTAGGAAGTGGCTGGTGTTGGGGGGAGGTGCATATGGAGGCGGCGTCATGCAACAGCACAAATCTGGGGGGAGCTGGTAACTGCGCCTCTGCCGTTCCCGCCGGCGCAGTACTCCACAAGCCCCGTGGTGGTGGCAGCCCTGAGAGTCTGGGAGTAATGGAGGAGATATGTAGGAGCAATGGGAGTATCGGTCTGGTCCCCAATCCGCGATAATCACCGGTTTGCCCCTGGGAGTATGGATGGGGGGTTTAGACTATGCGGAGAGAGGTGATCGAGAGGATGGGGGACTTGTTTATATAGGGGACCTTTCAGAGTATGAGAGCACTGGAGGAGGAGTTTGCATTGGCGAGGGGAAACAAATTTAGATATCCGCAGGTGCGGGACTTTCTCCGTAGACAGATATCAACCTTCCTGCTCCTACCGCTAAGGGGGATTCAGGACAGGGTAGTTTCCAGACGGTGGGTAGGAGAAGGGAGCGTCTTGGACATTTACAAGGAACTTAAGGGATCAGAGGCAATGCAGACCGAGGAGCTGAAGCGAAAGTGGGAGGAGGAGCTGGGGGGGAAGAGATAGAGGAGGGCCTTTGGGCAGACGCGTTGAGTAGAGTCAACGCAACCGCAACTTGTGCCACGCTCAGCCTGATTCAATTCAAGGTCGTTCACTGGACCCACATGACAGTGGCCCGGATAAGCAGATTCTTTGGGGTGGAAAACAAGTGTGCAAAATGTGCAGGAGGAACTGCGAACCATGTCTACATGTTATGGGCACGTCCAAACCTTCGGAGATTTTGGCTGGGGTTTGCTGATGGCATGTCCAAGATATTAAATACAAGGGTGGCATTGAGTCCAGAGGTGGCGATTTTCAGGTGTTGCAGGATCTGGGAATCCAGGAGGAGAAAGAGGCAGACGTTCTGTCCTTTGTTTCCCTGGTAGCCCGGAGACAGATACTATTAGTTGGAGGGACTCAAGGCCCCCAAAGTCGGAGACCTGGCTATCTGACATGGCTCGCTTTCCATTTGGAGAAAATCAAGTTCGCCTTGAGAGGGTCACTGTGAGGGTTCGCCCGGAGTGGCAACCACTCATCGACTTCTTTGCGGAAAATTAATCGTTTGGGGGGGGGGCTAGGTTAGCGCAGATTAGGGTGTTAATTGATGGTGGGGCCTGTGGGGGAGGGAGACGGTATTTGCACTATGTTTATATTCTCATGTACATTGTTTATATTGCTGCTGTTACAATGCCAAAAAAATACCTCAATAAAAATGTTTATTAAGAAAGAAAGTTCATTCTTGACGTCTTTTATAAAAAAAGACGCAATTACACTCATCCTCTTTCAATCAGATCGCAAGTAAACCTTGAACAAGAATTTCACACTTTAAAAATTCAACTGCTTTCATTTTTTTTATACAAGCTGTCCAGAGATTAGCTTCAGGACTTATAGAATCATTAAAATATATACAACATAATCGAATTACACTTCGTCCACTCCAAGCAGCTGCTTGGCCAAGGACATAGCATTTGGGATGTGGCATTTTAACAAAGGTAAAATGTTTCATTGCAAAAGAGCAAATCAATTTCTGAAAATGTTTCTAAGTTTTTCTAGTTTTCAGGAAAAACCAAACCATTCTCATATGCTCAATCATCAACTCCAAATATATACAACTGAATGAAGAAATCATTTAAGAATCAGCAAGAGATTTACTTTTGTTTGAGAAAAACAAAATGCTATGTTTCTAGTTCAATGCGAAACATCTTGAAGAACAAGGATTACTAAGTCATACAACCTTCACCAGTATGATTCTACTCCACTTCTTATTTCCCAGAAAACATACGGCGACAGAGAATATATAGAAACTTCTTTCAAAAGGAGAAAAGCTTGCGTAAAATCATGGTTCTGCTCTATGGACCCAAGTCCATGGGTTCAACCGTGGTAGTTCAAGATGTTAAGTTAAATGTACAATTTCTCCAACCACGAAAATGCAGAGATTTGATGAAAGGCGCCAGTCTCTTCAGATAATTCAACAGGTCTAAACTAAAACGGTTCTTTTACTGTATAGCTAATTCATAGCCAAAGTATTCTCATCAAATAGAAGAAAACACTGATGTACTCTGGAATTTAGGCACTTAAATCAGAATACAATTAAGCAGAGTTATGTGCCCCTCATCAACAAACACCTCCCTGAAGAACCCCTGCAGCAATATCCTGGGGCTGAGTGATTGGCCTCTATCAACCAAAACTATCTTCCTTTGTGCTCAGTATGACTCCAACCAGTAGAGATCTCCCCTAAACCAGGCCCGACCCCTCAGATTCCCCAATTTATTAGGTGACTTGCTGTCATATCACGGGCATTTACTTCCAACTTCACCATACAAGGGCATTACACTTTTAAGGCCAAACTGCATTGCTTTTAGAATCAAAAACATAATAGGGGTCCATGAAGCCTCCATCAGTTCTCTCTTCTCAACATTTCAGATAACATTTATATACAGCAGCTGTGACCAAACAAAGAACATGTTTGTATTGTGGAATGAGTTTGAATTGTAGACAGATCTATAAAGACCACTTCTTCCAACCTCTGCACCACATATAAAAGGAAATAATAATTACAAATAAATATAACAAAGGGCTGCTCCTTTCAAATAATTGGGCATTCAACAATTTATAAGTGCAAATTATATTCACTTATATTATATTATATTATGCACCTACTTTCCAGCTAAGCCATATCGCAATTTACTGCTAACTCAAAAGCACCCAGTCAGTTGAAAATATTCAAATTTACTGCTACAAATGGAAAACAAAGTGCTTTACCTATTATACTGAGAGTGACTTCATACACAGATGGTGGACAAGAGCCGAAAATGAAGAGCATGACTGATTTAAAAATAGCCACATGTGGCAAATTGGAATCCAGATGTGGTTAATAGCATCTCAATAGCATTACCATGAGTTATCAAGAAAAGAGAATAAGACACCTTGGGCATGTTTTCTCAATTCTCATTTGCATTGTGTTTGCACGAGTACGTCTACCATTTTACCATCAACTACATAAAATGGTTAGAAGGCGGTGTGTGCAAATGTTTTTGATTGTTAACATTTTATTTCCTCGAGTACGGAATGATATTATGGAAAGTACATTTACCTGTATTGCGAGAGCATAGTGAGGCTTTTGTGACTAAAATGAGTGCATGTGGCTAAAACAGTACTTTAGAAGCAACACCTGCTGCTAGTCTGCAATATCGATTGGTCAACAGTGCTGTAAGGCTGCAAAATGAGACTGCACCACAATCTGGAAATGAATGTTTCGGTCTTACTTTAAAATACTTGTACATACTTAGAGATCACTTTGTTTAATTGGTGTTTGGGTATGGAATCACAGAGAATGTACCGGACAGTTTTACTTTGCAGATGAGCAGCATATAGCATGTTAAGATTGCTTTATTTTTGTAAAAGAAACATGGGAAATAGAAGCAGGAGTAGACCATTTGGTCCCATCATTCGACTAGACCATGGCTGATCTTCTACCTCAACATCATTTTCCTCAAACACATCTCTTGATGTCTTAATGTCTAGAAATCTCTCAATTTTTGTCTTGAACATATTCAATGACTGAGCCTCCATAGCTCTCTGGGATACAGAATTCCAAAGATTCACCACCCATCGAGTGAAGCACTTCCCCCCCCATCAGTCCTAAATTGTCTATCCATAATTCTGAACGGGCTATTTCAGATCTGGTATTATGCAATGTGAATGGGCTCATTAATAATCATGTCGCAAAGTAGCTTCTAAGAAAGTGATCATAATTCAATATTGCATTAATATCGTAAGTGATGCAGTTCAACCCAAAACCTAGGCACTTAAATTTAAACAAAGAAAACCGTATGAGGTGGCAAGTTGATGGAGGCAGATTGGAAACCTACATTAACTTGCTCATTCCTCTGTAATTCCTATTAAATTTAAGAGCCTAGGTTTTGGGTTGAACTACATCACTTTCAAATTCAACTTAAAATTCTTTCACATAACGGTCACTCCTCAGAAAAACTCTCTTACATTGAGATTAATAATACCTTTCTCATTGCATAATACCAGATTCAAAACAGCCCATTTCCAAGTTGGTTCCTCAACATTCTGTTCTGCCGACCTACCCCATGGCCTATAAACAACTCCCACTAATGCTTGCTGTCCGTTGTTGCATCTTCGCTCCACCCAAACTGATTCTATATCTTGATCTTCTGATCAAAGATCCTCTCCACTATCTCAACCACTGTTAGCAACACTATCCCACCTCCTTTTCACTATCCTTTCTATATGCCACATACCCTTGCTTATTCAGTTTCCAGTCTTGGTCATTTTGCCAAATCTCCGCAATAGCAATTATATCATATCAATTCACTTCTACTTGTCCTAGCAATTTATCAACCTTGCTGTGAACGCTGCGTGAATTCGAGAAGATAAAAGCTGATGAAAACAGGTTTGGGTCCTCCTGTGCAGGCCATCTGGAATATTGGCATCTCACTTGTAATACAAAACAAGCAGGTCTCCATGGCATTGCTTGTGTTACGGTAGGATGATATACACTTTTAAGGAGGGGTGTATCTTAAACTGCAGTCAATCATTACCTACCTTGACAGGATATGATGCATCAGTCCCATGAATTGCATGGTCAGCAGGGTAGAGATCAGATATACCCTTACTTTCCTTGTAAATCAATCTGTATTTCATCAAAGAATCTGTATTATTGTTTCATCAATCCTGGTTTATGAATGGTACATTTATGTTAAAGAAAAGAGCGTAACGTGGTGGCTTTTTGTGCTCTTTGGAGATTTCTGATTTGAAAGTACACTATCCATAGCATGATGGCAGTAGCGGAAGCCCCAACCTTTCACACACATAAGAAAAGTGAAATAACTATCAAGACCATTGTGTGTACTGTTATGGGCCAGGGTTTAGAGAACCCACAAGTGTATCGTGGAGTTCACCTGACCCACAGCTTTTAATAGATTGTGGTATGGGGAGCACACGGCCCACTCTACAGGTGTGGTACAGCAGAAATGGAAAGGTATTTTTTAAAAGCAAAACAATGTTTTTTCTATGAAATGAAGTTAACCTTTTTAAAACATAGTGAACATCTTAGCAACCATCAATTCAAATACAACCCCCAAAGAATACAACACTAAGTAATCCTTAATACTTTCCCAAACAACATCCAGAAGACAAAAGAAACACCTTTTAACAGAAGCACATTAGGTTTACATTCACTACTGAGAACATTTATAATTCTGAATTCACCAAATGATCAAGAGATAGTCTTTTTATGGCAGAGAGATCAACAGTACACCTGCTTGGTCTGGCTTCAGCTCCAACCTGAAAATGAAACTAAAACACACCCTGCAGCAAACAGCCTAAAATGAAAGTAAAAAGCTGACAGCCCAGCTCCACCAACTCTGACATCACTGCAGTAGTAAACAGCCATATCTTAAAGGTACTCCCACTACAGATATTTATATACACGCCCATTTATAAACACATATTTCTTAAAGGTACTCTCATGACAGTACTGTATAAGGATTCTGTAGCTTTGTACGGATTCTTCAAACTGCATCTTCATTCTGGGATTGTACCTCGCTTCAGCCAGTGGACTTTGGGTCCTAGTAAGATTGCTCAAATCTGGTAGAGCTTAATTAGTAAAATCTAACTGCTGCAAAAATTAAGTTGGAACAGAACTCCATAGATAGGAGAATTCATTACTGCTGCAGCTAAATACTGCAGACTTGTCTGGGAGCAGGAATCTATCCAGTAACAGTTCCTAACTGCCAGGCGAAGTCTATAAAAAGTATTTTTCAGTGTGTATTAAGGGTGACTATGGGTAATCCTGGATTCCTTTTTGTCATTTGTTTATGTAAACATGCGGGCTAATGTTTGGGGGTTGGTGGGAGGATGGGATCGTTGTTATTGGGATTGACATATTTGTTGCTGGTTATTGTTTATTATTGGTGGGTGTAAATTTGGGAGAAAATGTAAAAAAGGAGAATTAAAAAAATTTTTAAAAAAAAAGTATTTTTCACTGTTTGGCTCCACTTTGGAAGTCTTGCAGCCATTTTCCAGTTTGAAATTTGTTTTGTAGGTGTGGTTTATTCTTAAATCACAAAAAGCAGAGTTCAACAACGCTACCATTTCAGTAACCTATAACTAGCTAAGATAGTGGCACCTAAAGGCATGGAACTCGAAGCCATATTCACTCAAAAAGCACTGGAGGGAACTTAGTAGCTCTAGTTGGCATTAAAAATCTTGAAAAGCTGAAAGATGACCACAAAACTTCCAACACTTGATTGGAAAGCAATGGATCATCTATCCAAATTTACTCTGTTTCAACAATGCATGGATGTGTTTTCTGGACTTCAATATTTTGGAACTAGATAAACAAGCCTTAAGAATTAAAATTGTTAGAGGCAATGAAGGCTTCTATAAACTGAACACATCAGGTCTGTCTGAAGACATCTTTGACCAACCCAAAAGTTATAACATGGAGCTTACATTCAGCACAGTGAACATAAAAGAATCCTTTAGCACAGTGGTACCAAGGGAAGTCTTTGCCACCTTCCACATTATTTGTCCACAGGGTCAGCATAACCTATATGCAAAACTGGATACGGAGCAGGTGCAAACACCTTTCCACTTTGCACACTGAAATTGCAAGTGATGGTTCGACTGACCAACTCTGTAATCACCACATACAATGACTTAGATATTCCAATCCTGGGATTCAAACATTCAGGTGTTGCTACAAAATCTCACCCTGGTCACCCAGATGTTTTATATTGTGGGCACCATGGGTCCAGTGATTGCAGACCTCCTGGCATGCTGGGATCAACTTCCAGTTACCATCTGCATCATCCACAACTCTTTGACAAAGACATCCCAATCACCTCAGCTGCCGAACTAAAATCCCTGTACCCGGACATTTTCAACAGGACTGGAAATGGAGAGTGATGCAAGTGGAGAGCGATGCAGTATTAAATGCATAAGTGTAGCATTCGCATCCAGTTCGACTTTCACCTTGTTCAGGGTAAGATGGAGAGAGATAGCATAGTATGAAAGTAAAGCACCACCCAGATCTTTATGGCTACATCACGAGCACTATGATGAAAGACTATTCTTTTCGCAATTGTTTATAGACACAAGGTGTCTGAATGCGGCTCCAGAACAGTTCACTCAAAAAATTCCCACACTCTAGGAGCAGAACCAACAGTCTATATTCCTTTTGGGAGTTACGATTTTTAAAGGTTACCATTCAGGTTTTCCATAATCCAGGAAGATCCCAGGATGCGTCTGAATAGCAACGTCTTTGCTATTGGTGATACAATATAGAATCACAAACAAACTTTCACCTTCTGATGGAAGCTACATGCAGAGGAGATTCTGTCTTTAATAGTCTGAAATGCAAAATCAACACAACCACAGAAGCATTTCTAGATCCATCTATTCTGACACCAGCATCATCCTGACCTACATATGCTAGAAGCCACGCTGCAAGACAAAGTTAATCTGCAAGTTGCCTGTTTGTTCAACTTCCTTTCACCATATGCACCTAATTTAGCCCAGAAAGCCTCATCTCTTTGTGAACTTATGAAGAATGCAGTACCTCTTGTTTGGCTGAGAGAACCATCAACACATTTATAGTGACCTTGAAAATTCATTAACTTAAGGAGCACAAACTCTTCAGTTTTACAAACCAGTTATGAGACTACACTCAACAAGGTTAATGCAAGAGGTTAATCCCAAGAAGGCCTTGGAGCATGATGTCTTCAGAAGAAGCCCATTGCTTTTGCCTCCCCCTCCAAAAGTTTGTCCACAGATTTTTTTTTAAAATGTATTTATTCAAAGTTTTCAATAAGTTTACAAAACCCCCTCGACTTCCGGTTGCGGCTATGACTAGCTAAGCCGCACATTTGGAAGCTCCTGCGACAAAGGTGTTTTTGGGCCAATTGGAGGGCCCCAACGGTGCTGAAAAGACGAATCCCGGTGGGGGAAGGTCCCCGGAGGAGAACTAGACCGATTTTATGGTCGGTACCCGGAGTGGAGCGGCAAGAAAAACGGCAGCAGCTCCCCAAAAAAAGCGGGGGAAGGAAATCAAAATGGCGGCCGGCGGCGCATCGGAGGAGTGGAAGAAATGGGCGGAGGAGCAGCAGGCCGCTCTCCTCCGTTTTTTCACGGAGATGAAAGTGGAGCTCTTAGAGTCCATGAACGCGACGGCCACCAGGTTGGTGGGAGCCCAGGCGATCCAAGAGGCGTCGATTAAAGAGCTGCAGCAGGAGATGACCGCGAGGGAGGAGGAGGCCACAGTCATCGGGGCAAAGGTGGAGGTGCACGAGGCACTCCACATGAAGTGGCAGAGCCGCTTCGAGGAGCTGGACACTCGGATGAGGAGGAAAAATTTGAGGATCCTGGGCCTGGAAGAAGGCCTGGAGGGGTCGGATCTCCCGGGATATGTGGCGGAGATGTTGAGCTCCCTGATGGGGGAAGGGGCCGGTCCGGCGCCCCTGGAATTGGAAGAGGCATACCGGGTCATGGCCAGGAGGCCTAGGGCAAACGAGCCCCCGAGGGCGGTGCTGGTGCGGTTCCAGCGGCTAAGTGATCGAGAGAAAGTCCTGAGGTGGGCAAAAAGGGAGAAAAGCAGCAAGTGGCAGAACTCGACGGTTAGGGTGTACCAGGACTGGAGTGCGGAGGTGGCAAAGCGGCGGGCCCGGTACAACCGGACAAAGGCGGTGCTACACGCGAAAAAGATCAAATTTGGAATGCTGCAGCCGGCGCGCTTGTGGGTCACCTACAAGGACCAACATCATTATTTCGAGTCCCCAGAGGAGGCCTGGACCTTTGTACAAGAGGAAAAGTTGGACACGAACTAAAACCTGGGAGCACCGGCGGTCGTAGCCGCCTGGGGACTCCTGATTGAGCAAGTGGCCCTTTTCTTTTTCAGGCCAGGTCGGAACTGGGTAACAGTTTCGTGGATTGTTTGGGGTGTTTTTTCTCGAACGGTTGACTTTTCTGAATATCTTGAAGGTTGAGTTGTTGGGTGTTTCTGTATATTTGTAAAGTTGAAATCTCTATTGTGGGTCGTTGGCTTCTTATGGGGTGTTTCTTCCCGTTTCCAATTTCCCTTAGTTATTTACCCCTCTTACCCTTTCCCTTTGGGTGCTTGGGGGGGTTTTTTGTTCCCTTTTTTTCTTTTCGGGTTATGGTTATCTGCGGTTATTTATGCTGTTTGATGGAGGGTGATGGTTGGGCACACTGTTAGTTGATAGCTAGTTAATTATTTTGTTATTTAAGTATGTAGTTAAGTATTTATGTATTTCGTTGCCATTGGGTATTTATATCGTTAAGTTGGGGAGACGGGACGGGGGGGAGCGGGTTGATTATGCGGGTCTTTCTCTGGGGTTTTAAGGGGATCTTTCACGGGCGCAGATGGGGTGAACCGGGAGGAGTTGGAATGGGGCAGGAGCAGCCGGGTCAGCGGAGACCAGCTGACTCTCGGGAGTACGATGTTGGGTACATCGCGGCTAGGAGGGGTCCTAGCCGGGGGGGGGGGGGGGGGGGGGGGGGGGGGGGGGGGGGGGGGGGGGGGGGGGGGGGGGGGGGGGGGGGGGGGGGGGGGGGGGGGGGGGGGGGGGGGGGGGGGGGGGGGGGGGGGGGGGGGGGGGGGTGGGGGGGGGGGGGGGGGGGGGGGGGGGGGGGGGGGGGGGGGGGGGGGGGGGGGGGGGGGGGGGGGGGGGGGGGTGGGGGGGGGGGGGGGGGG